>NC_035438.2:35581484-36781484 GCF_002127325.2 Helianthus annuus
ATTCGCCGGTGGAGTATCGTACTATCCTTAAGTATCGCCTCATGATTCCTTTATTCCCAGTTGATTGATGAGGTATGCCCTCTTTGTCATCAGGCGTGTTTGGATTCTTTTGGGGAGCATGCAATTCATTGTATTGAGCTCCCCATGAACATCATGTTTTTTAAAACGTTCCAATAAATTTCAATGTACCAAGACAGATAATATAATTCTTTTCATTTATAAAAATTTTGATGTCAATTATGACGCCAGTTTCTCCCAAGTCTTTAAAATCAAATTAAGTTTTTCGATAAAAGAGTATTCGTTATTTGCTACTGTTCGAAATCAATTCTAAATATTAGCACCTGCATATAAGCAAATTATAACTTATTGTTTTACTAACAAATCAATTGCATACACCAATATCCATTTGGTTACTTTTAATAAAACATTATGTAAGACAACTTGATTAACTTTGGATGCCGTTGTTTGAGAGGACCTCAAAGACAATACAATGATTTAATAGGTTTACAAACTTTCTTTTTGTCCTATTTTGAAATCTTGTTGTTCAATAATCAATATGATCATCATTCAAAATGCGCATGAAAGGGTGCAACTTTTAAGTCCCCACTTCTTCCATTAGTCATATCATTTCAGGCCCTCATGGATTTTAGAAAACCAACTCATGCCAAATTTGTTCTCTTTTAATTTTAATAAAACTCGAAAACTAATATAGATAAAGGTACGTAATATCCAGCAAAATGTATCGTAGTTTTTTGAACTTATAAATGTATAGTTAAATACTAAATAAACTTTAGCTAGAAAGCATATAATACAAACATATGCATGGTTATATAAGTGGTTTATTCGATTAAATTATACAACGAAGTTTAATGTGATAATTAACACTAAATGTTATAGTTATTTTTTTATCAGTGTTATTATTTAATAAGTGTCATACATTGTTTCATTATTTAATTTGAATTTTAAACTATACAACAAACTTAAATGGGTGTTAAATTTATTTATGGGTTACTACAAGTCACGAACACAAACGAACGCAAACAAACATATAAACAAACACAGACGGTCATTAAAGTTGAAATAAAAAAAAGGAACATTAACCTTAAACATCCGATATAAGTAGTCAATTACAAGCATTAAATGATAAATCAAGAATTTAAGACATAAAAATTCTACTACAAACACTATACTATAAATCAAGTTTAGTTAACTTAAGACATATAATTATCTAGTTACTTAGACATATCCCAAAATATGTCTTTAGTGTTCAACGTTTTCATATGTTTAGACAAGGGTTTACATTTTACTATTTTTTTAATATAATTATTTACTAATATTTATGGGGAAAGTAAAAAAAAGGGGAGAAAGTAAAACTTAAGAAGGAAAGAGAAACCTAGGCCGGCCTTGGTTACTCCAATTTCCCCAACCTCCTTCAACGTCGTCATTCATACTATATATCTTATACCAAGACTTTTGCTTTACGCTTCTTTTGGCGGCATTCCCTTTGGTTGCATAAGCGCCCTTGTCAATGTCTTCGGAGTGTTTTGGTTTTCCATCTCTCGTGCATTTTTTCGGGTTAACCTTCGTTTTGTTTCCCTTGATCATGGTTGCGTTTAAATTTGTCATAAGCTCCTTCATGTCTTTACTCCTCTATATCTTACACACCCAAAGTTTCTAACATTCGCATCCTTCTTCTTTGGAATGTATGCATTCATCTTCTAGTCTCCCAAAATCACAAACTACCATCCACATCTTACGCTAAACAACCATCTAGGATGTTCGTGGCGAAGAATGAGGAGACTTCGTCATTATATGGATGACTACTTAATTTTACGTTGATGCATTGGTTTCATATTAAAGTAGAAAAACAAAACAAACAATATTGAAATAATCCGAAAGATTAATGGTGAATGAACAAACAAGATTTTTAGACTAATCCGGTCGATGATTCCGATTAATCAGACTACATGAAGTTCTGTTCGTCACGATACATATATACATATACGAAGCGGCGTGTTGTTCTATTTCAACTGCTTCTTGGTATGGCAGCACGTTTAACCTTTGACTCATTAATACATCATTATGCATGGGCTTAACATATAAGGCACATGCCATATATAATTAATAACTATAAGTCTAGACTCATACTAAATTAAAACATAAACATAAAACATAATATTCGAACCCATATTCAAAGAGCATATTGCATTGAATAATAGTTTTCAACACACCCCTTTAATCTTCAATCCATACGTGCTGCAACATCCTTCCATCTTTCTTGAACTTCATAAAAGAAGCTCAAACGAACTAGAGTCATTTGAGTCTCCAACACTTGCAACTTCAATCGGGTCTTCTTCATCATCACTTGTTATGATCCAGCCATTTGGATTCTTTGTTAGACTTGGTCCACAGCTGTTTGGTTCATACTTTTGAGCATAGTTGTCGAAGATAGGAATAGAACCCGCAGGATAGTGTTGCATGTCTACTTGTCCTTCGTTTCTTTTCTTCTTCATCTTCACTAGTTTCACAAATATTATCCATAAATTCTTCGAGATCTGTATCTTCGAAGCATCCTCTTTTGGTGATGGTATCAATATAATAAAACATTTGAAGATTGCCCCCTTGTCAATGCCAAAACCCTATGTGAAGGCTAGTTCGGTCCATTTTTGCTATTTTGTAACTTTCTTGAAACCACAAACTTTTGGACCTCAACATACAAATATATGAGATCAACAACCTTACCATCTTCAATCTTGGGAGGAAATTCTTTTCCTTTAGAATTGTGAAAATCTTAATGAAGCACTTGACAGTATCAAGGAATTCATTCCTAAGGACATCTAAATGCTTAGTACACATGTTGTAAATTTGTATTATGTTTAAGAACATAACACATATGTCCCAATTCCTATTAGTTTCGTTTCCACTCCTGTTGATTCATTACAATGGTCAAACATCAAATTAGTTTTGTGTTGCTTAAATTCTAGAGAATTCGATTTGTGAGGCTTTGCAACCCCATTGATATTCTCAACAAAATTTGGGTTCTCAAAATTCCCAATTTGATCCTTAATCATGCCATCTTTGAACATTTTAATGATGACACAAGTATGACCCTCAAACTTGACTTCATAACCTTGTATGTACAATTGTTCTTTGCTTAATCTTTGTCATCTTTGGAATAAATTGCACACATGTCACATGGTATCTTTCTAAATTTTCCATCTACAAAAACCTTAATTTGTTGTTCCTAACCCATAGATAAACACGCATTCGTTCTTGTTATCCCTTTCCACCCTACGTATATTTTTAAAATCATGGAATAGGGCTTTTTTACTTGTCTGATGTTTTATAAAACTAAGGTTTACATACCAATTGTATCGCAATCATCGGTTTCGGTTCCTCTAACAACATAATCTATGTCTTCGATATCAGATTCATGAGGAATAATAGTTTTCTATGACTTACTTGTGCATGCATAAACATAGTGACCGTATGACATCAGAGAGTATCGTGTGAGTCCCTCGGTTCCAGTGGCAGATCCAGTCCTATGTCTGCCATGAAACATGACTTCTAGCCAACCTTTTCTTCTTAGTTGAAAACACACTTGGGACGTAGACCCCGAACTTTCGCCTTGTTGGATATCCTCTTCACTGCCCTATCCTTCTCGTGGCTTCCGGAGAAATTTCTAGTTGCATCTTCATTCAATAAAAAACATGACAAGGCAAAAGAGAGTCTTCTACCGTTGAGTTCCTCCTCCTATTGTCACTATTCCATGGAGTTCAGATCGATGAGAGCTTCCACTTTTGCGTTGATGCATTGGTTTCATATCGAAGCAGAAAAACAAAACAAACAATCGAAATAAACCGAAAGATTAATGGTGAATAAACAAACGAGATTTTTAGACTAAACTGATCGTTGACTTTAATCAGATCTACATCAAGTTCTGTTCGACACAATACACATATACAATGTTGGTTCAGGCCCCAAGGTTAAACACACACACTACACACTATGAGACAATATTCTGTGTATTGAACTTCAAAGAATTAAAAGAGCTTGCAACTGCTTTTATTATCGAATGGGAGGTACAAGTTATAACTAAGCTACTGTTCCTATTTATATTGACTAAAACAAGCACATGCTAAATATAATAAAGCCCACTACTTTGCTAAAATTTAGAACTACTCCAACGTACACATTCCCACGTTCAACTCCTCCTTTTACGGTCAAACATGACCAATTCTTCAACAACCCATCTGACCCATTCATGCGAAACCCAGTTTCGAACCGTTTCAATGACCCGGCTTGACCCAACCATCAAGATTATCCAACATTCACCCCCATAATCTTGATTCGGTTCTTTCTTCTTGCTTGCATTTGTTCTTGTTTTCCATGCTAAAACCAGAATCGGTTTTCTTGCTAAACCTGCTTTCTTGCTTGATTCGAATTCGTTCTTACTTGCTTCGAATCATCTTTCTTGCTAACTTGCTTCTCGAACCACAAAGGTTCGGTCTTTCTCTTGCTATACGAACCACACGGGTCCGGTCTCTTGCTAACTTTCAGTTATCTTTCTTTCTTCGGGCTGTCGATTTCATTCTTTCTTTCTAATCGACGCCTATTCTTTCTTCTTTCTTACCGATGCGTGCACTTTCTTTCTAACTGCACCGGTATCTTTCTTACTTTCTTGCGAGGCCTTCTTTCTTTCTTGCTAAGCGACGCCGGCCTCTTTCTTCTTTCTTGTGGCGCCTCTTCTTTCTTTCTTTCGTTCTTTCTTTTCTTTCTTCTTTCATTGGTGGATGCAATTAATTGAGATGCATACTTGCTTCATGTTCCTACTATCTTCAATTAAATATGCCGACTTTCGAGACGTGTTATCTGCTGGATGTTCAATGCTTCAATTAATTATCCACCTGCTTGCTTGCTTTCTTATATATCTTTTTTCCAAATCCAACAAAGATGCCGTTGTCGTGAACTGCTGCTTCTTCCTTCGACGACTCCATCGCCATACGTTGCTTTCGTTGGGGCTGTTCTGAGTTTCGATAACATACTTTCGCTGCCAAATGTGGCTATCCCGGTTGATCACCGGTCACCGTTGCACGTTTAATGTCTTGAACAACCTTGTATGACTGGTTTTCAGTCACCGGACTGATCACCATCTTCTCTGCTACTATTCTCGGTTAACCGGCTGACATAACCGACTGAACCTCCTGTGCGTCCTTTTTTTTTATTTAGCCGATTACACCATTACATGCTCTTGATCCATCTCTTTTTTCATTCAGTTTCCTTGCTTCCGATCTCCAAGTCGCGATCGGTACTGTTGCTGCTTCAATTCTTTCCCAATCTGAAAATCATTCACTACTTCTTCCTGTGAGATTAAATATATTATTAATATAATATTTAATCTTTTAGCCATTATAATCATTTATGTTATATTAGATCAAAATATATTAATAACCTATTAATAATTAGTTGGTAATTGTTGATGGACCATATTACCCTTATTAACTAATTAGGTTTCCTCTTGGGTGTATATATAAGGAGATTATTAGAGAGTTTAAGGGTTACACAATTTCGTGAATCAACCAACCCTCATAACATCATTCACGGCTCTCTCTCCATAACCGATTCTCTCCCTAGTCTCGGTTCATCACTATCATAACTTTACACCCTACGGAGGAACCAGATCATCCTGATAAGTATGTCGAACTCAATGGCTGCATCTCTGACTGGATTCTCTGCTGGCCTGTCTGCTGTAACAGGTATTATTTACATGTTTTCCCTTATGTTTAACAGAACTGATACAACATGTGGTATTAGAGCATATGTTGATAAATCAGTTCTGTTTTCGTATCCATCATTCTGGGATCAAAATCTGGAAAACAGAAAAGTCTTAAAGCCTTAATAAATCACGGTTGGTTTCGGTTCTCATTATGCCGAAATCATTGTTTTGAGTAAAGGGTTCTTTATCATGTCACTCGAAATCACTAATGGGTAAATTAATATCCGAAATCTGTTAATAAAAGTAATAAAATTCAGGTGTCGGATCCCAGATTATGTTTTTAATTTTTTTAGGGTTCATCACTTGTTCTAAGAAAAACTCGAAAATTCCTTAACTTTTGGAATATAATTTAGATTAGTGGGTGTTTTTTACTGTTTTGATCTTAATTTTATCTATTAAAGTTTTTGAAAACTGTTAAAGAGATAATCAGTTATTATTTTCGAAATCTTTTGATAACAGCAATAAAACAGGAAACACTATCCCACAATCCCTAAAATTTCGAGTTTTTAGTTATCATCACAAAACAGCTGTTAACAGGGATTCGAGACCATCAGACTACGACTCGAGACCATCAGATCTCGACTCGAGACCACAAGGTCTCGACTCAAAATCATAAGGGCTCTCAAATCTTTACAACTCGAGGCAAGGGTCTCGACTCGAGACCATAAGGTCATAACTCGAGACCATAAGGTTGCGACTCGAGACCATAAAGCTACAACTCGAGACCAAGGTTGCGACTCGAGACCATAAGGTCATAACTCGAGACCATAAGGTTGCGACTCGAGACCTCATAACTAACTCGAGATCTCAAAACTCAGTCGAGACCTAACTCGAGACCATGAGTCGAGACCTCACTCGAGACCTCATTACCTTAGGCTGTTTGATGTGAACTAAAATTTAGCTCGGGGCTCCGCCCCGAACCCCGTGCGATTAAATACTTGGTTTTGTTAACACTTAATTAACTAATCAGAATCAGATAACTTTTACAAAACCAAAAATAGCTTAACTTGAATGAGCTTCTGATGTATTAATTCTGGCTAAAGCTGATTTAATACATCTATTTATTGTTCAAGTATTATAAAAAGCTATGTTGAGTATGCATTACAAACGTTAAATGTCTTAATTCTGCCCAAAGCTGATTTAATTCATTTATGTTTAGCATGCTTGACAAGTGCATAACTAAAGTGATTGTCTCATTTCTGGCCAAAGCTGATTTGTCACGATTACTTTGCACACATACTTAAATTAATGATTACACTTCTGGCCAAAGCTAATTTGTCTTCGTTTAAGTAGAATTTTTACTAAGTCTATTATTTTGATGTTAGTAATAGACATTATCACACCTTCATAATTAAAATGGTCATTATTTATGCCTGCCTTAGTATAACATGCCCTTAGATCACATTAGGACTTCTTTCTTAGTATCATAACTTGCTCATCTTATTTCCACTATCAGCACCCAATTGCGGGATTCCACCTTTGACTGGTGATAACTTTGCTAAATGGAAGGATGCCCTCATGCTTACACTAGGATTGCTAGACTTCGATTATGCTCTTAGAGAGAATAAGCCAGCAGATCTTACTACTCAAAGTACTGCTGCTGATCAGATAGTTCATGAAAAATGGACTAGATGTAACCGCATGTCTCTCATGTTCATGAAGCAATCTATTCACAATGCTATCAGAGGCGCCATTCCCGATTCTGAAGATGCTAAAACCTACCTGGCTTCTGTGGAGGCTCAATTCAAGGGAACATCAAAAGCACATGCTAGCACTCTTATCCTCAAGCTGGTGAGACTAAGTATGATGGGAGGAGCGGCATTCGCGAACACATCATGATGATGCATGACATGGCCAATAAGCTGAAAGGGCTAGAGATGGAAATCAGTGATGGTTTTCTTGTTCACTTCATCATCACTTCGCTTCCTTCATCCTATGAAGCATTCAAGATCAATTACAACACTCAGAAGGAAAAATGGACGATGAGTGAGCTGGTCGCTATGTGCGTACAGGAGGAAGAGCGTATGAAGATGGATCGCATTACTGATGTTGCTAACTTCACAACCTCCAACTCTAAGAAGAGGAAGCACAATCATCAAAGAAAGGATGCTTCCAAAGTCCAAAAGCCAAATCCTAATACAAGTACACCTTCCAGCTCTAAGATATCCTTAGGCAAACCCTATTGCAAGTTCTGTAAGAAAACAGGACATAAGCAAAAGGAATGCCCTGACTTCAAGGAGTGGCTGGCTAAGAAAGGTAATGATTTTTTCATGATACTTGAGTCCTTTAATTTAAATGTTCCTGCTAATTCTTGGTGGTTTGATTCTGGTTCTATGGTTCATGTAACTAACTCTACTCGGGGATTCCTTTCAATCCGGAAGCTGGGAAGAAACCAAAGAACACTTAAAGTTGGGGATGATCGGGAATTAGAAGTGAAGGCCATAGGAACATTACAATTATTTTTGAAAGACTGGTTTATGTATTAAACTTTATGATACCTTATATGTTCCTGAGGTAACTCGGAACCTTGTATCAGGACCAAAGTTAGACATGGACGGTTTTGCCGTTTCTCATGGTCATCGCAAACTCTCTATTCTCTATGATTCCGTTGTTTATGGTACTGGCATTCTGGATGGTGGTCTCTATAGATTAGAACTAGATGATAATTTTTCCAAATCTTTGTTGTCATATAATATTAATGAATCACTCACAAAGATGAAACAAATTCGAGACTTAGAGACTTCATCCATGTTGTGGCATCAACGTTTAGGCCACATCTCAAGAGAACGATTAAATCGTCTCGTAAAGGATGAAGTCTTACCTCCTCTCGATTTCACTAATTTTGGAACATGTGTCAAATGTCTTAAAGGCAAAATGACATCAGCAAATAAGAAAGGTGCCACTAGGAGCTCTAATTTATTAGAACTCATTCATACTGATATTAGTGGTCCTTACCAAATCGCTGGCATAACAGGACATACTTCATTTATCACTTTCATTGATGATTATTCTCGTTATATGTACTTGTATCTTATTAAGGAAAAGTCTGAATCTCTTACAACTTTTAAAGATTATAAAGCTGAAGTTGAAAAGCAATTAGATAGTCAAATTAAAGTTGTGAGATCAGATAGAGGCGGTGAATATTATGGAAGACATACTGATGTGGGTCAAGCTCCTGGTCCATTTTATGAGTTTTGTAAGGGCCAGGGGATTGTGAACCAATACACCATGCCTGGTACACCTCAGCAGAACGGTGTCGCTGAACGAAGAAATCGTACCCTTATGAACATGGTGCGCAGTATGTTAGCCAACACTAATTTACCATTATTCCTCTGGACTGAAGCGTTAAAAGCAGCTGCTCATATACTCAATAGAGTTCCTTCTAAGTCTGTCCCTAAAACTCCTTATGAACTTTGGACAGGAAGGAAACCGAGTCTTAAATATATGAAAGTATGGGGTTGTATTGCTGAAGCAAAACTCTATAATCCTTTCCTAAGGAAACTTGACCATAAAACAGTTACTGTTTCTTTATCGGGTATCCTGATCATTCGAAGGGTTATCGTTTCTATTGTCCTTCCCATGTCACTCGTATTGTTGAAACCAAGCGTGCTGCGTTCCTGGAGGATTTCAAGGTCATTGCAAGAAGTACAAGACGCGGGGGGGAGAGACTCGTCGCTTACCATTACTCCGTTTACTCCTCTTGTACCCCATGCAACTGCACCTGAAGTCACTGCACAAATTCCATCTCCACAACCAGAACCCATTATACCTCATAACGAAGGCACATCAAACGCTCAAAACCAAGACAACGCTGAACCTGATAATCAACTCAGGAGGTCATCTAGGCAAAGAAGGCCTACTAATTGGGATGATTATGTTACCTACCTGACTGAAATGGATGCTGGAAAGCTCAATGATCCTATCTCTTATAATGAAGCCATTAGCAGTGATCAGTCTTCTGAATGGAATAAAGCAATGATTGATGAGCTTGAATCCATGAAGAAAAATGACGTTTGGGATTTGGTAGAATTACCCAACGGTGTCAAACCTGTAGGTTGTAAATGGGTGTTCAAAACAAAACTGGATCCGAATGGGAACGTTGAACGCTACAAAGCGAGATTGGTTGCAAAGGGCTACACTCAGAAAGAGGGAATTGATTATCAAGAGACGTTTTCACCTGTCTCTCGTAAAGATTCATTAAGGATCGTTATGGCCCTAGTAGCTCATTTTGATTTAGAGCTGCATCAGATGGACGTCAAAACTGCTTTCCTTAACGGAGACTTAGACGAAGATGTTTACATGAAACAACCTGAGGGCTTTAAACCTGAAGGTCAGGAGCATCTAGTCTGTAAGTTGAAGAAATCCATTTATGGGTTAAAACAAGCATCACGTCAATGGTACCTCAAGTTTGATGAAATCATGAAGAGGCAAGGTTTTATGAAGAATCAAGTGGATCAATGCACCTACCTCAAAATGAGTGGGAGTAATTTTACTATACTTGTCCTTTACGTAGATGATATTCTATTGGCAAGTAATAGTTTAGACATGTTGCATGAGTCGAAGCGGTTACTCTCGCATAACTTCGACATGAAGGATCTCGGAGATGCTTCTTACGTCATTGGCATCGAAATTCACCGAGATAGACACAAAGGGATCTTAGGATTGTCTCAAAAGACTTACATAGATCGTGTCCTTACACGTTACAACATCCAACAGTGCAAACCCTCCGTCGCTCCAGTAGTTAAGGGAGATGTTTTCGGTTCATTCCAGTGTCCGACAACAGAGGTTGAAAAGGAGCAAATGAGCCAGATACCTTACGCGTCAGTAGTCGGGAGCCTGATGTATGTTCAAGTCTGTACTCGCCCAGATATCGCTTATATTGCTGGAATGCTAGGCCGTTATCAGACTAATCCTGGCCTAGATCACTGGAAAGCAGCTAAGAAGGTCCTTAGATATCTGCAAGGGACGAAAGACTATAAACTGACTTATAGAAGAAGTGATCACTTAGAAGTGGTAGGTTATTCTGATTCTGACTTTGCCAAATGCAAAGATGACAAGAAATCCACTTCGTGCTACATCTTTATGTTAGCAGGCGGACCTATCTCATGGAAGCATCATAAACAACAGTTAACTACAACTTCCACAATGATGGCAGAATACATTGCTGTTTACAACGCAACCTGTCATGGAATGTTGCTTAGAAATCTGATCACTGGACTCAAAATCGTTAATTCCATTTCTAGACCATTGAAGCTTTACTGAGATAACTCAGCTGCCGTTAGTTTCTCGAACAGTAACAGTTCGACTGGAGCTGGTTTATATCTCGATACAAAATATTTGTTCGTACGTGAACGAATTGAGGAAAATAATATTTGTATTGAGTATATTAGTACTAAAGATATGCTTGCGGATCCGATGACTAAAGGTCTCCCACCTAAAGTTTTCGAAGAACATGTATCGAATATGGGACTTACTAAAGACCTTATTTAATGGCATATTGTACTAGCTTATGTTTTAATTAATAAAATTTCCTCAGTTTGATTTTGTATGTCTCTAACATATGTGCTGCCGGTGTAATGACATATAGACAAATATAAATACAAATCAGACGCTAAAGGGCTTATAAGTATTTTGATCATAACTATTAGGTTTTAAATTGAGGCTATAATATGATTAATGGGGGTCCTGAGTCGAATGATGATTCAACGGCTGTATTTCTCTGCTATAGTTCTTGGTTTAAGACTAAAATGAGTGTTAACTCCTGGCCAGGCTTATCTAATACTCATGATAAATGATTACTCGGCTAAGTGGGAAAATGTGAGATTAAATATATTATTAATATAATATTTAATCTTTTAGCCATTATAATCATTTATATTATATTAGATCAAAATATATTAATAACCTATTAATAATTAGTTGGTAATTGTTGATGGACCATATTACCCTTATTAACTAATTAGGTTTCCTCTTGGGTGTATATATAAGGAGATTATTAGAGAGTTTAAGGGTTACACAATTTAGTGAATCAACCAACCCTCATAACATCATTCACGGCTCTCTCTCCATAACCGATTCTCTCCCTACTCTCGGTTCATCACCATCATAACTTTACACCCTAAGGAGGAACCAGATCATCCTGATAAGTATGTCGAACTCAATGGCAGCATCTCTGACTGGATTCTCTGCTGGCCTGTCTGCTGTAACATGTATTATTTACATGTTTTCCCTTATGTTTAACAGAACTGATACAACACTTCCTTCTTTCTTTCGATCACAACATTGAACAGCCCTTCCTCTGCAGCTTCCAGGGGCTGCTCCCTCTTCTCCGCACTCGACTCTCAAACCCGTACTCGTTTCTCGACCTTGCTCTGATACCAAATGTTGGTTCAGGCCCCAAGGTTAAACACACACACAACACACTATGAGACAATATTCTGTGTATTGAACTTCAAAGAATTAAAAGAGCTTGCAACTGCTTTTATTATCGAATGAGAGGTACAAGTTATAACTAAGCTACAGTTCCTATTTATATTGACTAAAACAAGCACATGCTAAATATAATAAAGCCCACTACTTTGCTAAAATTTAGAACTACTCCAACGTACACATTCCCACGTTCAACTCCTCCTTTTCCAGTCAAACATGACCAATTCTTCAACAACCCATCTGACCCATTCATGCGAAACCCGGTTTCAAACCGTTTCAATGATCTCACTTGACCCAACCATCAAGATTATCCAACATACAAATACGAAGTGATGTGTTATTCTGTTTCAACGCAACGTTTAACCTATGACCTATTAATACATCATTATGCATGGGCTTAACGTATTAGGCCCATGCCAGGTCTATTTGATAACTATAAGTTTTGACCCATATCAAACTAAATCATAAATATAAAACAAAATGTTTGCAGCCCATATTCGAATTGCATATTGGATTAAATGATTAGTTTTCAGCAGATTATTAACAGTAATACTAAATTTTCATGTATTCCACGTGATGCCAACCTTCCAGTTTCCCCTCATCTCCCCTATGGACTGTTTTATCTATAGATGTTAATTAAGGATTGGTCTTAAGAACTTAAGAGCAAATAATATGTGTGACTAATTGATTAATGTTTGGTTTATCGTTTTTTTGAACGGTAAACTTCTTTTAATCCTTGTCGATTGTGGTCCTAAAAGTGTTTAAAAGTTTTATCTTGGCCATTGGACCACCACTCCATTGGTATGGTTGGTTTATCCTTCTAATTAAAATAAAAATAGTAACATGCGAAAAAAACTGTCATCAACGAACGGGTCATATCACGGCGACTAAGGCTGGACGGTATGGGGACCGTCCAGCATCGTCCTCCATCCGGCGACGAAACCCTCTCCACGCCGCCCCCCTCCGTTCTCATCCTGGTCCGTCCTCATCGTCGAGATGTCGCCGTTTGCGACGGAGCAATTATTGTGGGCCCCCAGTCAAATGTAGCCGTTTAAATAAAAAAAAAGTCAGATCTGATTTTTCAGATTCAGATGGTGGTTGTGGAATGGTGAGAGAAGATGATGAAGAAGATGAAGAAAAATGACTTGAAGGCTTCCGGTTGTGGGTGGAATGGTGAACTGATTTTTCAGATTCAGATGGTGGTTGTGGAATGGTGAACTGATTTTTCAGATTCAGACGATGGTATCACCGGCAAAATTGAATCGCTGGAAAAGTGATATGTGGAGAGAAATGGGGGAGGCGATGGAGGGTTTAGATATAGAAGTAGGTCTTGACTTGTGTTTGTGTTTTTATTTCATAATTTATGTTTTTTTGTTAAGTGAATTTCCATATACTTTATAATTTTTAAATTTTATATTAATTCGTTATAAAAAATAGAAGATTAAAAAAATAAAAAATATAAAAGTGGTGGGGAGGACTATGACTAGGACCATCCTCCATACCCTCTAGTTTTGTGGGATGGACCATCATTGGGAGGACTATGACGTGGCGCCTACGTAGCAGATCATCCTGTCTTGGAGGACCATCACCATACCCACTAGCCTAAACACAGCCTAAACACAAAGGGCATTTGGGTGTTAGGTCAATATGTTCAATAAATGAGATTGAAAGTGATTGATTCTCAAATTGACTTTGTTATTTTTAGATAATTTTTAAAAATAAAAGTCCACACATGTTTATTATTAGGATACTTAGAATTTTGACTTTGATGTATTTACCATTTATTTTGTTTACCGTTTCAAATTGTGGACCAAATCACTTTGGTAGCACTCCAAAATAAATTTAATGAACCCACTAATAGCATGTGTACTGGTCAAGTCTCATAACTCTCATAGATATGGGGTTATATGATACGCGATAAATGTGTAAGAAATGAGGTTTATGAGGATCAGATATGTAGTGGGGTTATACTACTTCAATTATATGGGTGAGAGTTGGCTACAAAGTTCATTTTTCCTACAAAGTGTAAAAAGTCATAAAACACTATAATTTCAGCTATAAAACACACTCAAAACCCACAAATAACATAGTGGAGATTACTAAAACACCACATTTGTGGGTTTTGTGTTGTGTTTTGGATGATACGGCTTTGATTATCAATTGACTAACATTAGTGTGTTTTATGTTGATTATCATGTTGTGTTTTATATTCATAGTTGTATGATAGTGTGTTTGAAGTATTTAAGGAGTGTTAGGGTTTGGATATTGTGTTTTAGTGATCTTTACTATGTTATTTTTGGGTTTTGAGTGTGTTTTAATACTGAAATTGTAGTGTTTTATGACTATGTATACTTTGTAGAAAAAATGGATTTTGTAGCGGAATCCCACCCCAATTTTATATATATATATATGTATATATATATATATATATATAGGTAAAGGGTACTGTATAAATTCCCTTATTGTACATTACGTACGCTACAATCTCAGCCGTCCGATCATCTTCCCGCAATGAAAATCGCATGTTGTTTTTTTGTAATAATTTCGCATGTGATAAATTTGATGAAATATCAGGTGTTTTTTTGTAACAATTTCGCATGTGTTAATTCAATTTCGCATGTGATAATTTTGATGAAATAGAAGGTTGTTTTTTTGTAACAATTTCGCGTGTGGTAATTCAATTTCGCATGTGATAATTTTGATGAAATAGCAGGTTGTTTTTTTGTAACAATTTCGCATGTGGTAATTCAATTTCGCATGTGATCATTTTGATGAAATAGCATGTTGGTTTTTGTAACAATTTCGCATGTGGTAATTTTGAAGAAATCGCATGTTAAAAAACCAACATG
Organism: Helianthus annuus; assembly: GCF_002127325.2. Taxonomy (NCBI): domain Eukaryota; kingdom Viridiplantae; phylum Streptophyta; class Magnoliopsida; order Asterales; family Asteraceae; genus Helianthus; species Helianthus annuus. Next base: position 35,596,539 of record NC_035438.2, read on the forward strand.
CGAAATTGTTACAAAAAAACAACATGCGATTTTCAATGTGGGAAGATGATCTGACGGCTCAGATTGTAGCGTACGTAAAGTACGATAAGCGCATTTGTACGTTAACCAGCCCCTATATATATATATATATATATATATAAGGGATCGCTAAAATGAAAATCACCTCTAGTTGTAAGAACCATAGAAACCACTTTCTAGCCTTTAGATCAACAAGATTAATGGATGAGATTAAAAGTAAGAAAAATTAATATTAAATACAATTTGTCTTATTATGTCTTTAATTTTTTAATTTAAAAGGGTAGTTTAGTAAAATAACACTTTTTTGTCTTTTTGTCTTTATTATTTTTTAATTACTCTTTTGTTTTATTATATTACTTTTTATTTTTTTAAAGATTTTTTTATTAAAAACAATTTTAAATTCAGATTTTTTGACAAAAACAATTAATTTTGCGCGCCGGTTTTTTACACGCCGTTTTTTACGTTCGTCTTTTTTACGCGTCGTTTTTTTGACGCGCCGTTTTTTACCGCGCCGTTTTTACGCGCCGTTTTTTTAACGCCGTTTTTTTAACGCACCGTTTTTTACGAGCGTTTTTTTACGAGCGTTTTTTACGAGCTTTTTTTTACGAAACGTAAAAAAGTTTTACGTTAACGTTTTTTACATTTTTACGTTTTACGCGCCGGTTTTTTACGTTTTTCGCGCTGGTTTTTTACATTTTACGCGACGGTTTTTTACGTTTTACGCGCCGGTTTTTTTACGTTACCGTTTTTTTACGTTTTTTTACGGAACGTAAAAAAGTTTTACGTTAACGTTTTTACGTTTTACGCGCCGGTTTTTTACGTTTTACGCGCCGGTTTTTTACATTTTACGCGCCGGTTTTGTTAAGTTTTACGTAAAACTTTTTACGTTTTACTAAAAAAAATTTACGTTTTACGTTTTACTTAAAACTTTTTACGTTTTACGTAAAGCTTTTTACGTTTCACGTTTTTACGTTTTACGTTAAAAAAGTTTACGGTTTGCGTTAAAAAGTTTACGGTTTAATTTTTTTTACAATTTTTTTTTACGCAAAAACGAACGCACTCAGAAATCGCAAACTCGGGAGGTGTCTCGAGATATATTGTTATCATCATCGACGCCTCAAAAAAATATAAAAACCCAACAAAAAAAAATAAAAAAAATTAGTTGAATCTTTAAAAAAAACGATGTTTTGGCTCAGATTTTACGATAATCAGAGGCTGCAAAAGTAGGGTTGTAGGTTCAAAAATCTACCCTCCACCATCCTTGCCGCGCCCTCGTCATCAAAATATACGGTTTTTTTTTTTTTTTTTTTTTTTTTGCATCATTATCGCCCCAAATCCAAAACGGATCAAAACCCACATATTCAAACATTCATAATCACCTGATGAACATGCTGTACATACCCAAAATCACAAATCAAAAGAAAACCCAGCAACAATAACAACCGTACATGCTGTACATACCCAAAAGCAAATCAAATGAAACCCCAGCAACAATAATGAACATCATTCAACAGAATCAAAACACATGATTGTAGCAGATAAAATTATTCAACCGGGTTCAAACCCAAAAAGAAACATGAACATGATCAGACCACCAAACCCACCGCCACAACACCAAACCCACTACCACACCACCGCACCCACTGCCACACCACCAAAATAATCAAAACCCACCAAATTTTTATAAACCCACCAAAATAATCAAACCCACCAAAATAAATAAAACCCACCAAATTTCAAAACATAAACAGAAACAGAAACAAATCGAACCTTTGGGCAAATCATCAAGAATCACAAATGACCCAATCGGTTCGTTTTCAGGCGATGGTGGCTGACCAACCACCTCGCACAACCGTCTTCCGTACACCGATCAACCACCGCGCCACACCTACAAACCATCAAAAAACCTTCAAGATCACCCTCACCCCTAGCCACCGTTCTCCTTCGCTCCTCACCACCTCCCGCCGCCGTCTGTATCGACTGAAATAGGGGATAGTGCCGGTAACGAGTGGGAGGTTTGGGGGTCGCCGGAGAAACGAGCGGGGATGGCACCTGTGTGGGTATGGTGTTTTTAGGGGATGGCACCGCCGGAGAAACGAGTGGGGATGGCACCTGCCGATCAGAACGACGAGGGGGTGGGGGTGTCGGCTGTGGGTGTTTGGAAGGGGAAGGGGAAGTTGCTTTTGTAGAGGATGAAGATGAAGGTTTAAGAGGGATGTTTGCTTTTTGTAGAGGATGAAGATCTGGTCTTCAAAAATTCATCAGAGGATTTTGATATTCAAATGAGAATGAGGAGAGAGAGAGAGACAAAAGATGACTTTAAATACAATGTGACATTTATAAAAAAGCTGGTAGTTAATTAATGTAGAGAGAGGTAGGATATGACAATTGGGGTAAATGACCAAAATTACCCTTTTTGTTGGCAGAATATGATTGGTGGAGAGTGGTTCTCACAGTTCTTACAACTGGGGATGGTTTTCATTTTAGCGGCTCCCTATATATATATATATATATATATATATATATATATATATATATATATATATATATATATATATATATATATATATATATATATATATATATATATCTATACTATATTAATAAGCATATCCAAAGGACTTCTTAAGGTCATATAAATTTCATTAAAACACCCCTAAAGCATGTTGTACAACCCTCTAAAGCACAGTATAATTTACAATCCCAATTATGCCCTTCACTCAAAAAAAAAAAAAGAATACACGGGTACACAATTAGGGTTTCATTTTCTCATAGCATTTTATCCGCCCCCGTCGCTCTATCTCCAGGCGATTCAAAAGGAGATCTAGGGTTACTCTTTGCGATGCAAGATCTGGCTTTCTCAATGATACCAGATCAACGAATTTCTCTCTATACGACACCCAACCGACTGAGTTTGAAGGTGGTGAAGGGTTCGAATTCGATTTTAGGGTTTTTTAAGATGCACATCGCCAGATCTAGGGTTACGAAATCTTTTTTTCACCTCCTTTCTCTTCACCTCATACCATCACAGGTGCGTATATGTTCTTTATAACTGATTATGCTTTTGTATTTCATATTGTTTGGTCTTAATCTGTGCAGTTAGTGTGAAAATGAATTAGGGTTTTCACTTTGGGGGAACTTTGCAACATTTTCAGATTCGGCCGATTTTCTCTCATTAGGTTCGGTTTTTGTGATTTCAAGTTACCAGTTGTGATGTTATCTAATTATTCACGGTGTTTTAGGAGTGATTTGATTTAATATCTGATGTATTTTTGCATACGGTTTGTAAATGTTATATATATATATATATATATATATATATATATATATATATATATATTAGACTTTAATTTATGATAAACAGTAATATGTAATTGTTGTGTTTGCATTAAAGTTTAGTGAACTCTACTTGAGTTGTAGCTGTGATTATATACTTATTCAATATTCATTTTTTGTGATTCAATTGGTTTTTTCAGTTAATTAAAGTGATAGATGGATTTGAAGTTTTAGGTTTTATGATGATTTGATGCTAACTGTTTCAGATTTGAATGTAGTAGATTAGATTGTGCTTGTAGACAGATTGTAGTATGATATTTGTTGTTTGTCTTATTTTATATATCGGATCTGCGTATTTATAAAACCCCTTGTCCTGTAGCACCCGGAAGAAGTATACTGCAATCCTTGAATCAATGGTTCTTGCCTGACGTTGTAGGAAGGTGTGTACAAAACTACAAATACCCAAAACTGGGTTGATAGTTTTTGTGTACAAATTAGACCAAAACTGGGTTGAGTTTCAAATTAACTTATACCTAGAAAATTTGCTATATTAGTGCTTTTAAAAGTTACTTAGTTGACATTTGGCTGATTTTTACTTGTAATCGTCAACCTTCAGGCAACAAGAAGAAGGGCTGGATGAGCTAAGTGCAAGTATAGAAAGGATAGATTTATGGGGCTTACCTTACATGACGAACTCATTGCGCAGGTAATTGTGATTCTTTCCATCTATATATCTATACTATATATAATATACATATCCAAAGGACTTCTTAAAGTCATTGAAATTTCCTTAAAACACCCCTAAAGCATGCTCTACAACACTCTAAAGCACAATATTCATTTACCTTCCCATTATACCCTCACTCTCACAAAACAGGCGGCCAACAAAACCCTAAAATTGATTTCAAATTTCAAATTGAGAGCCTTTTCATTTTCGTTCTCTCTCTCTCCCTCAAAGATCTGGATTTGGATCTTTCAAACACAAATCACAATCGAAATTTCAACCTACACACAAACTAACAATCTGTACAGATGAATCAGTAATCATATCCAAATTCGTTGAATGCAATAACATCACATAGATTCAGAAACTTACAATAAACATTAAATTAGGTCAAAATTTCAACTGAATTTCGCGAAATCGGAGCTTATAGAAGTCGTCTACGAGGTCATAAACCCTACGCCGCCGACGAATAATAATCGCTCACCGAATAATTTCGCGTTTTTGACTGAAAATGGAGCCGGTAAGAGACAATCTTCGCTGCAATTACGAGTTTTTAACGAATCTGTTACTTTCAATGGATTCCATGTATTTTGAGGGCTTCCAGTTGAATTTCAAGTTGAAATCCCATGTCTTGTTCTAAGTGCCAGGTGATGATTTTTGTTTCGTTTTCATTTGATTTTTTTTTTATTTAAGGATCCAAAAATTTCAGTTTTTTTTTTAAATATGGTTTACATGGATTTATTAAGTGTACAGTGTTACAGATCTAGGGTTTTGAGGGTTTGATTGATGATGAGAAAGATGTGAAGATGATTCTTAAACATATTTCTATTTCTATTTGTATTTACTTCTTACAATTGTTTGTCCAGGTAATAGCAACATTTTGATGGTAGTGTTGGATCTGCAAAACGAGAGCAATTGTTTGAAGGGATTTAATGCTGCTTTATGAAGGCTGTGCTGAACAGGGTTCACCTGCCAAGACCCGACTGGTATGAGGAGCTTTATGCTGTAGCTATGGCTGCATCAATGAAATCTTATGAGGACGAGGTTAGTATAATTATGTTGTTTATGTAAGTTAAAGACTGCCAAAACGGGTCGGGTCATGTAACTTAGTACTTGTCAAATGGTTGTTTCAAGAAATTGAATCAAGTTGGTTCGGGTCAAAATGGTCCGGGGTTGAACGGGCCGTTTTAGAGAAAAAGAAAAGCGTCTGAATGGGTTCATCTGCTATATGGCGACTGGTAGCTACAGCACTGGTTGAGACGGAAAAGGTTTCCTTTCACAACAATTTTTTACATGCTAATGGCTAGAGCACTGGTTGTTCCCGTTGGATATTACATGCATATGCAGGTCTTTTTTCCTAATTATATTAGTGTTTCTATCATCTCGAGGGTAGATGATAGTTTATTTGTACTATAGAACCCCCACATGGCAAATTAGATTCTGAAAGATCACCCGTGTTTTCAAGGCTAGGCACTAAATTGAAACAAATGCAAATGGAATACAGGTTTGTTGTTTTTTTTAAAGTATTACACTTAGTAAAAACGGGAGCCGATAAAAACGGAATATTTTAGAAGATGATCGAAAACAAAGAAACGGGTAAAAGGCACCTTAATGCGGTATCACTGCACGAAACGGGTTGGGGTTGAAACGGGTCATTTGTCTACACGGTCAAAAGGATCTGGTGGTGTATTTCTATAATTTTTTGTGTCTACACGGTCAAAAGGATTTGGTGGTGTATTTCTATAATTTTTTTGTCTCATTTACAATTAGAAAACAATATTATTACATACACTTTTTTTTTCATGCGAAGAGGTACATAGCAGTAATGTTGTTCGTTTTGTTCCAAGAACATAAGTTGAATTTTGAAAGTCAAACAATCTACCTTTGGTTTCAGAGTTCAAATAAACTTCGTTTCAGTTTGTAAAGGAGTTTATATTGGTTCAAGATGTATAAAAAATACGATCTATAAATAAAAAAACATGTATATAATATTTTATATAATATAAAAATCAAAATTGCATTAAGAAAGTTCTATGTTTGACTTTGACTCATTGTGTCTTTAACACGTTTTTGCAGCTTAGCATTGATTGGTCTTGTTCTTGGTTCATCAACAGTGGCAAGAGGTGTAGTTGGTCTTGTTCTTGGTTACCTGAACAATTTAGTTATAGAAATGGCTTTCTTGATTGAGGTGCATATCACAGCATCCATCACCTTCAAATCGGATTGTTGGTTGGGCCAGATTTTTAAAGCTTTGTTGTTTCCTTTTTTTAATTTTTTCCCTTCTAAAATAGTAAAATCTCATCTACTAATTCATTTTAAACTAAAACCTCTATGGTTTGCTTATTCCAGGCTCTATTTTGGTAGCATTGCCATTAAAATAAAGGATAAATTAGTTCCATATTTTGGTAGCATATGCATATCAGATTTTTTTTTTTAAATATCGTGCCCTTCAAATTATCGGGCCTTTGCTGGTGGTTCTCCCCGCCCGCCCCCAAGGCCGGCCATGCTAAAATCAAATAAAGAAAGCTGGAAATGGACGAGTTAATATAATATGATGAAAAGGATTAAAAAAATATACATAAGTAATTTTAAGTAGGTTCATAATTATTTGATGTTAGAATATGAAATGTTGAAAATCAACTAAATGTATATGAATTTTAGAAGGAAAAAGTTATAGAGTGATGAGATAAGATGTAAAAAACATGTGTTCATATAATAAATCTAATTTAAATTAATATGAAATGTGAAATCAATGCGAAACGACTGTAGATATGATTCCATGATGGTAATCTCACAATTGGTTCAATAAACTTACAAACATAGGTTCATAAATCCTCAAAAACTGTATTTCAGTAGCTAATATTCTCAAATTAGTTATTAACTTATAGTTTGCCATACAATATAATAGTTTAAAGTAAGCACACAACAAAAATTGAGAATATGAGCTAAAGCCTAAAAACATGAACAATCTCAAGGTATTTTGTACGCTCATATTTGCTTATTAGTGTGTTCGATTATTGGTGTGTGGAAGCACACGATTTAATTGAGATATCTGTAAGGCTCATGTCATAGATAGACCATACCAATAAAAAATTAACAAGCGTACTATACAATGCATCACAAGAGTATTGATAAACCAACAAAAAACAAGTATGACAGGAACCACCAATAACCAAACCGAATGGTTTTACAATCCCGTTAATCATTTTTTCAACGGCAAAGTTCTTTTTAATTCATGTCATCTGTGATACTTGAACACAAGATCCCCCCTTCCCCAAGGTGTTTAAAGGCTTCACATTTGCCAATGGACCACCACCACATTGGTTAAAATCCCCTTAACCGTAATTTTGGCTTCGGTGGCAATGAAGACTCAAAACCCGATAAACTAACTTAAGTACAAGATAATATATCACCAGATGCTGATAAACTAACGGTAAACGAGTATCCTATTGTAAATCGCCACTCCCGCTGCATCGCGCGGGTAAATGACTAGTATATATATATATATATATATGGGACCGCTAAAATGAAAACCACCTCCAGTTGTAAGAACCGAGAGAACCACTTTCTAGCCATTAGATCTTCAAGATCAATGGATGAGATTAAAAGTAACTAAAAATAATATTAAATGTTTTTTGTCTTACTATGTCTTTAATATTATAATCCAAAAGGGTAATTTAGTAAAATGACTATATTTTGTCTTTTTGTCTTTATTGTTTTTTATTCGTTTTTTGTATTATTATATTACTTTTTATTTTTTAAACATAATTTTTTTATTAAAAACATTTTTAAATCCAGATTTTTTTTAAAGATTTTTTATACTTTTTAAAATTTAAGTTTTACGTTAAACTTTTTATGTTTTACGTTTTTTTGACGCCGGGTTTTTTCAAGCGTCGTTTTTTTAACGCGCCGTTTTTTTTAACGCGCCGTTTCTTACGCGCCGTTTTTTTAACGCTGTTTTTTACGTGCCGCTTTTTAACGCCGTTTTTTTAACGCGCCGTTTTTCTAATGCCTTTTTTAACGCGGTTTTTTTAACGAGCCGTTTTTTAACACGCCGTTTTTTACAAGTTAACACGTCGTTTTTTACAATTTAAGCATTTTTAACACGCCGTTTTTTACGATTTACGCGCTGGTTTTTTACGTTAACGTTTCTTTACGTTTTACACGCCGGTTTTTTACATTTAACGTTTTACGTTTTTACGCCCGGCCTTTTGACGCGCCGTTTTTACGCCCGGCTTTTTCACGCGCCATTTTTACGTTAACGTTATTTACGTTTTACGCGCCGATTTTTTAAGTTAACGTTTTTTTTACATTTTACGCGCCGGTTTTTTACGTTAACGATTTTTTACGTTTTTACGTTTTACGCGCCGGTTTTTTACGTTAACGTTTTTTACGTTTTACGCGCCGGTTTTTTACGTTTTACGTAAAACTTTTTACGTTTTGCTAAAAAAAATTACCTTTTACCTAAAACTTTTTACGTTTTACGAAAAACTTTTTACGTTTTACGTAAACTTTTTACATTTTACGTTTTACGTTTTACGTTAAAAAGTTTACAATTTAACTTTTTTTTTACAAAAACTTTTTTACACAAAAACGAACGCACCCAGAAAATTGTTACTCCGTAGGTGTCTCAGATAGTTTGCTATCATCATCGACGCCTCAAAAAAAAATATAAAAACCCAACAAACAAAAATAAAAAAGAACAAGGGGATTCTGGAAAAAAAAACGAAGTTTTGGCTCAGATTTTCCGATAATCAGAGGCTGCAAAGTGGGGTTGCGGGTTCAAAAACCTACCCTCCACCATCCTTGCCGCGCCATCGTCCGTTTTTTTTGTATCATCACCGCCGATTCAAAAAGGCACCAGATTCAACCCGATTTAAATATCAAAAGGAACATGAACATCATTCAAACCCAGAAGGAACATGAACATCATTCAAACCCAGAAGGACCTTGAACATCATGCAAACCGATTTAAACATTCAAATGGAACTTGAACATCATTCAAACCGATTTAAATATTCAAAATGGCAGTAGCAACAAAATGACAGTAACAACAAACCCAAAAAGAAATAGCATTCATAACTTTACCAAAAATCATCAAAATCACCGTTAAAGCAGATAAATCAACAAGTGGTGACAAAAGGTCCAGTCGTCCAGAAAACCACCACCGATCTCTGCACAAAACCCCCACCGGTCTCCCCACAAAACCACCACTGCCTTCCGCCTCTGCACAACTCCCACCAAACCACCGCCCCCACCACCGCCTTCCGCCTCTGTTTGGGGCCACCGGTTAAGATCTGAGCAACCCTAACCCACCATCTAACCCATCGTTCGCCGTCAAACCACCACCATCTAACCCTAAACTCCAAATCGGATCTCACTACCCCAAATCGGAGCTTTGGGCGGTGGTTTTGTGACTGTTGCCCATGCAAGTATTCATCAAATCCAGAATTATGCGGTGGTTGGGTGGTGAACGGTTGGGTGGCGGTGAACAGCGGTGTGTGGTGGGGGGAGGGGGCCGGAGATGAGGGTGTGTGGTGGTTTGTTTTTGAGTTTTGATTTGGGTTTTTCCAAATGAAGAATTTGTCGAAGCATTTTCAAGAGAGAGAGAAATCAGAGATAAATGGAGAGTGTAGATTGTAGAAGATGAAACTAACAAATGAAAGAGGAGAGAGAAGAACTTTAAATGAAGAGAGATAAGGGGATTTGACATTTGGGGTAAATGACCAACATACCCTTTATGTTGGCATCACTTGATTGGTTGAGACTGGTTCTCGCGGTTCTTACAACTGGATGTGGTTTTCATTTTAGCGGCTCCCTATATATATATATATATATATATATATATATATATATATATATATATATATATATATATAGGGTAGGGTTCCAGCGTGAACAACCTCCCAAGAGTGAACTGCGTGAACAGATATGGACCCTGATGTGTGTAAAATGCAACATATAAATTACATCAAATAAGGCATAAAACTAACCCTTTTTTAGTACTAATGTTGGGAAAAGAGTGTTTTTGTCTTCCTTTTGTATTTTCAGGATGAAATGAGCTCAAATTCACAAAAGAAGCAAAAAGACAGCTAATTCTAACATAAATACAAGAAAAGGAACAAAAGTGGATTGCCTGAACCCTCAACGGCATCCTCCCAAGCAAAGAAGGGGAAAACAGAAGACTGAACACGCCCCGTTCTCAGCCAGCACGGGGCCGTGCCCAAGAAGCAGCAGAAAAGACAAACCTATAGAAGCTTCTACTGCCCACCACGGGGCCGTGTCCAGTGAGCACGGGGGCGTGGCGAAAGTACAGCAGGCGCATTAATTGTAATTGCGAATTACAATTAATGAAGAGAGAGAGTGTCAGACGGGCACGGGGGCGTGTCCAGCGGACACGGGGCCGTGCCCAGCCTTCTGTTCAGCCTATAAATAGGAGTGCTTAGTTTCATTTCAACTCATCCCTTGGCACACCACCTCTCTCACACTTCATCCACCACCCACCACCACTATAACACCATCATCCACCACCATCATCCATTGTCCATCGTAGAGTGTGTGAGTCGTCTCGGGATCCAAGATTGATCGTAAGAGTTCTTGACAACCAAGGCCATGTTTGCCTAAGTCTCTTACCTCACTTGGTGAAGACAAGTGTTTAGTATAATACTTTTTATTTTTAATCTTTTGCACTTTTTATTTGGTTTTGTATTAATGACTTTAATAACTAGTTGCTTATGTTGAAGGTGATCTTTCCTTATCGTTTGTCCGTGGTGTCTTGGCATTATTTTACTGTCTATATAAAATAAAAGATTTTCACCATTCATATCTCCACGGTCTATATGGAGGTATGTTGGCTACCTGGTCGGGGGTTAAGGGAACGGTTTGGTAAGGGTCGTGCCCTTGTTCAGCATTTAGAGGTCCTGCAAGGGACCTGGGTCAATTTTAGTAGGATCTCCTTCAATGCCCATAGGTATTGGATGGCGGGGATCCAAACTCTTTGACCCCCTCATAAGTTAACTACTATTAATACTATAACCCGGCTATTTAGGACTGTATCCCTGCTGACTCAGACTACTTAGCCGAGGGTAACGTCACCGCCAAAAGCGGGGCCTACCACAATTTACATTAATAACTTAATTCATTATCTTCCAATAATCCAACCCTTTAGGATTGTATCCTTGCTGACTCAAACTACTGGGTTGAGGGTAACGTCGCCTTCAAAAGAGGGGCCTACTACAATAACTAAGATAATCTCTTAAACAAGTGCAATAATCAAAGGTTATACTAATACACGAGTCGGATCCAAGTGATTCATCTTGTCTATCTGTTTTTATTTTATTTTTATTTTTCAGCATTTAGTTAGTTTTTATTTTCTTAGTTTAAAGATCTTTTCTAACTATTTGACTTGATTAGACGTTGAGGATAAACCGGTACTAAAAGCTCTTGTGTCCTTGGACGACCTCGGTATCTTACCAACACTATACTACGTCCACGATTGGTGCACTTGCCCATATGTGTGTTTAGTGTTAGTGAATATCGTGTTTTATAAATTTAAAACTTGGCTAAAGGTGTAAAAAGGGCTTAAATATACATTAAAAATATATACACACTGACACGCATCAGACCCTTGATTTCCTTTTTAGTTGTTAAGGGTAGGATTGTAATTATATAAAAAATTAGATTTAAATCATTATTTTAATAATTGAATTAAGTTACATCTTTCCTAATTTAAATTCATTATCCACATTATGTTTATTTATTAATAAGATAATTATCAAAACAAACAACAAATCATCAGATTTCAATTTTAATTTTTATTTCAGATTTCATCACCAGAATTCAAATTTTGATTTTTAAGATCTACGTAACCTTCATATTTCAACGGTATACACATGTGTACTTGGATATAAATAGAACAGTACACATGTGTACTCTGCATCGTACATATGTGTACAGTAATTCACAGGTGTACATCAACATTCAATACAAAAAAAATTCGGAGATATCACAAAAACAGACGATATACACATGTGTACATCACATTAAAAAGAAAGAAAAATTAGAATACACATGTGTACATCGCATTTAAACAAATAATTATTTTAATAATTGAATTAAGTTACATCTTTCCTAATCCTTGATTTGATTTGTGAGAGATTTATGCAATCAATTTAAGAGGATAATTGATTACTTGATTTGTGAGAGATTTATTCAATCAATTTAAGATTGAAATTACACATATACCCTTTTTGTATTTAATTAAATAGAAAAAATTAACCAAATAATTACCATCATGCCACTCACTTTAATCTCAAGATCATAAAAATTAAGGGCCCAGATCAGTTCACGCAGTTCACTCTTGGGATTTTGTTCACGTTTGAACCTAATCCTATATATATATATATATATATATATATATATATATATATATATATATATATATATATATATATCTGTATGTGTGTGAGAGAGAGAAACCACAATGACACGCCGCTATGCATATCACGGAGGGAAAACCTTTTTGCCCATATCGCCCGGGGAGGGGGGGGGGGGTTGTACTCGGCGCTATGGAGCTGGATGGTGGTATATAGCGCCATATAAGGCTCCACTATGGGTGGCCTAATAAGGGAGTGTCATCTGATATCTCTCTAAATTAAATAGGATGAACCAAAATTGAAAGGATACTTTAAGAATGAACCCGAATCCCATCTAGAATTCTAAAATTGTTGGGCAACGATAATCACTTCGCGTCCATCTCAGGCAACATCAAGAATTTTCACCCCAAATCCCATCCCGTTCCATTTGCGACGCCATCCCGTCCAACCGCTCGATGAACCCGAATCCCCCACCCCGAAGATGTCCCTTCACCGTAATATTAATATGGAGGATGTGAAATACATATGAAAAAATAATTCACATTGTATTTTCGTACTCTTTAATTATATAATTTAAATAGATAACTATCATTTACATAATTATGATACTTTCATTATTTACTAGTGGGAAAGCCCGCGCGTTGCGGCGGGTATCCCGACTGATATCATATTCATTTATGATATGTATTATAAATGTTGACTTTTAAGCATGAATTTTGTTAGTTACAAAACCTAACATGTCATTCTTATCTTACAAAACGAAACATGTGAGTTATGATAAATTAACTTGAAATGCGTAACAATGGTTGGATGAAAGAATAGATATAGCATATCACCTAAAACTAACTGGAAATCAGTATCATAAATGAAATCCAAAGTTAAGGTGTAATCGTTGTTGGCCTGCAGTTTGCATGGTTTGTTTCACTTGGTTTATCTTTTAAAGTATTGTGGTAGTATCATTAATATATCAATTCATGAATTGCATAATTGACATAAAAACCAAGAATACAATAGTTGGTAAACGAGATAATGGAAGTGGAAATCATTACCAAACTGGACCTCATGTTTCTTTTTTCATTTAGTTATTTATTTGTTTTTTACTACTTTAGTAGTAGGCTTGTTTATTTATTTAATTTTTTAATATGGACTTCCTAGTTTGTTTGCATAAAAAAGAGATCATTTGATTTCTGGCAAAATGGCCCAAAAATGTACTAAAATGCTTAAAGGTAAGAAGAAAAGGTCGTCTGAAAGTAATTGACAAATTATTTTAAATCGGGGGACCATAGTAAGCACGTCAAACGAGATAGTATGATCAGTTTAAATAAGGTTTGAATGTCTCCTTGATTTCGTCCATACTGGTTGTCCACCGTTCATCATCCTCCCAATCGTCTTCTTCGTTAGTTTGCTGGTGAGTTGGGCTGTTTAGTGGTGTGGACGTCGTACCAATACATCCATGGGTCTTCTCTATTTCTTTGATTATGTTGTATGTGTGCGTGGACGTTGCTAAGAAACCATTTTTTGTTAATACAAATAACGTGGACTGTGTATACGCCGTAAACTATATGAATAGTGAAAGTTGTTGTGGGTGTACCAGGTGAGTTGTTTTTCTTTTGATTTGTTGGTGAATCCTTTGGTTGATGACAATCACTTAAGGATGGTTTAGTGGAAGCCTTACTTTTACCTTTGTTACCATCCTTGACTTGTGGGGTTGTTGTTTCAGTGGCACCTGCGTATTATTAATGTTAACGCATGCAATACAAATTATTTGTGTACCTATTTGTTTTGAAGTGTAGTGGGCGCTGTTGATGTACCTGACTTCTCTGAAATGGAACAAAGTTATCGGCTACAGAAAATAAAATCTGTCTAACCCATTGATGATTCTAAAAGGTCTGTGTAATATCTTTTATGTGATCATAAAAAGGATGGGCATTCAGAAGACGAGATAGACAAAGGCTTGAGGTGGCGGTTACGTTTAGTTGTCGTGTTGTCTTTTCCGGCTTAACTGAGATGAGAGCACTTCTGATTGGTCTTGGACCCCTCCAATTGAACTACTGAATGGAAGATGGTGGCCGTTGAATCCCGAAAATGGGAACGATAGTGCTAGCGGTTGTGTTAACTGGCGAGCAAAGATAAAGGTTGTGGTTGGATCTGATGTGATAGCTCAGATGACTTCTGTTGATGCAGATTTTGTGTCCGATGCTTGTCGAATAGATTAGTTATTATTTTACGCTGAATTTGTAATAGTTAGTGAAACGGTCTATCGAACGTGTATAGACCCGCTCGTTTGAAGTGGTCAAACGAGAGGGTTATTCGTTTGACCGTGTGTGGTTGCAAGACAAATTATGGTTGTTTAATGTTGGTGTCGAAGGATAAGGCATCGAAGGATTGTGTATCCTTCGATGAGCTCGAAAGATATCCATCGAAGGTTGAAGATGGACCTCGAAGGATATGGCATCCTTCGAGGTATGTGTGTATCTTTCGAAAGCTGGATGGTCGACAGATGATCTATCGACCAGTCAGTTTAATCCTTCGACCGTGCAACCTGTGTTTGGTATAAATACCAACACCTTGTCATTTGCAACACAAGAGTGAGAGCACAAGTGTGTGCAAGAGAGTGAGTGGAGGTTTGAGACCTCACCGGGAGAAATCACCACTTGGTTTCTCCCCGGATGTATACTTCTTTGGTATTAGTTCGGTTATCATGTAATCGGGCCGACTTGTAATGTTTACTACCGGATTAATACAAAGTTTGTTTGTTTATCCTCTCTTATCTCTTCCGTCTTTGAACAAAACCATGAAAATCACGGAATCGATCCCGAAACCCGGACCTACAATTGGTATCAGAGCCATGGTGCCCGATTTAGTAAAACTAACCGTTTACTAAGTCACATGTGCTCTAGATCTGTGATTTCTGTGGGTTTTTGTTCAAGATGTAAAAATGGTGTAAATGAGAAAAACTCAGATCTGGACCCGAATATTCAGATCTGTGATAAAACAAGTGTTGGGTTTTATGTTTTTCTTCTAAAAACTCAAGTTTTCTTCATCAAAAATGGTGTTCAAGTGTTTTCGTTAAATCTGCAGTTTTACCCAGGTGTCTGTGTTCTTGATGTTCTTCACATCTTCATGTTTTGAAAGATGTGAAGAACTTCGAAAGGACAGATGGTCTTCGAAAGATCATTCCTTTAGTCGAAGGGTCATTTTTCATTATCGAAGGATCAAACTGATTTTTCGAAAAGTCATCTGTTTGTTTCGAAGGGACATCAATACAGAATCGAAAGGTCATTAGATTTCCGAAGGGTCATCATCCAGTTCAAATCAACCTCAATAACTTCGACAGATCCTTCACTTGTCTACGATTTTGAAAGATCATTGTTATCCTTTAACAAAATTCGAAGGATCAACACCAACCTTACCCCTTACAATTCGAAAGATCAATGTTGATGATCAAGATTTGTCTCGAAAGATCACTGTCGAAAGATCCCATCACTTCTTAGATTTGTCTCGAAAGATACAAAGACAAAGTGATGATGTGAATGGCTGTCGGCTGATGATAATTTATTGGCTAGGGTGTTGGCAGCTCATATACATGGTGGGCCTCAACAGTTTAACCTTTTCTTTTGGGCCATGACATGTTAACCTTTTCTTTTGGGCCATGACATTTATTATTTAATTTGGGCTGAATCAAGTATGGATATGGCCACATAAGATGGGTCATGATGTCTTATATGGACCATGTGAGGGAACAAATCTGATCTATTTATTTTCAAAGGGAAGCAAATACTATTGATTTTGAATTTAACTTTGAATTATTGATTTAAAATTCAAAGGTTGAATTTAAAATCAATGTTTTGGCATTGGGATTATGGATCATATTTGTGGATGAGACATGGAGTGGGGTCGGGTGTTCGTGAAGTTTATCTGAATCGCGCTCATAATATCAAGGTCAAAATTCGTACGGGTTTTGGGAGCGCGCGGGATGATGCGGCATGATGAAAACAAGAGATGATGAAAACTTGATTGTTGAAAATGTGGGGTAGTCACGGTTACCGATGCAAATGAAAAAAATGGTAACGCGACTATTATGGGCCAAAAACAACACGGTATGTTCGCTTCCGCTCGTCATTCAATGAAGATTGATGACAGTTCCGCTCAATGAAGGGAATTGGTGAACATTTGACGACAGTTTCTTTGAAGTGGAGAGAATCTGTTAAGGTTTAGAGATTTTACCAAAGAAATGGGGGGATAAAAATTTTCATATGTTGAATTTCTTCGGTAAATTTCTAAACGCAATCACGGGTGGTAGAGTTTGTGATTTTCTGGTGATACATACGGTTCTGCGTGAAATGTTTTGCACAGAAAAGTGCATTACTTGGTCGATTCCACAAAGACGGTTTACAGAAGATAGTTTACCAGAAATCTCTATCAATGTAGTATGCTTGAAGATCAAGACTTGATGCAGTTGTTAAAGAATGGAACCCTTATCAAATGCCGGTTGGAGTATTGGAAGATCAGCGGAAGATCGGTCAATTGAGCCGTTTGAGGAAATTGCACAACACTCAACACGGATACGCGTACTTTGAGGGGGAAATATTATACAATGAGCATCAAGATACTACTTACCTGGATCATCGGTCAAGGGGGAATTTGTTTACACAGAGAAGATGAATACTTGACTGAAGATCGATTGCAGTTGCATGTTCAGCATTCGACAGCAACGGACAAGGGGGAATTTGTTGATGCAGATTTTGTGTCCGATGCTTGTCGAATAGATTAGTTATTATTTTACGCTGAATTTGTAATAGTTAGTGAAACGGTCTATCGAACGTGTATAGACCCGCTCGTTTGAAGTGGTCAAACGAGAGGGTTATTCGTTTGACCGTGTGTGGTTGCAAGACAAATTATGGTTGTTTAATGTTGGTGTCGAAGGATAAGGCATCGAAGGATTGTGTATCCTTCGATGAGCTCGAAAGATATCCATCGAAGGTTGAAGATGGACCTCGAAGGATATGGCATCCTTCGAGGTATGTGTGTATCTTTCGAAAGCTGGATGGTCGACAGATGATCTATCGACCAGTCAGTTTAATCCTTCGACCGTGCAACCTGTGTTTGGTATAAATACCAACACCTTGTCATTTGCAACACAAGAGTGAGAGCACAAGTGTGTGCAAGAGAGTGAGTGGAGGTTTGAGACCTCACCGGGAGAAATCACCACTTGGTTTCTCCCCGGATGTATACTTCTTTGGTATTAGTTCGGTTATCATGTAATCGGGCCGACTTGTAATGTTTACTACCGGATTAATACAAAGTTTGTTTGTTTATCCTCTCTTATCTCTTCCGTCTTTGAACAAAACCATGAAAATCACGGAATCGATCCCGAAACCCGGACCTACAACTTCACACAATTGCGGCGGTGCTCCAATTCATGATTAGACGTCGTTGAGTTAACAAGATGGTGATGTTATCTGTTTATGGAGGTTACTTTTTCCAGAAGATACAACATTTGCAGGTTTGGTTCAATGATGATTTTAGAACCATTTCAAACTGAATTGATTCACATGACGGTGTGTTTCTTTTTTATATATAAAAAAACTTTCATCAAAGTGGTTATAACGATTTATTTGATTCTCAATGATAGTCATTTAAGCAAGATCAGTTACGACACTTGATAAAATGAAACGGATTATTTAAGTTACATTGCATTCAATAAAAAAGTTAATTCCAATTATATGTTTATTTATTGGTTTATTTGAGTTTTCAACTCCATGAGGAGTTCGGTTTTGATCACTTATTATATAAATATATGTTTGAAATATTATTAATTTTATACATTTATCTGATAATCATAAAAATAAAATATTGATAAGTAGTACTGATGGAAAATTTTATACATTTATCTTAATTATAGGTTACAAAGGTGCCGAAATCACTAAAATGCCCCTAAAGTGCCTTAAATTTTTGGGAAATGCGCAAGTTTACCCCCTCTAAAATAGTTTGGCTCTCTTATACATGTTGCTTCAAAATGTGTACACAATGTAAAATTACCAAAAGGGTAAAAATCCTAGTTTTCTTTTAATAAGGTAGTATAGAAGTATAGATTATTTATATTTATACATACTATTAAATCATGAAAATCACAATGGTTGCATGTTTAACCTTTAATTTAATCAATTAATTCCTTTTATTATTATAAAACTTATATTTAATTGCTTAATTTAATTCAATTAATGGAAGACATAAGTGGGCATGGATTCCATGGATGAAATGTCTAGATTGCCCTCAAAGTGTCTTAAAACTTTGGAAAATGTCCAAGTTTCCCCCTCTAAAATGGCTTGCTTCATTTGTACATGGTGCTACAAGATTTGTACCTAGGCAAAATTACGAAAAGGGTAGAAAACCTAGTTCTCTTAATATAGTATTATAGATTATAGATGATCAATAACAAAAAGGTGTTGAAAAAACGTATCACGCATATATTACTACTGTGCTAAAGAAGAGCATGTTTCAGGGGATTATTGTTGTGGCTTGTTGGTGCATATGGATACGGAAGGCTAGGAATGAATTGAAATTTAAACAAAAATAGGTAAAGATTTAAAACATTATTGTAAATATTAGGCCCTTTGATTTTCTTTGATTTAAGCATAGGTCGAATTGCAGGTCAGCCCTATTGACGGATTGTTGCTCTTTTGATCTGATGTAAGTTTGGTTATTTTGCGCCTTGCCTTTTTTGGGCTGGAGTTGTTTGTTTGTGTTTCATGAAAATAACCGTTTAAAAAACATATATTACTAGTGCACTCCCTGTTGCTTTCAGTTATTTTAGTTATTACTGTTATTTTAAAGAATTCCATGTGGCTCATATATAATATGTAACATACGAAAGTCGTCCTTCTATACACCTCATATAAGACGTAGCATACGAACGATGAGCTTTTATAGAACCACTATAACGACTTATTTGATAAGGGGCACATTTACTGAAAAATGAAGAGGGGTTAAGTCGATTAGCCAAGGCCGTTCCAATGTTTCTATGTTTCTGGTGGCCCTAAGAAACTACAAAGGCGGGGGTCCTTTGAATTGGTATAAAGAAAACATCGGAAGTCTCAATCGCAAGCACAACTAATAACTAAAAGAGTCAAGGTATCAATTAGGATTTTAGGGAAAACAGTGATTTCTCCCCAATCATTTCTCCTAATTTCACCTCAAATTATATACAGATATTATTATAAAAAAGTAGCCATTGGCTATTGCGATAATAATAATCTCTCCTAATTTCACCTCAAATTTCTCCCTAGTCAGCGACATAATTGAGCGGAATTATCATATGCGACGTTACAGTTAGCTAGAATGATGATGTCGGTCTAAATTAATTACGAATTACATATTGCTTGGAATTAGAATTTGGCCTCTTTTATTTTAAACTACTGATAATTCCCGCGAATTTCGCGGTGTTGAAAATTGATATGTTTCTTACTTTTAGAAAAAAAATTACGTTGCTGATCATAAATAAACTGTACGCATGAACTTATTATGGAAATCTGAAGTTGAAGATTAAAATAAAACGAAGCATCGTACTATAGATAAGAAACTATATGAGTTTACAAATTAAAAAATATAGAGAACAAATTATATTGTTGAAGTTGCTTGAGCTTGCAAAACAAAACAAAAAATTATTAGATCTAAAAATGAATATTTAAATTAAAAACAGAAACAACAAAAAGAGTATTCATTAAATCTACATAATATATATTGTTTTTTTACATTCATGACCAATCAAAATAAAGCAAAATAGTAATCTGGATATTAAAATAGGATACACGTTCGTTTGACGATCCGTGTCGAGACCTACAGAGTCTCTGACCACTATTATGCCATGCAGCAGAACCATTTTTTCTGCAAAATAAAAATAAGAAAATTAATTGAATATAAGAAATAGTCATTCATGACTCGTTTATGACAATATATGTTCAGTAACATATGACTTACGAATAGGTCAAGTCGGATGAAATTAGGGCATATCGAAGTAAAAACATAAAAAACACTAAAAGCAAGAATACAATTGAAGGTTTGTATAGTATGTTTTAAAAACTAAATGGTTCCAAATTCTAAAAATAACGGAATTAATTTTGTTAACCCCACTAATCAAAACTGTTTCCATATATCTTATAATCAATGTATAATCATGCTGAGATCAAATCTCAGCCGTCTAAAATAGGAAAATCAATAAGAACGTGGTCAATCCGCATGTTGGAAAGAGATGCCAGTTACCTAAAATATCGGACATAATTTAGTAACTCTCATAACAATTCAAATTCAAATCCCCAAAATATTACAATTTTATTTTAAGTACCTCGCCAACTGAAAATGAAAATGGACTGTTAAATTCAAAAAACTTCCTTAGGTATAACTTATTTCATAGGGGAAGGTTGACAATTAACTATTAACTATCATCGTCTATATCTATATTGAACTAATTAATTGATTAAAATCAATAACTGCTTGCAATAAGGACTACTCGATCAAAATCATAGTCGCAAAATTGTTCAATATTCTCCCTAAAGGTTTTATCAGCACCCCCTTAGATCGATATGCTTAAAAAACAAAAAAGAAGTTCAAAAATTACCTCAAGAAACATATGATGAACCTATCAAAGCCACCAACAATGGATTATGCATCTAGGCACCTCAAAATGGTTCTATAACCTTTTCTCTTAAAAAAGCCTGCATTCACCACTCAACAATAAAAAACTCCACTGTAAAATTTTTATATGGTATAACTACACATCTAAATATATTAGGCCAGGGCCAATAATAGTTTGGAATTAGAAAAAAAAAATCAATTGCATAGAAATAACCTATTCAATCAAATTCTCGTAAGTTATATATAATACCATATAGCCAATCAGTGTCAGAAAACTTAGAAATATACATAAAAAAAGGAATAATATACAGTCATCATGATAATAAAGTGAGATGAGACTTTTAATCACAAAAATGTGTGTCTGGAGGATATAGGCAGAGAGTGGATAATGATTCAGATCATGAAAACATACCTTGAAGATAATCAATGAACAAAAGAAGATTCGGTGGTGGCGTCTGGAGGAAGATTAGTATATGAAAGAATGGCGACTTGAAACGAACAAAAATACTCTTGAGTTTTCCTAGAAAAAACCTTACCGTAAGTTTAGTCAAAATTGTTAAAAGTTTGACTAAAATGTCAAAATTATAATAAATGAGACTATTTACCATATTTAAAAAACTTAAATTATGGATATATAATATTTTAGAATGAAAATTATTAGTAAATTAGTAATTACAAAAACAAAAAATTAAACTAAATAAATGGCAATTAAATTCATTTGTTCAACTTAACAATTGTCAATTGTCAATTGTTAAGTTTCATGGTGAAGAACTTGTATAAAAGACAAAACGCAGTCGAAGGCCCACGACAATTGTTAATCAAAGAAGTATAAAAGACGCTTCAAAACTTACCGCTCTAATGTACGAAGAATCCGGGTGCTTCAATAGGCCATGCATTTGCTTCACCGTAAGTTTCATGGTGAAGAACTTGTATAAAAGACAAAACGCAGTCGAAGGCCCACGACAATTCCCAGTCATCCACACTTGATTATATATCTCATCAATCACCTCATGATAAGTTTTGAAACGATAGAGCTCTTTAAAGTAATCCGATGAACGAATATTCATGCAGAGAACCCTCTCCAAAAGCTGATCAATCGGCTCTTGTGTTTATACTTGACCTAAAAAACAATATAAAGTAGTAGTTAAATCAACTATGAACTATCAAGCATATCTTCTTGAAACTTCCTCAAATTGCTCAACAATATGACAATTAACAATAAAATTTACAACAACATCCACAAATTTATTTCTTTAAATCCAAAATCAGCTTTTTCTTGTGTTTATACTTGACCTAAAAAAATGATAAAGATATAATACTTATACAACTATCAAGCAAATCTTCTTAAAATTTCCTCAAATTACTCAACAACATGACAAAATTTTAACAATAAAATTTACAACAACATCCACAGTGTAATTTCTTTATATCCAAAAGCAGCTGTTTCTTGTGTTTAAAATTGACCTAAAATATGATAAAAAGTAGTACTTATATCAACTATCAAGCATATCTTCTTACAATTTCCTCATATTGCTCAACAATAACATAAAATTAACAACAAAACTTACTACAACATCCACAATTTCATTCCTTTTAACACTACAAACACCTTTGTGTACCAATAGTATCCAAAATAAAAGGTTATAAGCTACAACTCGCAACAATCTATACCCTGAATCCTGATCTATGTTACAAAGTTCACTCTAATTGCTGAAAAATTACCGAATCAATTAACAAAATAAGATAAATAGGTTCTTGAAAATATAGAACACGTCTAACCTATTTAAGGCGATTCAAAAGGCGAATGAGAACCCTAGAGAATGAAATTAAAGAGAAATAATACCTTATTGATGTGATGATGATAGTTGCTAGCGAAGAACTTGATCGAAGAACGGGCGATTTGTTGAGTTATTTTGGGGTTTGTGTGTTCGCGAACAAACCCTAGAACCCAAATCTGAATGGTTTTTGAATAATAGAGAAATAAACATCATTAACAGAAAGAAATCGTATTGTTGAAGATTTCTAGACAACGATTAGAGATTTGGAATCTTACCTAGAAACGTGTAGAAGAAGATGAAACCCTAATCGGAGTTGCCGTATTGGAGAAGATGAAAATGGGGAAACAAAAGGATGGGTTCTTTGTTATATATGGAATGACCCGGATATATAATATGGATCCCCAGTCGGGTTTCACATCAGGGAAATAAGAGGAATAGAAAATGGCGGTAAAATGAGTTTTAGAGGCTCTAGATGGGGGACATGTGTCCCCTAGGTATGGCTTTTATTAGATTAAGAAGATTCGGTTTTTCGATCGAGCATTGCAATAAATATAATTTTTGTTTTGTTCATTTGGGCCTAATATAGTAATACACATATACTATATAATTTTTAAAAAAAAATATTGAGACCCTATTTTTTGGAGGCCTTAGACCGTTGCCTAGTTTTGAAAGCCACTAGGTCCGGCCCTGCGATTAGCACAATCCAAAACTAACTGAATTATCAATATTTGTAATCTTAATTATTCTTATTATTAAAATTCGATGGAAATTACAGAATTTGTTTGGAAAATTATTGTAATTATTGATAATAATTAGATTAGAAACTTGTGTATTACACGCGTTAAATATCTCATTAAACATCTTACATAAGTTACTAACTAGTAACGTAATATATTATGTTTTAACCTATTATTTTTTAATCAACTTTCTTAAATTAAAAATTAGAAGACCAAGGTAGCAAATTGTGTTGCTTGCCAATTTTCACCGCAGTTTAGAATAAAGTCTACATAGTTTATATTAACTCTTCAATATACAAGGTAGCAAATTTAATTTTCTTTTATTTCCCTTATCATAGTAAAATATAACTTTAAACTCTAAACATGTTTACTTAACCATGTTGATTGCTTATTTCTACCGTCGTTTAAATTAAAGACTCCATGCATGGTCTATAATAACTCATGAATATATCATGTAACAAATACATCCTTGTCAGCATCCTTCTACAATCCTGCCGCGAAGCGCGGCTCCAATCGTAGTTTAAAAAAACATTTGATTAATTAATTTACAAACATTCTCCATTGGGAAGATGTTAATCTGCGATGCAGATAATATTTAAGGCTGAAAAGTGATTGGTTTTCAAACTTAATCCTTGAACCGCTACGTTACAAAGAAAAAAAAAATGCATATATATTAAAAAAAATATTCAATATTATTTCCGCGTTATCCAATGTCAAAAGCTAGAATGGCCATATTGTAATGGTTTGGTCAAACAGGTTGTTTCTTCATTCTATACAAGTCTTGTTAATTAACTAGTATAGTTAGATAGTGTGTAAGGTGCATTTTGAAAAGGAACAAAAATATTTGGAATCTTAATTATTCTTATTATTAAATTTCGATAGAAATTACAGAATTTGTTTGGAAAATTATGTTTTAAACTATTGTTTTTTAAGAAAATATACAAGCTATTTCCGCATTGTGTGTTGGTAAACGACATCTGACAACATCCAATGTCAAAAGTTAGAATGATAATTAGTATGTTTGTAGAGTTTTCAGGGGTCTTGCCACTAGGCCATATTGTAATGGTTTGGTCAAACCGGTTGTTTCTTCATTCTATATAAATAGGTCTATGTATTGCCATAAACTCACCAAAACATAAAACATGATGAGCTCTCGACTAACTTGTTCAGTGTTCCTCTTAGTTCTCTCTCTTTCCTTTTGTGTTTCATTTGGAGCATCACCCTACATTTCCGAAGATTTCATAACCTGTCTTCAATCCAAAACCAACAATGTCACCACCTTTTCTCAACTCATCTTCACCCCGGTTAACTCTACTTACTTACCGCTTTGGCAAGCTGCAGCCGACAGCATTCGGTTCGACAACCCCAACATTCGTAAACCCTCAGTCATTGTTACTCCCACCATCGAAACGCAGATCCAAGCTGCTCTTTTCTGCGCCAAGAAACACGGGTACGAAATGCGGATCCGGGATGGGGGGCATGACTTCGAGGGCCTATCGTACACCGCGGATGTTCCGTTTGTCATGCTTGATCTCGTCAACATGAGGGCTATAGACGTCAACGTTGCAAACAGGACTGCATGGGTCCAGGGTGGCGCTTTGCTTGGTGAACTCTACTACACTATTTCTCAGAAAACCGACACCTTGTATTTTCCGGCTGGTATTTGGGCTGGTGTGGGTGTTAGCGGGTTCTTGAGCGGTGGTGGGTATGGTAACCTGTTGAGGAAATACGGGCTCGGTGCTGATAATGTTTTGGATGTTCGTTTCATGGATGTCAATGGAAATATTCTTGATAGAAAATCGATGGGCGAAGATTTGTTTTGGGCGATTCGTGGCGGTGGTGCTTCCAGTTTTGGAATTGTTCTTGCATGGAAGCTGAGGTTGGTTCCAGTCCCGGAAAGAGTTACTCTTTTCACGGTGAATATAACTCTGGAGCAAGGTGTAACGGATATATTCTATAAATATCAATACGTGTTACCAAAATTTAATCGTGATTTACAAATGAGAGTTCAACTTAACACAGAAAATGTAGGCAACACCGCCAAGAAAACCGTTCGAATGTTGTTTAATGGTATTTATCAGGGTCGTATCGACACACTGCTTCCATTGTTGGACCAAAGTTTCCCAGAGCTCAACGTGACACGAGAAATTTGCGAAGAAGTACGAATGGTCCAGACCACCCTTCAGTTTGGAGGCTTTACCACCTCAACCCCAACCGAGGTTCTTGCGAACCGATCAGCCATCCCCAAGGTAAGCTACAAAGGAAAATCAGACTATGTGCGGACTCCGATCCCCAAAAGCGGGCTCAGAAAGCTCTGGAGAAAGATGTTTGAAAACGACAACTCACAGACTCTCTTCATGTACACATTTGGTGGGAAGATGGAGGAGTACTCAGATACAGCACTTCCGTATCCGCATAGAGCTGGGGTGTTGTACCAGGTGTTCAAGAGGGTGGACTTTATGGATCAGCCTTCGGACAAGACTGCGATATCGCGCAGACGGGTAGCATGGCTCCGAAGCTTTGACAAGACTTTGGAACCGTACGTATCCAAGAACCCGAGGGAGGCGTATTCGAACTACAATGATCTTGATTTGGGCGTTGGAAGTGCTACTTATGAAAAAGCAAGTGTTTGGGGAGAGCGGTACTGGAAAAAAGAGAATTTTAAGAAGTTGATTCGGATCAAGGCTAAAGTTGATCCTCGTAATTTCTTTAAGCACCCACAAAGTATACCAGTTTTCTCTATACATCTCTGAGACATGTAGAAGAAAGTTCAGTTTCACTTAAGCTTTTGTTATTTTTCTTTCATTTAAATGTAATAAACTGGTAATAATCAGAAGTTAAAGGTGTTTATTCTGTCAATCTCTTTTATTTTTGGAGCCTTGTTATATACCAACAATTGAAATGAAGCTCTGATCTCCATTGATTTAACAAAATAAAATGTGAGATCCTGAAATTGGTTTGTAGAGATGGGAGATGATCAAATAGGAAGTATCGTTTGGGTAGGAAAGGTAGGAAACAATAATAAGAAGATATGTGGCAAAGTTAAAAAACATAAGGAGTGACATTTTAGTCAAAACCCATCGTCTTCAAAAAAAACACAACATCCGCAATTTATTTCGCTTTTCCGTATACCAAAATCTACCATTTTCAAAACCACAAACTACCACATGACAACCAACACCACCACTATGATCGCCACCATCTTGCCGGAAACAAGATCTGAATCCACCACCACCTTTAACCACTTGTTGCATTTTTCATATCTGAAACCACCAATAGACCATTCACCGCCACCGCTACATCGCCCACCGCCACCGCAACTAGTTTCTCCACAGTGTGTCAGAGTTCTTTCTCCATCCACCGTCATTAATCGGAGTTCTTTTGTAAGTTGTATTTTTTATTTTCATTGTGTTTTAGGTTATCAAACCTCAATTGTGTTTTTTACCTCATTATGTTTTAGTTAAAGTTCTTCTTTTCATTTTTGTTATTCTTGATGTTAAAACAGAGGCATAACCGTGTTAAAAATAGAAACATGACCATGTGAAACCTGTTGCATTTTAGACATTGAGTTTACATTTTAGAACCGAGTGCAAAGAACACGATCATGCTATGACAGAAGCATGATCATGTTGGAATAAAAGCATGACCATGTTAAAACATAAACATTACCATGTTAAAATCATTTGCATTTTAGAACCTTCAGTGCAAATTTTTTATTTTGGGTTTCATTACGTTTTAAAACCTGCAAATTTTTTATTTTGGGTTTCATTACGTTTTAAAACCTGGATTGCAAAAAACATGATCATGCTAAAATAGAAACATGATCATGTTGGAATAAAGGCATGATCACGTTAAAACCCATTGCATTTTAGAACCTGCAGTGCAATGAACATGATCATGCTAAGACAAAGGCATTATCATGTTGGAACCAAGGCATGCCCATGTTAAAACTCCATTGCTTTTTAGAACCTGGAGTGCAAAATATTTGATTTTGGGTTTCGTTTTACTACAACCTGGAGTGCAAAGAACATGATCATGCTAAAATAGAAGCATGGTCATGTTGGAACAAAAGCATGACCATGACCATATTAAAGCATAAACACAAACATGACCATGTTAAAATTACCTCAATTGCTTTTTAGAATTTGCAGTGCAAAATCTTGATTCTGTGTTTCATTGCATTTTAGATGGAGTGTAAAAGAACATGAGCATGTTAAAATAAAAGCATGATCATGTTGGAACAAAGACATGACCATATTAAAACATAAACAAGACCATGTTAAAACCCATTCTTCAAGCATGATCATGTCAGAACAGAGGCATGGCTATGTTAAAACAAAGGCATAGCCATGTTAAAATAGAAACATGACCATGTGAAACCATTTAGACCTGAAGTGTATGTTTTAGAACTTGAGTGCAAAGAACATGATCATGCTAAAACCGAAACATGATCACGTTAAAACAGAGGCATGACCATGTTAAAACATAAACACAACCATCAACCATGTGAAACCCCTTGCATTTTAGAACCTGGGTTATAGTGTGTTGTTCTATCCCTTACGTTTTACGCATCTGCGTTTTCAATAAAAAATCAAAAGTATAGCAATAGTATACTCGTTTTAAAGATAAAAAACGCTCATGTTTTTATGGTGCAATTTTTATAAAAAAAATAATGTCGTATGAAAGAGTTACTAATGTTTTAAAAACGACAGGGAATTGGAGGAGGGAGAAACTATTGACTTGGAAGAACTAGGATACCCTTAATGAAAACTCACGCGCCTCCCATTTTGACCAATTCAACCCATTTAATCAAAGCCATTAATTAGTGGATGGTCAAGATTACTTCCTAATCTTCATACCCAAAAAAACTTTCTAGTATATTCTGACCCTTGTAATGTATTTTTCAAACTTATGTTAAAAATTGAGTGTTGGCTATTTGTAAAGCGAACTCACTATGTTCTTTTTACACAATCTGACATGAAAAGGGAATTAAAATGGAGTCATGTTCACTTATGCAAACTATTATTTTTTTTTTTAATTTTATCTACCATATAATTTTGTTACTCTACTAATTTATAAAATTTAATTTTCTAAAAATTTCTAAGCACGTGATCTTATCTAATTCGTTAACCGTTAGTCATTGTGACTCCCACCATTGAAACGCAGATCCAAGCTGCTCTTTCCTGCGCCAAGAAACATGGGTACGACCCGTTTACATATTCATGATTATAAAGGGAAATATGGAGTTAAATATGGACAACTCACAGACTCTCTTCATGTACACATTTGGTGGGAAGATGGAGGAGTACTCAGATACAACACTTCCGTATCCGCATAGAGCTGGGGTGTTGTGCCAGGTGTTCAAGAGGGTGGACTTTATGGATCAGCCTTCGGACAAGACTGCGATATCGCGCAGACGGGTAGCATGGCTCCGAAGCTTTGACAAGACTTTGGAACCCTGCGTATCCAAGAACCCGAGGGAGGCGTATTCGAACTACAATGATCTTGATTTGGGCGTTGGAAGTGCTACGTATGAAGAAGCAAGTGTTTGGGGAGAGAGATACTGGAAAGGAGAGAATTTTAAGAAGTTAATTCGAATCAAGGCTAAAGTTGATCCTCATAATTTCTTTAAACACCCACAAAGTATACCCATTCTCTACACATCTTGAGATATGTAGAAGAAAGTTCAGTTTCACTTAAGCTTTTGTTATTTTTCTTTCAATTAAAAACTGGTAATAATCAGAAGTTAAAGGTGTTTCTATGAATATCTTTTACTTTTGGAGCCTTATTATATAATATATACAATAACTCCCTTGATTTAACAAAATAAAATGTGAGATCTGGAAATTGGCTTGTACACATAATGTGTTTTTCAAACTTATTTTTAAAAACTGAGTTTTGGCTATTTGTAAATAGGGTTGTGCTTTTCAACCAAAAACCGAAACCCAACCTGAAATAACCTATATCCAAACCCAAACTAGAGCTAACACGAAGGACTCGTACCCGAAATAACCCATACCCAAACCCGAATCACAATAAACGGATAACCCGATGGGTCTATTCGGATAACCCGAAAAACCGGTAGTAAATACTTGTTAATCCCAATAACTTTTAGGTAATATATTAACCTTCCATTCAATAGAGTAATATACCAGTGATGCTCTGACACGCACCCTTCAATAGCCCACACAAATCACTAGTAGATCAAGTTCAGCTTGTTCAACTTGTTCGTTGAATATCGGCGATGGCTTAAGCTGGCCGACGGCCTTGTGTGATGTCTACGGCCCAGCTACGTGATCACAAGTCGTCAGTAACCTCACCGAGGCACGTCGCCAACACAGACAACATCCTCAAATGTCCATTTCTCCGTTTCTTCGATTCAGGTCCCCTTAGCTCCATTTCAAAACCCCGTTAAGCTTCCAAATTGCAACTCTAACCTATCAAAGCCTGCAAAACACAAACCGTATCAAAGTAGTGCATTGAAGAACTCAAATTTAAATAATTTAGCAAATCAAAACGTGAAAAGCTAAGACGTTCAACAACCTATCACCCATCAACCTCAATTGTAAACACCCAATGCCCAAGTACAATGTAACACCTCGAAAATTCATGTCCAATATTATATCGACACGTGTCAGGGACTTTAAACGTGTAAAAGATTACTTATGAGGGACTAAAGTTGACAAACAAAGAATCTACGTGCGTAAAAGGATTCAAAATGTCAACAATGGATAAATGTACCTTTCAATAACCCTACACGATGTTTATACCCTTAAACGAATGAATTATGAATCATACGAAGCCAATTGTGAAAGAAAGTGAGAGATTACAAACTATAGGGGTTAAATGTGTCAACATGTTTAAATTATACCTCTGAGTGACCTTTTAGCGAACTTGAAGCTTTGTAACGATTAATTATGCTCACTTGAATAAGTGATAAAAATTTCACAAGGTTTTGATAACGTATGAGAAAGTTATGCTAACATTCGTATTTGAAGGGTTAAAAGCGTCAACGTTGAAATTTAAGACTTTTCGGTGATCATATGAATAACCGGGGACTTAACAAAGTTGGTTTATAACTTAGGGTCCTTAAAAGTCAAGTTTGGGGGTTAAAATGTAATAAAATCATGTTAAAATCAAGTTTGGAAGGACCAGGGACCTAAATTGAAATTCTGTCAAACTTGGTAACCTGATGGGAGAGCCATACTGGCCGCGTAAGACTTCCTTATGTCTTACGCGGGCCGCGTGAGATCTGCAGGTGCAGAAAATAAGCACAACTGCCTGTTCCAGCCAGTTCCACCAACTTTAAAGCCTGGTTTTTGATTCTAGGGGCTTGTTTGATGGTTTATGTTGGCCTAGGGACACTTGGGATCATCTGAATCACCTCCTAGGTACATTTGGAATGATCTTAGAGCTCTAGAAATCCTATATAAAGGCCATGAGTTAAATTGTTCAAGTGCTCATTCACTTGCAACAACTCAAGCACTCATTTCTAGAAGTAGCTGGCCTTGGGAGAAGATTGAGAAGTGTAGAAAAGATAGCAAGGACCTTAAATAAGAGCTTTAATCCCTGTTTAGTCCTTTTAATTAGATTATTAACCAAAAAGTCAAACCGTCGTAATTAAGGTTTGACTTAGTGATTAATCACTAATGGTCTAGTCAATTCTCGAATGGAAAGTACCTATAAGTTGGTAATTATGTGGGTAAAAAACCCTTAAAAGGGTACTCTCTGATTCCCACTCTAAGTAAGTCAATTGTTGGGTCAAACTTGATTATAAAAAGTCAACAGAAAACAATTTTGCAAATAAACACATAATTAACAATGTAGAAGCCATGCAACCTGTTTTATCATTCATATAACTTGGTAATTAATGTAAGAACATGTCTAAACATGTTTAACCCGACAATTTTCAGTTTATGCTCGGTTCCGAACCGAAAGTCGCAAAAGTAGACTTTTGCTTTGACTTTCAGTTCTGACCCATTAGAGCATAGTTTAGAAATACCTTAGAGCTTTATTAGGACCAGGTTACATGTTAGTATAACCCTCTGTGATTATACAACTTGGTTCCTTAGTTATCCGATTCATATACATGTTTCCGTTATATGCCTAAATGTTGACCAATATGCCCTTTTGACCTTAAAATGATATTTTTGAAAATGTGAAAGAATAGAAACCTTTATTACTGAAATATAAACATGTCCCTAAATTTTCACACCAGTTTGAGGTCTGGATTAGGAGTTATGCTCAATTGCGTAATTAGAAAGCTTTTTATTAAACAAACTTTTTACCTACTAATGTGAAATAATATTTTGGGATTTTTAAAGATTTTTATTTATTTTTAGGCTGAGCATAACATAGGGTTATAGCTTTAATTCGGTAATTGTCGGTTTTGCCCTTTTGGCATATAAAATGAGTTTTACATAACATTTTGATACCAAACCTTTTGCTACTGATTTTATATGATAAATAAAACATTTTAAGCTTTCTGAAATGATAAAAATATCAGCTTTTCTTATAAAGCCCGTAAATCACTTAAAATCGCCTTTTTACGCGTTTTTAACGCATAGTATAAGTTAAAACTATTTTTAACATATAAGTTTTGATACCTACTGATGTTTTAAGTAAATTTTCATAATTAAATAGTAGGCAAAAGTTTTTAACTCAGAATTCTAATTTTGACCTTTAAAGCTTGTGTGAAATTACCAAAATGTCCCTTCGGTGCATAGTTTGGTTATAATTAATAAATTTCACATATATGCAATACCATACTGATATAACTTATTAAAGTAAGTATTTTTACTGATTATATCAGACTTGAAACTCAGATTTATATATATACTCTTTTAAAGCTTTAAAATGACCAAAATACCCCTACGGGGCATAATTTGAGTTTAAATTCATTTTGGGCATAATGGAAGGTATCCTACTGATATCACAACATATTTAAAGCATATTAACTTAGGAAAGCTGTTCATGATTCATTTTGTTACCCGTTACGCACTTTTCGCGTTCGGTACGGTTTATGTAACTAGTTTGGATAAATTAGCCGAAACGGGTCAAACCTTATCATTTTTATCTCAAAATCCAGAATGTGTTTAGTTTACTCATATTAAACAAGTATACAAGCTTGTCGGGTCTAAACCACATTCTAATCCGGTCTTCGCTTAATCTTGCGTTTTGAACCGTATCTTCTTTTAAAACTAACCGGTCTAAGTCTAGACTTAATTAATGACCCGTTAGGAATCTAATAGGTTATTAAAGACCTTCGTTCCAGATTAGGAGCCCGGTAAAAGCTACTTGCACTTGCTGTTTGTGATTTATACTTGCTCAGGTAAATACTTTTAACTTATTTTCCCATATACGGGCTTGGGGTACGGTATATAAAATACCGCTTGGTCGGGCATTGAATTGTTAATCGTATGAAGGTTAATTCATTGAGATGACTCGTTTAATCCGTTTTGTTTGCTTAAAGCCTTTGGGGGGTTAATGACCATGTCCCGGATATCCTTGGCATCATTATAATAAAATGGCCACGTCTTAAGCACGGGGTGTAGGCATACACCTGCCAGTGTATGTATATATAAAAAGGTATAACCGCCGGATTCAAGAATAACTCGCCGCGGGACTATATCATGTGGTGTGTCTATTAATCTTTAACCCGGTATTCAGCCCGGACTACTGAACGCATAACGAACATGTAATTCTTTTACAAGTTTATATATAAATAATTATCCCAAGTTATAAAAGAACTTTTGTGCCATGTGCATTCAAATCAATTTTCTTAAACTCTTTTCAAAATGAGTCGGTTAATTGTATTTACAAGTGTAAACTGACGTATTTTCCAAAAAGGCTAAGTGCAGGTACTAGACGAAATAGGCTGGCTACTCCTGGCATCATTAATCAAGTCTTGCAAGCTTTAGATGTTAAAGTCTGTTGAACAATTTTCCTTTTTATCTTTCGATCCGCCTGTGGATCCATTACAGTCCGCTGTGATACTTTGATATTACTTTTTATTCGGTTTGTAATGTGATTCATCTTTTTGCTTCCGCTGTGCATTTAAATTGTGTTGTTTGACTATGATGATATCAACTACGTCACAATACTCCCCACCGGGCCCACCGGTAATACGTGGAAATATCGGGGTGTGACAGGTTGGTATCAGACCCAACACTGAGTGAATTAAACACTAGCCTTTTGTGTTTAATCTCAGTTACACAGTTGCACATTCCTCAACTTCCGAGTCTAGACTTAAATTAGGAATAATCTCATCCTTAATAAGTATGCGTTGTTTTCAATATTTGTGCATTTCAGGAATCTGTCGCCAAGTAAAGCTGCCATTTGTGGAAGTTCGCCAAACCAGAAGTTTAAGAGTGGTAAGCTTCGTACCACAGCTCGAATAAGCGTACGCCCAGTACGGAGGAAGGATATTTTTGGACCCATTCCCAAAACCAAACCAATTGAAACCATTAACCAGGTTCCAAACTCCTTACCTGAGACTTTTGAAACTTCAATTGAGAAGCCAACGTCAGAGGAGCCCATACCAGCAGTCCTTTAGGCTCCCATCCCGAAGATGATACCTATGGACCATGTGACAATTCGTATTTCAAACCTTTCGTTGTACATTGATGTAACTTGTTTGAACAATATGTGCTTACGTGATACGTGATTTTAATGGAATGTTTGTTATATGATTATATGTGTAATGTAATGCATGTATATAATGTAGTCGCACAACACGGATTCGATCGTACAAGCCTTTGGGCTTTTGCCTCGCACCCTTCTCGGCCTACACTTCTTGTACTTG
The DNA here is from genome assembly GCF_002127325.2 of Helianthus annuus. Taxonomy (NCBI): domain Eukaryota; kingdom Viridiplantae; phylum Streptophyta; class Magnoliopsida; order Asterales; family Asteraceae; genus Helianthus; species Helianthus annuus. The sequence continues at coordinate 35,630,885 of NC_035438.2, forward strand.
AAACCAAAAGGGCAGCCCATGATGGGTTCAGCCCACTCCCTTTACACGCATAACCCTTGAGGAAGGTGTATACTCCTCATTATTTGCAAATCACACAACACACACAAACCCTACTCTCTCTTCCTCTCCTCTCGAAGCCGACAGCCACACCCCTCTTTCTCAAAGACTTTCTTCTACTCGGATCATCCTTGTTCTATCTTCTAACCGGTTAGTGTTTCATGATAATTGTTTTGTTAGATGATATTGTGAATTATATGTTTCTACATAATGATTTACTAATGAGATATGGTTTATTATAATAAAATTGTTATGGTTTGATGTTCATATAATCGGCTCATATATGTAGTATTTTAGGAGTTGATGATGGTATGATGTTGATATTAATCAGGAACCGAATGCATGTTAATCGGTTGTGATATGTTTATGTTCGGATGATTTGATGTGTTGTTATGTTAGGATGCATGTTAGGAAGCAAGAGCACGAGCCGTATTAATACGTCTAAATGATATGGATGTTGTTTATGTTTTGATTATGATTAGGGTTCATAGGAATTTGATGTTAAAACCCTTGTTTGATCGATTATTGCATGTTTGGAAACTGTTAGTGTTGATTGATCGACTGGATAAGAAATAGGAAACTGTTGGATGATTGAAACCGATTGCATGAAATTAGGGGATTAGACAACTAATCGCACAAGGCCACCCTTGATCGCACAAGACCCAATGGATCGCACAAGGGACTGGTCGCACAAGGCAGTCGCACAAGCTTGGTGCAATTGTTTAAAGCCCATGGTACAACTCAGAACTGCATGATCGAACAAGACGTGTGGATCGCACAAGGCAGTGCCGATCGCACAAGTCTTGGGCCACACACACTGTTTGGACTTCACTATGTTGTTGGGCCTTAAAGCCCAAACCCAGTCGCACAAGATTATATGGACCGCACAAGATGATTTATGTTATTTGTTTGGGCCGGGTACATGTTGGGTTGTTATGTTATTGGGCCGGGTTGTTTCAGTCGCACAACCCGTTGTGAGTCGCACAAGTTGTGCTGGACGAACAACAGGTTGGGCCGGACACTATTGGGCTTCAATTAGTGAACCGCACAAGGCTGTTGGGCCATAGACTTGTGCGAGCCCAATCATTTGAGTCGTACAAGTTAGGATACGTTATGTACTTGACTGTTAATGTGTAGAGTATGTTTGCCATGATCATTACATGTTATAACCTGTTAGTTTATGTGTAAAACTTATGTGCACTACTTGAACTTAGACCTGACTCGTATGGTAACCATGTTAGGACGTGGTTGACCACATATAGCTCAAGTGACCTTTTTGTGTATCTGCCGAGCTAACCTAAGTTGAGTTCACACTTTCTATAAGGCATGGGATTCCCGGTGGTTTGGGAATGGGTTAAGAAACTAAACGGAACCTGCATATTCTCCTTGGGTAGAATATGTACCTCCATCCTCCATGGGAAGGATGACAACATTAAACCAGCGTATTCTCCTTGGGTAGATTACGTACCTCCGTCCTCCATAGGAAGGATGACAACATTTAAGGTTTGGGAACGGGTCTAGTGGTTAACATGGGGAAGCCCCCACTGGTTAAGGTTTGGGAAAACAAGGAAATTTGTTAACTCATGGATTACAAATGAACTTATGGTTTTGGAACAACTTTAAAATGGATAACCAACTGTGAACTCGCTCAACTTTGTTGTTGATTCGTTGCTACATGCCTTGCAGGTCGTTAGGTGCTTAGCTGGAGCTTGCACGAGAAGGAGAGGTCGTTGTGGGACATGGACTGTTGGTTCCATTGTCACACCCCAACCAATGGCGGAAACATCGGGATGAGACGAAGTGTGAAGATTGCTCGAGACATCATAACGCTATTTGTGACAATAATTTAATAATTCAAATTTCATTTCCAAAATAAATTGTCAAACATTACAAGAAAAGCATATAACAACATTGTTCAACATAACATAAACAAAATTGATACAACACTTTAAACCTAAACGTCTAAGTGAGTATCTAGGCATCTTTGCTATCCGTTTTCATTTCATCATCATCAACCTGTAACATGTTTAAAAATACAATTCAATGCAAAAGCAAAGGCGAGTATACAAGTTTGATACATACATAGCATAAGATAAAAGTGTGAACAATTCCCTCATAGCAAGCATATGATTCAAGATAAACATTAAATATGGCATGTGTCTAACATATCAAACCAAGAAAACGCAATATGCTCAAGACATAACCTCAAGTTTACGAGCGGGTCGTTAATCCTATAGCGCTACATATGTCAAGGTTTGGCTCGTACGAAGTTAATGATAAGTTCAACACATAAGAATAACCCAAATTTAAAGTATCAAGCCATCACGTATACAAGTATGTCATAGGAATGTTCATGTGTTTAAACAAAGTGTTCATGTGTATGTTTTGATAGTTAAACATATTACACCCCAAAAGTGGTAAAAAGTAAAAAGGGGAATACGAGTATACTCACGGTTTACAAGTCTTGACTTGGAAGTTCCGAGAGTAAGTTTGGTGGATGATTTAGCTTGGAGCACCTAGTCCTTCTACACGAGGAAACGTAGGTGTGTGAGTTTGGCGTTTACGGAAGATTATAAATTGGAGTTTAAAATAGCATAAAGTAGGGTATCAAAATAATCATCCTTGACTTATACTCTTATATGACACTACGTAACCACTAGGGTTATATTGTATTTCATGGGTAGTAAGCCCATTAGAATCATACTTGGAGTGTTAAGTCTTAGATGTCATCCTACTACTTTAACATATAAACACAAGTTTAATATTAAAGGTTCGAATGGGTGTGTATATATATTTAAGTATTACATATTATTAAGTCCAATAATTCAAGTAGGAGGTAGAAGATTAAGATCTTCGTTTAGGCACCTCGAGTCATTCATGAATGTCATGTACGGGGTAGGAAGAACATGCTTCCGTTTAGGGACCCCTTAGATGTTCACCACTACACTTGATGTAAAAACAACCAAGGAGGGTCATGAACTAAGGTCATTACAAGTAAGTAAAGTAAACTATCTATTAGAAATCATCAAACCATGTGAGGATTTTATGTTTGGAACAACCCAAGTTGTTCCATAATCACTCATATATCAAAACTATGTTTGACACGATTTGTGGGTTGAAACCCTAGACAAAACACAATGTTATGAGGTTTAATCCTCTGATATTTGAATGTCTCAACCATGTTTTTAAGCTTACCCAACCATAGGAGAGGTTGTAAGCATTAGGACATTGGTGTGAGATGTGTTAGACACAAGTTGGATAAGAAGTAACAAGTTGTTGATTAATAAATAACAAAACAGAAAGTTTTAGTCCATTTTAGGGCAAATCCAAGCATGTTTCTTCCAAGGAAAAACCAAGGATTCAAACCCAAGGACATAACAAAGCAATAGGAAGAAGAATCAAGTGATTTAGCTAAGAAATAAGCAAGTTACACTCACTTTAGTGAAGGTACAAGAATCTGTCCAAAAACTCAGATTTACTGCAGATTGAGAGTGATTTTGTGAAGATTAGAGAGTTGTGAAAGTGTCAAATGGATTGGGGAAGGTGGGTATTTATAATGAATGAGTTAGAAGGTGATTGGAGGTGATTAGAGGTGGATTAAAGGTGATTGGGTGAGATTAGAACTTGGGATTTCGTGCAAAATTTGAAAGAAACACAAGTCTGCCGAAAACAGGGGCTCGCGTGACGCCAAGGAGCCTCGCGTCACGCGGCGCCCTTGATCTCCAGACTTTCGTTTTATTACAATTTAGCCCCTGAAGTTTTGAGTTTGATGCTTTTAGGTGCAAACTTGAGAGTTTGGGGACTTGTTTTGATATAAAAGCATAGTATAAGGTGTAGTTAAGCATGATGATCATAACCAAAGTATGTTTAAGCGTATAAATGTCATAACCAAGTATCGTTCTCGTTCAAGAGGCGTTCAATGCATAAGTTTAGATTAATTACAAGTTTCGCACATAGTTTCCAAGAATAACGATTAAACATCGATTGATTCACCAAATCGAACATACGAGCATACATAGAGTGTGTATAACATAAATGTAACAAAATACAAGCTTCATTAATGATCCAAGTCTCGGTTTGATAATGATTACAAAGAAAGGAACAAATACAAGAATACAAGGTTTCCAAAAATAGAAATACGAACAAAGCTTTCCATAAGTGGAAAGTACAAAAGAGCCGGGCGTTACAGTCTCCCCTCCTTTAGAAAATTTCGTCCCGAAATTTAGGAAGACTCGGGGAAAAGATGAGGATACTTCGACTTCATTTCACTTTCAAGCTCCCAAGTAAATTCAGCGCCACGCTTTCCTTCCCATCGAACCTTGACGATAGGAATTCGACTGCGCCTTAATTGCTTGGTTCCTTGGTCCATGATTTCGACCGGTTTTTCCACAAAGTGGAGCGTTTCGTTGACTTGCAAGTCTTCGAGAGGAACGTGAAGTCCTTCGTCAGCTAGACATTTCTTTAAGTTGGACACGTGGAAGACAGGGTGTACATTGCTGAGTTCTTCGGGCAGGTCCAGTCTATACGCAACCTCGCCAATCCTCTCGAGGATTTTGAAAGGACCGACGTAGCGAGGTGCGAATTTCCCTTTCTTGCCAAATCGAATCACGCCCTTCCAAGGGGATACCTTGAGAAGCACGAAGTCACCCGTCTCGAATTCCATAGGTTTGCGTCCTTTGTCAGCGTAACTCTTTTGTCGGCTCCTGGCTTTCAATAAGTTATCTCGAACCTGTAAAATCTTGTCCGTCGTCTCTTGTATAAGCTCGGGACCGGTGATTTGGGCTTGACCAATCTCGTGCCAACAAATAGGCGAACGGCACTTGCGACCATACAATGCTTCGAAAGGTGCCATTTGAATACTCGCGTGATAACTGTTATTGTACGAGAATTCGACCAAGGGCAAGTGTGAATCCCAGTTGCCACCAAAATCTATTACGCATGAACGAAGCATATCCTCTAAGGTTTGGATAGTACGCTCGGTTTGACCGTCAGTCTGAGGATGGAAGGCAGTGCTAAGGTTGAGTTTAGTACCCATAGCAGATTGAAAAGTTTGCCAGAGACGAGACGTAAAGCGAGCATCACGATCAGAAATGATGTCGATGGGAATACCATGACGGCAGATTATCTCCTTCATGTAGACCTTAGCCAATTTCTCGACTTTGAAGTCTTCACGAATAGGGAGGAAGTGAGCTGACTTGGTCAATCGATCAACGATTACCCAAATGCTGTCATGCCCAGCTGTAGTGCGAGGAAGTTTAGTGATAAAATCCATGGCAATGCTCTCCCATTTCCAGGTAGGAATCTTTGGTTGTTTGAGTAAGCCAGAGGGACGTTGATGTTCAGCTTTCACTTTGGAACATGTGAGACATTTTGAGACGAAGGTGGCTATATCCTTCTTCATTCCAGGCCACCAATAGGATGTACGCATATCGTGGTACATCTTGTCGGCACCAGGGTGAATAGAATACTTCGTGTTATGGGCCTCCTTCATCAGAAATTTGCGAAGATCATCACGGTCGGGAATCCAGATACGATCGAGATAGTATAAAATACCATCAGATTTGGACACGAGGCTATTTTCAGCACCACATTGCATCTCGTTGTAGAGGTTACCCTCATTAACGGATGTGTACTGAGCGTTACGTATGCGATTTTGAAGGTCGTGGACGAGTTGGAAACAACGGATACTCTTGACGTGAGTTTTACGACTCAGAGCGTCGGCTACTACATTCGCTTTACCTGGGTGGTATTTGATTTCGCAATCGTAGTCGTTTAACAATTCCACCCAACGACGTTGACGCATGTTTAGTTCCTTTTGGTTGAAGATGTGTTGAAGGCTCTTATGGTCGGTGAAGACCACACATTTAGTACCATAAAGGTAGTGTCGCCAAATCTTTAATGCAAAAACGACTGCACCAAGTTCAAGGTCGTGGGTAGTATAGTTTTTCTCATGAATTTTGAGTTGTCTCGATGCGTAAGCGATAACCTTGTCACGTTGCATAAGGACGCAACCAAGACCAAGGTTTGAAGCGTCGCAATACACAACAAAATCATCGTTACCATCAGGAAGCGTTAGGATAGGAGCATTGCAAAGCATGTCCTTGAGCGTTTGAAAAGACTCCTCTTGTTCGGGACCCCAAACAAAAGGTTTCTCTTTTTGAGTCAAGGAGGTCAAAGGAACAGCGATTTTCGAAAAGTTGGAGATAAAACGACGATAGTAACCAGCAAGACCAAGAAACGAACGGATTTCGGACGGAGATTTAGGTGCGACCCAATTTTTCACAGCTTCGATTTTTGCGGGATCAACGTGAATACCAAGTTTGTTGACAGTATGACCAAGGAATTGAACCTCTTGTAACCAAAATTCACACTTGGAGAATTTGGCATATAAGTGTTCAGTACGAAGGAGTTCAAGAATAAGGCGCAAGTGTCGCTCATGCTCTGCTTGCGTCTTGGAATAGATGAGGATATCGTCGATGAAGACGATCACAAAACGGTCCAAGTATGCTTTGCACACGCGGTTCATTAAGTCCATAAAGACAGCAGGTGCGTTGGTCAAACCAAAGGGCATGACCACGAACTCATAATGACCATAACGCGTACGAAAGGCGGTTTTAGGCACATCTTCTTCGAGTACTCGAAGTTGATGATACCCAGAACGAAGATCGATCTTTGAAAAGCAGGTTGCGCCTTGCAATTGATCGAAGAGGTCATCAATGCGAGGAAGAGGGTATCGATTCTTGATAGTAAGCTTGTTGAGCTCACGATAGTCAATACACATACGAAAGGACCCATCTTTCTTCTTGGCGAACAAAATGGGAGCGCCCCAAGGAGAAGTACTAGGGCGTATGAAGCCTTTGTTAAGAAGTTCTTGAAGTTGACTCGAGAGCTCTTGCATCTCAGAGGGTGCTAAACGATAGGGGGACTTAGCGACAGGCGTAGCACCAGGCACTAAATCGATGCGAAAATCGACAGAACGAGCAGGAGGCGGACCAGGAAGATCGTCGGGGAATACATCCGGAAAGTGCGTACAACAGGAACGTCACTTATGCTTGGGCCTTTGTCCTTCTTTTCCACAATGTGGGCGAGAAAGGCGAAGGTACCCTTGCGTAAGCATTTGTTTTCTTTGATACACGACATAAGCTTAAGGCCTTGAGAAGGCTTTTCACCATAGACGTGTAGAGAATCACCGTTTGGAAGAGGAAGGCGGATAAACTTTTCAGAACAAACAACCTCAGCACGAACTCGCCTAAGCCAGTCCATGCCTACTATTACATCAAAGCTACCCATTTGCATAGGTATGAGATTGATTGAGAACGTGTGATCGTTTAGAATCAACGAGCAATTGGAGAGAAAAGAATTGACAACGACGGTTTTACCATTAGCGACTTCGACAGCGAAAGATTTTGGCAACTTTGAGCGTTTACACTTGAGCAAGGACTCGAATTCTAACGACACAAAACTTTTATCGGCACCAGTATCAAATAGGCATGAAGCATAGACATGGTTAATGAGAAAAGTACCAGTGATGACGTCGTTTGCGTTTTGAGCCTGAGCTGTGGTGAGAAGGAAAGCTCGACCTCTAGCGGGTTCTTGGACCTGTTGCTGTTGTTGCTGAGGCTGTGGTTGTTGCTGTCGAGGTTGCTGTGGCTGGTATCGTTGAGGGCATACGTTGGCCATATGGTTGGTATCACCACACGTGAAGCATGCTCGCACAGGAGCGACTTGATTTGGAGCCAAAAGAGCTTGGTTTTGGTAGGCCTGTGGGGGGATACGACAGTATGGCGAGAGATGCCCATACCGGCCACACTTGTCACACTTTCGACAATGAGCGTTTGGGGGGTGATGATATCGGCATTTGTCGCACTTTGGGTGCGTTCCAGTATAAACCTTGCGTTCACCATTGAAAGTAGGCACAGTTTGAAGGGGTTGTGGGTTTGGCGGAGTGACGACCGCACAGTTTTGGCTTGAAGCCTTCCGCTTCTTGCCTTGGTTTCTCTTAGATTGTTGGGAGGGTTTGGGCTCATCAGGAGAGTCAACGGTGGCTTGGTGTGCATTCTTTGTTGAAACCTTGTCAAAGGTTCCATGAAGAACACAATTGTTGTTAAGTTCGGTAGCTATGCGGTATGCGTCTTCAATGGTTTGTGGGTTGGCAGATGCAAGGTGGTTCGTTAGGGAAGGTGCAACACAACGAATGAATTTGGCCACGGTTTTGGGGACGGTTTCTACTTGACCAGGGCATAGAACACTAAGCTGTTTGAAGCGTGTAATCAAACCATCCATGTCACTTCCTCTCTGCGTGAGGTTCCAGAATTCATTTTCCAACTTTTGGAGTTCGTGAGGGGGGCAAAAGTGATCCTTCATAAGTTGTTTGAGATCGTCCCACGGCATAGCGTGTGCGACCTCGTTTCCTCTCTTGTTATGCTCAGTTGTCCACCACTCAAGTGCCCTTTCACGAAACACACCGGTTGCATTCAATGTTCTCAGCTCGTCAGGGCAACCACTTTGTAAGAAGGTAAGCTCGATGGAGTCAAACCAATTCATCATGGCGGTAGCGCCATTCTTGCCGGTAAATTCTAAGGGTTTGCAAGCCATGAATTGCTTGAATTGGAAGGTGGCTTTGGGTTTGTCGGCCTTTGAGTCGACCGAACCATGTGGTGAATCGGTTTGGATCTTGCTAACAATGTCGGGTAGGACCTTAGCAAATTGTTTGGCCATGAATTTCATGCAATCTTTTTGAGACATGGCGGAGGAAGTCGAACCCTTCTTAGACTTGAGTCTCTTGGATGAACTAGAAGACATCTAAAAGATTTGAAAGAGAAGGGAAAAGATGAGACTTTGATCATTAATTGAAAACAAGGTTTGTGTATCCAAGCAAGTAGATGTTCAAGTGCCAAGTAAAGTTCACATAAAGCATAAGTTTCCAACACACATTCAACATGTATAATACATAAGTCGCGAATAGGAAAATATAAATTTAGTTGGTTCATGAGAATTATTATTGTTTGTGATTGCGATAATGTGCGACATGATTAAAACGACATTTCGAAATGGATGAACGTTCAAGTATAAAATCACATATAAATTGAGATACATAAAAGAGAGGCTCAATAAAACATAGGAGTGTTCCGGGTAGAGGAACGTCGACAATTCCAAAGTGGGTCGAAAGTCCTTTCGATTTAGAGATATTGTGCTTTGGCCTATAAGTAAGATACTCTCGTCGAGAAGCGATTAACGGTATCTTACCCTTCCGGTTACTACACATCTCTAAATGATTGGAACATTCGGGACTTTGGCGAGAATGAAAATCAAGGAATGGGACTTAATCGACAAGATGCGGGTTTCACCCCTAACTTGACGATTTCGTACCCTAAAGGTGGTTGGTACTTGTCGGCGAAAATAAAATTTTGACACTTTGACAAGGGTCCACTAGAGTTGAAATGGAAATTACCATTAAGTTGTGGATGTCACTCCTAGCTTAATGGTGAAATTTCGTGCAAAAATAGATTAAAGGTAGAGTGAGAGTCGTTCACCAAATTGTGGGTTTCACGCCTATTTTGGTAAAGTTGTCTCGTTGATGTTACAAGAGTATAAAATAGCATAAGTGTATTCGTGTTAGCCTTAGGAAAGGCGCATAAGTTTAATAACAAGAATTGTAGCTAGGAAGCATGTAAGATAGAGCACAAATGTTTTAAACAACAAATAAGAGACAAAGTTCCTAAAACTATAGACTAGGGCAAAAGCATGGCAATTTTCCTAATTCCCTATAGTTATGGCTCTGATACCAATCTGTCACACCCCAACCAATGGCGGAAACATCGGGATGAGACGAAGTGTGAAGATTGCTCGAGACATCATAACGCTATTTGTGACAATAATTTAATAATTCAAATTTCATTTCCAAAATAAATTGTCAAACATTACAAGAAAAGCATATAACAACATTGTTCAACATAACATAAACAAAATTGATACAACACTTTAAACCTAAACGTCTAAGTGAGTATCTAGGCATCTTTGCTATCCGTTTTCATTTCATCTGTTGGTGCATGTTTGTGACAACAGCTTAGATTTGGTCTTTGGATATCTTGTAATTAGTTTAAACGATAAACGGTTAGCGGGTTTAGCTTTGTATTAGTGAGTTAATAGTGTTTGGGCTAAACTAAACCCAATTGGATGTAGGGGGGACGAATTGGGCCTTGCCCATGTAGGAAACCCTAGTCCAATTAGTAAACCTTGTGTTATATAAACAAGGTTAGACATTAGGGTTAAGGTTAATCAGCCAAAAACAGTGTGTGAGAGAGCAATTTCGTGAGAGACATAATCTTAGACGAATTAGGGTTTGGTTGATTGTAATACGCAAGTTTGATAATCAATAGAAACCCAGTTGAAAGTGAATTCTGTTTCCTACACGTTTTCTGCTAATTCTGATCAAGAGGATTCCGCACTCTTGATTGGAAAGAAGATTCTGTGACGATCCATACATCAGGGGGACCTACAATTGGTATCAGAGCGTTAGGCTCTTGATTGCTCGGTTCAGAATTGTTTGCTGCAGAAAAAGAAGGATTTTCGAATTTGGTGAAACCTGAAAATTAGGGTTTTATAATTTTCGAAAATTTTTTGGTGGTTGATTCTGATTTTCGAAATCTGTTAGTTGTTTTGATAATTCTGGTTTGTTTGATTGCTGTTTTGCAGGTTTTAGGGTTTGCAGGACTGTTTGTGGTTGATAGTTTTGAAGAATTTTGGCTGAATTTCTTGAAGATTCGAAGACTGTTCTTCGTGTTCTTCATCAAGTTCATCAAGATTTTTAGTAAAAACTTTGCTGATTTGCTTGTTTGATTTTGCAGGTTGTGTTGGAGAATCTTCAGATTTTCGAACAGATTAGGTTTCCAAAGATAACCAGCGAAATTGATTAATTTTGCTGACTGACCAGCGAAATTAATAACCAGCGAATTTGGGACGTAATTTCTCGGTGATCGGCGAATTTAAAATCCAAAGGCGACTTTGGTAATCGTGTGAATTTTCCTCAGCGAAATTAACACGGTTTCGGTGACTCTACCAGTTGTCGTATTCGCGAAATTACCAGCGAATTTAATCTGTGAAGTTAACCAGCGAAAATAAGTCTGCGAAATTGGCTAGTGAACTAAGTCTGCGAAATTAACAAACATCAGGACCAGCGAATTTAGCAGCCTATCAGCGAAATTATCAGCAAAATTAAGAGGTGGAATTTCAGTTGGCAAGCGTCGGAAATTTTTCGGTGTTTTGCAAATAGAAATTGATCCGTAACTCGTTTGACAGAACCGTTTGCGCCGTTAGATTCCTTGGATTTTTAGGACAAAAAAAAAAAAAGACTCTGGAAAATCCCGAATTCAGTTTTTGACATTATATATCATTGGATTCGTCTTTTCGAGACGATTCTAACGGTATAATTTGGTAACCACTGTTTTCGGACAACTTTTGTACGGTTTTATCAGTACGGTTACGGTAAAACGTGTTTAAAGATGATTAAAGTGGACAATGTCGAGAAGTGGCCAAAGCTTACAAATGTTAACGAATATGCTGTCTGGAAGGAGGAGTTTGAATTGGTTGTGAAGAGCGAAGATACCAGAATGTGGTATTGTATTATAGATGGATACATGGCTCCTACACGTCGTGTTGAAGGAAGGACAAAAGTGATTTCTTATGACAAGATGGATGAATCTGAGAAACTGATGGTTGATGCTGAGAAGAAAGCTTTAGCAGTGATAAAGATGTCCCTGCCTGAGGGAATTAAACATACCATCAAGCACTATGGGACTTCTTATGATCTGTGGGAAGCTTTACGAAAACGTTATCAGAATTCATCAAGACAGAGTGTAGGAGATCGTGCGTTAGATGAAGAAGCAGTTGCTGTGAAAGAAGAGACGAAGAAAGCTCTTGAACAGAAGGTTGAGAAGAAGGCTGCAGAAGTTTCAAAGTGCATGGATGGTGTGAATGAACTTACAACAGAGGTGAAGGTAACACCAGAACCTGTAAGTCATACGTGTCATAATTGCACTGAACTACAGGGTGAAGTTGACAGACTATCGGAACAAAACAAAATTTTGTTGGCTGATTTGGAAAACCGAAAAGAGTTAAATGTTCTTTTGATTAAACGAGAGTCAAACTGTTTGGAAAAACTCAAATCAAATGAACAGGAAATTAGCAGTTTAACAAGCAAAGTCAATGAACTGTTACAGATCATTGATTTGGCTCGTGAAACTGTGAAAGAAACGAATAACGAGCTTTCAGAAAAGTGCACAGAATTGGCTGATGCACAAGCCAAAATTGTAGAACTTCAGGGGAAGTTACATAATTTTGGGAATTCTTCGTTAGTCAGAACTCAAATTCAAAAAGGTTTAAAAAGAAGTAATGATAAAACAGGGGTGGGGTTTACTAAAGCTTCATCTTCTGACTACTCATTTTTACCAACTGAAGATGAGCTAACTGATTTTGTAACCACTGCACATGTAGTGGATCCGATAGCTGTGGACTTGCCAAGTAGTCCAGCTTCTTTGAAAGAATCTGTTGGGTCTAACAGTACACCTCATAAATTGGATGAGGATACTGAAGACAACAAGACCAACACATTTAAAAAGGGATCAAACAAAGAGAAAATATCCTGTTTTAAATGTCACAACAAAGGGCACGTGGCGAGTTGTTGTCCTTTAAAGAAAGGTAAGCAAAAAGTTGACGAAGTTATGGACGGGAACCAGGTTGGGTCAAGCAATAATGTGAAATCTGAATCTAGTTCAAAAACTTCCAATAAGAAGTTTTCGAAAAAGAGATCGTGCTTCAAATGTCACACAAAGGGACATGTAGCTAGCTGCTGTCCTAACAAAAAGAATGAAGCACAGGTGAGTGAGGAGAAAGGTTCAAATTCTCCAAAGAAATCTGCTCCCAAGCAACCACAGAATGTTGCTGTTGGTGTAGATAAGGCTGAAAAAGGAACTCCTCAAGTTCCTCGTTTTCAAAGAAATCAACCTAGATTTCAGCCTAGATCTCCACCAGGCAGATATCAGAGACCTAGAAGCAGTTCACCTAGAATGAACAATTTTAATTCAAATGATTTCAGAGGTCAAAGTCAATATCAAAATCGATACCAGAATAATGGTGGTCGAACTTTTTATAACAATGGCTTTAGAAATTATAACAATCAAGCTTCTTGGAATCAAAACTTAAGGTTTCAAAATCAAAATTTCCAAAGGTCAAATTGTCCAAATGTATATAGGAACCCTCAGGACCAAAGGCATAGTGGAAATCAAAATCAAATTCCAACAGGTCTACGATCCAAGACTCCAGTTAGGAGTAATGGATATTGGATGGATGTTCCGGTGGTTGGTGAATTTGGACGACCCAAGACCATTAAGGCTTGGGTCCCCCAATCTAACTAATTTCTAAAGTTAGTGTGTGCAGGAGCTGCTAAGGAGGAATATCAACTTATGTTGATATTGGCTGCTTCAGGCACATGACGGGGGATGTGAGATTGTTGATATATATGTATTTTAAATGATCTAAAATTGAAGTTCAAAGTGCTTAGTCGACACAGAGGATAATCTGGCAGATCTTTATACTAAAGCATTTGACAGGGCTCGCTTTGAACACTTAGTCGAACTCAACGGGATGAGGAATCCTGAATAACTGGTTTTTCATAAGAATTTTTGTAAATAGTTTACTGCTTTTCATAAAAATCAAAAACATAAAAAAATTGAAAAATCAAAAACATAAAAAATAGAAAATCAAAAATGAGATTTCACTGTGTGGAAAAGAAGAAATGATAGTACATCAGCAAGTTAGACTGTCACACTGAACTTGAACCTAAATTGCTTAAGTGTGATAGCAGCTTCATCATATGATGTACCAGTAGGCAAAAGCATGAAATAATCAACTTACCAATGTGATATAAACATAAATGAACTGAATATGAGTGGGGAACACATTAGTGGTGTATGGTTTAATGACCTTAATTCTTGCGTTGATAGATTGCCAAAATCTGAAGTTTTGGGTCTTTATACTGTTGTTTCAACTAGGGATATCTTGGCTGTCTGTCTGTTAGAACTAAAATTGTACATGACCCCAGGAAAGATAGTCACTTGGAATTAGCTCATTTCTATTTGAATGTCTATATATTTCCCGATACACACAATTTTGATCTGATTCTGAAATCTTCTCTGAAAAAGTCGTGTACCTCCTCTGCTGCATCCAGATATATGCTGACCTGGAGGTGCTAGGCAACGACACCTTCTGCTGCATCCAGATACATGCTGACCTAGCTGTACGTTGTCGCGCTATAGATCTAATACACCTGAAAGAGGCCCTCTAGTGCCCAAAAGAAACCCAAGAAACCTATATCAAACTGAGAAAATCTCATTTGATCTGTATATTATACCATCTCTACTAAAGATCTATTCTGTTCTCTTCTCAACCCATTCCCAGTTAAGATTTCAGAACTCTGGATTGGACTTGTGAAATATGTGGTAGGGAAGATACTTGCATGATAGAGTGTGCTGTTTATATTTCCAGGATTTGATTAATATTTATTTGGGTGTTCGTTGTTAAGAAATTAAAACATGATAAAACAGATTTTATGCAGATCTAGACACAGTCATGATATCTTGAAGGATGATATCAGTATACTCACCTACTACGATGAATCGTTGTGCATACCTTGATCGCGGGGGTACATCCTGAAGTGGGACACGCTCGTATTTCATAAAATAAAATTACCTTAACGTATCATATGGTAATGGTACTTGAAATGTTCATGCATTTTGTTTAAGTGGACGAACATACTGGTAATCGTCTTGAACTGCTTTTCACGAAAAATTGAATAAAGAATTATATGATTGTGTGAAACAGTTTGCTTGTGCTGATATGATCTTCTTACCAGTGATTCTCACAAAAATAGAGTGTTTATTGTTTTTGTTTATTTACTTGCTTTCAGAAAAACATAAAAATCCAAAAATAGTGTCTTTTTCTGTTTGAAATTCTTAACGTACGGAAAACTGTTATTCTTGGAAGAATTGTTACAGATAGGGGGAGACGGTGTTAGAAAGTGAGTTCAAAATTTTCAATCAGACAGGTTGTTCTTGTGTGTTGAACAAAACGTTTTTGCGTGTTGGTGATGAAATTGAAAATGCTTAATCTGTAATACAGTTTAACTATCTCTTGAAAAATAATAATTTATTTAACTTTGTTGAAAAATTCTTATGGTTTCTCGAGATGTTTGTTTTATAGTATACAGATTGAAGCAGTTTGTTGCTGAGAAGTTGCAGTGAAGTGTGAAGATGAGAGTTTGATTGGATGCATGGTAGAACCTCCTTTCTATATTGCAGACAAGATTGAAGAGTTGAAGATTGTTGTGCAAATGCTAAACTGGAGTTTACTCAAGTGCTAACGTGTTGAAGATTTGGTGATTGGATGCATCAGCTTAGGGGGAGTCTGTTGCTGACAGAAGCTATTGAAGCTGAAGCTATCCAAAGACCAAAGACAGTGCAAGACTGCATGAAGATTGCAAGAAGACCGAAGACAAAGTTTTGACTCAAGACAAAGTTTTTATGAAGCTATTGTCAAGGGGGAGTTTGTTGGTGCATGTTTGTGACAACAGCTTAGATTTGGTCTTTGGATATCTTGTAATTAGTTTAAACGATAAACGGTTAGCGGGTTTAGCTTTGTATTAGTGAGTTAATAGTGTTTGGGCTAAACTAAACCCAATTGGATGTAGGGGGGACGAATTGGGCCTTGCCCATGTAGGAAACCCTAGTCCAATTAGTAAACCTTGTGTTATATAAACAAGGTTAGACATTAGGGTTAAGGTTAATCAGCCAAAAACAGTGTGTGAGAGAGCAATTTCGTGAGAGACATAGTCTTAGACGAATTAGGGTTTGGTTGATTGTAATACGCAAGTTTGATAATCAATAGAAACCCAGTTGAAAGTGAATTCTGTTTCCTACACGTTTTCTGCTAATTCTGATCAAGAGGATTCCGCACTCTTGATTGGAAAGACGATTCTGTGACGATCCATACATCAGGGGGACCTACATCATCATCATCAACCTGTAACATTTTTAAAAATACAATTCAATGCAAAAGCAAAGGCGAGTATACAAGTTTGATACATACATAGCATAAGATAAAAGTGTGAACAATTCCCTCATAGCAAGCATATGATTCAAGATAAACATTAAATATGGCATGTGTCTAACATATCAAACCAAGAAAACGCAATATGCTCAAGACATAACCTCAAGTTTACGGGCGGGTCGTTAATCCTATAGCGCTACATATGTCAAGGTTTGGCTCGTACGAAGTTAATGATAAGTTCAACACATAAGAATAACCCAAATTTAAAGTATCAAGCCATCACGTATACAAGTATGTCATAGGAATGTTCATGTGTTTAAACAAAGTGTTCATGTGTATGTTTTGATAGTTAAACATATTACACCCCAAAAGTGGTAAAAAGTAAAAAGGGGAATACGAGTATACTCACGGTTTACAAGTCTTGACTTGGAAGTTCCGAGAGTAAGTTTGGTGGATGATTTAGCTTGGAGCACCTAGTCCTTCTACACGAGGAAACGTAGGTGTGTGAGTTTGGCGTTTACGGAAGATTATAAATTGGAGTTTAAAATAGCATAAAGTAGGGTATCAAAATAATCATCCTTGACTTATACTCTTATATGACACTACGTAACCACTAGGGTTATATTGTATTTCATGGGT
The DNA here is from genome assembly GCF_002127325.2 of Helianthus annuus. Classification (NCBI taxonomy): domain Eukaryota; kingdom Viridiplantae; phylum Streptophyta; class Magnoliopsida; order Asterales; family Asteraceae; genus Helianthus; species Helianthus annuus. The sequence continues at coordinate 35,647,682 of NC_035438.2, forward strand.
AGTAAGCCCATTAGAATCATACTTGGAGTGTTAAGTCTTAGATGTCATCCTACTACTTTAACAAATATACACAAGTTTAATATTAAAGGTTCGAATGGGTGTGTATATATATTTAAGTATTACATATTATTAAGTCCAATAATTCAAGTAGGAGGTAGAAGATTAAGATCTTCGTTTAGGCACCTCGAGTCATTCATGAATGTCATGTACGGGGTAGGAAGAACATGCTTCCGTTTAGGGACCCCTTAGATGTTCACCACTAAACTTGATGTAAAAACAACCAAGGAGGGTCATGAACTAAGGTCATTACAAGTAAGTAAAGTAAACTATCTATTAGAAATCATCAAACCATGTGAGGATTTTATGTTTGGAACAACCCAAGTTGTTCCATAATCACTCATATATCAAAACTATGTTTGACACGATTTGTGGGTTGAAACCCTAGACAAAACACAATGTTATGAGGTTTAATCCTCTGATATTTGAATGTCTCAACCATGTTTTTAAGCTTACCCAACCATAGGAGAGGTTGTAAGCATTAGGACATTGGTGTGAGATGTGTTAGACACAAGTTGGATAAGAAGTAACAAGTTGTTGATTAATAAATAACAAAACAGAAAGTTTTAGTCCATTTTAGGGCAAATCCAAGCATGTTTCTTCCAAGGAAAAACCAAGGATTCAAACCCAAGGACATAACAAAGCAATAGGAAGAAGAATCAAGTGATTTAGCTAAGAAATAAGCAAGTTACACTCACTTTAGTGAAGGTACAAGAATCTGTCCAAAAACTCAGATTTACTGCAGATTGAGAGTGATTTTGTGAAGATTAGAGAGTTGTGAAAGTGTCAAATGGATTGGGGAAGGTGGGTATTTATAATGAATGAGTTAGAAGGTGATTGGAGGTGATTAGAGGTGGATTAAAGGTGATTGGGTGAGATTAGAACTTGGGATTTCGTGCAAAACTTGAAAGAAACACAAGTCTGCCGAAAACAGGGGCTCGCGTGACGCCAAGGAGCCTCGCGTCACGCGGCGCCCTTGATCTCCAGACTTTCGTTTTATTACAATTTAGCCCCTGAAGTTTTGAGTTTGATGCTTTTAGGTGCAAACTTGAGAGTTTGGGGACTTGTTTTGATATAAAAGCATAGTATAAGGTGTAGTTAAGCATGATGATCATAACCAAAGTATGTTTAAGCGTATAAATGTCATAACCAAGTATCGTTCTCGTTCAAGAGGCGTTCAATGCATAAGTTTAGATTAATTACAAGTTTCGCACATAGTTTCCAAGAATAACGATTAAACATCGATTGATTCACCAAATCGAACATACGAGCATACATAGAGTGTGTATAACATAAATGTAACAAAATACAAGCTTCATTAATGATCCAAGTCTCGGTTTGATAATGATTACAAAGAAAGGAACAAATACAAGAATACAAGGTTTCCAAAAATAGAAATACGAACAAAGCTTTCCATAAGTGGAAAGTACAAAAGAGCCGGGCGTTACATCCATGTTAAACATTTGAACTTTTAAACTTATGATTTGGTTTTACACTTTATGCTTCCGTTGATAACTTGAATTTGGTTAAATTGTTTTGGACACTAATTATATTGTGGTGGGTTTTATCTTTATTATTATAAATTGTTAAATATGATTGGTGGCTTGATCCTGGTCATGTCATGTCATGCCTCCTGCGGTGATACTCCGCTAGTGGAATTTGGGGGTGTGACAGATTGGTATCAGAGCCATTGGTTATAGTGAACATGGTTTTAAAAGGGGAAAAGCTTTTTGACAAAACCAGACTATAACCTGTACAGTGCTCAACGATCCACAACGACACTTCGCTCCACGTGCAAGACCCCACACTATAGGTAATATGGTTTGTGTTTGTATTGCCTACCTGTTAGCTTAAGTAGTGCATTGACCATGGTATGCTTAGTTAGCGTGACAACTATTATTTGAAACCCTGTATGCTTGCTCTCTTCTATCATAACACACTTACGCACTCTCGTGACACCTTACTTACTTGTGTTTCCTTCGATATCAAGATCATGAGTGGACGTCTGAACTTGACTCAAGCCCAGTTGACGGCATTAATCAACGAACGAGTTGCTGAGGCACTCGCAGCAGTTCCAGCAGGAGGTCAACCTGCTCAGCCTCCCGTGTGTACGTTCAAGACCTTCATGGACTGTCGACCTAGTACCTTCAGTGGTACAGAAGGAGCTGTAGGTCTTCTCCACTGGTTCGAGAAGCTCGAATCTGTCTTTGAAATGTGTGAATGCCCTGAAGCTCGTAGGGTGAAATTTGCTACTGAAACACTCGAAGGTGCTGCGTTAACCTGGTGGAAAGCACAGGTTCAAATGCTAGGTAGCTGCTAATGCCACCCCATGGAATGACTTCAAAGAGCTGATCAAAGAGGAATACTGTCATCCTGACGACATTCACAAGCTAGAAGTGGAGTTTTACAATCTAAAGATGACGGGGTCTGAAATCTAGGCGTATACGAAGAGATCGAATGAATTAGCTATCTTGTGTCCTACTATGGTGGATCCTCCTATCAAACGTATCGAGCTGTACCTCAAGGGTTTAGTGCCAGAGATTCAGAGCCATGTGACTGCAGCTAACCTTGGTACCATCCAGCAAGTCATTCGATTATCCCATCGCCTCACTGATCAGGCAGTTGAGCAGAACAAGCTGCCTAAGCGTATTAGTGCTTCTACCACTTCAGATGCTCCTAGCGACAACAAGCGCAAATAGGATAGAACTTTGAGCAAAGGTTCTACTTCTGTTCAGTCTCAGTCTCAGCAGCGAAGGACTGACGACTACAAGAGCCCCGGTCAGCAGTCTGCAGGGAATCAAGGACAGGGTGGATACAAAGGGAACCACCCTAAGTGCAATCGATGTAGTATGCACCACAGTGGGCCGTGCAACAATGGTCGTTGCCACCGATGTAACAAGCTTGGTCACGCAGCACAGGAATGCAGGAGCCCATATCCTGCAAATCAGAATCGTCAGCAACAGCAGCAAGCTCCACAGAACCAGCAGCAACAACAACAGCAACATCAGGGTAATAAAGGATGTTTTTAGTGTGGTGCTGAAGGCCACTTCAAGAGGAACTGTCCCCAGCTAAACCAGAATCAGAACAACAACAACAACCAAGGGAATGGGAACAACAATGGGGGTAACAATGACGGCAACGGTGCCAGGGGACGTGTTTTCGTGATTGGTCAGGGTGAAGCGAGGAATGATCCCAACGTTGTGACGGGTAAGTTCCTACTGGATGACTTCATTGTTACTGTTTTATTTGATTCGGGTGCCGATACTAGTTATGTGTCCCTAAAAGTTAGTCAGATGCTTAAGCGTGCCCCCTTCCCCTAAACACCAAGCATGTTGTAGAACTAGCGAACGGTAAAAGTCTCGAGGCCACACACGTAGTTAAGGGTTGTAATCTTGTCCTAGTTGGTCAGACCTTCTCTATCGACCTTACCCCCACCGTTCTTGGTAGCTTCGACATCGTCATTGGGATGGACTGGTTGTCCCAACATCAAGCGGAGATTCTTTGTAAGGAGAAAATCGTCCGTATCCCCCGTTCAGGTGATGAACCTCTCATTGTTCGTGGTGATAAGAATGGTGCTGTCGTAGGAATCATCCCTTTCCTTAAGGCCCAGAAGTGCTTATGAAAGGGCCACACAGCTATTCTAGCCCTCGTTACTGACACCTCCACGAAAGGGAAGAAGATAGAAGACATTCCTATTGTACGCAATTTTCCTAAGGTATTTCCCGAGGAATTACCTGGTCTTCCTCCTCATCGTCAGGTCGAGTTTGAAATCGAGCTAACTCCTGGAGCAGCGCCTATAGCTCGTGTACCTTATCGTTTAGCCCCACCGGAACTGGAGGAACTATCTACGCAACTACAAGAGCTCTTGGACAAGGGTTTCATTCGTCCTAGTTCTTCGCCCTGGGGAGCTCCAGTCTTGTTTGTGAATAAGAAAGACGGTACCTTTCGAATGTGTATAGACTATCGTGAACTCAACAAGGTGACCGTGAACAACTGTTATCCTCTCCTGCGCATCGATGACCTGTTCGACCAGTTGCAAGGGTCGAGATACTATTCTAAGATTGATCTGAGATCGGGTTATCATCAGCTGAGAGTCCGAGATGAGGACATCTCTAAGACGGCATTCAGGACTCGCTATGGACACTACGAGTTCCTGGTCATGCCTTTTGGGTTGACCAACGCACCTACGGTCTTCATGGATCTCATGAACCGAGTGTGCAAACCTTATCTGGATAAGTTCGTTATTGTTTTCATTGACGACATCCTGATCTATTCTAAGAGTCGGGAGGAACACGAGCATCATCTGCGACTTATTTTGGAACTCCTTTGAGCAGAGCAGCTTTATGCTAAGTTTTCGAAATGCGACTTTTGGCTTCGTGAAGTCCATTTCCTAGGCCACGTGGTAAATAAGGTTTATCAAGGATTTCTCAAAGATTGTGCAACCTCTCACCTCACTAACACAGAAGGGTGTCACCTATCGTTGGGGTGGTGAACAGGAATCTGCGTTTCAGCACTTAAAGGAGAAACTTTGTAGCGCACCTATTCTCTCGTTACCTGAGGGCACAGACGATTTTGTGGTCTATTGCGACGCATCAATTAAGGACTTGGTTATGTGTTGATGCAACGTGAGAAAGTCATTGCTTATGCGTCACGCCAACTTAAGGTTCCTGAAAGGAACTACACTACCCACGACCTGGAGCTGGGAGCTGTTGTTTTCGCACTCAAGATATGGAGGCATTACCTGTACGGTACCAAGTGCACTATCTACACCGATCACAGGAGTCTCCAGCATATCTTCGAGCAAAAGGAGTTGGACATGCGACAACGTCGACGGATCGAACTTCTGAATGATTAAGAATGCGCGATCAAGTACCATCCAGGCAAAGCCAATGTTGTGGCCGACGCCCTCAGTCGAAAGGAGACTAAACCTAAGCGTATGCGTGCATTACAGCTTACTATCCACTCTAGTCTTCCCGCTCAAATTTGTGATGCTCAGGTCGAAGCATTGAAAGCAGAGAACATCAGGGATGAGTCTCTGCGAGGATCGGAGAAACGATTAGAACAAAAGGAAGATGGTGCTTATTACGTAACAGGGCGTATCTGGGTTCCATTCTATGGTAACCTACGTGAGCTTGTGATGGATGAAGCACACAAGTCTCGTTACTTAGTACATCCTGGTTCGGATAAGATGTACCACGATCTCAAAGCTACGTACTGGTGGCCCCACATGAAAGCTAACATAGCAACCTATGTTAGTAAATGTTTGACCTGTGCAAGGGTCAAGGTTGAATACCAGAAGCCATCAGGTCTACTTCAACAACCAGAGATCCCGACATGGAAATGGGAGCAAATTTCCATGGACTTCGTTACTAGCTTACCTAGATGTCAACGAGGAAACGATACCATTTGGGTGATAGTAGATCGACTGACAAAGTCTGCACACTTCTTGGCAATCAAATAAACGGATAAGTTCTCTACTATGGCAGACGTCTATCTTAAGGAGGTAGTCTCGAGGCAGGGGTGCCAACCTCTATCATATCTGATCGTGACGCGCGTTTTACCTCTGAGTTGTGGCAAGCGATGCACAAGTCTTTTGGGTCGCATTTAGACATGAGCACGACGTATCATCCACAGACGGATGGGCAGTCTAAACGCACCATTCAAACCCTTGAAGACATGCTTCGAGCATGTGTTATTGACTTTGGTAACAGCTGGGAAAAACACCTTCCATTAGTGGAGTTTTCGTACAACAACAGTTACCACACTAGCATCCAGGCTGCTCCTTTCGAGGCATTGTACGGACGGAAGTGCCGATCACCTCTTTGTTGGGCAGAGGTTGGCGACAGCCAAATCACTAGCCCAGAACTCGTAGTAGACACGACAGAGAACATTGCTCAGATACGACAACGAATGGCGGTAGCTCGTGACCGTCAGAAAAGCTATGCTGATAAGCGCAGGAAACCACTCGAGTTCTAGGTTGGGGATCGAGTGCTACTTAAAGTCTCACCTTGGAAGGGTGTAGTTCGCTTTGGCAAGCGAGGCAAGCTGAATCCACGCTATGTTGGACCTTTCGAAATCATTCAGAAAATAGGCAAGGTAGCCTGCAAACTGAACCTACATGAAGAACTCAGTGGAGTTCACAACGTATTCCATGTGTCAAATCTGAAGAAGTGTCTATTAGATGAGACCCTCATAGTTCCTCTCAAGGAGCTCACCATCGACGATCAGCTGTGATTCGTCGAGGAACAAATAGAGATTACTGACCGAGACGTTAAGGTTCTCAAGCGTACTAGAATACCCCTTGTTCGAGTTTGTTGGAACTCCCGTCATGGCCCAGAGTTTACCTGGGAACGAGAAGACCAGATGAAACACAAGTATCTCCAGTTGTTCGAGAAAAGTGAAACCACTACTAAGGCTGAAGCTACTATGGAATTTCGGGACGAAATTCCAAACCAACGGGGGAAGGATGTGACACCCCAGGAAAACCAGGAACCTATCTAGATTTCTTAGTAACTACGTGCTAAATTTCGGGACGAAATTTCTTTTAACTTGGGGATGATGTGACAACTCGTATTTCAAACCTTTCGTTGTACATTGATGTAACTTGTTTGAACAATATGTGCTTACGTGATACGTGATTTTAATGGAATGTTTGCTATATGATTATATGTGGAATGTAATGCATGTATATAATGTAGTCGCACAACACGAATTCGATCGCACAAGCCTTTAGGCTTTTGCCTCGCACCCTTCTCGGCCTACACTTCTTGTACTTGAAACCAAAAGCCTATGATGGGTTCAGCCCACTCCCTTTACTCGCATAACCCATGAGGAGGGTGTATACTCCTCCTTATTGGCAAATCACATAACACACACAAACCCTACTCTCTCTTCCTCTTCTCTCGAAGCCAACGACCACACCCCTCTTTCTCGAAGACTTTCTTGTACTCGGATCATCCTTTTCTATCTTCTAACCGGTTAGTGTTTCATGATAATTGTTTTGTTAGATGATATTGTGACTTATATGTTTCTACATAATGATTTACTAATGAGATATGGTTGATTATAATAAAATTGTTATGGTTTGATGTTCATATAATTGGCTCGTATATGTAGTATTTTAGGAGTTGATGATGGTATGATGTTGATATTAATCAGGAACCGAATGCATGTTAATTGGCTGTGATATGTTTATGTTCGGATGATTTGATGTGTTGTTATGTTAGGATGCATGTTAGGAAGCAAGAGAACGAGCCGTATTAATACGTCTAAATGATATGGATGTTGTTTATGTTTTGATTATGATTAGGGTGCATAGGAATTTGATGTTAAAACCCTTGTTTGATCGATTATTGCATGTTTGGAAACTGTTAGTGTTGATTGATTGATCGAATGGATAAGAAATATGAAACTGTTGGATGATTGAAACCGATTGCATGAAATTAGGGGATTAGACAACTAATGGCACAAGGCCACCCTTGATCGCACAAGACCCAATCGGATCGCACAAGGGACTGGTCGCACAAGGCAGTCGCACAAGCTTGGTGCAACTGTTTAAAGCCCACGGTACAACTCAGAACTGCATGATCGCACAAGACGTGTGGATTGCACAAGGCAGTGCCGATCGCACAAGTCTTGGGCCACACACACTGTTTGGACTTCACTATGTTGTTGGGCCTTAAAGCCCAAACCCAGTCGCACAAGATTATATGGACCGCACAAGATGATTTCTGTTATTCATTTGGGCCAGGTACATGTTGGGTTGTTATGTTATTGGGTCGGGTTGTTTCAGTCGCACAACCCGTTGTGAGTCGCACAAGTTGTGCTGGACGCACAACAGGTTGGGCCGGACACTATTGGGCTTCAATTAGTGAACCGCACAAGGCTGTTGGGCCATAGACTTGTGCGAGCCCAATCATTTGAGTCGCACAAGTTAGGATACGTTATGTACTTGACTATTGATGTGTAGAGTATGTTTGCCATGATCATTACGTGTTATAACCTGTTAGTTTATGTGTAAAACTTATGTGCACTACTTGAACTTAGACCTGACTCGTATGGTAACCATGTTAGGACGTGGTTGACCACATATAGCTCAAGTGACCTTTTCGTGTATCTGCCGAGCTAACCTAAGGTGAGTTCACACTTTCTATAAAGCATAGGATTCCCGGTGGTTTGGGAATAGGTTAAGAAACTAAACGGAACCTGCATATTCTCTTTGGGTAGAATATGTACCTCCATCCTCCATGGGAAGGATGACAACATTAAACCTGCGTATTCTCCTTGGGTAGATTACGTACCTCCGTCCTCCATAGGAAGGACGACAACATTTAACATTCTAGACCAAAACTCTATCATGAAGTCTCTCATTTTTATATCGACTTAATCTCCGGGCCAATGGCGAGCGGGTCATTAGTTAATAGCGCTATTAGGGTTGACAAGCCTCACACTGTGCCGGTAGGACGGGCATGTACTAATGGATCTGGGCACTTAGTCAATGATGACAGACATTGACGTAAGGCACAACTTTCTCAGTCAGTTGTCGATATAGTAACGGGTTTAGTGGTAAACATGGGGAAGCCCCCACTGGTTAAGGTTTGGGAAAACAAGGAAATTTGTTAACTCATGGATTACAAATGAACTTATGGTTTTGGAACAACTTTAAAATGGATAACCAACTGTGAACTCACTCAACTTTGTTGTTGATTCGTTGCTACATGCCTTGCAGGTCGTTAGGTGCTTAGCTGGAGCTTGCACGAGAAGGATAGGTCGTTGTGGGACATGGGCTGTTGAGTTCCATGTTAAACATTTGAACTTTTAAACTTATGATTTGGTTTTACACTTTATGCTTCCACTGATAACTTGAATTTGGTTAAATTGTTTTGGACACCAATTATATTGTGGTGGGTTTTATCTTTATTATTATACATTGTTCAATATGATTGGTGGCTTGATCCTGGTCATGTCACGCCTCCTGCGGTGATACTCCGCTAGTGGAATTTGGGGGTGTGACAGACCCGAGTGATCCATATTTCTTACCTCCAAGTCTTAGAATCCCAAATTTGGATTATACTTGTCCTGACCCTATCCGTGATCCATATTATTTGCTAACCATAGAATCCTTAGATACCACTTCTGTTAAGGTTCTTAGCGTGGAAGATATCGACTACCCGCCAAAACCTTCAGTACCATACCGCACCCAGTGAACCAAGGAGGAGACTTTCAGGACTAAGATGAAGAAGAAACTTCTTTTGTTGTATTTCTTTTCCCTAATAGTCCTTATAAGGACATATTTATCTTGTAGTCCCTGCGTGGACAATGCTGTTTCTTTAAAGACCCGTCTAGGGCATTATTGTAATTTTTAGACTTTCATGAGAAGTTCCTTTTAATTTTATTTGGCACTAAGCATAAACATATATATAATATGTCCTAAAACATCTCAATTTAGGATTGTTCTGCGTTAAATATTAAAAAGAATCTTAAAGGTAAAACCTAGCCTATATGTCATTTCGGACATGGCCAAGATGGTAAAACCTATTCAAAAGATTCAAATCCTTGTTAACATCTGAAAACATGTTAACACTCTTGGCAAAATGTGATTCGATAAAATCACATAAGTCATCCTTAAATTGGGTTATTCCAATTCCCTTCTTATTTATATAATCATCCATTAGGGATGAAGTGCCTACGGGCCATAATTAATGTCCTTTGAGACTAAAGACAGTGGTGGTCTACGACTCCCTGTCAAGAAAAGGTAATGAACTTTGATTCAAGCCTTAATGCCTCGATTCTATAAAATCCTGGCTTATAAATTAACTCTGTCCCTGTGACTTGGCCTTGTGTGCTATTATTTAATTATAATTAAAGGATTATTATGATAAAGATCCTGAATAAATATACCTAATCACAATCCCAATCACAGCCGAGGGCTTGTGGGATTTGTAAGTCTTCTGAGCACAAGACAATAGACTGCAAAAAGATAAAGGATGTGACGTGCTTTAACTGCAACGAGAAGGGGCACATCAAGTCGAACTGCCCTAAGTATGCTAACAAGCCTGAGGAGGTCAAGAAGACCAATGCAAGGGTCTTCCGAATGGATGCACGAGAAGCTATTCAGGACGATAATGTAATAACAGGTACCTTCCTTATAAATGATATTTACGCAAGGGTGTTATTTGATTCAGGTGCTGATAAGTCATTCATAGATAATAAGTTTTGTAAGTTGTTGAATTTACCTGTTAAAACCCTAAGCGTGAAATATGAGGTAGAATTGGTTGATGGTACTTTAGAGACAGCCTCAACTGTGTTAGATGGATGCTTTATATCCATTAGGAACCACTCCTTCCCGTTATCCTTGCTTCCTTTAAAGTTAGCCGGTTTCGACATAGTTATAGGCATGGACTGGTTATCTCATAACCAAGCCCAGATCGTTTGCAACAAGAAGCAAGTGGTGATCAAGACTCCGTCTGGTGAACCACTTACCATACAAGGTGATACCCAGTATGGACTGCCTGAACAAGTGTCTATGCTTAAGGCATCTAGGTGTTTGAAGAAGGGTTGTGTCATTTATATGGCACAGGTAACTATTGATGAATAGAAGCCCAAGATTGAAGATATCCCTGTCATTTCTGAGTACCCAGAAGTTTTCCCTAAAGAACTACCTGGTTTACCACCAGATAGGCAAGTAGAATTCAGAATTGACATCATCCCTGGAGCAGCGCCTGTCGCAAGAGCGCCTTACAGGTTGGCACCAACAGAAATGAAAGAATTGAGGACCCAACTAGATGATTTATTGGCCAAAGGTTTTATTAGACCTAGTTCGTCTCCTTGGGGAGCACCAATCCTGTTAGTAAAGAAGAAGGATGGATCGATGCGTCTATGCATCGATTATCGCGAGCTTAACAAAGTCACTATCAAGAATAGGTATCCATTGCCCAGGATCGACGATCTGTTCGATCAATTGCAAGGGGCAAGTTACTTTTCTAAGATCGATTTGAGGTCAGGCTATCATCAACTGAAGGTTAAAAAGATGAAGATGTACACAAGACTGCATTTAGGACTCGTTATGGTCATTACAAGTTCTTAGTGATGCCTTTTGGTCTCACTAATGCACCTGCAGCGTTCATGGATCTCATGAACCGCATCTGCAAGCCCTACCTAGATAAATTTGTCACCGTCTTCATTGATGACATTCTCATTTACTCAAAGAGTCAAGCTGACCATGAGAAGCATCTCCGTTGCATTCTTAAATTACTTCAACGAGAAAAGCTCTATGCTAAGTTTTCGAAATGTGAATTCTGGCTTCGTGAACTCCAATTTCTTGGACATTTGTTAGTGAGCACGGTATTCAAGTGGATCCCGCTAAAATTGAAGCCATCGAATTGGCAAGAGCCAAAGACGCCCGGAGATTCGCAGCTTTCTAGGCCTAGCAGGATACTATAGGCGATTTATTGAAAACTTCTCAAGAATTGCAGCACCCCTGACTTTACTAACTTGCAAGAATAGCAAGTTTGACTGGGGTCCTAAGCAGCAAGAATCTTTTGATATTCTCAAGCAGAAGTTGAGCAATGCTCCTGTATTGACATTGCCTGATGGAATCGAAGAATTTGTGGTATATTGTGATGCATCACACACCGGTATGGGATGTGTGCTTATGCAGAAAGGCAAACTTATTGCCTATGCTTCTCGACAGTTAAAGGTACACGAGAAGAACTACACCACCCATGACTTGGAGTTGGGTGCCGTTGTATTTGCCCTAAAACTATGGAGGCATTATTTGTATGGAACCAAGTGCGTGATCTATTCAGATCACAAGAGCCTTCAACATTTGTTCAATCAGAAGGACTTAAACATGAGGCAGCTGTAGGATCGTTTGCTGACCCGCACGAGTCGTTCAGAGGTTGTCTTTTGCGTTTCAGATGCGGAATAATAAGAAATGCAAGTAGATATAGCTTGTTCTTCCTTCTAACTGCTTGTTTTATTAATATGAAACGTTTTACAGCTCAATCTTCACACCGGCAGACCTTCGGCGTGGAATTTGTCAAAGACTTTTTGAGGTCCGCCCTAACGACCCCTATATATAGACTGTTGGGTTCGCTTATGTGACATATGTCCATAAGAGCGGACCAGTTTAGTTCACATAAGCGGACCATAGTGACAAATAAGCGATCCTAGATCCCTATGTCCCTATGAGCGAACCTAGCATATAAAACCTATACAGACTCCTGTTTTCTCGTAAAACGTGCCCTAAGCTATACAATACGATATAAGACGTGATCCTAGACACCTAGACGCAATCAACAGATGTAGTGCACTAACAGACTCCCCCTCAGATGTTGATGGAGTCGCCAATACACCCTGACAGCGAAACTGTGTCTTCACATCTTCAGTCTAGATCAGTCTCTGGGCTTTATCTTCTTTCAATCTTCAGAATCCCCCTCTCGATTTACTGGCATTCTTTTGTTCTTCAGTAACATCTTCAGGATCGTTGTCTGGCTTTAAAACACTCTAATTCTCTTGATCAGATCTCTTGATTCCTTAAATTCATCAGCCTCAACGATAGACGTGATTTTCAGGATCAGAATCTGACTCTACTCATTCTTTCAGAATTGAATTTCCAGGATCGAAACTTGGCTCTCTTCCATCAGAGATCTTCATAAATCGAAACCTGGCTACCTGCACAATCTCAACCCTGAAATAAATTTTTTTTCACAAATGTTTCAAATAACTCTGCACCAACATTTGACACTCATATCCACTAAACAAACATATAATTGCAACAACTCAGGCTTTCTCTCAAATGACAATGATGAACCACTTGAAGAAGGTTAGATTTAACAAAAAAAAAACAGTTAGATTTACACAAACACTCCCCCTCAAATGCTGCTCATCATGTTTAGCACTCGGAATTTTGAAAATCAGTTTTTCAACGTCAGTTGTCGAAAATCTTTTTGTCTTTTTCAAAATTTATGCTAAAACACACAAAAATCTTTTTGAATTTTCAATGTAAAGAAATAAAATGCAAAGAATGAAATATTTACAAACATATTTTTGTGAGTTCGTGTAAGAGGATCATATCAGTTTATGAGACAAATCACCAACACCGTTAAGCTTGATTACATTTTAAGCTTTAAACAATTTACCTAGATTGTCAGTATGTTTGTCCACTTAAATTCTCAACACAAATTTTAATCGATTCGAGATACGGTATTAATGTTTTAGAGACTTAAACTTAATTGTGTATCACTCCACTTGAATATACTCCTGTATCCAGATCCCAAAATATTCAGTCTTACAGGTGAGTATACCACAGATGATATCTGTAAAGGGGTTAGGTGCGAAACCGTGAGAGCTCAGGTCAGAACTTCCGTTCAGCAGAGAGATGACGGCTCGACTTTTGGTGGGTCCCCTTTAGAGGATCTTTTTTACAACAGCAATGACTATCAATTTTATTGTTTAATCAGATTGCTGAGGGCGGCGCTTTTTCAAGCATATGCAGAAAGTATTATCCGGGGACTAGGTCAGTACTTCCATACAGCAGAAGTCCCGGGATAATACCCCAGATATCACTGAGTATAAAGACCTAGTATCTCAGAAGAATATGGGACCTTTCAAACAAGATTTCGGGGGTTACCCATATATCCAAGAATAGTTACCCACAAATCAAGCAAGTTTGATTTACGTTTATATCTCGTTTCAATTTACTAAATGTGCGAAAATCTACTGACACATCCGCAGTAAGATTGTTTATTACTTTTCACTTTCCAATTCTTTAGCGTGCCGTGATAGTCCACTGATGTACTATCATTTCCTCTTTTTCGAAACAAAACTCATTTTTAAACTTTATCATGTTTTTGGATTTTTCAAATTTTCTAATGTTTTTGGATTTTCAGAAATTTTTACTCCCCCTAAAATGCAAACACATTTCAAAGAAAATTTGAAAATAAAAGACTTTTGACCCACTAGAAACATGAAAAGTAAAACAAACTGTACAGAAACTTGACAACTGACATCGAATCACATCAAATCGCCATTCACTCAGCATAAACAATCAGAACTCCCCCTATCAACAAACCATTTTCTCATTTAGATCTCAAAACACTCAAGTTTGTTTTAATCGAAATGATTTTTCCGAAAAATGAGTTTGAGTTGATAAAAACCACTTGTAGGTCTATCATCATTTTTTTTTTAAAAACGGGGATGTGGTTCATCATCGTGTCTATCTATCTCATATGAATAATAAATCAAGTACAACTTAATGTCCCTGATTTATCATTTGCAGTTCAGAATCACTGTACCACTTGTAAATGTAAATTATTCAAGGTATAACCAACAATACCACTTGTAGATCAATAATACCACTTGTAGGAATGTTACGTCTACATCACCATTTCACCAATCAGTATGCCGATTCCTGCTTCGCAATTACCAACCTGGAAGCTCCGGCGTAGTCCTTCATCCTGCAAAAATGAAAAAAACACTATTCAAAATCTTTCAAACAAATTTTTCAAACACTAGAAAGATGCCGATTCCTGATCCACAATATAAACTTGGGATCTCCGGCGTAGTCCTTCATCCTGCAAAAATGAAAAAAAAAACACTATTCAAAATCTTTCAAACAAATTTTTCAAACACTAGAAAGATGCCGATTCCTGATCCACAATATAAACTTGGGATCTCCGGCGTAGTCCTTTGACTATCATGGGAAACAAACTTCCATCCAAGTCTTTTCAGACTTGATGGCTTTTAGCTCTTGAGTCGTCGGGTTGTATGTTGCCTTTTTAGTCGCGTAAAAATCTTTTACCCCTTTAGCTCTCCCACTCAACATTTTTCCAAATATCTTTTTAACATTCCCGTTGAATGTTTTCTCGACATCAAATTCATCTTTTTCTTTATAAAACTGATTAGAAATCTCAGTTTTTCCCACTTTCTTTTTAACTTCCTCAAACTTCAATGATGGAAACTCCTCATCATTCACTGAAATCTTCTTCTCAACCTGTGGCTCTTCTGGCTTTATGGAACCAGATTCATCGCCAACATTCACTTCACCTTTCTTCGCAACCCACACCTGGTTGTCCTTTCCTTTCTTTTTGTAAAACTTCTTTTCCGAACACTCACCAACCTCAAATTTTGAATTCTCAAAAATTTTAGGTCTATTGGTTGGTGTGTCGATATCAACAACTTTCTCTTTCAACTTCTGAGAAACTCCATGTTTTGATTTGGCACTTTTCGAGCAATTCCATGCAATATGACCAGTTTCGTTGCATCTATGTCAGGTTCTAGTCTCTCTTTGATAACAAATATCAGCTCCATTCTTCTTTCTTTCAGCAAGAAACTCTTTATTAGACTGTCTCCAGAACGGTTTCTGCTGTTCCTCCTCAACACTTCCACCTGACACAAATTCAGATTTTGTTTTAGAATTTTTCATATTTTTATCATTTTCTGGTGGAACAAAACCAAGACCTTTCTTTTTGTAGCTACAATTCTGCTTAGGTTTCTTTTGAAAACCAGCACCAGGATTGTTGCCCTTTTTCTTATTTAAACGTTGCTGAACTCTAGAAGTGTATTTTTTAGATTTTTCAAAACTTTTCAAAACTTTTAATTCTGGAATATTAACTTCTATAAGTTTAAAAGTTTTGTTTATTAGTTCCGTTTTAATACTCATTATTGGGAACTCTTTATTGTAATATAATTTGTCCGAACCATTCAAAGTATACACAACTTCGAATGTTTCATCATTCAAATCTGCCTTTGACAATAAAAATTCTTTACTATAAGACCGTTTATCCGATGAATTTTGACTGTTGAATGACGACTTTGACTTTCCAGACCCAGATTTTGATTCAGACTCCTCATCAGTATCCAACACCTGATCGACCACCTTTTTGATTAATTCAGACTCATGATCAGTATCGGACGAGGTATACGTGACATCAATGTTATCTGGTAAACGTCAGTTGTATCAGTTTTAAGCTTTATATTGACTGCTTTTTCCAATTGCTCCTCATTTGGTCTCCTAGGTGAATAACCATCCCAAATTGGAGGTGGACATTTGTTGTAACTAACAGTCGATTTCTTACCACAGTCTTTCTTGTCTTTTAGCTTTTCATCTTTGAAAACTTCCATACCTGCAACAGCTGGGTAAATACGGTCAATGAGATAATCAGAACTAGAATAACTTTGCAATAAACGTCTAATTCTCTCATTCTCTATTTTCTCTGTCTCCAACTCTTGCTTCCACTTAGCACTTTCTTCGATGTAGAAGTTTATTGCTTTTTGTTTTGTCATTAAAACTGCATTCAACATTGTCAATGCTTGTTCTCTCTCTCTGAGTTTGTCTTTTGAAGACCAGTTACTGTTTTGTTCAGAACATCATATGATTCTTTCACATAGTTGAGGTTGAACAGTAACTGCTCCTTTTTCTTCTCGTACTCAGCTATGATGTCGTCTTTAGCTGCACAATTCTTGCAATCTTCCAAGCACTTCTCACATGGTTTGACGACTTCAACAATTTTCTCAACCTTGATTGTTTTAACAACTTCTACCACTTTTTCTACTTCAATCACCTTTTCTTCTTCTTTCACAACCTCAGTAATCTTCTCAGCAACATTCTCAGTGTTTTGAATATCACCTTCAGATTCAGATTGTTGTTCTTTAGCAGCTCGTTTCTCCTTCAGTTTCTCCATTCTTTCTGCAAAATAAAAATGAAAACTTTCAGGAGACAGATGAGTTTTTGCAATATTTATATGTTTTTCTTCCTCATCATCACTACTACTGTGATCAGGTGATTGATCAAACTGTACAGACTTATCAGAATCACCATCTGATACATCAGAATCAGGCGGTGTTTTATCAAAAACAACTTCTTTTTCTTGAACATTTTCATTTTGTACACTTTTATCAGAACTTTGTAATTCTTCATCTGAACCCTGTAAACCTTCATCTGAACTTTCTGACACTTCCCCAGAATGTTCTGAAAGTTTATCAATACTGTCTAAACTTTCATCTGATGACACAGACTTTTCATCTTCACTTTTCACAGTCTCTCCAATAGATTTCATCCAAGTAGCAAACAAATCTGGCTCTCGGACGATCTTGGCAATGAAGGCTTTGAACTCTCCCTTTTTATCCACAAACATATCCCAATTGAAACCTTATGGTAGTTTCTCATCATCTTGATCGAAAATGCGTGCTGCTGTGGCTTCAGATGATATGTAATTACTCCAGCTGAAATCTACCAAACATGCTCTCTTCGGATCTTCAATCTTTCTCCCGTGAGCTGTCTGTGGTTCTTGGGATTGACCAACTTGCTGATAGATAGCTTTGTGATAGTAATCATCTTTCCCGAATGGATTTTGTGCTCCGCTAGCTTCTCTTCCTTTGCACTCCCGCTTGAAATGGCCTTTCTCCCTGCATCGAAAACAAGTAACTTTAGATTTATCAAAACCTAAAGTAGAGACATGTGCATCAAGAAAGTCATTTCTCCCGGTAATGGTTTTGAATTTCTCAGCTCGTCGAAGAACACTTGCAAGACACCATTTAATATCCATGAGTTCCATTTCTTCGGCGTCTATCTGATCGTAATCCTCTTTGGTAAGCATAGGATTTCTGATCCGACCAGCAACAAGACCCTCATAGGATAACAGAACTGAACCAAGAAGTGCCATGTGATCTTTCGCAGTGTCTTCAGAGAAGCTTTGACCTTCTGGAAGATTAAGAGCTATGTTGCATTGAATTATGTATCCATTTCCGGTTTTTGTACTCTGAGACTGGAAACTCTTGTTAGTCTCTTTCGGATTCACACTCGGAAACGATGAAAACCCGCTGCTGCTCTTGTTCGAACCCTGATCAGCTTTTTCAGATGAATCACCAACACTGAACGCAGTTTGAATCTTCGGACTTCTTTCAGACTCAGTGACTGGAATACTACCCCGGTAGTACATCTTCACGTCCTGTTGACCACTAGGACTGTTCATTCTCGCGATCTTTTGCTGCTCAAGATCCTGACTTTCTATTTTCTCAATAAACTGTGAAATAGTCAGCCCATCATACACACCAGTATTCTTTAAAATCATCAAATACGTTCCCCACTCTTTCTGAGGTAACGCGTCAGCCAATTTATCCACCCATTCCTCACGACCTTTTTCAACTCCCAACATCGATAACGATCGCACCAAATGATAGTATCTTTCGATTAGCTTTTTAGTATCCTCTCTCGGAAAACTACTAAACAAATCGAATTCTTTCTTTAACAGTGCTTTCTTGCTCTTGATCATGTTTTCACTTCCCTCGAATTTAACCTTAAGAGCATCCCATATCGACTTAGCAGTTTTGTCGTGCTGTAACAAGATGAATATATCTTCCTTTATAGCCTGCTGCAACAAACTAATCATCATTTTCTCGGCTCTATACATTGCTCTTTCTTGATCAGTAAACTCGGATATCTCTTTAATGACTTGCAAATCTGTTCGAGGCAAAGTGTACTTCTTCAATATGCATTCCCATGATCTGAGATGGTTTGCCTGAACCCAGTTTTCAAACCGATCCTTCCACCCATAATACTCCTCAATGCTCATCAATCTAGGGGGCTTTTGAGTCGTTCCCATCTCGTTTTCTAAATTCATTGCTTGAGCAATTGCGGCTGGAGTAGTCGATGTAGCAAAAACGTTGTAGAACTCAGAATCCATACTGACTTATAAGCGAACTAAACAGATGACCGAAAAGCGAATCAACTTTGCACAAATAAGCGAACCAGATGTTCACACGAGCGAACAGTACTTTGGAGCGAACCGTATAACAACCAAATGAGCGAACCGAGTCACAACCAAATGAGCGATCCTGATATGTACTCTTGAGCGATCCAGAAATTGTTCTTTGGAGCGATCCAGAAATTGTTCTTTGGAGCGGTCCGGAAACAAAAATGTACACTCGAGCGATCCAAAATACCAATTTGGAGCGGACCAGCCTTAAACTTGTACAAATACGCGAACCAGAAAGTGACCTAAGAGCGGTTCATGATGACGTCAGTACGAGCGAACCATAAAACGAACATGATTTGACCTGTTTTTAAGCTGTATTTCTGCCTGAAACTTTCAAGGGTTTGTCTAAGTATGATTATACACAATCTGTGAGTTTTTGAACGAAATTCAACCGTGAAATCTCCCGAAAATGAGAAAAGAAGGTGTAGAAGTGAGAAGAAATGATGAAATCCGGCTATAATCTGCAGAAAACCTCCTCCTAGGCTCTGATACCACTTGTAGGATCGTTTGCTGACCCGAACGAGTCGTTCAGAGGTTGTCTTTTGCGTTTCAGATGCGGAATAAAAAGAAATGCAAGTAGATATAGCTTGTTCTTCCTTCTAACTGCTTGTTTTATTAATATGAAACGTTTTACAACTCAATCTTCACACCGACAGACCTTCGGCGTGGAATTTGTCAAAGACTTTTTGAGGTCCGCCCTAACGACCCCTATATATAGACTGTTGGGTTCGCTTATGTGACATATGTCCATAAGAGCGGACCAGTTTAGTTCACATAAGCGGACCATAGTGACAAATAAGCGATCCTAGATCCTTATGTCCCTATGAGCGGACCTAGCATATAAAACCTATACAGACTCCTGTTTTCTCGTAAAACGTGCCCTAAGCTATACAATACGATATAAGACCTGATCCTAGACACCTAGACGCAATCAACAGATGTAGTGCACTAACAGCAGCGACGATGGATGGAAACTTTGAATGATTATGACTGTGAGATACGATACCATCCAGGCAAGGCAAATGTGGTTGTCGATGCCTTAAGTAGAAAGGAAAGGGTTAAGCCCATAAGAATCAATGCCAAGAGCATTGAATTAACGGATAGTTTGAATGAAAGGTTGTTAGCCGCTCAAAAAGAAGCTGTTCTAGAAGCTAACTATCCTGAGGAAAAGCTAGGAGTAACTGCTGAGCAGTTATCTTATGGCAAGGACGGAATCCTGAGATTAAATGGAAGAATATGGGTTCCAATTTATGGAGGACTTCAGGATGTTATCCTCAAAGAAGCCCACAGTTCTAAGTACTTCGTTCATCCTGGAGCTGACAAGATGTACCGGGATCTGAAGGCAAATTATTGGTGGATAGGCTTGAAGAAGTCTATAGGTACCTATGTAGCCAAATGTTTGACGTGCGCACAAATCAAAGCTGAACACCAGAAGCCGTCAGGTTTGCTACAACAGCCTGAACTTCCCACCTGGAAGTGGGAGATGGTGACTATGGATTTCATCACCATGTTACCAAAAATAATGAAAGGAAATGATACTATTTAGGTAATAGTGGATAGATTGACTAAGTCAGCCCACTTCCTACCTATTAAGGAAACACACAGCTCAGATAAGTTAGCTCAGCTGTACATGGATGAGATTGTATCTCTCCACGGGGTGCCAGTATCTATTATCTCTGATAGGGATACAAGGTATACATCCCATTTCTGGAAAAACTTTCAGCAATCCCTAGGCACCCGACTAAACTTCAGCATTGCATATCATCCGCAAACGGATGGTCAAAGCAAGCGAACAATTCAAACATTGGAAGATATGTTAAGGGCTTGTGTTATTGATCTAGGTGGAAGTTGGGATAATCATCTTCCATTGATTGAATTTTCATATAATAATAGTTATCATTCCAGTATTCAAGCTGCACCGTTTGAAGCCTTGTATGGAAGGAAGTGCAGAACTCCCGTTTGTTGGGCAGAAGTTGGAGATGTCCAACTAACAGGACCTGATATAGTCCTGGAGACGACAGACAAGATTGTGCAGATAAGAGATCATCTCAAAGCTGCCAGAGATAGGCAGAAAAGCTACGCAGATAAAAGGCATAAACCTCTAAAGTTCGAGGTAGGTGATAAGGTTCTGCTTAAATTATCACCCTGGAAAGGGGTGATGCGATTTGGTAAGAAAGGTAAGTTAAGCCCAAGGTATATAGAACCATTCGAGATCATCGAATGTGTCAGAATAGTGGCTTATAAGTAAAACTTGCCTGAAGAGCTCAGTGGTATTCATAATGTATTCCACATCTACAATCTGAAGAAATGTCTAGCTGATGAATCGCTAGTCATACCACATACGGATGTGCACATAGATGAGAGCTTGAAATTTGTTGAAAAACCTTTGTCGATCGAGGATCGACAGGTTAAGAAGCTTCGAAGGAAGCATGTGCCAATTGTAAAGGTTAAATAGGATGCCCGTAGAGGTCCCGAGTACACGTGGGAGGTAGAGTCCACAATGAAAGAAAAGTACCCTCATTTATATCAGTAATCCTCTAGGTCGAGATTTCTTATAAGGGGGTGAGGATGTAACACCTCGAAAATTCATGTCCAATATTATATCGACACGTGTCATGGACTTTAAACGTGTAAAAGATTACTTATGAGGGACTAAAGTTGACAAACAAAGAATCTACGTACGTAAAAGGATTCAAAGTGTCAACAATGGATAAATGTACCTTTCAATAACCCTACACGATGTTTATACCCTTAAACGAATGAATTATGAATCATACGAAGCCAATTGTGAAAGAAAGTGAGAGATTACAAACTACAGTGGTTAAATGTGTCAACATGTTTAAATTATACCTCTGAGTGACCTTTTAGCGAACCCAAAGCTTTGTAACGATTAATTATGCTCACTAGAATAAGTGATAAAAATTTCACAAGATTTTGATAACGTATGAGAAAGTTATGCTAATATTCGTATTTGAAGGGTTAAAAGCATCAACGTTGAAATTTAAGACTTTTCGTTGATCATATGAATAACCGGGGACTTAACGAAGTTGGTTTATAACTTAGGTGTGACACCTGTGCCTCTGCGACCATCAAACAAAAAAACCAAATCAATGAAATATTGGGTTTCATACTTGGGATTTGTGTAAACATGTGTATCGTTTGCACATGTCAATTCTTGTTCGATTTCGGGCCTTAAATCGCTTTCTGGAAGGTTATACGCGATCTGATGCGTAAATATAACCAGTTTAATGCAACAAACACTCCGGAATAGTGACATAGGTTTAACATACCTTAAATAACCTTTACATAACTTAGAAATAAGTTTTGGATGGTTTGGTATGCCGAAATCAAGTTTGTTCGCTTACAGGGACTAAAATTGACAAACTGCGAAAGTATGCCAATTTGAACTGTAACAAGCAATCCGGAACTTGATCATAAGTTAAATATGCCCTAAATATCCTTTACATAGCTTAGAAATAAGCTTTGAGGTGTTTTGTGCGCAAAAATAAACTTTATGTTCATTCAGGGATTAAACCGTCAAAAAGTGCATAAGTTTGCATTTTCGCGCATATCTTACGTTCTGAATACATCCGGACATCCAAAAATTTATGTAAGCATTAAAATATTTTATTTTAGTGTTTGGCATAAGAAAATTCCATTCGTCGCTTGATTTGGATCGTTTTTGCGTTCGTTACGATTTCCGTCGTAATTAACCGAACAACGCAACCGTACGACCAAACGAACCGACATCCGACATATTTTTTAACATGTTTTGAGTTCCCTATACTTTAATTCATTTTAGAGCCTTGAAATGAGGTTAACGGGGCTTAAACGTGTCAAAAATGAGCCGAAATGCAAGATTCTGAAGTTCATGGGACCAAAATTGACATTCTGCCATAGTTATCTTAGGAAGGGACCAAAATGAAAAATCTAAATTCCAGCTTGTTCCAGCTATTCCCCTCATTTGCACATGGTTTTAATGAAACTATGGGCTCCCATGGTTTCACAAAACCATGGGCACATGCGTACGGATGAGATCGAAGCTCGTTTTACGATGAACGATCCTAACGGTTCTAGATTTCCTATATATACCCACCTCCTTTCACTTGCAAAACCCACAATGATCTGATTTTGGCTCTCTAAGTTGAAGTTTATGCTTCATACCTGAGAGTAAATCGGATCGTAGCTTGCGGGGACCTTTTGTAAGTATTCTTTCGTTCTTTTCATTCGTTTTTATCGTTAAAGTCAAACTGCGTTTGACTTTCTGCTTTGACCAGTTTATGGTCAACGCGAAGTTCGTTTGAACTTCATAACGTGAGCGTAATCATGATGGTTATGGTCCCTAGTGACTATACCTACTGATTACCACGTTATCTAGGCTCAGTAACGAGTCGTAGTTTCGGCCAAAATGCGTTTCCTCGCGTATTTTGTAACCAAGCTACTTATAGGTATCAAAACCGTTTGTTTTGATACCAAACCTGTTTCCAACATAACTAAACATGTTTTAGCATGTTTAGCTCGTCACTTTTTAGTTTAGTGCTTGTGTAGAGTCGTAAGTCAAGCGGACTAAACACCCGCTTAGACTTTCGAACACGACCCGTTTGGTCGATCATTAGGATCCGACCAAACATGTTTAGTGACCATAGTAGCATAGGGAATAACCTTCTGAGGTTATACCTTATGGTCACCTAGGTTTAATTAATCGTATGATAGGTAGTTTATATGCCTTAGGAAAATTACCAAAATACCCTTTTTACGCATAAATTCATTTTAAGCATATGTAACCTAAATTTTGACATCTAAACTGATTAGACAATAATATTAGACATGTTAAGGCATATATTACTTGTCATAGAACTAGTTAGGCGTTCCGAACGCGTTTTACGCGAACGACGCGTTAAAGTAGCGTAAGCTACCTAAACGGGTCATATCGGGTCGTAAGCACTTAGGTTAGGTTTCATTTTAGTATGTAGGCTTTGATAGACCATATCATATGAGTTCCAATACTCATTTGATTTACGAAACCTCATACTATCCGATCTTCTGAGTTAGGTCCGGTTATTAATGTAGTTACCTATATTAGGTGCCGTTTGATTTCCGCGATCCCTCTAGCTTTGCTTGGTTGTTGTTCAAGACTTCTAAGCACCCCCAAGTGAGTACATAGTCCCCTCTTTTACTTTTTTTTTCAAACGTTTTGGGGTGAAACACATGTGCCTACTTGTTACTTTCGTGCTTTTCATGTTTTCATATCATAGACTTGCTATGTTCATAGTACACTATTAATACATGATTTCGTTATGTTTTATGCTATGTATGTCCATTCAGTGCATACTTAGTACATTGATTTACATCACATTTCTGCTATGTATGTTGACTGAGCATGTTAGTACATTGTTTTACATTACATTTTATGCTTTGTATGTTAACTTAGCATACTTAGTACATTGTTTTACATTGCATTTCACGCTATGTATGTTCATTTGTCGCATATGCTTGTCTAGTATATGGACGCATTGTTTTATACATTTTGAACCATTTGAAGCTGATTGATCTTGTGAACCATTTGTAACCTTTTCATTTATGTGAACCATTTGTAACTGTTTGAACCATTGGGATTAAGGGAAGTGGTTAGGTAACGGGGCTAGTGTAATGTGTTAAAAGAATGGTGGATACGCCGCTGGTACTTCCTATATATAAGTGCTTTTAACACATTATACATTGTTGCGTTATCTAGATCACTTGGGCAAATGTTATCAAAACAAAGTTATAATACAAGGTTTTTCTATCAATGCAAATATATACCATTTGAGTTTTATTTCAAAAATGATTTACAATTTGGGTTTATATAAACAAATGTTTTGGAGTTAAGAATCATGGCTACGAGATTTTATAAATTATAATCAATTTGATTTGAGTTGGTTAATTATGTCGCAACACTATACTTTTCAAAACAAGGTTTTTATATAAGTATTGCAACATGTAAAACGAGCCATGAATCTGACACTCACATAAAACCTATGTACTCGCCGACATTTTTATGCTGACGTATTTTCACATGTGTTTCAGGTACAATAGTTGATGATATTTGATGATGATATTGGTGTATGCTCACATAGGAATGGACGAGGCCTTAGTGACTTAATAACAACGAAAGACTATTTGTTTATGTTTTGTTTCAATTTCTAATGTAATCTAATACATTTGATTTAATAAAACGAAACTATTTATTCCATGGTTGTGAGACAATGATTCTGTTACCACACTCCCCGACGTTTCCGCCACGTTTTGTTGTTTTACGTGGTCGGGGTGTGACAGAAAAGTTGGCATCAGAGCCAATGGTTATAGGGAATTAGGTTATTAGTAATGCTTTGACCTAGACTATAACCTTCCTAGGACCCTAACGCGAGTTTACTTGCGTTTAGTCATAAAACAATACCGTTGCCTATCTTTAGGCAACAACCACAATAAGAACACAAAATTCGAATCTGCTTGAAAACTAATCATCTGTTCTAGGGTGATTTATTATAAGGTTTTGAACCTTCAAAATTTTCAACATCCCGTCAAAGTCTGGGTCTCATTAATGTGAACAGGTGCAAACTGGAAGGGTGGGTGCCTGTACCCTGGGTTTTCTGTCTAAGGCTAGAGTGTTCGTACAAATCCGCAGTATCGGACCAGTCACTCTTACCTGGGAACTCTTGGGGTGAGTGTCCACTTATAGGCGAGCATGTCTTCGCGATACATTATGAGGACCTATTTCCTTTGATTCAGCCTTTGAGTGTCGTTTGTTTGCTTCGTGGTTCAAACAAATGACCATCACCCATGCTTTTGGTCGGTAATTGTAACATCCTATTCTTACCCAATGCCATTTCACTTGTTTCCTCTCTTGTTTCCCCTTTTAGAATGCCTCCACGACATGAAAATCAGATACCTATTGAAGATCTGGCAGTTGTCATTACGCAGCAAATGACTGCTGTAATACCGAACATCGTTGCTCAATGTAACCAAGCTCTCAATAACAACAATGCCCCCTGCAACTTCAAGACGTTCAACTCGGCTAAGCCTTCAAAGTTTTCTGGATCTCAAGAAGCGACTGCACTTCTGCAATGGTTCGAGAGTCTAGAGAGCACCTTCAGACATGTTCAATGCCCAAACGAGCGAAAGGTAGACTTCGCTTCTAGTGTCTTTGAGAAGCGAGCTTTGACGTGGTGGAACGGTGTGATGAGAGATAGGGGTGCCGATGTGGCACTGGCTCAAACGTGGGAAGAGCTTCGAGCTCTGATGATGAAGGAATTCTGTCCTCGTCACAGATCAGGGCCTTGGAAAGGGAATTTGATGATCTTAAACAAGATAGCGGTGAGCATCGAGCCTACACGGATCGTTATGAGGAGTTAAGTCTGTTATGCCCAAACATGGTCACGCCTTTGGATAAGGCAATCGAAAAGTATATTGATGGCCTCCCTGACTCAGTACAAGACATTGTGACTGGTAGTAATCCCACTACAGTTAGACAGGCCATTGAGCTATCCGCTACCTTGACTGAATCTCAGATCAGGAAAGGTAAACTTTTTCGAAAAAGTGACAAGAAACCGATCGAGGAATCGAAACCCAAGGAGGAACAGACTGGATCCCCTAAGAAGTCAAAGAAGCGAAAGGCTTCTCAGAACTTCGCCGTGGTCACTCACAATGATCAAGCCGTCCCCAACCAACCAGCTCAACCCCCTGCTAGAAAGCCCTACAACGGAACTGCACCCTTGTGCAACCAATGTAGCCTCCATCATCATGCCAATGTAAAGTGCCGCAAATGCCAAACTTGTGGACTCATAGGCCATACAGCAAGAGTTTGCCCAGCTACAGCTGTACCAAATCAAGCTGGCAACAATCCCGCTCAAGGTCGTTTTCCACCAGGTTCTTGCTTCAATTGTGGCGAGATGGGCCATTTCCGAAGAAATTGCCCAAAGCTTGCTAATGCGAATCCAGCGCAGGGATGAGCATCTGACCAATTGGAAGACAACACTATTTAGAAATAATCAAGCCTTATGTATTATTTTCTTTTGTGGTCATGGTCCATGAAACAGTTGTAATTGTTGTTTATAAATAAATCTTTTATTTTACATCGCAATATATATATTGATGTGGTTGCATGTATAAACAACATATCCCCGACAATACCGACAATCAAGGAATCGCATTCCTTGTAGAACAGACTACCCCCCAAAAAAAAATTTCTCCCACCTTATGATCTCTTGCGTTTTCCATGAAAATCATAAGTACCCGTTTCCTCCAAGGAAAACGAAGTACAAGGCGCAAGTTACAACTCTGGACGAATACCCAATCCTTGATAGGATACCTAAGGGTATTTCCGTAAATCCTTAATTGTTGTATACCTTAATTCGAATGTGATGATTCCTTGTAATCAAAACAATCGAATTTTGGAAGATTATCCTATCTTTCAGATAGATGCTTGAGGACGTTGAAGTCCATCGATTGGGTTTCTGGTATACCCTGAATACCCACGTTCAAATCGTTGTCAAGTTAAGAGCAATCAATGACAAGACAATAACAAGTTAAAGGTCAAGTTAAACAATTATGTGATTATGTGCTTATGTATGTTTTTGTGTGATCCAAATTTTTGTTATCCAAATTCTCGTAGAATCTTCCATATCTTCATATAAGGAAATACATAGTAGGATACCCAAAGATACTACCTTAAATCCTTAATGGGCTTCTACGTTGTAATTAAGTCCCTTGGATTATAAAGTACTATTCCATAATTAGACCCCTTGAGTGGTCTAGTTAAACAGATTGATCCAAAAATCTG
This sequence comes from Helianthus annuus, assembly GCF_002127325.2. NCBI lineage: Eukaryota > Viridiplantae > Streptophyta > Magnoliopsida > Asterales > Asteraceae > Helianthus > Helianthus annuus. The sequence goes on from NC_035438.2 coordinate 35,675,315, forward strand.
GTTAGGAATATCATGTGATGATATAGCTGAAAGGACTCCATATGTGGTCTAATTAAAGAGATCATTTATCGATCTAATTAAAAGGACCCTATGGTGGTTTAGTCACACTCATCACAGATTTGATTTTATTCCCCTACACATTATGAAACGCACTGTGCGGACTATGCAAGGAATCACGTAATTATGAACGCATACATAATTATGGAATTTAGTGCACAGAAACCACAGCAAGTTTTGTCATGTGTCTAGAGTTAACCCTATTCATTTCCATTTCTGATGAAGCAACCGTTGAAAATGACTCCGTCCGTTCATTTTCGTTTCTGAAGATTGTCCGTTGAGGAAATGAATATCTGTTTGTTTATCCTTTTCATTTCCGTTTCTGAGGAAGCAACCGTTGAAAATGACTCCGTCCGTTCATTTTCGTTTCTGAAGATTGTCCGTTGAGGAAATGAATATCCGTTTGTTTATTCCTTCATTTCCGTTTCTGAGGAAGCAACCGTTGAAAATGACTCCGTCCGTTCATTTTCGTTTCTGAAGATTGTCCATTGAGGAAATGAATATCCGTTTGTTTATTCCTTCATTTCCGTTTCTGAGGAAGCAACCGTTGAAAATGACTCCGTCCGTTCATTTTTGTTTCAGAAGATTGTCCGTTAAGGAAATGAATATCCGTTTGTTCATCCATTTCATTTCCGTTTCTGATGAAGCACCCGTTGAAAATGACTCCGTCTATTCATTTTTGTTTCTGAAGATTGTCCGTCGAGGAAATGAATCTCTGTTTGTTTATTCCTTCATTTCCGCTTCTGAAGAATACTCGTTGAGGAAAATGACCCCGTTCGTTCATTTTCGTTCCTGAAGAATGTCTGTTAAGGAAATGACAGGATTATGCCTTGCATATCTCTGGTGGTTATTTGACACAAAGTCACAGACAGACTCCTACGAATAAATTTCGGGACGAAATTTCCTAAAGTAGGGGAGACTGTGACACCTGTGCCTCTGCAACCATCAAACAAAAAAACCAAATCAATGAAATATTGGGTTTCATACTTGGGATTTGTGTAAACATGTGTATCGTTTGCACATGTCAATTCTTGTTCGATTTCGGGCCTTAAATCGCTTTCTGGAAGGTTATACGCGATCTGATGCGTAAATATAACCAGTTTAATGCAACAAACACTCCGGAATAGTGACATAGGCTTAACATACCTTAAATAACCTTTACATAACTTATAAATAAGTTTTGGATGGTTTGGTATGCCGAAATCAGGTTTGTTCGCTTACAGGGACTAAAATTGACAAACTGCGAAAGTATGCCGATTTGAACTGTAACGAACAATCCGGAACTTGATCATAAGTTAAATATGCCCTAAATATCCTTTACATAGCTTAGAAATAGGCTTTGAGGTGTTTTGTGCGCAAAAATAAACTTTATATTCATTCAGGGACTAAAAGCGTCAAAAAGTGCATAAGTTTGCATTTTCGCGCATATCTTACGTTCTGAATACATCCGGAGATCCAAAAATTTATGTAAGCATTAAAATATTTTATTTTAGTGTTTGGCATAAGAAAATTCCATTCGTCGCTTGATTTGGATCGTTTTTGCGTTCGTTACGACTTCCGTCATAATTAACCGAACAACGCAACCGTACGACCAAACGAACCGACATCCGACATATTTTTGAACATGTTTTGAGTTCCCTATACTTTAACTTCATTTTAGAGCTTTGAAATGAGGTTAACGGGGCATAAACGTGTCAAAAATGAGCCGAAATGCAAGATTCTGAAGTTCAGGGACCAAAATTGACATTCTGCCATAGTTATCTTAGGAAGGGACCAAAATGAAAAATCTAAATTCCAGCTTGTTCCAGCTGTTCCCCTCATTTGCACATGGTTTAATGAAACTTCGGGCTCCCATGGTTTCACAAAACCATGGGCACATGTGTACGGATGAGATCGAAGCTCGTTTTACGATGAACGATCCTAACGGTTCTAGATTTCCTATATATACCCACCTCCTTTCACTTGCAAAACCCACAATGATCTGATTTTGGCTCTCTAAGTTGAAGTTTGTGCTTCATACCTGAGAGTAAATCGGATCATAGCTTGCGGGGACCTTTTGTAAGTATTCTTTCGTTCTTTTCATTCGTTTTTATCGTTAAAGTCAAACTGCATTTGACTTTATGCTTTGACCAGTTTATGGTCAACGCGAAGTTCATTTGAACTTCATAACGTGAGCGTAATCACGATGGTTATGGTCCCTAGTGACTATACCTACTGATTACCACGTTATCTAGGCTCAGTAACGAGTCGTAGTTTCGGCCAAAATGCGTTTTCTCGCGTATTTTGTAACCAAGCTACTTATAGGTATCAAAACCGTTTGTTTTGATACCAAACCTGTTTTCCAACTTAACTAAACATGTTTTAGCATGTTTAGCTCGTCACTTTTTAGTTTAGTGCTTGTGTAGAGTCGTAAGTCAAGCGGACTAAACACCCGCTTAGACTTTCGAACACGACCCGTTTGGTCGATCATTAGGATCCGACCAAACATGTTTAGTGACCATAGTAGCATAGGGAATAACCTTCCGAGGTTATACCTTATGGTCAGCTAGGTTTAATTAATCGTATGATAGGTAGTTTATATGCCTTAGGAAATTTATCAAAATACCCTTTTTACGCATAAATTCATTTTAAGCATATGTGACCTAAATTTTGACATCTAAACTGATTAGACAATAATATTAGACATGTTAAGGCATATATAACTTGTCATAGGACTAGTTAGGCGTTCCGAACGCGTTTTACACGAACGACGCGTTAAAGTAGCGTAAGCTACCTAAACGGGTCATATCGGGTCGTAAGCACTTAGGTTAGATTTCATTTTAGTATGTAGGCTTTGATAGACCATATCATATGAGTTCCAATACTCATTTGGTTTACGAAACCTCATACTATCCGATCTTCCAAGTTAGGTCCGGTTATTAATGTAGTTACCTATATTAGGTGCCGTTTGATTTCCGTGATCCCTCTAGCTTTGCTTGGTTGTTGTTCAAGACTTCTAAGCACCCTCAAGTGAGTACATAGTCCCCTCTTTTACTTTTTTTTCAAACATTTTGGGGTGGAACACATGTGCCTACTTGTTACTTTCGTGCTTTTCATGTTTTCATATCATAGACTTGCTATGTTCATAGTACACTATTAATACATGATTTCATTATGTTTTATGCTATGTATGTACATTCAGTGCATACTTAGTACATTGATTTACATCACATTTCTGCTATGTATGTTGACTGAGCATGTTAGTACATTGTTTTTCATTACATTTTACGCTTTGTATGTTAACTTAGCATACTTAGTACATTGTTTTACATTGCATTTCACGCTATGTATGTTCATTTGTCGCATATGCTTGTCTAGTATATGGACGCATTGTTTTATACATTTTGAACCATTTGAAGCTGATTGATCTATGTGAACCATTTGTAACCTTTTCATTTATGTGAACCATTTGTAACTGTTTGAACCATTGGGATTAAGGGAAGTGGTTAGGTAACGGGGCGGGTGTAATGTGTTAAATGAATGGTGGATACGCCGCTGGTACTTCCTATATATAAGTGCTTTTAACACATTATACATTGTTGCGTTATCTAGATCACTTGGGCAAATGTTATCAAAACAAAGTTATAATACAAGGTTTTTCTATCAATACATATATATACCATTTGAGTTTTATTTCAAAAACGATTTACAATTTGGGTTTATATAAACAAATGTTTTGGAGTTAAGAATCATGGCTACGAGATTTTGTAAATTATAATCAACTTGATTTGAGTTGGTTAATTATGTCGCAACACTATACTTTTCAAAACAAGGTTTTTATATAAGTATTGCAACATGTAAAACGAGCCATGAATCTCACACTCACATAAAACCTATGTACTCGCCGGCATTTTTATGCTGACGTATTTTCACATGTGTTTCAGGTACAATAGTTGATGATATTTGATGATGATATTGGTGTATGCTCACATAGGAATGGACGAAGCCTTAGTGACTTAATAACAACGAAAGACTATTTGTTTATGTTTTGTTTCAATTTCTAATGTAATGTAATACATTTGATTTAATAAAACGAAACTATTTATTCCATGGTTGTGAAATAATGATTCTGTTACAACACTCCCCGACGTTTCCGCCACGTTTTGTTGTTTTACGTGGTCGGGGTGTGACATTAGGGTCCTTAAAAGTCAAGTTTAGGGGTTAAAATGTAATAAAATCATGTTAAAATCAAGTTTGGAAGGACCAGGGACCTAAATTGCAATTCTGTCAAACTTGGTAACCTGATGGGAGAGCCATACCGGCCGCGTAAGACTTCCTTATGTCTTACGCGGGCCGCGTGAGATATGCGGGTGCAGAAAATAAGCACAGCTGCCTGTTCCAGCCAGTTCCACCAACTTTAAATCCTGGTTTTTGATTCTAGGGGCTTGTTTGATGGTTTATGTTGGCCTAGGGACACTTGGGATCATCTGAATCACCTCCTAGGTACATTTGGAATGATCTTAGAGCTCTAGAAATCCTATATAAAGGCCATGAGTTAAATTGTTCAAGTGCTTATTCACTTGCAATAACTCAAGCACTCATTTCTGGAAGTAGCTGGCCTTGGGAGAAGATTGAGAAGTATAGAAAAGATAGCAAGGACCTTAAGTAAGAGCTTTAATCCTTGTTTAGTCCTTTTAAGTAGATTATAAACCAAAAAGTCAAACCATCGTAATTAAGGTTTGACTTAGTGATTAATCACTGATGGTCCATTCAATTCTCGAATTGAAAGTACCTATAAGTTGGTAATTATGTGGGTAATAAACCCTTAAAAGGGTACTCTCTGATTCCCACTCTAAGTAGGTCAATTGTCGGGTCAAACTTGATTATAAAAAGTCAACAAAAAACAATTTTGCAAATAAACACATAATTAACAATGTAGAAGTCATGCAACCTGTTTTATCATTCATATAACTTGGTAATTAATGTAAGAACATGTCTAAACATGTTCAACCCGACAATTTTCAGTTTATGCTCGGTTCGGAACCGAAAGTCGCAAAAGTAGACTTTTGCTTTGACTTTCTGTTGATGCATGGAATGTCTGTTGACTTCGTCTACATCAAATCTTAGGTCAAGATTGGTCAACATAGGGTCTAGAAAGTCAAAGTTAGGTTATATGTTGGTAGTTTCGCTTATGTGTACACTTAGCTAGAGGTTCCGCTTCTGTGTCATCATAAGGTTTCGCTTAAAAGGTTAAATGAGGTTTCGCTCATTTGGCTTGTCATTCAAGCGAAACCACATGAACTATAAATAGCAGTCATAAGCGAAACCTTGTCTTTCATGCATGTACGTTGAAGCGAAACTGTTGAGAGCATTCGGTACTAAAACTCTGTCAATTTGCAATCAGAATGCAATAAAAAAAAGGAATTGAATAGGAAAAGTTGTGTTACTTCATTTACGTTGATTCCGCCTTCGTACGTGAAGATGAACGTTCTCTACTGACTATTCAGGGTCGGAACACGGTCCAACAAGTGGTATTAGAGCTCAGGACGAGGAGTTCATACTACTACAGCTTGAAACTGCAGAAATCTCTCATTTCTACTCACTTTCTTTTATACTTTTTCAGTTTGAAGTGGTTCTTACGGTTGAAATGGCCTAAATTTTGATTATATTGTGTGATATACAGTATTAACAAACCCTAGAAAGTTTCAAGTTAAAATTCAGACTAAAACATGGTGAAAACTGGTTAGAACTAGGTTCCGCTTATACGGACAATCAGTGGTTCTGCTTGATAGTTTCGCTTATAGGGACATTTCGCTTATAGGTTCCGCTTGTAATACATAGTTCCGCTTGAAATAACCAGTTAGTTCCGCTTATTTGGAAGTGTTGCTTGAAGGTTTCACTTGAAAGGACATATAGTTTCGCTTATTTGGACCTTTCGCTCATAGGTTTCGCTTGAACGATCAAGTTGGTTTCGCTTATCTGGACAACTTGCTAGTTTCGCTTATCTGTCACTTCTGATTTCGCTTATCAGTCATACTGTTTCGCTTATTTGTCACAGTTTTCAAAAACCTGAAAATTTTTCTAAGTGTTGATTGATTTTGCAGGTACATTCACGATGGATGATATTTTCTTGAACCCGTTCAGCGACATGTACGCTTTCACGGGAAATTCCAGAAACGATGATACTTCATCAAGCAAAGAAAATGAGAATCCGCCGAAAGAGAAGAAAAAGGAAGCTTGGGAATTGGAAAGTGCCTTCGGAACATTCAATAGACCCCCAAAGCTTATGGCTATAGAGGAGTATAGTCGGTGGTCTAGGAAGTTTGAAGATTGGCTGATGGCATTCGCATTTCCCAGCTGGAAAAGTTTGAAGAACGGTTATGCCAATGGAAACAAAAATGGTGAAGCGTTAAGATCGGCTGAAGAGATTGATGCATTTGTAGCCGAACAAAAGTGTGTGGCTTTGTTATTTTAGTCGGTTTAGGAGGACATCATTTCTTTGATCGATTATTCAAATGCAAAAGATCTGTGGCAAAAGCTAGAAAAGAAATGTCTAGGAAGTACTGAAATTGTAAAAAGTAAAAAGAAACTTCTTAGGAAAGAGTTTGATATGTTTGGTTGTCTCAAGAATGAGTCAGTTTGTAAAATGATAGAAAGGTTTGGTCATCTGAAGCTGGAATTAGCAAGACATGAAATCAGATATTCTGATGAAGAACTTGTTGACAAACTGTTCGATTCATTACCAGACGAGATGGATTGGAGATATTATGCGCTGATGTTGAAGAACACTATTGCTCCTGAAAATTTGAAACCAGATTTGGTGATTGAGAGACTTGAAAGTCACGAGTTAGAGCTAAAGAAGACGTACAAAGTCAATCACTCATCTTACCAGCAAAATTTGGATCTTTATTATCCGAAAAAGCATGATGCCAAAAGCAACTTCTCCAAAAACTGCATTTTCTGCTGAGAATGTGTTGACAGCAAGCAAAGAAAGTCAAAGCAGTCAAAACAGTGGAAGTCACAGTGGTTATCACAGTGGATCTTCATCATCTGCAAGTCATTCTGATGCAAAGTTTCAGTGCAACATCGCAATAGATTTGAAGAATGCTCAGAATTTTGATGAGGAGTCAGCTAAGCAACAAATGGTCTTCTTGGCGTCGGTGTTGGAATCATACGAAGGGTTAGTAGCTGGAAAGATCGGCAATACCAACCTGACGAAGGAAGATTATGACCAAATAGATCCCGAAGAAATGGAGCTAATCGATATTCGTTGGGCTATGGCAAGTGCTGTTCGTAGAGCACAGCGTTTTATGGAAATTACAGGCAGAAAGACGATTGGTGGTCCATCTACTAAGCTGGGGTTCGATAAATCCAAGGTGACATGCTTCAAGTGTAAGCAGAAGGGTCACTTTAAACGAGAATGCAGAAATGCTTATGCTGATGATTCGGAGAACCCTTTCAGAGATGATTACTACAAGAAGGCGATTTATCACCAGAATAAATCTGAGCCGCCTAGATTGAAGCAGTATGAAGATAACAGAGAGAAATCTAGAGCTCTTGCGGTGATCTATGATGATGAGGGGTATGATTGGAGTAAAGATGTTTTACCGGAAGAAGATGCGGTTGGTTACGCATTCATGGCAAAAAACGATGAACCTATTCCGTGGAAATATGATCGTATTGAAGAGCAGAAGTATAGCTATCGGAAAATGATTACTGGAAACAGAATCATCAGAATTTCTCGTATCTATCTGGAAGCTAGAAGAGCGAGAAGATGGGATCCGGATAGGGAGTGTTATCTTGATGAGTATGGTAATATTGCGATTGATGACAAAACGCTTGATCTGGAAGCCATCATCAAGGAGATAAAAGAAGATGATGAGTACTGGCAACACAAATGGTGGGGAACTCCAACCGAGAAAATGAAAGAAGACGAGAAAGAGAAAGAAGAGAAAGAGAAAAAGGAGAAAGAAGAGATCGAGAAAGCAAAGAAGATTGATACCGGCATTATCGATACTACGCAGGAGTTGACGGCAGAGAACCTGGGAAACATGGCTGACAAAGTGCTAGCTGCTAAAGCACTTGAGGTAGACTCTAACTCCGTGTCTGAGTTAAAAGGCCAGGTCAGTCCAAACTCGTCAACAAATGTGTCAGGTAAAAAGATCGAAGGAAATGCTGATTGCAAAAATTGCAACAAAGAATGCAAATTTTGTAACACTGTCACGTATCTCAACGGTGAGAAAATTAAAGATCTAACAGCAAAGGTCAGAAGCGTTGAGAATCAGATTCTTGCGCGTGACAAAACAGTTAAAGCTTCAACTGAACGGATTAAAGAATTAAATGCTCAAATTGAAACAGATAAAATTGAACATGAAAAAGTTAAACAAGAAAATGAAAAGTTAATTCTTGAAAACCGTCAGATTTCTGAAAAATTTGAAAAACTCAAAAGCATAGTAAAAGATAGTGATGATCGAAATGGTAAAACCTTTAAAGAAAACGAACATCTAAAAGTTGTGCTGAGAGTAAAAGAAGAATCAATCAACAAACAACTGGATGAAATCGCTAAATTGAAACTTAAAGTTCAAGAGGCTGAAATTGAAAACGAGCGAATCCAGTTGAAGCTTAACAGTTATAGCTCCGCAAGCTTTGTTTTGCAACATATTGTTCCAAAACCCATTGGCAAAAACAAAGCTGGCGAAGACGTGTATTCTGATGGAACCGGGGTGGGTTTTCACAAAGTTCCACCGCCGATTTTGGATAACTACACGAAAAAGCAATCTGTTTTGGTTGAACTTGAGGAAGAAAGTGAAGTTAAACTTCCGGAGAACATTGATGTCACGTTCACATCTTCCAATGACGATAGTGTCCAAAGTGATATTGTAAAAGGTGTTGTTGAAAATGTGCTTAAAACAGATAGTGACACTACTGAGGAAGATGGGTGTTTCTTGGACAAATACATTCCGAAACAAAGTCCAAGAACAACTTAAATGATGAACCTGATCTTGTCATGTACAAGATGTCGGGATCGGATAAGTTGTTTTCGGATTCAGAGTTTCCGATTGAGAATGTAAACATGAACAAATTGACAAATGTTTTTAAACTGGTCGAAGTCGAATTGTCAGCTGTGAACAATCTAAGTCAAAAGAAAAGTAAAATGAGGTTTGAGAACGATAAGGTTTACAACAAGAAATCTGTTAATCCACCGAGTTTTTACAATAACAACAGAAACAACTGGTTGGGTGGTTATCAGGGGGGTAAATCGTATCAGAAAAGAAATGTTCCGAACAAGAGATTTGTTGAGAAGAAAAAGTTTGTGAATAGTTCGAGTTCACTTGCTGATGAAGAGAAAGAAATGTTTTCAAAATCTAACAAAGAGTTTTTTGAGAAAAGAGCTTCTCAGTCTCAGTCTGAAGGCACAATTCGAGTGGCTGATACTCGAACATGCTTCAGATGTAATCAAGTTGGTCACATTGCACGACAGTGTACCAACGAGAAGCCTAAGATTGAAACTGTGAAGACTCAACAGAAGAAAGTTGAGGTGAAAGTGAAAGCACCAATCGTTGTTGAGAAAAAGAGTGTGAAAAATGATAACATTAAAGTGAAAAATGAACCCGTAAAGAAGTTGGTAACTAAAAACGACAAATTTTACAAAAGGGTTGCATTATCTCAACAAGTTTGGAAACCGAAAATTGAAAAGAAAATTTCAACTTCTGAAGTGAAAAAGGCTGAAGAATCAATTACGGTTGATTATGATGCAAATTTTCCACCTCTCAAGGCTGAAAATTTCAAAATTCAAATTGCAAGAGTCAAGGTTACACCTAAGGCTGATGAGGCCTGGATGGACTCCATGTTTGACTAAACAGTTTGAATTGCCGGAGCTTCCTGGATCGCGAAGCATGAATCGGCATCTTTCTTGAAGTTGTTTAAGTCATAGTTTGTTATGTGCAGGATCTTCCAAAACTTGTATCCAGATGGATCATGGATAGTGGAGCTTCGAGACATATGACAGGGAAGACTGCGTTACTGTATGATGTGAGAAATATCAATGGTGGTTACGTAGGTTTTGCGGGTAATCAAGGAGGAAAGATTATAGGTGAAGGAACATTATCCAATGGGATCGTAACATTTGAGAGAGTTAACTACATCGCTGAGCTGGAGAACAACCTGCTGAGTATCTCCCAGATCTGTGATAGGATGTATACTACTCATTTCACTGACAAAGAATGTTTGATCTTGAAACCGGGATTTGTGATACCTGAGGAATGGATCATCATGAGGGCACCAAGAGTCAATGATCTGTACGTGTTGGACATGAGCGTAGCTACTACAACCACGGGTCAGGCTCATTGTTTTGTGTCCAGAGCAACTGAGAAAGAATCAAGATTATGGCACCGAAAGATGGGGCATATTCACCTAAGGAAGATGAATCACTTGGTGCATAATGATTTGGTGACAGGAGTTCATGTCAAAGGTTTTCATCTGGAAGGGGAGTGCATAAGCTGTGCCAAAGGCAAACAGAAGAAAAAGTCAATTCAGTTTCGAGACCTTTGGAAAGACTTCACATGGATTTGTTTGGTCCAGTGAATGTTAAGAGTATAACAGGAGATTACTATTGTTTGGTCGTGACTGATGATTATTCCAGATTTTCGTGGGTTTCATTTTTGAAAACGAAAGACGAAACGTTTGACAGTTTAATGGCGTTGTTCAAAAGAATTGAGAATCTGTACGAAAGGCCTATCAGCAGAATTAGAAGTGATAATGGTACTGAATTCAAAAACAGTAAGATGGAAGAATTTTGTGATGAACGAGGTATATTGCATGGGTTTAGTGCTCCGTACACTCCACAACAGAATGGAGTCGCAGAACGCAAAAATCGGACGCAAATCGAGACGGGTAGAACTGTGCTCGCAGATTCAAAATTACCAATTAATTTATGGGCTGAAGCTGTTTCTGCTGCATGCTATACACTCAACAGGGTTCTTACTGTCAAGAAGTTCAACAAGACGTGTTTTGAGTTAATCAATAACCGCAAGCCGAATTTGAAGTATCTGGAACCGTTCGGGTCACCCTGTACAGTTATAGAGCCTCATGGAAAGTTTGGTCCGAAGAGCATCGAGGGAATATTTGTTGGTTATGCCAATCCATTGCTACGTGTCTTCGTTCCAAGTGAAAAGCGGATTATTGAAGCAGCGAATGTTGAATGTCAAGGTTACACTATGCCGCCACAGAATCCTGGTGATTCATGGCGTTATCATTATGACAAACTTTGAGATTCGTTTGACATGAGAGAAGAATCAGAGGATGATGAAGATTTCTTTGATGAGCTGGATATTTTGCGAGAGTATGAGTCGCAGCTCAGGTTCCCAGCGGAGTATTCTAGAAGACTTCGGGAAACTTCAAATGATGATGAAGCAGGTCCTAGCAATGCTGGTGAACACGATGATGAAGTTGCTCCTGGTAATCAGTCGGAGGTGAATAATAATCAAGAAGCTGAAAACATGCCAGTTTTTTATCATGGTGATTCAGACTCTGAGGGGGAGCAGATCCAGTTATCAAGTCAAACAAACCAAGTTGGTGAACAAGATGTAGAACAGAATGTTACTAATCTGGAGGGAAATATAGATGTTCCAAGCGAAGAGATGTCGCGAACTCTTTCTTATCATCCAGAGGAGTTGATCATACGAGAACTGCATTCAGGCGTTCGCACAAGACGTCAAATAGATCAGTGCTTAACATGTTTTTATTCTACAGTAGCACCTTTACAAACTGAATTTTCATTAAGTTGTTTTATCTCGTAGGTTGAACCGAGAACTTACAAAGAGGCGCTTACTGAAGACTCTTGGGTCATTGCAATGCAAGAAGAGTTAAGTCAGTTTGAAAAATTAGGAGTGTGGAAGTTAGTGGATTTACCGGATGGTCAAAGGAAAATCAATACGAAATGGGTATTCAAGTGTAAGAGAGACGACAGAGGAGTGGTTGTAAGGAACAAAGCTCGACTCGTTGTTCAGGGCTTTAGTCAACAGGAGGGGATTGATTTTACAGAAGTCTATGCTCCTGTAGCACGACTAGAGGCAATCAGAATTTTCTTAGCATTTGCGTCTTGGAAGAACTTCAAAGTTTATCAGTTGGATGTTAAATCGGCGTTTCTTTATGGGAAGGTCAAAGAGGAGGTTTATGTCGGTCAGCCGCCGGGCTTTACTGACCCAATCCACAAGAACAAAGTTTATCTGCTGGACAAAGCGTTGTATGGTCTACATCAGGCACCGAGAGCCTGGTACGAGACTTTGTCTCAACACTTACTCGCTAACAAGTTCATACGTGGAAACGTGGATGCCACTCTCTTCACTAAAGAGGTCGACGGACATCTTCTGATCGTTCAGATTTATGTAGACGATATAATTTTTGGGTCAACGAATGAGAAATTGTGCAAAGATTTCGAACAGGTGATGAAGCAAAAATTCGAAATGTCATCAATGGGGGAGATGAAGTTCTTTCTGGGTCTACAAGTTGAACAACTACCTGAGGGAATTTTCATTCACCAGACGAAGTACGTGCATGATATTCTTGAGAAATTTGGAATGTCAAGTTCTACTCCTGCTGCTACCCCACTTGCGACTAATCATGGGATTCACCCAGATCTCACCGGAGACAGGGCTGATGAAATGTTCTACTGTTCCATGATAGGTTCTTTGATGTATCTAACTGCTTCACGTCCTGATATCATGTACCCAACGTGCCTCGCAGCAAGATATCAATCTAACCCGAGAGCTTCGCACATGATCATTGTCAAGAGGATATTACGTTACTTGAAAGGAACACCCACATTGGGGTTGTGGTATCATAGAAAAGGTGATTTTATGCTCGAAGGGTATTCCGATTCGGATTTTGGATGCTGCAAAGTCAATACCAAATCAACAACTGCAGGATTCCAGTTCTTTGGACCAAGATTGGTTACCTGGCAGTGTAAGAAACAAACGTCTGTGGCGTTATCTACATGTGAAGCGGAGTATGTTTCTGCTAGCAGTCGCTGTTCTCAGATCCTCCTGTGGATACAGCAACAGATGCGCGACTACGGTTTGCAGTTTCTTAACACACCTCTGTTTGTTAATAATGAGGCCGCAATAAATATAACTAAGAATCCAGTACATCATATTAAAACTAAACATATAGAGATTCGTCATCACTTTATTCGCGATTGCTTCGAGAAAAAGTTGATACGAATTGAGAAAATCCACACTGACGAACAAAAGGCTGATTTGCATACCAAAGCGTTTGATAAAAATCGGTTTCAATATTTGTTAAAACTTAATGGTATGAAACTGCTTTCGGTGTCGGATGGAATTGTGAGCGTTGATGACAGTATTGTTGCGGATGAAGACGAGAAACAATCTGCAATGGTTTGTCGATTTTTTACGTGTTTTGGTATTTAGGGGGAGTATAGTTAGTTGTATATAGATATATTTTCAGAAAAATACAAAAACAGTAAAAAAGGCAAAAATACAAAAAACATGATAAAATTGAAAAAGAGCTTGTGTATATAGGGAAAATGATAGTACATCGGCTAGACAATTACAGTATGCTAAAGAATTGTAAAGATTAAATGAGTTAAACAGTCTCACTAATGATGTGTCGATAGGTTTTCGCACATTTAGTAGATTTATTCGGGATATTAACCTAAAATTTCAAACTTGTGAAATTTGTGGGGAACACTACTTGGATATATAGGTAAACCCTGAAATCTCGTTTGAAAGGTCTCGTATTCTGATATACTAGGTCTTATACTCAATGATGTCTGGGGTATTATTCCGGGACTTCTGCTGAACGGAAGTTCTGACCTAGTCCTTGGCTAATACTTTTACCCAATGCTTGAAACATAGCATAAACCCTCAGCATGCAGATGAAACAATAAAATTGATAGTCGCTGCTGTTGTAGCTAAAAGATCCTCTAAAGGGGACATACTGAAAAGTCGAAGCTGATATCTCTCTGCGTATACGGAAGTATCGACCTGAGATCCCTCGGCCCTCGCATACCTAATTTATGCACAGATATCATTATAGTATACTCACCTGTAAGACTGAATATTGGGATTCTAGATACGGGAGTATATTCAAGAGGTGGGACACATGAATTGAGCTAAGTTCATAAAACATCTAAATCGTATCCTGAATAGATTGAAATCTGTGTGAGAATTTAAGATGGATCAGTATATCGAGAATCGAGGTGAATTGTTTAAGTCTGAGCATGTAATTAAGCTTAACGGTACTAGTAATTTTGTCTGAAAAGCTGATATGATTCCCTGACACGCTCGCCAAAAATAAGTTTATATATAGTTCAATTTCTTTATATTCTGCAATTTAAGTTTTCTGTTATTTCATTTCTTAGTTTAGAACACATTAAAAATCCAAAAATATTTTTCAATTCTGCTTTAGTTTAGACAAACCAGAGTGGAAAGTTGATTGTCTGATTCTCAAGATTTGAAGCAGATGCAGGAGATTCTGAGCTGAAGAATGAGGAGAGCTTACTTTGTCAGAGATTGAGATGTTTTCAAAGTTAAAACAAGTTCATTAAGTTGATGCTTGTTACATTGTTTTTAGAAAATGTGAAAATGTTTTTATAAAATCAGTTTGATTCATCAAATGATCAACCAAGGTCATTAAGTTGAACTTGGTAGATTAATTGAGTATCAGGGTCATTAATTTGGACCTGAATACTTGAGTGGATTTTTATAAGCTGATTGAATTTGTGTTTGTGATTTATTGTTGAATAGATAGAATTGTAATGTTATTGTTTGAGTAACAGGTTTAGACTTCATTATTCCCAATGGAAGCTAATTGTCAAAGCTTGAGCCAGATTTCTTAGATTCTAGCTTATCGAGAGGGGGAGTCTATGAAAGGGGGAGTCTGGATCAACAGTCAAAGGGAAGATAGAAGTTAGAGCCAGGATGTGATCCTGAAACCTGTGAATATAAAGTGATTGTGATGAGAAGACAGAGAGTTGGAGAAAAGACCAAGACTGAAGACTTAAGAGCTGAAGACTACGTCAACATCCAAGGGGGAGTCTGCTGATGCATGGAATGTCTATTGACTTCGTCTACATCAAATCTTAGGTCAAGATTGGTCAACATAGGGTCTAGAAAGTCAAAGTTAGGTTATATGTTGGTAGTTTCGCTTATGTGTACACTTAGCTAGAGGTTCCGCTTATGTGTCATCATAAGGTTTCGCTTAAAAGGTTAAATGAGGTTTCGCTCATTTGGCTTGTCATTCAAGCGAAACCACATGAACTATAAATCGCAGTCATAAGCGAAACCTTGTCATTCATGCATGTACGTTGAAGCGAAACTGTTGAGAGCATTTGGTACTAAAACTCTGTCAATTTGCAATCAGAATGCAATAAAAAGAAAGGAATTGAATAGGAAAAGTTGTGTTACTTCATTTACGTTGATTCCGCCTTCGTACGTGAAGATGAACGTTCTCTACTGACTATTCAGGGTCGGAACACGGTCCAACACTTTCAGTTCTGACCCATTAGAGCATAGTTTAGAAATACCTTAGAGCTTTATTAGGACCAGGTTACATGTTAGTATAACCCTCTGTGATTATACAACTTGGTTCCTTAGTTATCCGATTCATATACATGTTTCCGTTATATGCCTAAATGTTGACCAATATGTCATTTTGACCTTAAAATGATATTTTTGAAAATGTGAAAGAATAGAAACCTTTATTACTGAAATATAAACATGTCCCTAAATTTTCACATCAGTTTGAGGTCTAGATTAGGAGTTATGCTCAATAGCGTAATTAGAAAGCTTTTTATTAAATAAACGACGTAATTAGCATAAAGCCTATCTAAACCCAATTTTTGATATCAAACTTTTTACCTACTGATGTAAAATAATATTTTGGGATTTTTGAAGATTTTTATTTATTTTTAGGCTGAGCATAACATAGGGTTATAGCTTTAATTCGGTAATTGTCGGTTTTGCCCTTTTGGCCTATAAAATGAGTTTTACATAACATTTTGATACCAAACCTTTTGCTACTGATTTTATATGATAAATAAAACATTTTAAGCTTTCTGGAATGATAAAAATATCAGCTTTTCTTATAAAGCCCGGAAATCGCTTAAAATCGCATTTTTACGCGTTTTTAACGCATAGTATACGTTAAAACTATTTTTAACATATAAGGTTTGATACCTACTGATGTTTTAAGTAAATTTTCAAACAGTAGGCAAAAGTTTTTAACTCAGAATTCTAATTTTGACCTTTAAAGCTTGTGTGAAATTACCAAAATGCCCATTCGGTGCATAGTTTGGTTATAATTAATAAATTTCACATATATGCAATACCATACTGATATAACTTATTAAAGTAAGTATTTTTACTGATTATATCAGACCTGAAACTCAGATTTATATTTAAACTCTTTTAAAGCTTTAAAATGACCAAAATACCCCTACGGGGCATAATTTGAGTTTAAATTCATTTTGGGCATAATGGAAGGTATCCTACTGATATCAGAACATATTTAAGGCATATTAACTTAGGAAACCTGTTCATGATTCATTTGGTTACCCGTTATGCACTTTTCGCGTTCGGTACGGTTTATGTAACTAGTTTGCATAAATTAGCCGAAACGGGTCAAACCTTATCATTTTTATCTCAAAATCCAAAATGTGTTTAGTTTACCCATATTAAACAAGTATACAAGCTTGTCGGGTCTAAACCACATTCTAATCCGGTCTTCGCTTAATCTTGTGTTTTGAACCGTATCTTCTTTTAAAACTAACCGGTCTAAGTCTAGGCTTAATTAAAGACCCGTTAGGAATCTAATAGGTTATTAAAAACCTTCGTTCCAGATTAGGAGGCCGGTAAAAGCTACTTGCACTTGCTGTTTGTGATTTATACTTGCTCAGGTAAATACTTTTAACTTATTTTCCCTTATACGGGCTTGGGGTACGGTATATAAAATACCGCTTGGTCGGGCATTGAATTGTTAATCGTATGAAGGTTAATTCATTGAGATAACCCGTTTAATATGTTTTGTTTTCTTACCCTTTGGGGGGTTAATGACCATGTCCCGGATATCCTTGGCATCATTATAATAAAATGGCCACGTCTTAAGCACGGGGTGTAGGCATACACCTGCCAGTGCATGTATATATAAAAAGGTATAACCGCCGGATTCGAGAATAACTCGCCGCGGGACTATATCATGTGGTGTGTCTATTAATCTTGAACCCGGTATTCAGCCCGGACTACAGAACGCATAACGAACATGTAATTCTTTTACAAGTTTTTATATAAATAATTATCCCAAGTTATAAAAGAACTTTTGTGCCATGTGCATTCAAATCAATTTTCTTAAACTCTTTTCAAAATGAGTCGGTTAATTGTATTTACCAGTGTAACTGACGTATTTTCCAAAAAGGCTAAGGGCAGCTACTAGACGAGATAGGCTGGCTACTCCTGGCATCATTAATCAAGTCTTGCAAGCTTTAGATGTTAAAGTCTGTTGAACAATTTTCCTTTTTATCTTTCGATCCGCCTGTGGATCCATTACAGTCCGCTGTGATACTTTGATATTACTTTTTATTCGGTTTGTAATGTGATTCATCTTTTTGCTTCCGCTGTGCATTTAAATTGTGTTGTTTGACTATGATGATATCAACTACGTCACGATACTCCCCACCGGGCCCACCGGTAATACGTGGAAATATCGGGGTGTGACATACAACCTTAATGCAAATAAAACCAAGTGTAAATTACAAGTTTTATCCTTTATCTGTATACCACATTTCAGGCGGTGTCCTTTAGCTTCAAAATTGACAAGTTTTATACTTTATATTTCAAAATCTTGCACGTTGTGTCTTTTGGTACGAACCCCAGTTAAATTTCAACGTTAAATGTAGTCACATAGACCCCACATGAGGGAAAATTTGTGTTTTTACCCTTTCAATAAAATATTAAATATATATTTATACAACGTTATTTCTCCACTCACTCACTCACTCTCCCTCACCTCTCTCTCTATATCATTCTCTCTCTAAAAACACTACCTGCCACTACCATCTACCACCCACAAGCACCACCTTCTACCATTGCTTTCTACCACCGCTTTCTACCGCCCACCCTGACTAACCTACCCTCTCTCTATCCATCTCCCAGCACCACAACTCCAAAACCCCGAACAAAACAAACTTAAAAGACAACACCACCGCCACATCCAGCAACCGCCCTTTTTGACCCAGAACCGCCGCCCCATGTATCTGATTTTTGACACCAATTTCTTGGATCTATAATCTAATTCTCAGTTTCTTCATGTTTCGTTTGCAATTCTGGTTTAGTAGTGTCGGGTGTGTCATAATTAGCTATATGAAGTTTTGTCAGGTTTTGTGTGAGGGTTTATGTGATTTGTTGATTTCACTGTTTTCTTTTGTCGATTTACGTATGAAGATGGTGGTGTTGGTTGCTTCTGGTGGATACAGTGGTAGTGGATGGTGATGTTGACGGTGATGGATGTGATTGCAGATGATAAAGAGTCGTAGTTGTTGGTGGTGATAGGTGGGGGCGGTAGTTGCTAGTGGTTGGTTCTGTGACGGATTTGATTCGAAAATAGGATTTGTGAGTTGCAGGAACTGAAAAGCCGGTTAATTGCCCGAGATTTGATTCGAGTCCGATAAGGCTGTAAAGGATGAGTTAGGTTAATTTTTTAAATCTGATTTTGTTTTATTTATTAAATAATATTAAAGAAATGAGTAAAAAGTCTAAAATACCCTTGGGTGACTAGATTTAACAAGAAAAATTAACTAAGTTAGCATCAAAGGACACAACCTGCAATATTTTGAAACATAAAGTACAAAACTCGTAAATTTTGAAGTCAAAGGACACCGCCTGAAATTTAGTATATAGATAAAAAACAAAACTTGTAATTTACTCTAAAACCAAAAAGCACAAAGTACAACTAACAATACATAGAAATATTGTAAAGTATCTATTATATATAATAAATGAAAGTTATTTGGGCCACGTGTCAGTAGATGAGGGCTACCTTTTTTCCTTTTCCCGCCCAACGGTACCACTCCCCTCTTTTATCTATCTCATCTCTCATTTACTCATTTAGGGCTTCCCCACTTTCTCTCTCGCTCTGCTCTATTGCGATCGATGTTCAGATCAACGCTCCGAATCAAGGTTAGATTATTAATAACTTCCGTTCTATAAGTGTCAATCTTTGTTTTCATTGTTCACTCATTCGATCTTCATGCGTCTTTACCTATGGTTGTGCTTTGGCTAGGGTTCCGCTGGGAACTTGACGATGGAGATGATCGGAGGTTGTCGGTTCTGCGGCCTGCTGTTCTCTTGGTTAATTTTTGGTCAGGTTTGCTGTTCAATTTTGATGTTCACTTATCTAATTTTCATTTTATTTTTATACTTTTATATGATTTTGAGGTCGATTGAATAGTTATGTTGTAATGGATTTGAGGTTTAGGGTTAGTTATAAATATATTTTTTTCATTTTTCCATCTTGAGTTTTAGGTTAGGGTTTGTTTTATTTTTGGGCTTCTATATGATTTTGAGATTGATTGTTTGGTGACTTGCTATTGTTGTTTGCTGTTGTTTGTAAATTAGGCTGCTGACATCACCGACCGACTCCAACGACTTCGAAAGGTTGTAGGACTATGAGGACCAACTCAAAGATTCGAACGACAAATATCAGGTGTTTTTTGGTTTCATTTTTTCTATGTTTTACTTATTTTCATATTATGAAATTTGTGAAATAAGGTAAAAATGGCCATTCTAATTATTTGTTAGATGTACAGATTCTACAGAATGTTTTTTGGTTTGTTTCTTTGTTCTTTGATTATTTGTTAGATGTACAGATTCTACAGAATGTAGTTAAGAGCCGCACATAAATCTGACCAGTTATGGTTTCAGTAAGTATCGGTAAATTGTCTTTGATTTGTTATTGTTTTTTCAGATGATTGTATTGGTGTACCATGTGATTACGAGTAGATTGATTTTGATATGCTTGTAGTTTTTGCTTTTCACGATCTGTTTTGTTGGTTTATTCACCCATGTTTCATTGATAGATCTCTATAATCCATATTTATGGTTTCAAATCTGTTTCCTGAGTTATTTACAGTTGTAGCACACCAAATATTTGTTACTTGTATTGAGTTGGTATATTGGGACTAAATACTGAACTGGTGGAATTACAGCAAGTCCAGGTTATGCTTCAAGCTGTCTCGATCTCTTTGGAGGCGGATAGGTGGCTTTGGGAGGTCTGAAAAACAGAATTGATAAATTTCGGGAAAATGGGGTTGAAAGATGATAACCCAACAGTTGAGGATCACAGCTTCGATAAATTCAGGGTTATTTTCAAATAATGCTTCCTAGATGTTTGAAGACTGATAAATGTCCAAAGAAGCAGCACTGTGGACATTTCTTGGTCTTTGTCGGTCTTCAAACATCTAGGAACCATTATTTGAGAATACCCCTGAATTTATCGGAGCTGTAGAATGAGATCCTCCACTGTTGGGTTATCATCTTTCAAACCCATTTTCCTTAAATTTGTGGATTCTGTTTTTCAACAAGGATGTAGTGCAATGATTCCTCTCAATTGAATAGATGGACACTTGCTTCCTCTCAAAGGGTTATGAAGTGGTTATAACAGTTCATCATGCTAAGGACTGTTATAACTAACCACTGCTCTTTATAAAGACTATTGGACTTAAAGACTGATGAGATCTATCCACTGTTGAAGACAAAGCCTTGTTAAAGACAAGCACTTATGTACCTAAGGCCTGATATTCTACCTTTGTTTATGTTAACAGTGTTTATATGTAACAGTATTTATCACATCAGTGTTTTATACTCTGTTAGGTTATTAGATGTCATATCACTTCAATGTTTATATGTAACAGTATTTATCACATCAGTGTTTAAAAGTTATCCACTGCTGAAAGACAACCTCTATTTCTTCATTCTTCATGTTGACCACTGACTGACCAAACGTCAGTGTTTCAATCACTGTTGGTTATCCACTGATAGTTTAAAAACCGCAACTGCTCACATTTTTATTGTTGACATCCACTGATATTGACCATCAGTGGTTTCCCTAAAAAATAGCCACTGCTCACATTTTTATTTTTGATGTGGTTAATTAATGATAGAATGAAATTATCAAATGAAAACTAGAATTACAATTAAATTACCATTTTATCTAATCGTTACATTCCAATGAGATAAAAGTTCCTCCAACATTGTTTTGGTGATAAAAAATAAAGTTAAAATAAAAAAAAACGGTTGATGACAATTTCTTGCATATCAAATTAGTAATTAATGCTAATTTCTTTATCTTTGGACATTGAAATATGAATAATTGGAATTTCAAATTGACGGTTATTTTCTCTTAATTAAAGTTAAATTAAAAATTAGAAAAGTCATGATGACAATTTTCTTTCAAATCAAATCAGTAATTACTTATAATATCAATAACTTTTGAAATTCAAAATATGCAATTGGAAATTTAAAATTGACGTTCTCTTTCCTTTTTTTTCCTACAAACGCAACATAGATTCATAAGATTAAAATTTATTCATTTATTCATGACATTAAAAGTCCAATAATTACATAACATACTGAACAACTAAACTTTTAAATCTAACAATAACTGTAAGATTTAAGAAACTTTAGCTTCAACTCCATCGATTGCTGAACCTCTCAATATTTGTCCTTCAGCATCGCCATGAACTCCATGTCTCTATCACCGCACTCTATATTACTGACAACACAAAGCTCTTGAACGGAAATTGAAGGCATCCGCATAAGATCTCTGGAAACCTGCTGTCTCGTGAAGAGGCCAATTTGCAATCCATCAAACCATCTCTTCAGCTCTTGAAGAGTAGCCCTATCTTGATACACCTGTTCCTCGATTTGTCTGACAAAACGCTGCTTTAAATCATCTGATTATATAGAAGTGAATGACACCATTTCAATAAACTATATTACTCGACTTTGCTGAAAGTATGATATCTTCGTAGGAAAACGTGATGAAAAACAGGTGAAGTGGCTATGAGTTTATATATTTAATCAATCAAAATGTGTAGATTTAATATAAACATATTAATGTATATTTCAAAACAGCAGTCTTTAAATGCAAAAACCTTTTCAAACCCCAACTTTTATGGGAAAATTGTGAAATTAAATACCAAGAAACCCAAGGGACAAATTTTCAAAGCTCAAATAACAAAAGCAGATTATCATAATTACAATTAACATCTTCTTTACCATGTAGACCGACACTTGTTTCCTCTCTAAGGGTTATGGAGTGGTTATAACAGCTGATCATGCTAAGGACTGTTATAACTAACCACTGCTTCTTATAAAGACTTATGGACTTAAAGACTGATGAGGCCTATCTACTGTTGAAGACGAAGCCATGTTAAAGACAAGCACTGATGTACCTAATCACTGATGAGGCCTATCAAACATCTGTTTATGGGCAAACATCTGTTTAAGGTCAAACATTTGTTTAAGGCCAAACATCTGTTTATGGCCAAACATCTGTTTATGGCCAAACATCTGTTTAAGGTCAAACATTTGTTTAAGTCCAAACAACTGATATATAAGGCGAAACATCTGTTTAAGCTCCAATATCTGTTTAAGTCTTCTCATATTTTAACACTTTTGAAAATAGTTAAAAATGATAGTTTTCATTAATCCTTAAAAGTCTGTTACAACCACTGTGTTGGTTCAAACATCTGATTGTTAAAAGTTATCCACTACTGAAAGACAACCTCTGTTTCTACATTGTTCATGTTGACCACTTACTGACCAGAATCAGTGTTTCAATCATTGTTGGCTATCCACTAATAGTTAAAAATCACCCACTGTTTTCATTTTAACCACTGTTAACCACTTATATTGATCATCAGTGGTTTCCTAAACAACTGTCTTATTCATCGGAGGTTGTCACGTGGTCAGTACTTAGCCGTCAGATATTTGTAACTGCTGCCACGTCAGCATTTACTTTTTACCCTTATTAAACCCTGACCAAAACCCCAAACAAGGTTTTCATTGTCAAACCGAATTCAATATTCCTTTCAAAATCAGTTACCATCAAATTCCGTCAATTCACTCATCGTCTTCTTCATCTCGCAACTACCCTCAATCACCATGGCTCTCGCACTTAAAACCCCTCATAACTACCTGTGTACGCTTGATAAAACAAGTCAAACCACAACCTTTCACTCTGCTATTGATGCTCTCTCGTCTTCAAATTAGAAAACTTTGTTGACTGGTAATGCACCTATCTACCTGGATACCCAACATGAATTCTAGAAAAATGCAAAGCTTGAGGTCAAGGACAAAAAGCCCTTGGCTATTACTTCAACCATAAGGGGAATTTCGGTTACTGTCACACCTCAAACCATTTAAGAGGTTTTTAAAATTAATGATCTTACAGGTAAAAGTTCTTTCCCAAAGGAAGAATACCAAACTGATTTGATTGAGAGGGGGTATGAGGAACAAATGAAAAAGGACACTTTGCAAAAAGGCAGTTTTCCACCTGCTATGAGATTTTTATTCCATACCCTCCTCATGTGTGTGTCAAATAAAACAACAGCTTTTAACGAAATACCATTGAAAATTGAATACCTGGGTTATGCTATAATGGCTGATGTTGATTTTAACTACTCCCAGGAGATTTTCAATGACATGGCCAAAAACGTTAATAATATCAAAGATAATAAAAAACCATTCTTATTGTTTCCAAGGTTTTTAAGTTTTTATTTACAAAAGAAATTTTCAAAGGATAATGCACATGTGCTTATCCAAGGAAATCCTATTCATATAAATAGCCTATCTTCTGAAACTTTCACAAGACTGTCAAAACCTTCCAAAACACGAACAGAGGAACCTGAGCAGAATTTACCTAAGACAACCTCTGCTCCTCAGGCTTCTGCTGTTGAGCCCACTGCTCCTGGTGATTACAGCAGCACAACCCCTGCTGTGAAACTCACACAAAAACCCACCAAAAAGCCAATCAATAAAAAATCTCAAAAGCCCCCCAAACCCTTAAAAAAGGTTCCTCTGGAAGATGAGATCCCAGAGATAATACCTGTGACAACACAAAAGTCACCAATAACCACTGCTGCTACTTTCTCACAGCAGATGGAAGAAAGATCTTAACCTGAGCCTAAAACTCCTCCTGCATCCTCTCAAAAGGACCAGGTTGTATCCATAGGGACACCACATTATGAAGCAATGGATTCACTTGAATCTATCTTCCACAGCCCTGCTCCCGGGGCAAATTCTCTTTCAACCCCCATCCTCACACCCCGAAATTATCAGAGCTGGCGTGACTGGACTGGTATCTTCATTGCACAGCGGAAACAAATAAGCTAAGTCTTTTAGAAAATTGAACGCCACTAAGTACTCGACTCCACATGGTTCTCCTATTCCAACCGTGCCATAACTTTGAAAAGTAACCTGAGAAAGAAACATGCGAAAAAGTCAACATAAAGTTGAGCGAGTTCATAGTTTGTTTGTAAAAGATTTGAAATAAATCTTTTGAATAACCGGTTTGTGAATCATTATTGAGAAAACGAATTTAGAGATCATTTTCTTGTCAAGTTGTATGGAAACTTTGTATTTGTAACGCTTTATGTTCGTAAAACCATGTATTTGTAAACTCTTGTATTTGTAATGTTCGTATAACCGTCAATGCCCACCCTGACTTTGACTCTATGCCCGCATAATCCTATGCTTTGAATTTGTATAAAAACATGGTATTTAATTTGTATAAATCAAGTATTTCTATAAGTATGTATGTCTCTGGTATGTAGCAATAAGGAAAAAGAGATCACCAATGGGTTGCAAAGCCAATGGTATGTGTGAAAAGGTGCAGGAAGACTCAAACCTAGCAAATTTGTCTCCGGTATGAAGACATAGTTACCACTATGGGCCGCCCCGGCCTCATGGGTGTGGGCTCGCTACACCCAAATAGATCTATCACTCATGTCCCTTGGTCCTACAATGAGGATTAATGGCCTTAAGTGTTATGCCCACCCCTCACATGATCTAGTAATAAACCCTCCTTAAGCTAATCATACCATGTATAAAATGTCTGAAATAATTGTAACATGTATTTTACCCCAGCCTCTAAGGCTGAACCTCCCCAACCTCTAAGGCTGAACCTCCCCAGCCTCTAAAGCCAACTCCCCAGTCTCTATATATCATCACCAGACGATCCATCCCTAGTCATGAAAATCATTCACATTTCGATAATACGCATTTGTTTTGTAAAAACCGGTATATTTAGTATAATCCATTCGTAATATGATTTAGAAATATGAGTTTTCGTTCATTCAAAGGCTTTGTATGTTCTTGCAAAACGTGCTTTGTCTAAAATATGCAGTCTTTGTTAGTCGAAAACTTTGTGTGCTTCTGCAAAACATGCATGTTTTTCCACCCCGAAAACATTTATAAAAATGTAAAACCGTAAAAAGGTGGGGTTATGAACTCACCTGAATTGCCTTGTGCAAAGCGAGCTAATTACGACTTCGTGATGTCGTTTCCAAGATGAGACTCGCTGGCGTGCATTCTACAATATTCCTAACACGGGATACCTTATAAGTTTCTAAATAAAAGCGGTAACTAGTCTACGTGTCACGAGCTCTACCGAATCGTTAGCCGAACGATTCGACGGTGAATTGTTAACTTAACAAAAATGATTAAGTTATACTCGTTAAGTCTCGCTTATTGTCGGTAAGATTAATAAGTCTTGGAAAGACTTAGTCCTCAAGAGATTTTAAAATATATATATATATATTTATATAAAAATATATAAATATTTTGGTAGAATCCCGTTAGTCGTCCTGAGAAGTCATACGTGTATAAAAGAATATTTACACGAAAATAATATATAACAAACTCGTATTATATATCGCGTTTCGTATGATATTTATCAAAGCATATGTATAAGCCGTTTCGGCGTTTGAAAACAAATATAAAAAGTTATATTTATTTTACAAAAGTATCGTCAAGTTGTTGAAGGTTTGACATAAATAGATAAACCATATCTATTTAGTAAAAGAATTCGTGTTATACGATGTTTGAAATAAATATATAATCTATATCTATTTTCATAAAACAAATGTATGTCGTTGATATTCGAAATAGCATATAAACTATATTTAAGTTTATAAAAGAACCGTCGTTTTGTTTAATGTTCGAAATAAATATATAATTATATTTATTTATATATAAGAAATCCGATTTATTTTTGATATTTGAAATAAATATACAATCTATATTTACTTTTATAAAAGAATCGTCGAAGTTTCGAAGTTTAGAATAAATATAATAAGTATATTTATTGTCGTAAATAATTCCGAATCGTCATTTTGTTTAAAACGATCGTGATAAACAAATTTGTTTCGTAGTTTAATTCGAATCCGTAAGGTTCACTTTATTATATAAAATACATTTGTTTTCGGATTTTCTCGAAAAACGGGCAGAGTTTCCTCTGTTTTTGGACGCCCCGACAACATATATTGTCGTTAAAATTCTCAAAATTCAATCAATGTATATGTATATAATCAATTTATGTAAACAAGCTAATAAATAATCCGAATACTTTTAACTAATAATTCATTTGTTTAATCGGTTCGGGAACTCAATTTCGCGTAAGTAAACAACCAAAAAATATATAATAAACAATGAACGTGTCGTAATAATATACCGAATTCTCGCATCGATACGTTGACTGAGTTGACCGAGTCAACCGGTTGAGTTGACCGAGTCAACCGGTTGAGTTGACCGAGTCAACCGGTTGAGTTGACCGAGTCAACGTTGACCATCTTTGAGCATGTTTAACCGTGGCTGACCAAGACCCGAACCAACCCTGCTGAACCGAGAATCCGCACCACATCTGAGTTGACTTCCGTTGACCGTGTAGTCTGAGCCAAGACCCAAGCCGCTCCCAAAACCGAGACGAAATTTGAACCAAAGAAATTTTGTCCCAAAATGAGACCCGAAACTCCCAAAATCTGACCTGAGCATCTTCAACATCAGAAAACAAAGGAGGAGAAGAATGGAAGGAAAATTTGAAACCAAATCTTACCGGAACTCACGTCTTCAACGTAATCGACTGCCGGCTCCTCCACCGCCGCCACTGCCGCCGCCATGAGCGGCGGCGCCGCTCATCACCGACGCTCTCTCTCTCTCTCCTCTTCGTCGACACTCTCTCTCTTCTTCGTCTGTTCTTGTTTCGCTGCGCTGCTGTGCGCCACCACCAGATGGTGGTGGCCGGCGATATGCGTGGGTGAAGTGGGGTGGGTGTCTGGCTGAGCAACATCGCTGGCGAAGAAGGGGGGGTGCGTCGTTCGTCGGAGAAGACCACCGGCACCGGTCGGCTGTTTCACCGGAGGGGGAAGGGGGTTGTTTGGCTGGGTTGGGTTTTGTTTTGTGAGGGAAGTGGTTTCCCAATGTTTGTATATGAAACCGAGAGAGAGAGAGAGGGGGAAACATAGACTAAAGTCTGTGTTTTTCTTTCTTGTGTGGCTGTAGGTTATATATAGACGGGTAGAGATTTGATAAGATTTTACAAATCTTATAGAGATTTTTTTATAAGATTTTGGAGAGATTCATAAAGATTTTGAGCAGATTTTAGAGATCCTAATAGGATTTTGTAAATCTTATATGGATTCTAATATATTAGGTGTAGGTTTAGGCTTGTGGGTTTTGGGCTTGGGCCCAGGGCCCACAAGCCCACCTCATGTGTAAGTGGCCCGTAGTTCCTACGAGACCCGTTGTCAAAACCCGAGATAAAATTTTAGTATTAAAATACATAAAATACGGTCGGTAGTCGCTGTTTGTGCGTTTAGTTGTCGGTTGCGTGAAAAGCGCGTAAAATTATATCGTTGCCGTCTTTACTCCGTTTTTCGATCCGGTTTCAACTGTAGTTACTAAATATTAATTACGAAGCTAAAATATATCGCAAAAATTTAATACTTGTCGGCGTTGTCAGTATTCTGTTCGGTTTCAATCCGTTGCCGTTTAACGTTTCACAGGTTTCTCTGTAAACCACCGTTCGCGCACTATAAAGTCGGATAGGCGTTCCTAGGCACTCCAAAGGCCTCATTAAGTTAATCTACATCATAAACACTATTTATTATCGTTTTAAACATCTGTTTATCACGTAATTAAGAGCCGTAAATTACCGGTTGTCACATTCTCCCCCTGTTAATGAAATTTCGTCCTCGAAATTTAGACTACGTTAACTCCTTAGAGTTGTAGATAAATATGAATAGTATCAAAGTGGATGACCACGAAACCAACTCAAGACTCATTCGAGTTATGTGAATTCAAGGACATACCTCAGCAATAAGAACCCAACGGTTAACAGGAATATGTTTCAGAAATTGATGTCAAAGGAAACAAGACGTACTGATACAGTCACCAGTGTGACTAAATTAACAGGGGTCCAACAAAGGACAGGAATTTCAAGCAATAGAATTCCAAACGAACGTTTACAATATGTTAATGGGTTCTAGAGCAATAACATCCACTAGATGAACTTAGAATCAACAATCTCAAATGTACTAGTTTGCATGAAACGCTCGATCGTGATCAGCACAAGCTACAAGTTATACCGACACCACAAGGTGTTGTAGAGAATGAAACAATTTCAATATAGCGGTGATCGAACAAGTATCATCTGTGTTTTGCATGAAACTCCCAATCATGATTAACCCAAGCTACAAGTTTACACCGACACCACAAGGTGTCGTAGTGACTTAAATAATTCAACAACAGCGGTGATCAAACAACTTCACTGTGTTTGAAGTCAAATGAAAGCGCAATGAAGTAAATATGAATGTTTGTTCCAACTAACATCGAAAGATTTTTAATTGAAAACGGAACATCAAAGAAATAATGTTTTCGATCGAAGATGAAGAAGCAATGAATATCGCAAAACATTCGATCGATAATGAAAGAACTGTTAGGAGGTACACCGGAATATAATATGAATTTGTGTACCATTGTCTTAACACACGATTGTGTTAAGACTGTTGAAATGTGATAAATCAAAGCGGATTTAATCTAAATCAATAAATAAATAATTAAATCCGTGCATAAGATATGTAAACGAGTTTAGCGCAAGCTTCAAATAAGTGAAAATACCACCACAAGGTGTCGAAATCAACAAACAATTTAATGGAGTCGAATGCTAAACAAGTTTACTTCGACTCGGAACAAATGAAACACTTATTGAAAGGAAGTTTGAATATGATGCTCCCAACACATCATATGATGCTTTGTATTGAATATGTGTAATGGACAGGTTCAAACAATTGAATTTCATTTCAGCGCAAGCCGACAATAAATACATGTATCAACAAGAAAACTTTCAGCATGGTCGCAACGAATACCATGTATGTAACTTGAAAAGAAAAGAATTTCAAGAAAATGTGTTGACTTGGTAACAAAAGAGCCAACAATTACAATAATGCGGGTCATTCGAATCGCGAATGAATAATTAGGTTTAGCGAAGCAATATTTGAACTTTGATGTAATGCTTATTCGAAACGAAACCACATGCGTAACAAGCCGATGCATGTGTAACATATGAATTTCTCAAGAAATGAAGCAAATGAATATTCGCTATACTGAAAGAGATGATCGTGATACAATGACCATTAAGAGGAGTAGAGATACGAAAAGCTACTCAGTAAACGTGAAAGTCGAAATTTCAATAAAAGAAATTTAAGGACTTTACCAGGGGTTTCATGTGATGACCGGTTGTTAGTTGACATTACCATGGAATGTCGAACATAGCGTATTCGTCGTTAATAAGATAGGGGGAATACGAAGGCATGCGTCTTCTCCTTAGCATGACTCGTGTCGTTGCAGGATCGCGTGCCAAGCCACCGCTTCCTGATCGATAGTCCTCCTGCTGACAGGAATCTAGCGTCGTCGTTGAATTGCACCATCATGTCTTTTCAAAGGCCTCGCCTCGATAGTCGTATGTGTCGTACTTCAACCTCCGTTGATGTATAGCTTAAGTTTCACGTATACCTGTGCACTAGCGTTACGTTTCGCGTAGAATGTGATGTATTCCGACATCCGTTGACGTAAAATTTAAGTTCCATGTATTCCCGTGCACTAGCGTTTTGTTATGCGTAGGCTGCCTGCTCGGGAAATTAGAATATCATAGACAATATGGATAATAATATGTGCCCGAGTTAATATTCGCGGTTCCTACGTGATGACCTTTAATGAACTTCAACATAAGTTTCCGAAGGTCTTAAATGCATGTTTTCTAAGCTCTCAGAGTTTTGTGTACTGTATGCAATTGTTTTATGCACCGTGTATGAAACATCACAATAGCGTATGTTTGAAAACAAAATTTTGACTGTTTGTTTTTCGGCAACGGTTGGAGACCATATTCGAGTACTAGGCGTTTTGTATGTATTCAAAGTCTTAATAGTCTAAGTCCCAGATAAAGGTGAGGTTAGAGCCTAGGTATCTCTACAGATAACCCTATTCGCTGTAACCTATAGCTCTGATACCAATCTGTCACACCCCGAATTATCAGAGCTGGCGTGACTGGACTGGTATCTTCATTGCACAGCGGAAGCAAATAAGCTAAGTCTTTTAGAAAATTGAACGCCACTAAGTACTCGACTCCACATGGTTCTCCTATTCCAACCATGCCATAACTTTGAAAAGTAACCTGAGAAAGAAACATGCGAAAAATTCAACATAAAGTTGAGCGAGTTCATAGTTTGTTTGTAAAAAATATGAAATAAATCTTTTGAATAACCGGTTTGTGAATCATTATTGAGAAAACGAATTTAGAGATCATTTTCTTGTCAACTTGTATGGAAACTTTGTATTTGTAACGCTTTATGTTCGTAAAACCATGTATTTGTAAACTCTTGTATTTGTAATGTTCGTATAACCGTCAATGCCCACCCTGACTTTGACTCCATGCCCGCATAATCCTATGCTTTGAATTTGTATAAAATCATGGTATTTAATTTGTATAAATCAAGTATTTCTATAAGTATGTATGTCTCTGGTATGTAGCAATAAGGAAAAAGAGATCACCAATGGGTTGCAAAGCCAATGGTATGTGTGAAAAGGTGCAGGAAGACTCAAACCTAGCAAATTTCTCCGGTATGAAGACATAGTCACCACTATGGGCCGCCCCGGCCTCATGGGTGTGGGCTCGCTACACCTAAATAGATCTATCACTCATGTCCCTTGGTCTTACAATGAGGATTAATGGCCTTAAGTGTCATGCCCACCCCTCGCATGATCTAGTAGTAAACCCTCCTTAAGCTAATCATACCATGTATAAAATGTCTGAAAT
The DNA here is from genome assembly GCF_002127325.2 of Helianthus annuus. NCBI lineage: Eukaryota > Viridiplantae > Streptophyta > Magnoliopsida > Asterales > Asteraceae > Helianthus > Helianthus annuus. The sequence goes on from NC_035438.2 coordinate 35,706,737, forward strand.
AATTGTAACATGTATTTTACCCCAGCCTCTAAGGCTAAACCTCCCCAGCCTCTAAGGCCAACTCCCTAGTCTCTATATATCATCACCAGACGATCCATCCCTAGTCATGAAAATCATTCACATTTCGATAATACGCATTTGTTTTGTAAAAACCGGTATATTTAGTATAATCCATTCGTAATATGATTTAGAAATATGAGTTTTCATTCGTTCAAAAGCTTTGTATGTTCTTGCAAAACGTGCTTTGTCTAAAATATGCAGTCTTTGTTAGTCGAAAACTTTGTGTGTTTCTACAAAACGTGCATGTCTTTCCACCCCGAAAACATTTATAAAAATGTAAAACCGTAAAAAAGGTGGGGTTATGAACTCACCTGAATTGCCTTGTGCAAATCGAGCTAATTACGACTTCGTGATGTCGTTTCCAAGATGAGACTCGCTGGCGTGCATTCTACAATATTCCTAACACGGGATACCTTATAAGTTTCTAAATAAAAGCGGTAACTAGTCTACGTGTCACGAGCTCTACCGAATCGTTAGCCGAACGATTCGACGGTGAATTGTTAACTTAACAAAAATGATTAAGTTATACTCGTTAAGTCTCGCTTATTGTCGGTAAGATTAATAAGTCTTGGAAAGACTTAGTCCTCAAGAGATTTTAAAATATATATATATTTATATAAAAATATATAAATATTTTGGTAGAATCCCGTTAGTCGTCCTGAGAAGTCATACGTGTATAAAAGAATATTTACACGAAAATAATATATAACAAACTCGTATTATATATCGCGTTTCGTATGATATTTATCAAAGCATATGTATAAGCCGTTTCGGCGTTTGAAAACAAATATAAAAAGTTATATTTATTTTACAAAAGTATCGTCAAGTTGTTGAAGGTTTGACATAAATAGATAAACCATATCTATTTAGTAAAAGAATTCGTGTTATACGATGTTTGAAATAAATATATAATCTATATCTATTTTCATAAAACAAATGTATGTCGTTGATATTCGAAATAGCATATAAACTATATTTAAGTTTATAAAAGAACCGTCGTTTTGTTTAATGTTCGAAATAAATATATAATTATATTTATTTATATATAAGAAATCCGATTTATTTTTGATATTTGAAATAAATATACAATCTATATTTACTTTTATAAAAGAATCGTCGAAGTTTCGAAGTTTAGAATAAATATAATAAGTATATTTATTGTCGTAAATAATTCCGAATCGTCATTTTGTTTAAAACGATCGTGATAAACAAATTTGTTTCGTAGTTTAATTCGAATCCGTAAGGTTCACTTTATTATATAAAATACATTTGTTTTCGGATTTTCTCGAAAAACGGGCAGAGTTTCCTCTGTTTTTGGACGCCCCGACAACATATATTGTCGTTAAAATTCTCAAAATTCAATCAATGTATATGTATATAATCAATTTATGTAAACAAGCTAATAAATAATCCGAATACTTTTAACTAATAATTCATTTGTTTAATCGGTTCGGGAACTCAATTTCGCGTAAGTAAACAACCAAAAAATATATAATAAACAATGAACGTGTCGTAATAATATACCGAATTCTCGCATCGATACGTTGACTGAGTTGACCGAGTCAACCGGTTGAGTTGACCGAGTCAACCGGTTGAGTTGACCGAGTCAACCGGTTGAGTTGACCGAGTCAACGTTGACCATCTTTGAGCATGTTTAACCGTGGCTGACCAAGACCCGAACCAACCCTGCTGAACCGAGAATCCGCACCACATCTGAGTTGACTTCCGTTGACCGTGTAGTCTGAGCCAAGACCCAAGCCGCTCCCAAAACCGAGGCGAAATTTGAACCAAAGAAATTTTGTCCCAAAATGAGACCCGAAACTCCCAAAATCTGACCTGAGCATCTTCAACATCAGAAAACAAAGGAGGAGAAGAATGGAAGGAAAATTTGAAACCAAATCTTACCGGAACTCACGTCTTCAACGTAATCGACTGCCGGCTCCTCCACCGCCGCCACTGCCGCCGCCATGAGCGGCGGCGCCGCTCATCACCGACGCTCTCTCTCTCTCTCCTCTTCGTCGACACTCTCTCTCTTCTTCGTCTGTTCTTGTTTCGCTGCGCTGCTGTGCGCCACCACCAGATGGTGGTGGCCGGCGATATGCGTGGGTGAAGTGGGGTGGGTGTCTGGCTGAGCAACATCGCTGGCGAAGAAGGGGGGTGCGTCGTTCGTCGGAGAAGACCACCGGCACCGGTCGGCTGTTTCACCGGAGGGGGAAGGGGGTTGTTTGGCTGGGTTGGGTTTTGTTTTGTGAGGGAAGTGATTTCCCAATGTTTGTATATGAAACCGAGAGAGAGAGAGAGGGGGAAACATAGACTAAAGTCTGTGTTTTTCTTTCTTGTGTGGCTGTAGGTTATATATAGACGGGTAGAGATTTGATAAGATTTTACAAATCTTATAGAGATTTTTTTATAAGATTTTGGAGAGATTCATAAAGATTTTGAGCAGATTTTAGAGATCCTAATAGGATTTTGTAAATCTTATATGGATTCTAATATATTAGGTGTAGGTTTAGGCTTGTGGGTTTTGGGCTTGGGCCCAGGGCCCACAAGCCCATCTCATGTGTAAGTGGCCCGTAGTTCCTACGAGACCCGTTGTCAAAACCCGAGATAAAATTTTAGTATTAAAATACATAAAATACGGTCGGTAGTCGCTGTTTGTGCGTTTAGTTGTCGGTTGCGTGAAAAGCGCGTAAAATTATATCGTTGCCGTCTTTACTCCGTTTTTCGATCCGGTTTCAACTGTAGTTACTAAATATTAATTACGAAGCTAAAATATATCGCAAAAATTTAATACTTGTCGGCGTTGTCAGTATTCTGTTCGGTTTCAATCCGTTGCCGTTTAACGTTTCACAGGTTTCTCTGTAAACCACCGTTCGCGCACTATAAAGTCGGATAGGCGTTCCTAGGCACTCCAAAGGCCTCATTAAGTTAATCTACATCATAAACACTATTTATTATCGTTTTAAACATCTGTTTATCACGTAATTAAGAGCCGTAAATTACCGGTTGTCACATTCTCCCCCTGTTAATGAAATTTCGTCCTCGAAATTTAGACTACGTTAACTCCTTAGAGTTGTAGATAAATATGAATAGTATCAAAGTGGATGACCACGAAACCAACTCAAGACTCATTCGAGTTATGTGAATTCAAGGACATACCTCAGCAATAAGAACCCAACGGTTAACAGGAATATGTTTCAGAAATTGATGTCAAAGGAAACAAGACGTACTGATACAGTCACCAGTGTGACTAAATTAACAGGGGTCCAACAAAGGACAGGAATTTCAAGCAATAGAATTCCAAACGAACGTTTACAATATGTTAATGGGTTCTAGAGCAATAACATCCACTAGATGAACTTAGAATCAACAATCTCAAATGTAATAGTTTGCATGAAACGCTCGATCGTGATCAGCACAAGCTACAAGTTATACCGACACCACAAGGTGTTGTAGAGAATGAAACAATTTCAATATAGCGGTGATCGAACAAGTATCATCTGTGTTTTGCATGAAACTCCCAATCATGATTAACCCAAGCTACAAGTTTACACCGACACCACAAGGTGTCGTAGTGACTTAAATAATTCAACAACAGCGGTGATCAAACAACTTCACTGTGTTTGAAGTCAAATGAAAGCGCAATGAAGTAAATATGAATGTTTGTTCCAACTAACATCGAAAGATTTTTAATTGAAAACGGAACATCAAAGAAATAATGTTTTCGATCGAAGATGAAGAAGCAATGAATATCGCAAAACATTCGATCGATAATGAAAGAACTGTTAGGAGGTACACCGGAATATAATATGAATTTGTGTACCATTGTCTTAACACACGATTGTGTTAAGACTGTTGAAATGTGATAAATCAAAGCGGATTTAATCTAAATCAATAAATAAATAATTAAATCCGTGCATAAGATATGTAAACGAGTTTAGCGCAAGCTTCAAATAAGTGAAAATACCACCACAAGGTGTCGAAATCAACAAACAATTTAATGGAGTCGAATGCTAAACAAGTTTACTTCGACTCGGAACAAATGAAACACTTATTGAAAGGAAGTTTGAATATGATGCTCCCAACACATCATATGATGCTTTGTATTGAATATGTGTAATGGACAGGTTCAAACAATTGAATTTCATTTCAGCGCAAGCCGACAATAAATACATGTATCAACAAGAAAACTTTCAGCATGGTCGCAACGAATACCATGTATGTAACTTGAAAAGAAAAGAATTTCAAGAAAATGTGTTGACTTGGTAACAAAAGAGCCAACAATTACAATAATGCGGGTCATTCGAATCGCGAATGAATAATTAGGTTTAGCGAAGCAATATTTGAACTTTGATGTAATGCTTATTCGAAACGAAACCACATGCGTAACAAGCCGATGCATGTGTAACATATGAATTTCTCAAGAAATGAAGCAAATGAATATTCGCTATACTGAAAGAGATGATCGTGATACAATGACCATTAAGAGGAGTAGAGATACGAAAAGCTACTCAGTAAACGTGAAAGTCGAAATTTCAATAAAAGAAATTTAAGGACTTTACCAGGGGTTTCATGTGATGACCGGTTGTTAGTTGACATTACCATGGAATGTCGAACATAGCGTATTCGTCGTTAATAAGATAGGGGGAATACGAAGGCATGCGTCTTCTCCTTAGCATGACTCGTGTCGTTGCAGGATCGCGTGCCAAGCCGCCGCTTCCTGATCGATAGTCCTCCTGCTGACAGGAATCTAGCGTCGTCGTTGAATTGCACCATCATGTCTTTTCAAAGGCCTCGCCTCGATAGTCGTATGTGTCGTACTTCAACCTCCGTTGATGTATAGCTTAAGTTTCACGTATACCTGTGCACTAGCGTTACGTTTCGCGTAGAATGTGATGTATTCCGACATCCGTTGACGTAAAATTTAAGTTCCATGTATTCCCGTGCACTAGCGTTTTGTTATGCGTAGGCTGCCTGCTCGGGAAATTAGAATATCATAGACAATATGGATAATAATATGTGCCCGAGTTAATATTCGCGGTTCCTACGTGATGACCTTTAATGAACTTCAACATAAGTTTCCGAAGGTCTTAAATGCATGTTTTCTAAGCTCTCAGAGTTTTGTGTACTGTATGCAATTGTTTTATGCACCGTGTATGAAACATCACAATAGCGTATGTTTGAAAACAAAATTTTGACTGTTTGTTTTTCGGCAACGGTTGGAGACCATATTCGAGTACTAGGCGTTTTGTATGTATTCAAAGTCTTAATAGTCTAAGTCCCAGATAAAGGTGAGGTTAGAGCCTAGGTATCTCTACAGATAACCCTATTCGCTGTAACCTATAGCTCTGATACCAATCTGTCACACCCCGAATTATCAGAGCTGGCGTGACTGGACTGGTATCTTCATTGCACAGCGGAAGCAAATAAGCTAAGTCTTTTAGAAAATTGAACGCCACTAAGTACTCGACTCCACATGGTTCTCCTATTCCAACCATGCCATAACTTTGAAAAGTAACCTGAGAAAGAAACATGCGAAAAATTCAACATAAAGTTGAGCGAGTTCATAGTTTGTTTGTAAAAAATATGAAATAAATCTTTTGAATAACCGGTTTGTGAATCATTATTGAGAAAACGAATTTAGAGATCATTTTCTTGTCAACTTGTATGGAAACTTTGTATTTGTAACGCTTTATGTTCGTAAAACCATGTATTTGTAATCTCTTGTATTTGTAATGTTCGTATAACCGTCAATGCCCACCCTGACTTTGACTCCATGCCCGCATAATCCTATGCTTTGAATTTGTATAAAATCATGGTATTTAATTTGTATAAATCAAGTATTTCTATAAGTATGTATGTCTCTGGTATGTAGCAATAAGGAAAAAGAGATCACCAATGGGTTGCAAAGCCAATGGTATGTGTGAAAAGGTGCAGGAAGACTCAAACCTAGCAAATTTCTCCGGTATGAAGACATAGTCACCACTATGGGCCGCCCCGGCCTCATGGGTGTGGGCTCGCTACACCTAAATAGATCTATCACTCATGTCCCTTGGTCTTACAATGAGGATTAATGGCCTTAAGTGTCATGCCCACCCCTCGCATGATCTAGTAGTAAACCCTCCTTAAGCTAATCATACCATGTATAAAATGTCTGAAATAATTGTAACATGTATTTTACCCCAGCCTCTAAGGCTAAACCTCCCCAGCCTCTAAGGCCAACTCCCTAGTCTCTATATATCATCACCAGACGATCCATCCCTAGTCATGAAAATCATTCACATTTCGATAATACGCATTTGTTTTGTAAAAACCGGTATATTTAGTATAATCCATTCGTAATATGATTTAGAAATATGAGTTTTCATTCGTTCAAAAGCTTTGTATGTTCTTGCAAAACGTGCTTTGTCTAAAATATGCAGTCTTTGTTAGTCGAAAACTTTGTGTGTTTCTACAAAACGTGCATGTCTTTCCACCCCGAAAACATTTATAAAAATGTAAAACCGTAAAAAAGGTGGGGTTATGAACTCACCTGAATTGCCTTGTGCAAATCGAGCTAATTACGACTTCGTGATGTCGCTTCCAAGATGAGACTCGCTGGCGTGCATTCTACAATATTTCTAACATGGAATACCTTATAAGTTTCTAAATAAATGCGGTGACTAGTCTACGTGTCACCGAGCTCTACCGAATCATTAGCCGAACGATTCGACGGTGTATTGTTAACTTAACAAAAATGATTAAGTTATACTCGTTAAGTCTCGCTTATTGTCGGTAAGATTAATAAATCTTGGAAAGACTTAGTCCTCCAGAGATTTTAAAATATATATATATATATTTATATAAAAATATATAAATATTTTGGTAGAATCCCGTTAGTCGTCCTGAGAAGTCGTACGTGTATAAAAGAATATTTACACGAAAATAATATATAACAAACTCGTATTATATATCGCGTTTCGTATGATATTTATCAAAGCATATGTATAAGCCGTTTCGGCGTTTGAAAACAAATATAAAAAGTTATATTTATTTTACAAAAGTATCGTCAAGTTGTTGAAGGTTTGACATAAATAGATAAACCATATCTATTTAGTAAAAGAATTCGTGTATGATGTTTGAAATAAATATATAATCTATATCTATTTTCATAAAATGAATGCGTGTCGTTGATATTCAAAACATCATATAAACTATATTTAAGTTTATAAAAGAACCGTCGTTTTGTTTGATGTTCGAAATAAATATATAATTATATTTATTTATATATAAGAAATCCGATTTATTTAGATATTTGAAATAAACATACAATCTATATTTACTTTTATAAAAGAATCGTCGAAATTTCGAAGTTTAGAATAAATATAATAACTATATATTTATTGTCGTAAATAATTCCGAATCGTTATTTTGTTTAAAACGATGGTGATAAATAAATTTGTTTCGTAGTTTAATTCGAATCCGTAAGGTTCACTTTATTATATAAAATACATTTGTTTTCGGATTTTCTCGAAAAACGGGCAGAGTTTCCTCTGTTTTTGGACGCCCCGACAACACAAGTTGTCGTTAAAATTCTCAAAATTCAATCAAGATTCAATCAATGTATATGTATAAAATCAATTTATGTAAACAAGCGAATAAATAATCCGAATACTTTTAACTAATAATTCATTTGTTTAATCGGTCCAGGAGCTCAATTTCGCGTAAGTAAACAACCATAAAATATATAATAAACTATGAACGTGTCGTTATAATATACCGAATTCTCGCGTCGATTCGTTGACTGAGTTGACCGAGTCAACGTTGAGTTGACCGAGTCAACGTTGACCATCTTTGAGCTTGTTTAACCGTGGCTGACCAAGACCCGAACCAACCCTGCTGAACCGAGATTCCGCACCACATCTGAACTGACTTCCGTTGACCGTGTAGTCTGAGCCGAGACCCAATCCGCACCCAAAACCGAGACGAAATTTGAACCAAAGAAATTTTGTCCCAAAATGAGACCCGAAACTCCCAAAATCTGACCTGAGCATCTTCAACATCAGAAAACAAAGGAGGAGAAGAATGGAAGGAAAATTAGAAACCAAATCTTACCAAAACTCACGTCTTCAACGTAATCCACTGCCGGCTCCTCCACCGCCGCCACTGCCGCCGTCGTGAGCGGCGACGCCGCTCATTACCGACGCTCTCTCTCTCTCTCTCTCTCTCTCTCCCCTCTTCGTCGACACTCTCTCTCTTCTTCGTGTGTTCTTGTTTCGTTGCGCTGATGTATCTCACCACCAGATGGTGGTGGCCAGCGATATGCGTGGGTGAAGGGGGGTAGGTGTCCGGCTGAGCAACATCGCCGGCGAATAAGGGGGTGCGTCGTTCGTCAGAGAAGACCACCGGCACCGGCCGGCTGTTTCACCGGAGTGGGAAAGGGGTTGTTTGGCTGGGTTGGGTTTTCTTTTGTGAGGGAAGTGATTTCCCTATGTTTGTATATGAAACCGAGAGAGAGGTGGAAACACAGACTAAAGTCTGTGTTTTTCTTTCTTGTGTGGGTGTAGGTTATATATAGAGAGGTAGAGATTTGAAAAGATTCTACAAATCTTATAGAGATTTTTTTATAAGATTTTGGAGAGATTCATAAAGATTTTGAGCAGATTTTAGAGATCCTAATAGGATTTTGTAAATCTTATATGGATTCTAATATATTAGGTGTAGGTTTAGGCTTGTGGGTTTTGGGCTTGGGCCTAGGGCCCACAAGCCCACCTCATGTGTAAGTGGCCCGTAGTTCCTACGAGACCCGTTGACAAAACCCGAACTCCGTTTAACATTGAAAGATAAAATTTAATATTAAAATACATAAAATACGGTCGGTAGTCGCTGTTTATGCGTTTAGTTGTCGGTTGCGTGAAAAGCGCGTAAAATTATATCGTTGCCGTCTTTACTCCGTTTTTCGACCCGGTTTCAACTGTAGTTACTAAATATTAATTACGAAGCTAAAATATATCGTAAAAATTTAATACTTGTCGGCGTTGTCAGTATTCTGTTCGGTTTCAATCCGTTGCCGTTTAACGTTTCACAGGTTTCTCTGTAAACCTCCGTTCGCGCACTGTAAAGTCGGATAGGCGTTCCTAGGCACTCCAAAGGCCTCATTAAGTTAGTCTACATCATAAACACTATTTATTATCATTTTAAACATCTGTTAATCACGTAATTAAGAGCCGTAAATTACCGGTTGTCACAATCCTCACTGCCCAAATTCCACCATCAATTATACCTCTGTTGGATACACTTGATATGGACCGACACAAATCAGTTCTTCTCAACCACCTATCAATGAGAATATACCTCAACAAGTGACTGAGTCTGGTTCCTCTATCCTTGCTAACCCACCAACAGCTGAGGAGGCTACACTGCAGGAGTTACAACTAATTCCTGTCAGTAGTTCAAGTGGAGCAGCTACTACTGGTGTTAAATCCACTGATTTGCACTTGGCCAGCAGTTTCATTAGTAAGACTCCCTTGAAGGCAATTTCCTCTTTGGGAACCAAAGTGACCACTAGTGTGTTTCCATTACCCACTGGTGTGTTTACTAAGGTAACCACTGCTGAGGAAAGAAGTCCCCAGTACCAAGAACAAGGGGGCATCAGTGGATGATTTTTGGGAAACTTTCCCTAAGTCAACTACTGATACAACCACTGCCAGTGGGAAATCAGATGATCCCATTGATTTGGGTGACGGTTTAAAATACAAAGAATTGACGGAGAGGGTTGGTAAAATTGACACATCTGTTACAGATATCAAAAATATGCTGCAACAGTTGTTTAAATCTCAAAAGGCTACACCCACTGCTGCAACATATGCTCTATCTCCCACTGAGCTATGGAACTTATTTCAACCTATGCTTCATCAACAAAGGCAATATGCTGATCAACAGCATGAAATTCAGCTCCAAATATTCAGAAACATGATGGAAGCTAGGTACAAGGATACACAAGCTGATATCAAGGCAATCAAGGCCCATTTGCTTCAAACCACTGACACTTCTCCTCCTACAGTTGTTTTTGTTGAACACCCTAACGATTCCAAAAAGGGGGAGAAAGGAAAGAAGGGTAAAGAAGGTTTGCATATGCCACCAGATCCAAGGTCTAAACTTGTGGTAGAAATTCCAAGGCCAGATGGTTCCAAAAAGGTTGATGTGACTCATAATGCATTTGCTGAGCTAAAAGCAAACATGAAAGAGTCTATGGAAATAAAAGGGTCAAAAAGATTTGAACAGAGAAGAAAGTTATGATGGAAAAGTAAGAGCAAGGTACTTCTACAACTAAAAGAAGAGAGCCTACCAGAAAGGTTAGCCAACCCAAAACCACACCTTCCAAAACCACCAAACATACTCCTCAAATCCCCAAAAGTTCCTCACATCAAACCACCAAACCAACAGATGTTAAGACACCTGTTGTATCAACTGTTGTTGGTACTTCAGTGGTTTCAACAAATGTTATCCCAACCACTGTCATAACCACTACAATAACACACACTCAATCCACTGCCATACCAAAAACATCACCACCATCTCAAAAACCACCTGCCAAAAAGCAGAAGACAACTGTTGACACATCAACAGTTGTAGTGACAACAGTGGTTGATACACCAGTTGTTTCAACAGCTGTTAGTCAGTCACCCATCACTTTAAACACCACCACTCAACCCACAAATACACCACCAACCACTCCAAAGCAGAAAAGAATAAGGGTAACAAATATTGTACTTGAAGATGACACTTCTCCACTTCCAACATCTTCACAACCTCTGATCCTAGCCACTATTCCAAACCCTATTCCAATCTCTTCAGTTCAAGCCCTTGATCCAAACACTCCCTTAGTCCCTTTGGGAGTACAATATCCTTTGGATCTTCCAGCAGTTAGGGAGGAGATCAAATCCTTCTACTCTGAAGATGATCCTGAAAAGAGGATTCTCCCATCTGTTCAATGTTTTCCTCTGCCAAGAAACATAGAAGAGTATCTGAAACTGAAGGCCAAACAAGTAGAGGATATATCAGAAAGAGACACAAAGGGAAAGTCTGATAAAGACATTCAGAGGAATTTGCAATATCTACTCACCAAAGTTAGAACTTTAGAGCAGTTCTCAAAAAAAACCTTTGTCAGAAACTGTCAGAAAAGGATGATGAAAGCTTAAAACAAAACTACATTGAGCACATCATGGGATTCAAGAAATATAAGGCAGAAAAGTATCAGTACAAGTACAAGGAATGGACCATAAGTGAGCTCCAAGAGGAGATAGCAAGAATCCAAAAGATGGTTGATGACAAAATAAAGCAAACTCCTCCAGTTTGGTCCAAATATAAAAAGAATGTACCTGAAATGACCTTGAAGATGAAAAGAATGAAAGAAGAGCTTATAGCTGCAAACTATGGCTCAAGGAATCAGGTTACAAGGTGGTCAGAGGTGAAAGTATTAGACACCTACAAAAGGTTGGAAGAATTAAGAAAGAAAGATCCCACAGCTCCCAAAAAGCCAGATTATCAAGAAGCAGTGGTTCCAGTCAAACAGGCCTTGCCAATCAAAAGATCCACTGCTCCACCTGCTGCTATCCTTTATCAAAGAAGGAAGCAACAGCAGATGGATGAAGAAGCAAAAGAAGACAAGGCTCAAGAAGAATATATTATGAAGATGGGTCTTCAGAGAATGATGGCAGAAAATTCAGACTTAGCTAAATCTCAAGACCCTGCCAAAGTTGTCATAACCAGGCCTCCATCACCAAACTCATCAAAAATAAAAACTCTCCCAAGAAACCCACTGGACTCAAAAATACTAAAGTGGAAGTCTGATCAAAAGACCCACATATTGACTCTGCTCAAGTCCAGTGGTGAAGTGAAGAATATATCAAGGGAAAATGCACTTGGCCTGAGTGTAGAAGATTTACAAGATCTCCTTGAGCTTCCACTGTGCAGGGATGAAGATGATGAGGATTCCATGAACTTTGAATTACAATTCAAAGGGCAAGTTAGGGAATTCTTGATGAGGCAATAAAGATCCAGAATAGTGAAGTGTTTTGGCATCATCTGTTCTAGGGGGAGATTGTTAGGATTGAACCCTACAAAGAAACAGTTGATAAAGCCAAAACTTGTTCAGAGCAGTGGATCCATAATAAGCAGTTGTTTGTAACATATCTTTCCCCTTGACAGTGGCCCTAACATCTGATAACCCAAAGCACTGCTCATTACAACTGCTGCTGATCTAAAGACTGTTGAAGATAAAGCACTGATGCTCAATCTACGGATATGTCTCAAGTACTGCTGAAGACCAAAGCGCTGCTGGAGCTATAACAGTGGAATGAGAATCAGTAGTTTAGTTGTACATTATACTTGTTATTAGTAGTTTGTATCAGTGCTTGTAATAGTCAGTGGTTGTAGGTTGTTAGGAGGTACAAGAACAAACATTTTTACAAAATCCCAATTCACCCGATCATGAAAGTGCATTGAAGTAAAAGTGGAAATGATGTTATTCATGTGGTCCTGTTGCGCTTTTGTTTGACGTCTAATATGGCTTCATGATCTAATCCGGTGAATTATAGACATTGTTGTTGAATCCAATCAGATGCTTGATGTAATGAGGTCATATTAATAACAAATAATAATTAAGATAACTAAGTTTCCCGAGCCTAGGAAGCAATCCCAGATAATAACCTAGTTATTATATAAATATAGCATAGATTATGTGTTGTGAGAGCTCAGAGCCTTCATGGATGCTTCAAATGAAACAATAAATATTGCAATTTAACACACATTTTTTTCATATTTCAAAACGGTAATCCAAATGAAGCTCCCAATCATTTTTTAGTCACTAGTTTTTTATTATGTTTACTTATCATTTTAAGTTGTATTGAAATGTGACACTCCGCGAAAACAATTAAACACATTAGCTTGTCAGTGGCTGGACGCTAAATTTCGGGACGAAATTTCTTTGATCTTGGTGATAATGTGACACTTCGGGTTTTGTTACACAACTTTTTGTTTGAATGATTGTGTGGATTTAGCAACCAAGATTAATTTGATTATATGTGTGTTATGTGGATAATGTGTAAATTTATTATTGTTATTATCATAATTAAAACCAGCCGCACATTGAGGCTTGCAGCACATTCCTTCCATCTTGTACACCCCTCTTCTGGACCGCACATCCCTTTTGAACCCAGGTCCAACTCTGATGAGCCCATCAGTTGACCTAGGGCACCCGCACACTCGGAATGAGGCGCACATGCTCATGTGTGTGACATGTATTGGAGGGGTCTATTCGGATAACCTGAAAAACCCATAGTAAATACTTGTTAATCCCAATATTTTTAAGGTAATATATTAACCTGCCATTCAAGAGAGTAATATACCAGCGACGCGCTGACATGCACCATTCAATTGCCCACACAAATCACAAGTAGATCAAGTTCAGCTTGTTCAACTTGTCCGTTGAATATCCAACCCAAATTCAGAAGTGTATAAGAGATAACGTCGTCGCCGACGGGGGTTATGGCCTGTCGACGATGGCTTAAGCTGGCCGACGGCCTTGTGTGATGTCTACGGCCCAGCTACGTGAACACAAGGCGTCGGCAACTGCCTCGAGGCTCATTGCCAACATAGACAACATCCTCAGATGTCCATTTCTCCGTTTCTTCGATTCGGGTTCCCTTAGCTCCATTTCAAAACCCCGTTAAGCTTCCAAATTGCACCTTAAACCTATCAAAGCCTGCAAAACACAAACCATGTCAAAGTAGTGCTATGAAGAACTCAAATTAAAATTAAAACACTATCAACATCCTCAGATGTCCATTTCTCCGTTTCTTCGATTCGGGTCCCCTTAGCGCCATTTCAAAACCCCTTTAAGCTTTCAAATTGCACCTTAAACCTATCAAAGTCTGCAAAACACAAACCATGTCAAAGTAGTGCTATGAAGAACTCAAATTAAAATTAAAACACTATAAAGAAGCAACATGCTTATGCATATATGTATTTTAATCTTGGCTTTGGGGTTTTTTTAAAGAAAAAATGGTTATGCATATAGTTATTGTAACCTTGGCTTTAGGGGTTTTTCAAAAAAAAAAAAAGAATTTTTTTTACTTTTCACCCAAAAGTATTTATAAATTACTTTTAACCCAAAACTATTTCTTTTTTTTTTTACTTTTAACTCCAAACTTTTTCCCTTTTGCAATCTATCTTCACAACTTTTTTTACTTTCAACTTTGGTCCTTTATAGTTTTCATTTTCCGCAACTTTTCCGCTTTATGCTTCGTTCTAAATTTTGTGACTTAACAAATCGTAACGTGCGTCTTTGGTTTAACATTTTTACGTATCGTTCTAAATTTTGCGAGTTAACAAGACGCAACGTGCATGCGTGGGTGAACGTTTTTACATCGTCTATCTTTTTCCCATGTGACATGTTCAACATACTGTGCGGGTCCTAAATCGAATTAGTTATAAATAAAGAATACTCGCCGCATTGCGGCGGGTCGTAATTTTAGTTTCTAAATAATTTAGCAAATCTAAACATGAAAAGCTAAGACGTTCAACCACCTATCACCCATCAACCTCAATTATAAACACCCAATGCCCAAGTACAACCTTAAAGCAAATAAAACCAAGAGTAAATTACAAGTTTTATCCTTTATCTATATACCACATTTCAGGCGGTGTCCTTTAGCTTCAAAATTGACGAGTTTTGTACTTTATGTTTCAAAATCTTGCACGTTGTGTCCTTTGGCACTAACCCCAGTTAAATTTCAACGTTAAATCTAGTCACATAGACCCCACATGAGGGCAAATCTGTCTTTTTACCCTTTCAATAAAATATTAAATATATATTTATAAAGCTTTATTTCTCCACTCACTCACTCACTCTCCCTCACCTCTCTCTCTATTTGTGACAACTCGAGTTTCCAAGATTTCCATCTTCGCATTAATTGCACGTCAATTGTTTAGATTGTCTGTTACACGACTTGTTTGTTTCACAACCGGACACGTTGTAATATGTTAGATCGTATTGTAGTTGATATGTTATACATGATGGGTGTTAAGTGTGTTTTAATTATATATACTTGATGTGCATTATTTGTATATGTTTAAAATATGGTGGTGTTAATTTATGTTTTATAAACAAAACAATGGAACTTTGGCCAATACTCTAACCCATCCGAAAACACCTCATGGCCGAAAACACCCTATGTGTCTTCGTCCACCATGTTGCCAACGAAAACATGGAATGGGCTTTGGCCCAGTATCGATTTAATATGGAAACCGGCCCAAACTCAATGAAACTTGGCCCAAAACCCCCTCTTTCTATGTATACGTGAATACATAGACATATTGCACAACCCTTGCCAGTTTGCAAACCCTAAAACGTGTTTTCCTTCCCTGGTTCGTGTCGGCAGCCCTTTTATCTCTTCGAAGTCTTCTGTGGCATCATCATAATGCGGTTAGTACGTCCCCACTGTAATGATCAGAATCCTTTGATTGTTTGCAAATTGTTTTGTCTAATCTAGTTAATGATCATGTGATTAAGTCAGTTTTGGATGATGTGATGTTAATCGATGAAGTAGGGTTGCATGTTGATATTGTAATCATCGTATTTAACGACTCGGCCAGCATGTTAGACGTAGTGATGTTTTTATGCTAGATTTGTGAATGTGTGATCGATACATGTTATTATATAGTCATGATTATTGTGATTTGGATGGTTTGATGATTTTATTAATTAATAAAAGGCTAAGCATATGAGAACTAGGGAATCGATTAATGTCAGTAGCATATCATGTGCAATAAGTGGGGATATGATGTGTTGCTTTGGAAACTGTCATGTATATGGGATAATGTGATCGATCATGTGTGCCTGATATTGATGATTCGGTTTGCATGTGAAACATTATACAACACAACCTTAGTCAAACCCACTCAAACTAAATGGTCCAATAACCTCTTGAGGTGATTTACACTTGTCAGCCATTGTTGATTATTTTAATGATGATGTTGTTTTTGTTGAAAATTTCGTGTAACTTTTAGAAAATAATTTTAGTCAATTTGTCAAACAAACTGAACGCAGCGGAAAACATGTACACGAGGTTCGGTTCTAAACCGTTTCCACCAGTGATCTCTTTACAATCAAAATAGATTATAATAAATAAAGAATCGTGACATCCAAGAAAGACACCTTGGTTCAACGAACGATCTCACTAGATGATCGTTGACCACGAAATCATATTTGTTCGTTTGAAACAATTTCAAACGAAACCTTTAAACTAAAGAAAAATAAAGTTCAAAAACTTTACTTACCTTTTTGCGTAATCGAAACTAGGATCAATTAAAACTTCACCGTCAATCTGCTATTCTCTTCCTTTTTCTCTATTCGACGTTCAAGCAAACAGCAAATATTTATATTTAGTTCCTGTTTCTTTTGTAACTTTTGAAAGCTTACAACCATCCACCCACTAAAATTCCATATGATGCTTCAACTACTTAAAGTACCGTATCCACTTTTTGATAACCATTTAGAAATCCAAAATCGAGAGTCTATCTATATAAAATTATGAAAAGTCCTTCTTTTTATTAAAAGATATACATATATCTTTTATTTTAAAACAAGGATTAAGAATTGTAATCTAATCACAACTCCTTCATAACTATCTCATAATTAAAACAATTATCTCTCTTTTTAATTATCTAAATAATTAATAATATATATATATATATATATATATATTATAATTAACAAATTAATTATAATGTTAAATCCGGCTCTATGTAATTATTCTAAATAATTACTCATTTCTTTTATTACGCTTATTATTTCGTGATCCGGTGATTAACGATTAAAACACCGTTACAAGTTCGTTGCCCAAAGTGTAACTCTTTGGGTCGTACCTTGACGGCAACGTTGAATTATAATCGACAATTGAACATCATATCCAACAATCTCCCACTTGGTCGGTTGGCCGATTAAGTTTCAATGTAGACAATAGTGGGTGCCTAGCTGCATCATATTGCCCCCGACAAGGTATGACAAATTTATGTCAACTAATTCTTTGCACTAATCAAACCTTTGGTTATGCAAATACTATAGCCCCGGTTATCAACTCATTTATCCCTCTGTATTGAACACTTGTTGAACATGAGACATGGATCCAATTCATTCTCATATATTATTCAACCATTTCTAATTCCGTTCCTGATTTGAAGTGGTTTATCAAACTACTACTAGTTCGAGCGTGGCCACGCGTTAACACCAGTTCAAACCAACGAAAGGCGCCAGAATGTTCTTCTTCTAAGTATAGAAGTACAGATCCCTTTGGCTACAAACAACTCCCACTAAACTTCAGATCATTCCCAAAACTATCCTTATTACTGCCAGTTACGTACAGCGTTAGATAGAATCAAAGAGCAACCATTCATTTAAGTTAGTTCTAGTATGTACCGCAAGTCTAAGGATACAATGATCGTACCTATTCAAAACGTCTTATGACTAAGATCCATGAAGATCATTTTGAAGCGAGTTACGCCCAATATGATTCAACTAATCATATCAGTGAATATGGCTCTCAACACTTTGAGTATCCATTATATGGATCAACCATCTAATTCACAATAGTCTTTTACCAGATTGGTTCTCACGAATCTGATAGACTACGGACATTTTAGAATACAATATTCATAGATACTTAACGTACTAATATTTGAACACAGATATAATAGTTTAAAAGACATTCAACCATTAAATTCAAATAAACATAAAATACTGTTTATAGTTCAAAATGCACCAAATTACTAAATTACAAAATCAGACCCATTGTCTAGCATATCTAAGACCTATACTATCTGCATGCTTCTCGTGTTTCACTTGAGGTATAGGCTTAGTAAACGGGTCCGCTAGATTCTGATCAGTATCAATTTTCTCTACTACGATATCTTCTCTTTCCAAAACTTCCCGTATGTAGTGGAATTTTCTGAGAATATGCTTCGTGCTGTGATGCGACCTTGGTTCCTTTGCCTGAGCAATTGCACCTGTATTGTCGCAAAATATCTCGATAGGCTTCTGTATGCTTGGTACAACTCCAAGATCAGCAATGAACTTTTTCATCCAAACAGCCTCCTTAGCAGCTTCTGAAGCCGCTATATATTCTGATTCAGTGGTCGACTGGGCCACCACGCTTTGCTTAGAACTCTTTCAAGTTATAGCACCACCATTTAAAGTAAAAACATAGCCTGTCTGAGATCGTGAATCATCACGATCCGTTTGGAAGCTTGCGTCAGTGTAACACTTTACTCTCATCTCTTCTTCCAAACCGCCAAATATAAGAAACATATCCTTAGTTCTTTTTAAGTACTTTAGGATATTTTTCACAGCAATCCAGTGACTTTTACCAGGATTCTGTTAATATCTGCTAGTCAAGCTCAGAGCAAATGATATGTCCGGTCTAGTACATAACATGGCATACATGATGGAACCGATAGCAGAGGCATATGGAACCTTTTTCATATCCTCTTTATCTTTGTCCAATTTGGGACACTGATGACTATTCAGTACGGTTCCAGTTGCCATTGGCAAGAGACCCTTCTTGGAATATTGCATTGAAAAACGTCGAATGACCTTATCAATATATGTACTTTGACTAAGTCCAAGTAGCCCCTTAGATCTATCTCTATAAATCTTTATTCCTAGAATATAAGCAGCTTCTCCAAGATCCTTCATTGAGAAACATTTACCAAGCCAGGATTTAACATCCTGCAGCATTGGGATATCGTTTCCAATGAGAAGTATGTCATCTACATACAGGATCAGAAAAGTAATAGAACTCCCACTTGCCTTCTTGTAAACACACGACTCATCTTCGTTTTTAATGAAACCAAACTCTTTGATTTTCTGATCAAAACGAAGATTCCAGCTTCGAGATGCTTGTTTCAATCCATAAATGGATTTATTCAACTTGCAAACTTTATGAGGATTCTTAGGATCTACAAAACCTTCAGGCTGCTCCATATAGACATCTTCTGTAAGGTGTCCATTTAGGAACACGGTCTTGACATCCATTTGCCATATCTCATAGTCATAATACGCGGCTATGGCAAGTAGAATCCTAATAGACTTAAGCATGGCTACTGGCGAGAAGGTTTCCTCATAATCAACTCCTTGAGTCTGAGTAAAACCTTTAGCAACCAATCGAGCCTTATAGGTTTGCACGTTTCCATCCATGTCTGTTTTTAACTTGAAAACCCATTTACTTCCTACAGTCCGATATTCGGGAGGAAGTTCAACCAAATCCCAGACTTGGTTGTCGACATGGATTGCATCTCGACGCCCATGGCTTCGAGCCATTTTTCAGATTCATTACCTGAAATCGCAGCTTTGTAGGTTGAGGGCTCTTCTTGATCAATTATCAAGACGTACCTATCAGGTGAATACCAATTAGGTTCATGACGATCCCTCGTACTTCTGCGGACGCCTAGTGTTACATCAGATTCCTGAATCCTATCAGGTTCAGGTCCAACAATATTTTGTTGAGAGGCAGATTCGACTATTGGTTGATTAATTTGTGGTTCTCGAATTTCCTCAAGATCCACAAGATTATCTCCAATTCCTCGCGCCATAAGCTCATCCTCTAGGAATGTTCCTCGACGCTTAGTGAAAACTCTATTTTCAGTAGGATTATAGAAATAATAACCAACCGGGTATGCATATCCAATGAAAACAACTTTTTCACCGCGAGGATCAAGTTTGTCCGAAGACTCACTGGTAACATAAGCGTTACATCCCCATATGCGAAGGTAAGAGACTTTAGGTGGTTTACCATGCCACATCTCATATGGTGTCTTTTCTACCTTTTTAGTAGGAGCAATATTAACAAGACGTGTAGCGGTTTCAAGAGCATAACTCCAAAAGGAGTGTGGTAAGTTTGTACGACACATCATTGATCGAACCATATCTAATAAGGTTCGATTTCTCCTCTCAGACACACCATTAAGTTGTGGTGTTCCAGGTGGAGTTAGTTGGGATATAATCCCACACTTCTTGAGATGTTCATCAAACTCTTGATTAATGTATTCACCACCTCGATCGGATCGAAGTGCCTTAATCGTTTTCCCTAGTTGATTTTGTACTTCATTTTGGAATTCTTTGAACTTTTCAAAGGTTTCATGTTTAAACTTCATAAGATAAACATATCCATATCTACTATAATCATCAGTAAATGTAACGAAGTATCTTTCCCCGTTCCTTGACATAGTCCTGAATGGACCACATACATCAGTATGTATGAGTCCTAACAGGTCTTTGGCCCTTTCACTAGTTCCGATAAAAAGGGGCCTTAGTCATCTTGCCACTTAGACAACATTCGCATAAATCATAAGTCTCTTGACCCGTGGATTCTAGAATCCCTGCGGTCTGGAGCTTCCTCATGCGATTGATGTTAATATGGCCAAGACGACAATGCCAACGATATGTTTGATTAAAGCTAGTTTTAACACGTTTAGAGGAAAGAGAGCATACCAAATTATTTGATCTATTGTTAGAAGTATCTATTTCATAGACACCATTGTGAGGCTGAGCCTCAAAATAGAACACACCATTTAAAAATGCAGAAATGCTACCAATAACAATATCAAAAGCATAACTAAAACCTAGTTCTCTTAAAGCAGAAACAGAAATAATATTCTTAGTCAAACTAGGAACATAAAAAACATTGTCTAAAGTAATAAACAATCCAGAAGGTAATTCAAGAATAAATTCTCCAACTGCCTTCACAGCAACATTCTGCCCATTCCCAACGTGCAGCTCTAAGTCACCCTGCTTCAGCTTCCTAATCCTTTTTAGTCCCTGGAAATCATTACAAATGTGAAAACCACATCCAGTGTCAAACACCCAAGATTTGCTCAAAAAGGAAAATAGATCAATAACATGTATACCTGAGGATTCTCCAATCTGCAGCTTCTTAAGCTTCAACTCAGCCAGGTACTTGGGACAATTCCTCTTCCAATGCCCGATCTCATCACAGTGAAAACACTTGGCATCTTTATGAGGCTTTGCCTTCGGAGTGGCAACCTTTTTGCCTTTGCCCTTGTCTTGCTTACTCGCCTTGCCTTTTCCCTTGGATAGTTTCTTCTTGGTAATTCTTCCTTCCCTGATCGCTAGCACTGGATTGCCCTTAGTTGGGATGTTTGTCTCAGCAGTTTTTAGCATCTGATGCAACTCTGGGATCGTTCTTTCCCACCCATTCATGTTATAGTTCATTACGAACTGATGATATGAATTGGGTAGCAAGTTAAGTATCACATCCGTGGCTAACTCATTACTAAGGGGTGCGTTCAGACGCTCCAGTTGATCAACGAAAGACTTCATTTTCAGTACATGAGAACTGACCGAAGTACCTTCCTACATGCGACATGTAATGAGAGATCTCATCACCTCAAAACGCTCATGACGAGCTTGCTGCTGAAACATGTTTTTCAGCTGCTCACTCATCTCATATGCTCCCAAGTTTTCCAGATTCTTCTGAAGTTCTGGAATCATCATAGCAAGCATAAGACATGTCACATCTTGGGAATCATCAACATGTTTTTCCTATGTCCTGCGGGCTGGACCAGTATTAGCAGCAGGTGCTTCGGGAATTGGTCCTTCAAGGACATAAGCCTTTTTCTCCGCCCTGAGAACAATTTTCAGGTTGCGGTACCAATCCATGAAGTTAGAATTATCAAGTTTAGCATTTTCAAGGATGGACTTAAGCGAGAATTTGGTGTTATCAGAATTGTTTGTAGACATCTATAGAATTTAGAAGAAAATTTTATTAGTAATTTTCATGCATTAACCTAATTCAATTTTGACCCAAGATATTTTAGGAATTAGGATGAGATCCCATCTCCCCATAACTCAGTGAATGGACTTAGCACTCTTCACTGGCATAGATTGAAGGGTAGGTGACGATCACCAATTGTGTCAACTACACAATTCTCGGTTTTGGGTCGCATGACGAGTGTTGTCAAGCATTGGTACGTTAACCCCAACTACGCCCACTTTCACAACCGTAGAAGACGAATGCAGGGTAAACACTAACATTCGCTCTCGTGTCGCAAAAGTGATATTTGTCCTCAAATAAGAACCGTAGCCCGGCCCATGTAAGCATGGAAATCGCGGAACTACCCCTAACCAAAACCGTAGGCCTGGATGCAGGGTAAACACTAGCACCAGGGGTTCGGATAGATCAGTTCGGGTGTTCTTAATTTAGGGTGGCGTAGAATATCGATTTTAATTTGGGTTATATTTTAAAATTACCAGTTCGGGTCGTTTTAAAATACTTGTACGGCCTATGGCATGAACATAGGCTATACAATTCCTTTGTAAAAATCAATTTTACGTTTTAATTTGTGACGACTTGAAACACCTTTCAATCACTCGACCGATTAATTTTAAATACCCTATTTAATCTAAGTTGGTCGTGTCGCAAATTTATTTTAATTAATAACGTTTATTAATTACGGTTTTCAAATTAACTTTTAATTTTTGAAAAACCAATTTTGATTTTTGTATTTTAAAATAAACTGTTTATTTTAATTACCTATCCAATACTTAATAAACCTTTTATTAAAATTGTCGTTTTAATGATCGTGTATTAGTTATTAATTTTATGGTGTAATAAACATCTCATGGCAAAACGCAAAATAAATAAATATGCAATTCCGGGTTCAGAATATGTTCAGTTCGTTCGAGCCCAAGAACATGAACCGAGCCTATTAAGTGTAGTACAAACCCTTTTGTGCTCCCACTTAATTTTAAATCCAATCCAATTAAAGAAATAAACTTTAATATCAAGAAAACCTTAATATCCTTTAAATATTCTAAACAAAAAAAAAAAAAAACTGAACAAACTTTTAACTTTATCTTCAAAATAAAAGTTTGTTACGAAATACTAATTTTTCGTTTTTTTTAATATCAATCTAAATATTATTGATAATTTAAAAACAAATAATAATAATATCAATTTTCATATTAAAATCATTATTTTAATATTATCGGTTTTATTTTTGTGTGTAACGCGCGTAGCTCCAAAAATTTATTTAGTACGCGTGTTATATTAAAACCGATTCTAGACCCGGATTTGCATAGTACGATCATTAAGCTAAACGAAATAGGTTAAGGCCAAAAATTATTTTGTCAAAGTGGACTTTGACAAGTGTTCATGTTTGGCCTTAATAAAAACTTGCCTATAACTATTATACGTGACAAATTCCTATGTCAAATCTACTCGATTTTAAGCATGCAATTCTATAAACTACTTTGTAACACTTTTATAAAATAACCTACTTTGATTTGTAAGGTGGCTCTGATACCACTGTTGGAAATTTCGTGTAACTTTTAGAAAATAATTTTAGTCAATTTGTCAAACAAACTGAACGCAGCGGAAAACATGTACACGAGGTTCGGTTCTAAACCGTTTCCACCAGTGATCTCTTTACAATCAAAATAGATTATAATAAAATTAAAGAATCGTGACATCCAAGAAAGACACCTTGGTTCAACAAACGATCTCGCTAGATGATCGTTGGCCACGAAATCATATTTGTTCGTTTGAAACAATTTCAAACGAAACCTTTAAACTAAAGAAAAATAAAGTTCAAAAACTTTACTTACCTTTTTGCGTAATCGAAACTAGGATCAATTAAAACTTCACCATCAATCTGCTATTCTCTTCCTTTTTCTCTATTCGACGTTCAAGCAAACAGCAAATATTTATATTTAGTTTCTGTTTCTTTTGGAACTTTTGAAAGCTTACAACCATCCACCCACTAAAATTCCATATGATGCTTCAACTACTTAAAGTACCGTATCCACTTTTTGATAACCATTTAGAAATCCAAAATCGAGAGTCTATCTATATAAAATTATGAAACGTCCTTCTTTTTATTAAAAGATATACATATATCTTTTATTTTAAAACAAGGATTAAGAATTGTAATCTAATCACAACTCCTTCATAACTATCTCATAATTAAAACAATTATCTCTCTTTTTAATTATCTAAATAATTAATAATATATATATATATATATATTATAATTAACAAATTAATTATAATGTTAAATCCGGCTCTATGTAATTATTCTAAATAATTACTCATTTCTTTTATTACGCTTATTATTTCGTGATCCGGTGATTAACGATTAAAACACCGTTACAAGTTCGTTGCCCAAAGTGTAACTCTTTGGGTCGTACCTTGACGGCAACGTTGAATTATAATCAACAATTGAACATCATATCCAACAGTTTTCACAATGAATTGGTAATTCATATGATTTCGTATGTTAACTGTCATGTATATTGGTTGATAAGATCGATCGTGTATGCTTGTTATGATGATTGGGTATTATTATTGACTTTTTTTTTGTTTGGATATACAACCGAACGACTAATGGTAAAGTGAAATGGGGTAATCGATTAAGGTTTCTGGGATGGGTAACTGGTAACAAAGATGAGGTTTAGTCGACGAAATCAAAGGAGACCAACGAAAACACAACACTAGACGAAAACACCTAGTGTTTTCGTCACATGGGGGATTTCGCCCAAGCTTGTGTTTTCGCCATAGGCAATTTCGTTGTGTGTGTTGACTCGGTAACCCTGTTAAAGTTTATTAACACTGTTAAACCCATTAACTCTATTAGGCTAAGCATATGACATTACCACTTTATTTACTCTGTTAAGTAGGTAACTCTAATGGTTTGTTAACCCTGTTAGCTAATTAACTCTGTCAGTTTATTCCTGTTGTGTATGATAATCCTGTTAAGTGGTTAACTTTGTCAAGTATGTTAATGAATACACATGTTAGAACAAACTGTGAGAGACATTTATGTAAAGCTGGAATTGCACGAACTTGATTAACTGCTTACGTGACATATGATGTGAACTGCTAAACACACTCTGCGATACTGATTGCATGCGAAACTTTACGAACTGGAACTGATAAAGTATACGTGCTTACTATAGGACTTGATTGATAACTTGTGAGCACATAGTTTAGCATACCGAGCAAACCAAGGTGAGTTCACACTCTTACTAAGGCATGGGATTCCCGAGGAATAGGGAATGGGTTGAATGATGGAATTGAACAATTACGCGTACATGCACGGTTACTAGACTATCTACCATGGTCCTCGGGTTAAGCAGGACACTTACGTAAAACCTACGTAAACAATAATATGCTACTATCTTCCGGAGTCAGGAAGGACACTTACGTAAAACCTACGTAAACAATAACATGCTACTGTCTTCCGGAGTCAGGAAGGACACTTACGTAAAACCTACGTAAACCCCACGCGTACCACTGTCCTCGGGTACAGAAGGACACTTACGTAAAACCTACGTAAAGCTTGTACGTACTACTGTTCTCGGTTGTGAAGAACACTTATGGTTACGAATAGTCTAGTGGATATACAACATGGGAAGCCCCCACCAATAGAACGTACTGTCGGCCCAGTAGAGCCACATGATTACAAACGAACTTACTATTACGCATTTACTTTCTGTGAACTCGCTCAACTAGTTGTTGATCCTCTGTTACATGCCTTGCAGGTCGTTAGGTACATTTGGGAGCTTGCACAGGGAGGAGTTGGTCGTTGTGGGCACGGATCGTGAATGTTCCATTAAACACTTTATGACATTTCATACTTTATTATGTTGGGTTTTATTTATACGCTTCCGCTAAACAGTGATAACATACTTGCGTTTTGAACACCTTTCATATTGGTGATTGAATGGCATTTACTTTTACTTATTAATTACATGTTCAATATGATTGGTGGCTTGATCCTGGTCAGTCACGCTCCCAAGCGGTGATATTGCGCAGGTGGATTTTTGGGGGTGTGACAGATTGGTATCAGAGCCATTGGTTATAGAGAACTTGGTTTTAATATGGGAAAACATTTTTATTAAAACCAGACTATAACCAGAACACTGCTCTCAACGATCCACAACGACGCTTCGCTCCACGTGCAAGACTCAACATCCTAGGTAATAAGGTTTATGTTTATTGCCTACATGCTAGAATTACATAGAACTTTGCTCGTGGTATGCTTAGATTACATTGCTCACTACTTGTTATTGCTTGAGAACACTGTGTGTTTACCCACTTCTGTCATCGCACTATTCACGAACCTTTCTCACTTATGTTGCCTTTGGTGTGAAGATCAATGGCCGGACGCATTAACTTGACTCAAGCTCAGTTGACGGCTCTCATTAACGAACGAATTGCTGCGGCACTTACAACCGTCCAAGCAGGAGGTATACCCTGCAGTCGTAACTAGGATCTTTAGATCCTACACTCCTAAACCAACTCTTGTGTTTAACCTTGTCCTATTCTTATACACAATAGGTCAACACGCTTAGCCACCTGTGTACACCTTCAAAAATCTCAAGGATTGCCAACCTAGTACCTTCAGTGGAACTGAGGGAGTTGAAGGCCTCCTCCACTGGTTCGAAAGGCTCGAAACTGACTTTGAGGTGCATGATTGCCCTGAGTCTCGTAGAGTAAAGTTTGCTACTGGAACACTCGAAGGTGCTGCATTAACCTGGTGGGAAGCACAGGTTCAAATGTTAGGGCTGGCAGCTGCTAATGCCACCCCCTGGAACGAGTTCAAGGACCTAATTAAGGAAGAGTTTTGCAGTCAAGAAGATATCCGCAAACTAGAGGTAGAGTTCCTCAACTTACAGATGGTGGGGTCTGAAATTGAAGCTTATACGAAGAGATCGAATGAATTAGTCACATTTTGTCCCACTATGGTAGACCCTCCCACCAAACGCATCGAGCTGTATCTCAAGGGTCTGGTGCCCGAAATTCAGAGTCATGTGGCCGCAGCTAATCTTGGCACTACCCAGCAAGTCACTCGACTTGCTCATCGTCTCACAGACCAGGCTGTAGAACAAAACAAGCTACCGAAACGTGTTAAAGCTGATACTACATGTGCTTCTAGTGATAACAAACGCAAGTGGGATGAAACCCTGAGCAAGGGATTAATTTTGGTCCAGCCTCTTGCGCAGCAACAAAAGATAGATGACTACCAGAGCCCCAGACTGCAGTTTTCTAGTAGTCATGGGCAGAGTGGATATCGAGGAAATCATCCAAAGTGTAACAGATGCAATAGACACCACAGCGGTCAGTGCAACAAGGGTCGTTGCCAGAGGTGTCTCAAGATTGGTCATGATGCTAAGGATTGTCGAAGCTCACGTCCTGTAACTCAAGAACAGCTACGGCCGCCTCAATCTTCACAGAATCAGCAGCAACAACAAAGTTTTAAAGGATGTTTTCAGTGTGATGCTAAAGATCACTACAAGAGACATTGCCCGCATATAAACCAGGACCAGACTCAGAACCACGACCATGAAAACAGGGACGACAAGGGGGATAGCGTTAGGGGAAACAATGGAAACAATGACGCCGAGGCCGCATGTACGTGATTGGTCAGGGCGACGCAAGGAACGATCCTAACGTAATAATGGGTAAATTTCTTCTTGACGACTTCTATGTTACTATCTTGTTTGATTCGAGTGTGAATACCAATTATATGCCTTTGAAAGTTAGTCGAATGTTAAAACATACACCAACTCCCTTGAACACCCAACGTGTTGTAGTGTTAGTTAATGGTAAAGGTCTAGAGGCCGTACATAGTTCAGGGTTGTAATCTTATCATCGCTGGTCAGACGCTTCCTATCGACCTCATTCCTATAGTTTTGGACAGCACCTATAGCTTGCGCACCGTATCGCTTAGCTCCATCTGAATTGGAAGAACTGTCTAAGCAACTACAAGAGCTCTTGGATAAGGGCTTTATTCGTCCAAGCGCTTCGCCTTGGGGAGCTCCAGTACTATTCGTGAAAAAGAAGGATGGCACTTTCAGGATGTGCATAGACTACCGCGAACTGAACAAGGTGACAGTGAAGAACTGTTATCCTCTTCCTCGTATTGACGACTTATTCGACCAGTTGCAAGGGTCGAGTTACTATTCCAAGATTGATCTAAGTCAGGGTATCATCAGCTGAGAGTCCGGGATAAGGACGTCTCCAAGACAGCATTCAGAACTCGCTACGGTCACTACGAGTTCCTAGTCATGCCATTTGGGCTTACGAATGCGCCGGCAGTTTCCATGGATCTTATGAACAGGGTGTGCAAACCCTATCTTGACAAGTTCGTCATTGTCTTCATCGACGACATTCTGATCTACTCCAAGAGTCAGGAGGAACACGAGCAGCACTTACGTCTTATCTTGGAACTTCTTCGAAAGGAACAACTGTACGCCAAGCTTTCAAAATGCGACTTCTGGCTTCGTGAAGTCCACTTTCTAGGCCATGTGGTGAACAGGGATGGGATTCATGTCGATCCATCCAAGGTAGATTCGATCAGGAACTGGCCTGCACCGCGTACACCAACGGAAATACGCCAATTCTTGGGTTTGGCGGGGTACTACAGACGATTCATCAAAGACTTCTCAAAGATCGCACAGCCGCTTACCATGTTGACACAGAAAGGTGTTACCTATCGCTGGGGTAATACACAAGAAACGGCTTTTCAGTACCTGTAGGATAGACTATGCAGCGCACCTATTCTCTCATTGCCAGGGGGCACGGATGATTTTGTGGTCTATTGTGACGCATCGATACAGGGGCTTGGTTGTGTATTGATGCAGCGTGATAAAGTTATTGCCTACGCTTCGCGGCAACTCAAAGTTCATGAACGGAATTACACGACGCACGATTTGGAGCTGGGAGCTGTTGTTTTCGCGCTCAAGATATGGCGACACTACCTGTACGGTACCAAGTGCACTATTTACACCGATCATAGGAGTCTCGAGCATATCTTCAAGCAGAAGGAATTGAACATGCGTCAACGACGATGGGTCGAGTTACTTAATGATTACGAATGCGCCATCAAGTATCATCCAGGCAAAGCCAATGTTGTGGCTGACGCCCTCAGTCGGAAAGACACTCTACCTAGGCGTGTACGAGCTTTGCAGCTCACTATTCAATCCAGTCTTCCTGCACAGATACGAGATGCTCAGGTGGAAGCATTGAAACCAGAAAACGTAAAGGCTGAAGCTTTACGCGGCTCAAGGCAACGATTAGAACAAAAGGGAGATGGCGCCTACTATGTAACAGGGCGTATTTGGGTACCACTATACGGCGGTTTACGAGAACTTGTGATGGATGAAGCTCACAAGTCTCGCTACTCGGTGCATCCAGGGTCGGATAAAATGTACCACGACCTTAAAACAACATATTGGTGGCCTAGCATGAAAGCCCACATCGCGACTTACGTCGGCAAGTGTTTGACATGTGCAAAAGTCAAAGTGGAGTACCAGAAACCAGCGGGCCTACTGCAGCAACCCAAGATACCGCAATGGAAATGGGAAGAAATTTCCATGGATTTTGTCACAGGCCTACCCAGATCTCAGCGGGGGAATGATACTATATGGGTGATCGTGGATCGACTCACCAAGTCTGCACACTTCCTGGCTATTAAGGAAACGGATAAGTTCTCCACTCTCGCAGATGTTTATCTTAAAGAAGTTGTTTCGAGGCACGGGGTGCCCACCTCCATCATTTCGGATCGGGATGCACGATTCACGTCAGGGCTATGGCAAGCGATGCACAAATCTTTTGGCTCACGGTTAGACATGAGCACAGCGTATCACCCTCAGACGGATGGGCAGTCTGAGCGAACGATCCAAACTCTTGAAGACATGCTTCGGGCATGTGTTATTGATTTCGGCAACGGCTGGGAAAAGCACCTCCCTTTGGTGGAGTTCTCATACAATAACAGCTATCACACCAGCATACAAGTCGCTCCATTCGAGGCATTGTACGGGCGTAAATGCCGGTCACCTCTCTGTTGGGCAGAGGTGGGGGATAGTCAGATCACGGGTCCGGAGATTGTAGTGGACGCTACAGAAAAGATTGCACAAATACGACAACGCATGACGGCAGCACGCGACCATCAGAAAGCATACGCGGATAAGCATAGGAAACCGTTGGAATTTCAGGTCGGGGACCGGGTTTTACTAAAAGTCTCACCCTGGAAGGGTGTGGTTCGTTTTGGCAAACGGGGCAAACTAAATCCACGGTATGTCGGACCATTCGAAATCACTGAAAGAATAGGCAAAGTAGCCTACAGACTAAACTTACCAGTTGAACTCGGTGCAGTTCACAACGTATTCCACGTGTCGAATCTGAAGAAGTGCCTGTCAGATGAGACCCTCATAGTTTCTTTCAAGGAACTCACTATCGACGAGCGGTTGCAGTTCCTCGAGGAACCAGTTGAAATCACGGACCGGGATGTCAAGGTCCTCCAGAACACTAGAATACCTCTTGTTCGAGTTCGTTGGAACTCCCGTCGTGGCCCAGAGTTTACCTGGGAACGAGAAGATCAAATGAAACTCAAGTATCCCCAGTTATTTGGAAACAGTGCTACCACTACTGAGGCTGAAGCTACTACAGAATTTCGGGACGAAATTCCAAATCAACGGGGGAATGATGTGACACCCCAGGAAAACCAGTAAACAACACAACACAACTAGCTTCCTCAGTAACCACGAGCTAAATTTCGGGACGAAATTTCTTTCAAGTTGGGGATAATGTGACAACTCGAGTTTCCAAGATTTCCGTCTTCGCATTAATTGCACGTCAATTGTTTAGATTGTCTGTTACACGACTTGTTTGTTTCACAACCGGACACGTTGTAATATGTTAGATCGTATTGTAGTTGATATGTTATACATGATGGGTGTTAAGTGTGTTTTAATTATATATACTTGATGTGCATTATTTGTATATGTTTAAAATATGGTGGTGTTAATTTAGGTTTTATAAACAAAACAATGGAACTTTGGCCAATACTCTAACCCATCCGAAAACACCTCATGGCCGAAAACACCCTATGTGTCTTCGTCCACCATGTTGCCAACGAAAACATGGAATGGGCTTTGGCCCAGTATCGATTCAATATGGAAACCGGCCCAAACTCAATGAAACTTGGCCCCAAACCCCCTCTTTCTATGTATACGTGAATACATAGACATATTGCACAATCCTTGCCAGTTTGCAAACCCTAAAACGTGTTTTCCTTCCCTGGTTCGTGTCGGCAGCCCTTTTATCTCTTCGAAGTCTTCTGTGGCATCATCATAATGCGGTTAGTACGTCCCCACTGTAATGATCAGAATCCTTTGATTGTTTGCAAATTGTTTTGTCTAATCTAGTTAATGATCATGTGATTAAGTCAGTTTTGGATGATGTGATGTTAATCGATGAAGTAGGGTTGCATGTTGATATTGTAATCATCGTATTTAACGACTCGGCCAACATGTTAGACGTAGTGATGTTTTTATGCTAGATTTGTGAATGTGTGATCGATACATGTTATTATATAGTCATGATTATTGTGATTTGGATGGTTTGATGATTTTATTAATTAATAAAAGGCTAAGCATATGAGAACTAGGGAATCGATTAATGTCAGTAGCATATCATGTGCAATAAGTGGGGATATGATGTGTTGCTTTGGAAACTGTCATGTATATGGGATAATGTGATCGATCATGTGTGCCTGATATTGATGATTCGGTTTGCATGTGAAACATTGTACAACATAACCTTAGTCAAACCCACTCAAACTAAATGGTCCAATAACCTCTTGAGGTGATTTACACTTGTCAGCCATTGTTGATTATTTTAATGATGATGTTGTTTTCACAATGAATTGGTAATTCATATGATTTCGTATGTTAACTGTCATGTATA
Organism: Helianthus annuus; assembly: GCF_002127325.2. Lineage (NCBI taxonomy): Eukaryota > Viridiplantae > Streptophyta > Magnoliopsida > Asterales > Asteraceae > Helianthus > Helianthus annuus. Next base: position 35,738,605 of record NC_035438.2, read on the forward strand.
TTGGTTGATAAGATCGATCGTGTATGCTTGTTATGATGATTGGGTATTATTATTGACTTTTTTTTGTTTGGATATACAACCGAATGACTAATGGTAAAGTGAAACGGGGTAATCGATTAAGGTTTCTGGGATGGGTAACTGGTAACAAAGATGAGGTTTAGTCGACGAAATCAAAGGAGACCAACGAAAACACAACACTAGACGAAAACACCTAGTGTTTTCGTCACATGGGGGATTTCGCCCAAGCTTGTGTTTTCGCCATAGGCAATTTCGTTGTGTGTGTTGACTCAGTAACCCTGTTAAAGTTTATTAACACTGTTAAACCCATTAACTCTATTAGGCTAAGCATATGACATTACCACTTTATTTACTCTGTTAAGTAGGTAACTCTAATGGTTTGTTAACCCTGTTAGCTAATTAACTCTGTCAGTTTACTATTCCTGTTGTGTATGATAATCCTGTTAAGTGGTTAACTTTGTCAAGTATGTTAATGAATACACATGTTAGAACAAACTGTGAGAGACATTTATGTAAAGCTGGAATTGCACGAACTTGATTAACTGCTTACGTGACATATGATGTGAACTGCTAAACACACTCTGCGATACTGATTGCATGCGAAACTTTACGAACTGGAACTGATAAAGTATACGTGCTTACTATAGGACTTGATTGATAACTTGTGAGCACATAGTTTAGCATACCGAGCAAACCAAGGTGAGTTCACACTCTTACTAAGGCATGGCATTCCCGGGGAATAGGGAATGGGTTGAATGATGGAATTGAACAATTACGCGTACATACACGGTTACTAGACTATCTACCATGGTCCTCGGGTTAAGCAGGACACTTACGTAAAACCTACGTAAACAATAATATGCTACTGTCTTCCGGAGTCAGGAAGGACACTTACGTAAAACCTACGTAAACAATAACATGCTATTGTCTTCCGGAGTCAGGAAGGACACTTACGTAAAACCTACGTAAACCCCACGCGTACCACTGTCCTCGGGTACAGAAGGACACTTACGTAAAACCTACGTAAAGCTTGTACGTACTACTGTTCTCGGTTGTGAAGAACACTTATGGTTACGAATAGTCTAGTGGATATACAACATGGGAAGCCCCCACCAATAGAACGTACTGTCGGCCCAGTAGAGCCACATGATTACAAACGAACTTACTATTACGCATTTACTTTCTGTGAACTCGCTCAACTAGTTGTTGATCCTCTGTTACATGCCTTGCAGGTCGTTAGGTACATTTGGGAGCTTGCACAGGGAGGAGCTGGTCGTTGTGGGCACGGATCGTGAATGTTTCATTAAACACTTTATGACATTTCATACTTTATTATGTTGGGTTTTATTTATACGCTTCCGCTAAATAGTGATAACATACTTGCGTTTTGAACACCTTTCATATTGGTGATTGAATGGCATTTACTTTTACTTATTAATTACATGTTCAATATGATTGGTGGCTTGATCCTGGTCAGTCACGCTCCCAAGCGGTGATATTCCGCAGGTGGATTTTTGGGGGTGTGACACTATTTCATTCTCTCTCTAAAAACACCACCCGCCACCACCATTTACCACCCACAAGCACCGCCTTCTACCACCGCTTTTTACCACCGCTTTCTACCACCCACCCTCACTAACCTATCCTCTCTCTATCTATCTCCCAGCACCACAACTCCAAACCCCAAACAAAACAAACTTAAAAGACAACACCACTGCCACATAAAGTACAAAATTCGTCAATTTTGAAGTCAAAGGACACCGCCCGAAATTTGGTATATAGATAAAAAAACAAAACTTGCAATTTACTCTAAAACCAGAAAGCACAAAATACAACTAACAATACATATAAATCTTGTAAATTATTATATAAATTTAGCATAGATTATGTGTTGTGAGAGCTCGGAGCCTTCACGGATGCTTCAAATGAAACAATAAATATTGCAATTTAACACACCTTTTTCCATTTCACAACCCCAAAGGAAGTTACGGTAATCCAAATAAAGCTCCCAATCATTTTTTTAGTCACTAGTTTTTTTATTATGTTTACTTAATATTTTAAGTTGTATTGAAAAATGCAATTAATAATTAAAAAAGGAAAATTTCAATTAATATTAAATAATCATAACCGAATTTAATTGAAAAACTTACAAACAACTAAAAAAGTAAAACAACAATTTCTAATTATAAAAATAAAACAAAATCATTTTGATACTCTTGACGGATTTTTTCTTTCGCCGACTCGAACAAATCATGCTCGCCTCGGGATAGAGGGTCGGCTTGAAGATCAATCAAATTCATATCATGGTTCCTATTTCTCCATCTCTTCAAGTCGACGAGCTTGGCCATATTCGACGCTAATCTTGCCTCGTCTTCCTTGAATATAGTCACCATTGCGGTTGTTAATTTTTCCCTCTATTGTTCCTCCCGGGTGGGTGATGGGGAGTGTGAAACACGAGCCTTAAGTGTATTAGATTGTGTGATTTAATGTGTTTTATGCGATTATATCTTTCGAATTCGATAACTACGAGCTTTTGTGGTTTTACAGGTTAATCATCATAATTCGGAGGAATTAAAGTGCATGGAAGTGAAGAGGAACAAGCAAGGATGTTTACCGAGAGAAATCATATCATTCGGGACTTGTTCGGGGCTGAAATATAGCTTGGATTCATGAGAAATGCGAATTATTAAAGTCCAAGGGCGTTTGGTAATTAAATGAAAGTTAATTATAGTGGAAATGTTGAAGGGATGAAGAATCATGAAGTACAGAGGTTGAAAATGACAATAGTTGAAAGATTGTTTGGCTGGGTAAAGGATTTGTGAAATCCCGCCTCCACCTACGGTTCATGAACCTCCACCTACGGTTGGTGGATTTTTTTTTGACATTGGGATTTCATGGTAGTAAGTGTGACGCATCTCTCTTCACTCTTCACAGCGGACATGACGCCGCCTACCTGCTCCTCTATGTTGACGACATTCTTCTTGTCACATCCTCGGATCATCTATGACAGCAGCTCATGGCTAAATTTGCAGCAGAATTCTCCATGAAAGATCTCGGTCCCCTCAGTTTCTTCTTGGGCATCTCGGTTACCCAACACAAGTCCTCTATGTTCTTATCACAACAGTCGTATGCTACTGACATCATCGCTCATGCAGGCATGCAATCCTGCAACCCCGGTATCCACCCAGGTTGACACGAACGGAAAACTGAGTGCCAACTTAGGGGAACCTTTTCATGATCCCAACCTCTACAGAAGCCTGGCACGTGCACTTCAATATCTCACTTTTACACGGCCAGATATCACTTATGCGGTTCATCAGATATGTATGCATATGCATGCCCCTCGAACCGATCATTGGAATGCTCTGAAATGGATCATTCGGTACATTCAAGGCACCGTCTCATACGGCCTTACTTTGGGCCACACCTCCGCCACGTCTTTACTCACCTACACTGATGCAGATTGGGCTGGTTGCCCAGATACCCGAAGGTCCACTAGTGGCTTTTGCATTTACTTCGGGGACAATCTTGTCTCGTGGTCCTCGAAACGCCAGTCTACTGTCTCTCCTTCCAGTGCCGAGGCTGAATATCGTGGGGTCGCTAATGTGGTTGCCGAAATCTGCTGGTTGCGCAATTTATTACTGGAGCTTCATCACCCTCTGACACGAGCTACACTGGTCTATTGTGACAATGTCAGTGCCATATATCTCTCCGATAACCTGGTTCAGCATCAGCGCACGAAGCACATAGAGCTCGATATTCATTTTGTTCATGAGCAGGTCTAGCGCGGTCAATTTCGGGTTCTCCACGTTCCATCCCGCTACCAGATAGCCGACATCTTCACCAAAGGTCTGCCACGCATTATTTTTGAAGACTTCAAATCCAGTCTTAGCATCCGCACACCTCCCGCTTCGATTGCAGGGGTATATTAGATATATTGTATTATATTGTATAAATTGGATTAGCTTGATTTCAAGAATGTCTGTTACACCTTTCCATATTTCCGATTCATTGTAATGTGTATATATTTGATGAAAGATTATGAGAAGGAAATGGAGAATTATTTCAATAAAAGCGACTTCTTCTTCTAGTAAGAATCTACCAAAATGAACCCTATGAAAGAAGTCCTGGATCTGCCACTGCTCGGTTCAGTCCTATGTTTGCCATGAAACATGACTTCTAGCCAACCTTTTCTTCTTAGTTGAAAACACACTTGGGACGTAGACCCGAACTTTCGCCTTGTTGGATATCCTCTTCACTGCCCTATCCTTCCAGTGGCTTCCGGAGAAATTTCTAGTTGCATCTTCATTCAATAAAAAACTTGCACAAGGCAAAAGAGAGTATCTTGTTGTCACTATTCCATGGAGTTCAGATCGATGAGAGCTTCCACGAATACAAAATAAACTGAAAGATTAATGGTGAATAAACAAACGAGATTTTTAGACTAAACTGATCGTTGATTTTAATCAGATCTACATCAAGTTCTCTTCAACACGAATACGAAGTGATGTGTTATTCTGTTTCAACGCAACGTTTAACCTATGACCTATTAATACATAATTATGCATGGGCTTAACGTATTAGGCGCATGCCAGGTATATTTAATAACTATAAGTTTTGACCCATATCAAACTAAATCATAAATATAAAACAAAATGTTTGCAACTCATATTCGAATAGCATATTGGATTGAATGATTAGTTTTCAGCAGATTATTAACAGTAATACTAAATTTTCATGTATTCCACGTGATGCCAACCTTCCAGTTTCCCCTCATCAACGAACGGTTCATATCATGGCGCCTAAACACAAAGGGCATTTGGGAGTTAGGTCAATATGTTCAATAAATGAGATTGAAACTATTTGAAAGTGATTGATTCTCAAAAAAAATTATTTTTTTTTTATCGGCCAACAAAATTTATTCATTATCAAAGGACCAACCATAAGTTAGCCCACACCAATTACATACACCAATAGAACACAACCAACCTACATACACTTACTCGATAGATCAAAATTACACCACTCCTCCCACGATAATTCCTTTAACGTCGAACGGTTACCGACCCATAAGAAACTTAAATGTTTGATTTTATTCGCCATTTGTTCCCGGTTTATTTGCTTCTCATTAAATACCAACTCGTTTCTACTACGCCAAATAACCCAAAGTGATACTTGCATAATAGCATATACTAGCTTCCTCCACTTTGCATTGCCTCGAACACTTTTATGCCAATCCAACAAATCCTTTGACTTTGATTCTCAAAATTGACTTTAAAATTTTTAGATAACTTTTAAAAATAAAAGTCCACATATGTTTATTATTAGGAAACTTAGAATTTTGACTTTGATGTATTTACCATTTATTTTGTTTACCGTTTTAAATTGTGGACCAAATCACTTTGGTAGCACTCCAAGAAAAATTTAATGAACCCACTAAGACTATGTGTCACTGACGGACCTAGAAATTTTTCTATTGGGGTGCGAAACATTTTAAAAATTTTTAGGCCCCAAGGTATATAAGTAAAAAATCGGTTCGTATCGTGTCGGGTCAGGTCATGTAAAACAAAAGAACATCAAACTAAATTTATATAATCATCAAAAATATGTCAAACCTTGTTACAAACATAATTAAAACGTCACCCGCTACGGGTTTTCATTTTTTGAAATCTATCCAAAACATGGCTCCATAACATATTACATAATATATCAACTATTCAAGCCCTAGAAATCATAATGTAAATAACCCTAAAAATAATCTAAACGACATATACACCATAAAAAGAAAAAGCCAAACATTCTTCACTAACAAATATAACCCACCAGATCTACTGTGTGGTGTATGCGGCTATAAAAAAAGCAAAATATCATCACTAACAAAATATAACCGACCATATAACATAATGAAAAACAAAACGAAGCACATGTCTACTGTCATGGTTAGTATGCGGCTAATATCAACCAAAATTCATCAAAAATAACAAAGAAATTTATCCGTGTTCGATCGGCGGTGGTATGGTGGCTGATTACGGTGGTATGCGGCTGCTGACTGTTCACTGTTGTGTCGCGGATGTTCTGATCGCTGGTGTGCAGGGAGGATAGAGAGAGCGGGAGAGAATATGTAAGGGTTTTGGGCTTGTTTATTTTATTTTAGTTTGAAATATTGTTGATTTGTTGGGTTTGTTTATTGGGCTAAGACTTAGTAGTGAGCTAGTTAAAGGTATTGGGTATTTGGGTTTAGTTATTTAGGTATTAAAAGTTATATAATTTAGGTAGTATTTAAAAAAATAAGAGTTTACTAAAAAAATTAAAATAAAATTGATAACACTTTTTACCTAAGGGGTGCAGACGAAAAATTCCAAGAGGTGCGTATAGAAAATTCCAAGGGGTGCGGACGGGATTTTCGACGGACTTAGCACTAATTTTTTTTCCTGGGGGTGCGCCCACCCACCTTGGCTTTGTCTTAAGTCCGCCCCTGCTATGTGTATTGATCAAGTCTCATAACCCCCATAGATGTGGGGTTATATGACACGCGATATATGTGTAAATGAGGGTTATAGGGGTTAGATATGTAGTGGGGTTATACTCCTTCAATTATATGGGTGGAAGTTGGCTACAAAGTCCATTTTTCCTACAAAGTGTAAAAAGTCATAAAACACTATAATTTTAGCTATAAAACACACATAAAACCCACAAATAACATAGTGGAGATTACTAAAACACCACATTTGTGGGTTTTGTGTTGTGTTTTGGATGATAAGGCTTTGATTATTGAATGACTAACATTAGTGTGTTTTATGTTGATTATCATGTTGTGTTTTATATTACTAGTTGTATGATGGTGTGTTTGAAGTATTTAAGGACTGTTAGGGTTTAGATATTGTGTTTTAGTGATCTTTGCTATGTTATTTGTGGGTTTTGAGTGTATTTTATGACTGAAATTGTCGCTTTTTATGACTTTTTACACTTTGTAGGAAAAATGGACTTTGTAGCCGAATCCCACCCGAATTATATATATATATATATATATATATATATATATATATATATATATATATATATATATATATATATATATATATATATATATATATATATATATATATATATATATATATATATATATATATATATATATATATATATATCCGTGTGTGAGAGAGAGAGAAACCAACATGACACGCCGCTATGCATATCACGGAGGGAAAACTTTTTTGCCCATATCGCCCCCGGGGGGGGGGGGGGGGGGGGGGGGGTTGTACCCGGCGCTATGGGGCTGGATGGTGGTATATAGCGCCATATGAGGCTCCACTATGGGTGGCCTAATAAGGGAGTGTGATCTTATATCAGTCTAGGATGAACCAAAATTGAAAGGATACTTTAAGAATGAAACCCGAATCCCATCTAGAATTCTAAAATTGTTGGGCAACGATAATCACTTCACATCCATCTCAGGAAACATCAAGAATTTTCATCCTAAATCCCATCTTGTGCCATTTGCGACGCCATCCCGTCCAACCACTCGAGGAACCCGAATCCCCCACCCCGAACATGTCCCTTCACCGTAATATTAATATGGAGGATCTGAAATACATATGAAAAAATAATTAATAATGTATTTCCGTACTCTTTAATTATATAATTTAAACAGATAACTATCACTTACATAACTATGATACTTTAATTATTTATGATCAATAACAAAAAAGGTGTTGACAAAACGTATCACACATATATTACTTCCGTGCTAAAGAAGAGCATGTTCCAGGGGATTATCGTTGTGGCTTGTTGGTGCATATGGATACGGAAGGCTAGGAATGAATTGAAATTTAGACAAAAATTGGTAAAGATTTAAGACATTATTGTAAATATTTGGCCGTTTGATTTTCTTTGATTTAAGCATAGGTCTAATTGTAGGTCGGTCCTATTGACGGATTGGTGTCTTTTGATCTGATGTAAGTTTGGGTTATTTTGCGCCTTGCCTTTTTTGGGCTGCAGTTGTTTGTTTGTGTTTTATGAAAGTAACCGTTTAAAAAACATATATTACTAGTGCACTCCCTATTGCTTTCAGTTATTTTAGTTATTATTGTTATTTTAAAGAATTCCATGTGGCTCATATATAATATGTAACATACGAAAGTCGTCTTTCTATATACCTCATATAAGATGTAGCATACGAACGATGAGCTTTTATAGAACCACTATAACGACTTATTTGATAAGGGGCACATTCACTAAAAAATGAATAGGGGTTAAGTCGATTAGCCAGGGTCGTTCCAATGTTTCTGGATGCCTTAAGCAAACTACAAAGACAGGGTCCTTTGAATTGGTATAAAGAAAACATCGGAAGTTTCAATCGCAAACACAATATCATAACTCAAAGATTCAATGTATCATCAATTATGATTTTAGGGAAAACAGTGATTTCTCCCCAATCATTTCTCCTAATTTAACCTCAAATTATATATAGATATTTATATAATATGAAAGACAAAAGTCGGTGGTTCGACCATGCCTTTCTCACGTGACCCCAAAGCCCACCGCCATCTGTACGTTTCAAAAAAAAAATTGTGAAATAGGTGAGGGTAGTGTGGTGGAACAAGACAACAAATGTTCATTACTATTATTACTATATATAACAAATTGCGTAGGTCTTATCTACAGTGTACAAATTGGACAAATGGACAAATTTTGATTGTTAATTACGGTTATGCCACCAACCTAATTATTTGAAAAAAAGAGCCATGGCAGCAGGGGCGGACCTTTAGTTATGTGGGGCGTAGCCCGGGCTACGGCTCAACTTTTTACTAGTAGTGTTAATTTTTATTTTTGTTTCGATTTTTATACATAGGACACCCCTGAACAAGTACGAGGACACTCCTCAAAAACTTTTTTACAAAATAATAAGATGTTGGTAAGCCCAAATAAGTAAATAATAATACATTAGGTAAGCCCAAATAAGTAAATAATAACACATCTGCTAAGCCTAAATAAGTAAATAATAGCCCAAAATTGAATGATTATTGATTTGGGCAATTGGGCGGCATGTTTAATCACTGTTGGATATCGAACAGACGTGAACGAACAAAGAGCCAACAACATTGAACGAACATCAGTGGCACTTCGGCAGATCATTGAACGAACAGACGTGAGAGACGTCGACTCCAAAAAACGAACCAACGGAAGTACATAATCGGCACTTGAACTTCGGCAGGTTTGTTCGATTTCGAACAGAAAATACAGATTTGTTTCGATTTCGTCACACAATAAGCGATGATGATGATAATTTTGACAACTTGAATGGAATAAGTGATCTTGCGCGTCTTATGGTTGAAACAGAAACACATATTTCTTGTCCTTTAGTTTATCGGGTAGTTAAATTAGCTTTACTTGTACCGGTTGCAACCGCAACCGTTGAAAGATGTTTTTCGAAATTGAAGCTTGTCAAGACGGATTTACGCAATCGAATGGGCCAAGAATTTTTGAACAATGCTATGGTTTGTGCGGTCGAAAAGGATTTTTTACGTGAAGTAAAAGACGAGGATGTGATGGAACGATTTCAAGCTACGAAAAAAAGAAGAGGACAAATCTATTAGGTAATTGTTTTACTTTATTTATTTATTGTCGTTTTTTTATATTTTATGATTGCACGATAAAAAAAAAATTTGGGATACCCCTGAGTTGATGTTCTAGTTCCACCACTGATGGCAGACTTGAAAAAAAGACTCACAGAAGTTAATATTTACCACCACCATGGCACCACTGCTTATATCTCTATTTCTATGAAACCACCTTTATTCAAATTAATAGGAAGAGAGACATAGAAAACCTCATAAATAGAAAAAGAGCTTTTGAGAGACAAAGAGTTAGAGGTGAGAGAGTAAAAAGGAGGTGCCGGCCAGTCGGCCACGGTGGTTCCATGGCGGCGCAACGACGGCAACACCACGCGGATCAGTTCTTTTCCCTAATCTGAAGGCGGGGAAACGTTGATGGAAGTAGATTGTTGATGGTATTTGAGCACCTAGCCGCCGCCTCTGACTATGGCGGCTAGGTTTCTAGCAAGATTTCGGTCAATCTCCGGCGAGTCGTTTTCGCCTTGTATGTTCAGATCAGAGACATCCGAGCACCTGGACGACATCTTAGAAGCGAGAAGAAATTATAATTTGTAAACAAATCTTACTTATATAAAGTTTCTACATATTACTATATCACCGTATGTGTACATATTGTCTTTTGGGAAGAAGAGGATGAGTGCAGCTTGAAGTATTCACGTTATGGATTTATGGGTGACAAATATTTCAGATAGCTTTTATTAAGTAAAACTATTAGCTCTTGGGATAAACTTGTGGTCTATTTTTTCTTATTAATCACAAATTAATGAATTGTATGATAATTTCATAACCATTCAAATAAATCCGGTGCGGTTCAGTTCGATTTTAAAGCGTGGAGTAATCAAACCGTGATTAGTGGTTAAAAAGGTAAAACAAAACCAAACCGTTTATTGTTAGTTTGGATGGGTTTATATTGATTCGACTAATTGGTTTCATCACATCCTTAGGTAACAATGTGAAAATGCCCCCATTTGTAAAGGCAGATAAGACGCTTCTAAAAAACTGCCGCGACGCGCAGGATAACCCACAAGTATATAATAATCAGAGTAGGATCTTAGGAAATGCTTAGCAAGGTTTTACGACCCCCGCCCCGCAACGCGGGGGTTAAACACTAGTATTTATTAATTTCAAATATAGTGAGCAATAGTATACTTATGAAGTTTTAGGTTTCTGCCACTAACTTTTACATTTTTTATTTTTATTATTTTAATTATTATATCATATTAGTGTTATAATATTTTATTATAACTACTATTTAGCATTTTCTTTTTGCTTATAACTTTTAAGATAAGAGGTTATATAAAATTTTGAGTATGTCATTGCGATATGCATATTTTTATCCATGTCTACATTAAAATTTTGCTCAAAACCAGTAAAATACTTTTTCGTATCGTAAGTGGTAGCGAGTGTCGATGTCTTATCGGTATAGTAACGAAACAAAATTATTCCAATAGAACAATTTTCACACCGATATTGAAATTTCGGAGTTGGTACCGGTATTTTTTTTTCTTTTATAATCGATGTAAAAGACGTGACAATATTTTTTTTTTTGGGTATATAAAGACTTTATTTTTTCGGTTTTTATTTGTTGCTATAGCAAGTGTCGATACCATAACGGACCGATACCGATGCCAACCAAATTTCCACCGCGTAGTGCGGGGAAATCCCACTAGTTATTATTATTCCATATATAAATTAGCAACTTATATATATGCATCATGACTTGTACATTTTGCTTTGGGCATTTTTCAAAAAAAAAAAAGAGTTAATTTTTTACTTTTAACTCAAAGCTTTTTACCTTTTGTAATTTTAACCCTACATAATTTGTTTTTTAGCTTTAATCCAAAACTTTTCATTATTTGCAATTTAACTTCACAACTTTTGTCATTTATACTTTTTGTCTTTCGCAAATTTTCGTTTTACGTATAGTTCTAAATTTTTCGAGTTAATATGACGCAACGTGCATGTGTGGTTCAACGTTTTTACCTCTATTTTTCCATGTTTGACAGGTTCGTCGCAACACGCATATCCTAGGTCGAGTCAGTGTTGGTGGTCGATGACGGTTGTGTGACATTAGTACTATTTGACACCGTTTTACGCCCCGCCGCAACGCGGGGTGTGCTTTGGGGGGTTTTCAAAGAAAAAATGGTTATGCATATGGTTGTCGTAGCGTTGGTTTTGGGGTTTTCCAAAAAAAATGTTTTTTTTTTTTTTTACTTTTCACCCAAAAGTATTTCATAAATTACTTTTAACTCAAAACTATTTGTTTTTTACTTTTAACGCAAAACTTTTTATCTTTTACAATCTATCCTCATAACTTTTTTACTTTCAACTTTGGTTCTTTATAGTTTTCGTTTTCTGCAAATTTTTCGCTTTATGCTTGGTCCTAAATTTTGTGACTTAACATATCGCAACATGCGTCTTTGATTTAACGTTTTTACGTTTCGTTCTAAATTTTGCGAGTTAACACGACGCAACGTGCGTGTGTGGGTGAACGTTTTTACATCGTCTATTTTTTCCCCGTTTGACAGGTTCAACGTGCGAGTCCTAGATCGACTTAGTTATAACTAAAGAATCCCCGCCGCAATCCGCCGCATTGCGGCGGGTCGCAATCCTAGTTTATAAAATTAATATGTTCATACCCTTATCTTTTTTACTTCTTCACACATGTCACCTCAATGGGATTAAACACTTAAATACTTGACAAATGATTAAAAAAATAAATTATGATTTTATTGTCTTTACTATTTTTTATAATAAAGAGTAAAGTAGTCTTTTTTTTTTCTTAAAATGTATATTATCATGACAAAAATTTCTTAATTAAACATTCAGTTTTCAATTAACATTTTTGTGCGTACGAAAAAAAGACAATGTCTTTGTGAAACACCAACTTTGACCTTCATCTTTTATTACTTCATAACTTCACACCTTATCTTCTCCAACATTTCAATTTTTTTAAATTATTTTTACGACTTTACACCGCAACTCACACGTTATATTCTTATTTATATACTATTAAAGAGAAAGGTCGGTGGAGACCTTTCTCTTTTAACCTTCAAGTTTTTGACTTTTTCATTTTTTTTCCTTCAAAATTTTGAACCAACAAAAAAGGCCCTTACACTTTCAAGTTTTTTCCACTTTACGCCCTTAATTTTTTGACATTAAACACTATTAACCCCTATCATTAAGTAAGTTGCACATTCATTTCTAACTTTTAGTAATTGACAACTTTGACCTTCTTAACCTTTTCTACTTAATAACTTGACAACTCCTTTTGTTTAAATTACTTTTACGACTTTACACCGCAACAAGGACAAATTATTATACTTTTTTATCTATGTATATAATCTTAAAGACAAAGGTCGGTGGAGGACCTTTGTCTTTAAGTCCTCAACTTTTACAAAAATACACACTTAGCCCCTATACATTTATCTCCTTTCAATTTTCATATATTACAATTCTAATCCTAAAATTTTTACTTTTTAACCCCTATACTTTTAGTTCTTTCAATTCACACTCTCAAACTAGGTAACTTAAACATTCAATTTTAACTTTTGGTAATTGACAATTTTGATCTGCCAGCTTTTTTCTACTTAATAACTTAACGTCTCATTTTATTTGAATTGCTTTTACGACTTTAGACCATAACGTCCCACATTAGTATACTTTTTTTATCTATGTCTAACCATATGAATGTCTAAATTACTTTTACGATTTTACACGGTTGTCTAAAATATTGTTAAAACTTTACACTGCAATGAGCGAGCCATATATATATACCTATTTTGTGTACGTTTGTAAACTGTATTTGAAAGCAAATCGGGTCAAATATAATACGTTTTCATTCGATGGTGATGTAATTTTTATAAGCAAAGAGTCGGGTCAAATATACAGTATAGATACGAGTTACCTTAACTTTCGACGCCGCCGCAACGCGCGGCGGGTCAAAATCCTAGTTATTATAAAAAAGTAGTCGTTGACCATTGCGACACCAATAATTTCTCCTAATTTCACCTCAAATTTCTCCCTAGTCAGCGACATAATTGAGCAGAATTATCATATGCGACGTTACAGTTAGCTAGAATGACGATGTCGGCCTAAATTAATTACGAATTACATATTGCTTGGAGTTAGAATTTAACCTCTTTTATTTTAAATTTGGTTTTTCTATTAAGCATTGCAATAAATATAATTTTTGTTTTGTTTATTTGGGCCTAATATAGTAATACACATGTACTATATAATTTTTTTTTAAAATATTGAGGCCCTATTTTTTGGAGGCCCTAGACCGTTGCCTAGATTTGAAAGCATCTAGGTCCGGCCCTGCGATTAGCACAATCCAAAACTAACTGAATTATCAATATTTGTAATCTTAATTATTCTTATTATTAAAATTCGATGGAAATTACAGAATTTGTTTGGAAAATTATTGTATTTATTAATAATAACTAGATTAGAAACTCGTGTATTACACACGTTAAATATCACGTTAAATATCAAGTTACTAACCAGTAACGTAATATATTATGTTTTAACCTATTGTTTTTTAATCAACTTTCTTAAATTAAAAATTAGAAGACAAAGGGTTAAATATCAGAGCGAGAACATGAATCTTAAACTCACGTAATTGTAACGCGTGATACAATTAATTACTTAATTATTAAATATAAATCTTCAAGCACAAAATTATTCTATACAATAACAAAATGAATTGTGAATCGTGATATTCATTACTTAATCTATGTTATAATATCATTTATGTATTTTTTTACTTTAAATTAATTAATTTACATTTCTGATCTTAAACTTTAGTAGAGTTATTATAGGACTCTCGCACTCTAATAATTCATATTTTACACGATTTATATTTGTAGGTCAGTCATATTGACGGATTGGTGCTCTTTTGATATGATGTAAGTTTGGGTTATTTTGCGCCTTGCCTTTTTTTGGGCTGGAGTTGTTTGTTTGTGTTTTATGAAAATAACCGTTTAAAAAACATATATTACTAGTGCACTCCCTATTGCTTTCGGTTATTTTAGTTATTATTGTTATTTTAAAGAATTCCATGTGGCTCATATATAATATGTAACATACGAAAGTTATCCTTCTATACTCCTCATATAACATGTAGCATATGAACGATGAGCTTTTATAGAACCACTATAACGACTTATTTGAAAAGGGGCACATTCACTGAAAAATGAATAGGGGTAAGTCGATTAGCCAAGGCCGTTCCAACGTTTCTGGAGGCCCTAAGAAACTACAATGGCGTGGGTCCTTTGAATTGGTATAAAGAAAACATCGGAAGTCTCAATCGCAAGCACAATTCATAACTCAAAGATTCAAGGTAACAATTAGGATTTTAGGGAAAACAGTGATTTCTCCCAAATGATTTCTCCTAATTTCACAGCAAATTATATATAGATATTATTATAAAAAAGTAGTCGTTGACCATTGCGACAATTATAATCTCTCCTAATTTAACCTCAAATTTCTCCCAAGTCAGCGACATAATTGAGCGGAATTATCATATGTGACGTTACAGTTAGCTAGAATGACGATGTCGGCCTAAATTAATTACGAATTACATATTGCTTGGAGTTAGAATTTGGCCTCTTTTATTTTAAATTCGGTTTTTCTATTGAGCACTGCAACAAATATAATTTTTGTTTTGTTCATTTGGGCCTAATTAGTAATACACATATACTATCTAATTTTTTTTAAATATTGAGACCCTATTTTCTGGAGGCCTTAGACCGTTCTAGGTCCGGCCTTGCGATTAGCACAATCCAAAACTATCTGAATTATCAATATTTGTAATCTAATTATTCTTATTATTAAAATTCGATGGAAATTACAGAACTTGTTTGGAAAGTTATTGTATTTATTGATAATAACTAGATTAGAAACTTGTGTATTACACGCGTTAAATATCTCGTTAAATATCTTACATAAGTTACTAACCAGTAACGTAATATATTATGTTTTAACATATTGTTTTTTAATCAACTTTCTTAAATTAAAAATTAGAAGACAAAGGGTTAAAAATCAGAGTGAGAACAAGAATCTTGAACTCACGTAATTGTAACGCGTGACACAATTAATTACTTAATTATAAAATATAAAATTTCAAACAAAAAATTATTCTATACAATAACAAAATGAATTGTGAATACTGATATTCGTTACTTAATCTATGTTATAATATCATTTATGTTTTTTTTGAACGGCCAACAAACTCAATCCCGAGCACTCTCGGGGCACCCACTGGACAAACGGAGTACTCCGAGAGTAACCCGAGTCCACCACCAATTCCGGGGAAAACCCGGTAACCCACCCGCCCGTAGGCACGACAGTGAAATTACCGGTAAAACCCGTTTGGCTCAAGGATCCAACCCATGTATTTTTTACTTTAAATTAATTAATTTACATTTCTAATCATAAACCTTAGTAGAGTTATTACAGGACTCCCGAACTCTAATAATTCATTTTTTAAATGATTTACGCTTATACCTCTGATCTTTAATAGATTTATCATACGAAAGTTTAATAGTAATTATTTTTCTATAAATGATTTACGTTTCGACCCCATAACTTTAATAGAGTTATCAACTGGTCCTTAAAGTTTTTAAAAAAATGTATTTTTTTTTTGTTTTATATAAATATTTGTTCTTTTATCGTTTTTATAAGTTTAATTCTTTTGTTATTTAACTTATTATAAGTAAAAAACTAACTTTTAACTCTAAACATTTTTACTTAATTGTGTTGCTTGCCAATTTTTACCATCATTTAGAATAAAGTCTACATGGTCTATATTAACTCTTCAACATAAAGATAGCAAATTTAATTGGTTTTCAAACTTAATCCTTGAACCGCTGCGTTACAAAGGAAAAAAAATGCATATAATTAAAAAAATATTCAATATTATATATTTCCGCGTTATCGATTGTCAAAAGTTAGAATGGCCATAATTTGTAATGGTTTGGTCAAACAGGTTGTTTCTTCATTATATACAAGTCTTGTTAACTAGTATAGTTAGATAGTGTGTAAGGTGCATTTTGAAAAGGAACAAAAATATTTGGAATCTTAATTATTCTTATTATTAAATTTCGATAGAAATGACAGAATTTGCATGTTTGGAAAGTTTTTGGAAAATTATGTTTTAAACTATTGTTTTTTAAGAAAATATACAAGTTATTTCCGCATTGTGTGTTGGTAAACGACATCTGACCACATCCAATGTCAAAAGTTAGAATGATAATTAATTTTCTGGTTGAAAAGACTTATTCTCTTTGAATGAAGATGTTTATCTAGGAGAGGTTGAACCTCATGGAGTATGTTTGTAGAGTTTTCAGGGGTCTTGCCACTAGGCCATATTGTAATGGTTTGGTCAAACCGGTTGTTTCTTCATTCTATATAAATAGGTCTATGTATTGCCATAAACTCACCAAAACATAAAACATGATGAGCTCTCGACTAACTTGTTCAGTGTTCCTCTTAGTTCTCTCTCTTTCCTTTTGTGTTTCATTTGGAGCATCACCCTACATTTCCGAAGATTTCATAACCTGTCTTCAATCCAAAACCAACAATGTCACCACCTTTTCTCAACTCATCTTCACCCCGGTTAACTCTACTTACTTACCGGTTTGGCAAGCTGCAGCCGACAGCATTCGGTTCGACAACCCCAACATTCGTAAACCCTCAGTCATTGTTACTCCCACCATCGAAACGCAGATCCAAGCTGCTCTTTTCTGCGCCAAGAAACACGGGTACGAAATGCGGATCCGGGATGGGGGGCATGACTTCGAGGGCCTCTCTTACACCGCGGATGTTCCGTTTGTCATGCTTGATCTCGTCAACATGAGGGCTATAGACGTCAACGTTGCAAACAGGACTGCATGGGTCCAGGGTGGCGCTTTGCTTGGTGAACTCTACTACACTATTTCTCAGAAAACCGACACCTTGTATTTTCCGGCTGGTATTTGGGCTGGCGTGGGTGTTAGCGGGTTCTTGAGCGGTGGTGGGTATGGAAACCTGTTGAGGAAATACGGGCTCGGTGCTGATAATGTTTTGGATGTTCGTTTCATGGATGTCAATGGAAATATTCTTGATAGAAAATCGATGGGCGAAGATTTGTTTTGGGCGATTCGTGGCGGTGGTGCTTCCAGTTTTGGAATTGTTCTTGCATGGAAGCTGAGGTTGGTTCCAGTCCCGGAAAGAGTTACTCTTTTCACGGTGAATATAACTCTGGAGCAAGGTGTAACGGATATATTCTATAAATATCAATACGTGTTACCAAAATTTAATCGTGATTTACAAATGAGAGTTCAACTTAACACAGAAAATGTAGGCAACACCGCCAAGAAAACCGTTCGAATGTTGTTTAATGGTATTTATCAGGGTCGTATCGACACACTGCTTCCATTGTTGGACCAAAGTTTCCCAGAGCTCAACGTGACACGAGAAATTTGCGAAGAAGTACGAATGGTCCAGACCACCCTTCAGTTTGGAGGCTTTACCACCTCAACCCCAACCGAGGTTCTTGCGAACCGATCAGCCATCCCCAAGGTGAGCTACAAAGGAAAATCAGACTATGTGCGGACTCCGATCCCCAAAAGCGGGCTCAGAAAACTCTGGAGAAAGATGTTTGAAAACGACAACTCACAGACTCTCTTCATGTACACTTTTGGTGGGAAGATGGAGGAGTACTCAGATACAGCACTTCCGTATCCGCATAGAGCTGGGGTGTTGTACCAGGTGTTCAAGAGGGTGGACTTTATGGATCAGCCTTCGGACAAGACTGCGATATCGCGCAGACGGGTAGCATGGCTCCGAAGCTTTGACAAGAGTTTGGGACCGTACGTATCCAAGAACCCGAGGGAGGCGTATTCGAACTACAATGATCTTGATTTGGGCGTTGGAAGTGCTACTTATGAAGAAGCAAGTGTTTGGGGAGAGCGGTACTGGAAAAAAGAGAATTTTAAGAAGTTGATTCAAATCAAGGCTAAAGTTGATCCTCATAATTTCTTTAAACACCCACAAAGTATACCAGTTTTCTCTACACCTCTCTAAGACATGTAGAAGAAAGTTCAGTTTCACTTGAGCTTTTGCTATTTTTTTCATTTAAATGTAATAAACTGGTAATAATCAGAACTTAAACTTGTTTCTATCAATGTCTTTTACTTTTGAAGCCTTATTATATACCAATAACTGAAACTAAGTTTTTATCTCCCTTGATTTAACAAAATAAAATGTGAGATCCTGAAATTGGCTTGTACAGATAATGTGTTTTTCAAACTTATTTTTAAAAATGAGTTAATTGCCCGGATGGTCCCTGTGGTTTTATGTTTTTTCACGTTTAGTCCCCACTTTTTGGAAATAGCAGGTATGCTCCCTACGGTTTGTCATTTTGTTACTCGGATAGTCCCCTGATTAAATATTAGGGGACTATCCGAGTAACAAAATGACAAACCATAGGGAGCATACCTGCTATTTCCAAACTAACTGACATCTACTCAGGGACTACCTGAGTAACAAAATAACAAACCATAGGGAGCATACCTGCTATTTTCAAAAGGTGGGGACTAAACGTGAAAAAACGTTAAACCACAGGGACCATCCGGGCAATTAACTCTTTAAAAATTGAGTCTTGGCTATTTGTAAATATAGCTGTGCTTTTTAACCGAAAACCAAAACCCAACCTGAAATAACCTGTATCCGAACCCAAACTAGAGCTAACACGAAGGACTCGTACCCAAAATAACCCATACCCAAACCCGAATCACAAAAAACAGATTGGTCATCGGATATTGGAGCGGTCTATTCGGATAACCCGAAAAACCCGTAGTAAATACTTGTTAATCCCAATATTTTTAAGGTAATACATTAACCTGCGATTCAATAGAGTAATATACCAGCGACGCGCTGACATGCACCGTTCAATTGCCCACACAAATCACAAGTAGATCAAGTTCAGCTTTGAATATCCAACCCAAATTCAGAAGTGTATAACAGATAATGTCGTCACCGTCGGGGGTTATGGCCTGTCGGCGATGGCTTAAGCTGGCCCGTGATCACAAGGCGTCCGCAATGGCCTCGTAGGCCCGTTGCCAACACAGACAACATCCTCAAATGTCCATTTCTCCGTTTCTTCGATTCAGGTCCCCTTAGCTCCATTTCAAAACCCCGTTAAGCTTCCAAATTGCACCTTAAACCTATCAAAGCCTGCAAAACACAAACCATTTCAAAGTAGTGCATTGAAGAACTCAAATTAATATTAAAACACTATAAAGAAGCAACATGTTTATGCATATATGTATTTTAATCTTGGCTTTGGGATTTTTTTCAAAGAAAAAATGGTTAGGCATATGGTTGTTGTAACCTTGACTTTAGGGGTTTTTCAAAAAAAAAAAAAAAAAATTTGTTTACTTTTCACCCAAAAGTATTTCATAAATTACTTTTAACCCAAAAATATTTGTTTTTTTTTTTACTTTTAACCCAAAATTTTTATCTTTTGTAATCTATTTTCACAACTTTTTTTACTTTCAACTTTGGTCCTTTATAGTTTTCATTTTCCGCAAGTTTTTCGCTTTATACTTCGTTCTAAATTTCGTGACTTAACAAATCGCAACGTGCGTATTTGGTTTAACGTTTTTACGTATCGTTCTAAATTTTGCGAGTTAACACCACGCAACGTGCGTGTGTGGGTGAACGTTTTTACATCGTCTATCTTTTTCCCATTTGACATGTTCAAACATAATGTGCGGGTCCTAAATCGACTTATTATAAATAAAGAATCCTCGCCGCATTCGGGTCCAATAAGGCTGTAAAGGATGAGTTAGATAAATTCTTTAAATCTGATTTTGTTTTATTTATTAAGTAATATTAAAGAAATGAGTAAAAAGTCTAAAATACCCTTGGGTGACTGATGACTGTCGTAAGGGTCAATCAAAAACCTAAATAAACTACGTAGATAGCGTAAGTAGGGTATCGTATCCACGGGGAATTTGTGGCTAATGTCGCGTTTATATCTAAAAACTAAATTAATTAAATTGGGGGTTTGATGAATTTGATTGTAAAAACTAAGGAACTAATTAATAAAGTTGTAATCAATATAAGAAAGAATAACCTCTACCCGGAATCCCAATTATCCATTTACACAAAAACTTTTTTACCGATTCAAAACACCACATAGACATGGCCTCGGAATTAATGAATTTGATTAGTTAATAGGGATCGTTTCTAAGATTCACCATGCAACCTAATAAGCCGTTTGATTGTATCAACTACCCACCGATTTACCAACCCGCTAACAATGCAAGAAAGTTGCCAATACGCTTAATAAAAAACACGTAATTCAAACACAAGAAACGTTTACCAATAATCCAACACAAGTGGTCAAGCTGTACCAGTTACACGAATCCGTAAACAAAGTTCAATGCAAAACAAAGCAAAAGTTCATCCGGGTAGAAGTTACGACGAGTTTAGCCGCCCAATCATAGCTACAACAATCTTCGGGAATTGACTGGAAATGAAAGAATGCTTTAAGAGATGAGAAAATACGTTTAAAATCGCCCCTGGTCGTCTCTGGTTTGCAAAACAGTAGCTAGGGATGAGAATTCCCCTTTTTCACACAAAATTAGGCTGTTTAAATATTTTTTGCGTAATCACTCTCTCCCGCACGTCGCGGGAGAGTCTCACACCTCTCTCACGTGTCGCGTGAACAAACCAAACCGACTCAACTGAGTCATTGTTGTGCGTCGCGACATCTGCAGCTATACCCCCCGCGTGGCGCGGGGGCTTCCCTCCTGGACTTTTCTGGTTACGACTACCAGCTTCTCTTGACCATTCCAATTTTCCAATCTATTCGACCATTTTATCCTCATTTAAAAGCTTTTTATCCTGAAACATCCAACACTAAATAAGCACAAATATCGACAGGAATAATCACCTTTAAACATGTAAAACCAACTCAAAACTATATAAAATGTGACGTGTTTGCACCCGCACATCAGTGACTAGATTTAACTAAGTTAGCACCAAAGGACACAACCTACAAGATTTTGAAACATAAAGTACAAAATTCGTCAATACTGAAGTCAAAGGACACTGCCTGAAATTTGGTATATAGATAAAAAAAATAAAACTTGCCATTTACTCTAAAACCAAAAAGCACAAAATCATGCTCACCTCCGGATAGAGGGTCGGCTTGAAGATCAATCAAATTCATATCATGATTCCTATGTCTCCATCTCTTCAAGTTGACGAGCTTGGCCATATTCGACGCTAATCTTGCCTCGTCTTCCTTGAATATAGTCACCATTGCGGTTGTTAATTTTTCCCTCTATTGTTCCTCCCGGGTGGGTGATGGGGAGTGTGAAACACAAGCCTTAAGTGTATTAGATTGTGTGATTTAATGTGTTTATGCGATTATATCTTTCGAATGTGATAACTACGAGCTTTTGTGGTTTTACAGGTTAATCATCATAATTCGGAGGAATTAAAGTGCATGGAAGCGAAGAGGAACAAGCAAGCATGTTTACCAAGAGAAATCATATCATTCGGGACTTGTTCGGGGCCGAAATATAGCTTGGATTCATGAGAAATGCGAATTATTAAAGTCCAAGGGGCTTTGGTAACTAAATGAAAGTTAATTATAGTGGAAATGTTGAAGGGATGAAGAATCATGAAGTACAGGGGTTGAAAATGACAATAGTTGAAAGATTGTTTGGCTGGGTTAAGGATTTGTGAAATCCCGCCTCCACCTACGGTTCATGAACCTCCACCTACGGTTGGTGGATTATGTTTTGACATTGGGATTTCAACATAGTAAGTGTGACGCATCACTGTTCACTCTTCACAGCGGACATGACACCGCCTACCTGCTCCTCTATGTTGACGACATTCTTCTCATCACATCCTCGGATCATCTATGACAGCAGCTCATGGCTAAACTTGCGGCAGAATTCGCCATGAAAGATCTTGGTCCCCTGAGTTTCTTCTTGGGCATCTCAGTTACCCGACACAAGTCCTCTATGTTCTTATCACAACAGTCGTACGCCACTCACATCATCGCTCGTGCAGGCATGCAATCCTGCAACCCGGTATCCACCCAGGTTGACACGGACGAAAAACTCAGTGCCAACTCAGGGGAACCTTTTCATGATCCCACCCTCTACAGAAGCCTGGCAGGTGCCCTTCAATATCTCACTTTTACACGGCCAGATATCACTTATGTGGTTCAGCAGATATGTATGCATATGCATGCCCCTCGAACCGATCATTGGAATGCTCTGAAATGGATCATTCGGTACATTCTGAAATTTGGTATATAGATAAAAAATAAAACTTGCAATTTACTCTAAAACCAAAAAGCACAAAATCATGCTCGCCTCCAGATAGAGGGTCGGCTTGAAGATCAATCAAATTCATATCATGATTCCTATGTCTCCATCTCTTCAAGTCGACGATCTTAGCCATATTCGACGCTAATCTTGCCTCGTCTTCCTTGAATATAGTCACCGTTGCGGTTGTTAATTTTTCCAATTTTTCCCTCTATTGTTCCTCCCGGTTGGGCAGACCGATTCCTCATCGATATCAAATTCATCATCCATGTTGTTGAGATCGCAATGTGAACGACCATTGGAGCTACCTTGGGACGAACTATAATCATTGGACGAAGATTTTTCCATTCATTTTGATTATGAACCTTAACCCATCAACATTACCGAGAGTCAATTGGTTGGCTTTCTCAAAAATTCCTAAATCGACCTTTGAGAAAATGCCACATTCATTTCTTAAAAATGTTCATCACAATTATAAGGTCAAATGTACTGCTTGGTTAGTTGTTGCAATTTTTGTTACAAAGGTTTCCAAAAAGAACTTTTCTACGAATATCCGACAAGTAACTCAATATCATGTTGGTACAACAACCCCCACCCATAGTAGTATAGAACTGTTTCCGGATCCGTTCCCAAAACTTGGATTTATTTTGTCTATTCCCTAATATATATATATATATATATATATATATATAATATTTGGTTCAATTAAGAAATCACTATGAGGTGGGAGAACCATGTGTAGGGATAACCCGAATCCGTTGGGTAAACCCGAAACCCGACACATTTGAGACGGGTTTGGGGCCGGTTAATCGGGTTTGGGACGGATTTGGGAATAGTTTTTATTTTTTTCGCGGGTTTGGGACGGGTTTGGGATTTAGTGATATACCCGTTTACCCGACTCAATTACCCGATAAAGTGTACATGTTTACCCGTTTGTATACCCGATATAATTTCTTTTATATTATTAAATATGTATATATATGATACATCCATTTTTTTTACACATATGGGTATTCTATTCCGTATACATTGTAATTATTTGATATATATTTTTATATTGACAATACAAAATGTAACCGGTTAGTAGTTACCCGATAGATACTCAATGGGTTTCGAGATGAGTATACCAAACGAGTAATCTTTTTAAATTAACGGGTTTACCTGAAACTCGCGGGTATACCCGATACCCGATGGGTATTTACCCGCTAGAAACCCAACGGGTTTTGGGACGGGTTTGGGACAAGCTTATCTAACCGGGTTTGGGTTTGGGGTTACCTAAACCCGTCCCAAACCCGACCCATTGCCATCGTCCATGAGAACTCATACTTCCCGCGCAAGTTGAGCCACTTTGTTTTGCACAAACGTAGATAAAAATGTTATAAACACATTTGTAAAAACAAAAAACAAAAAAAAATGTCGTGTCGGTAGTTACGCCCATGTAAGTTTTATTTACACCTAATGTATATTTTCTTTATTGTGATGTATTTTTTTTATATCTAATGTAAATTTTTTTATGCGACATTTTTTTATTTTATTTATTTATTTATTTATTTTGCTAGAACAAGTAATTTTTTTTAAACTGAGACAAAAAAATTATGAAAAAAACTTTTGTAAGGCCTAATTCTCATGGTTCTGGTTCTGACAAAAAAAACGTGAAAACTACATTGTTACATAAAAATCTCGCTGTAAAAAATGTATCATATTTTTTACGCGCATTACAAAATAAAAACTTCGTAAATTGTAAGTTTTAAAATCTATAAACTTCATGTAATCTAAAAAACTGCAGCCAAAACACAATAAAAATGTGTTACAGATGAGTTACAAAAAAAAATTGAACATCTAAAAAAATGTAACATATTCTCTCTTCTCTCTCCACTGTTACGAAAATGTGTTAGTATTAGAAAATGTTGCAGGTGTCAGTAAAAATATTACAGTGAAAAAGTGTAACACATGAGATTTCTCCCTATAATGAAAATGTGTTAGTATTAGAAAATGTTGCATGGCTCCGAAGCTTTGACAAGACTTTGGAACCCTACGTATCAAGAACCCGAGGGAGGCGTATTCGAACTACAATGATCTTGATTTGGGCGTTGGAAGTGCTACTTATGAAGAAGCAAGTGTTTGGGGAGAGAGGTACTGGAAAAAAAAAAGAATTTTAAGAAGTTGATTCGAATCAAGGCTAAAGTTGATCCTCATAATTTCTTTAAACACCCACAAAGTATACCCGTTTTCTCTACACATCTCTGAGACATGTAGAAGAAAGAAGAAAGTTTAGTTTCACTTGAGCTTTTGTTATTTTTTTTCATTTAAATGTAATAAACTGCTAATAATCAGAAGTTAAAGGTATTTCTATCAATATCTTTTACTTTTGGAGCCTTATTATATATTATATAATATATACAATAACTGAAACTAAGTTCTTATCTCCCTTGATTTAACAAAATAAAATGTGAGATCCGGAAATTGGATTGTACACATATGTGTTTTCAAACTTATTTTTAAAAATTGAGTTTTGGCTATTTGTAAATAGGGGTGTGCTTTTCAACCAAAAACCGAAAACCAACCTGAAATAACCTATATCCGAACCCAAACTAAAGCTAACACGAAGGACTCGTACCCGAAATAACCCATACCCAAACCCGAATCACAAAAATCGGATTGGTCATCGGATATTGGAGGGGTCTATTCGGATAACCCGAAAAACCAGTAGTAAATACTTGTTAATCCCAATATTTTTAAGGTAATATATTAACCTGCCATTCAATAGAGTAGTATACGAGCGACGCGCTGACACGCACCGTTCAATTGCCCACACAAATCACAAGTAGATCAAGTTCAGCTTGTTCAACTTGTCCGTTGAATATCCAACCCAAATTCAGAAGTGTATAACAGATAACGTCGTCCCCGACGGGGGTTATGGCCTGTCGGCGATGGCTTAAGCTGGCCGACGGGCTTGTGTGATGTCTACGGCCCAGCTACGTGATCACAAGGCGTCGGCAACGGCCTCGAGGCCCGTTGCCAACACAGACAACATCCTCAAATGTCCATTTCTCCGTTTCTTCGATTCGGGTCCCCTTAGCTCCATTTCAAAACCCGGTTAAGCTTCCAAATTGTACCTTAAACCTATCAAAGCCTACAAAACACAAACCATATCAAATTAGTGCATTGAAGAACTCAAACTAAAATTAAATTAAAACACTATAAAGAAGATACATGTTTATGCATATATGTAATGTAATCTTGGCTTTTGGGGTTTTCAAAGAAAAAAAGGTTATGCATATGGTTGTTGTAACCTTGGCTTTAAGGGTTTTTCAAAAAAAAAAAAAAAAGATTTTTTTACTTTTCACCTAAAAGTATTTCATAAATTACTTTTAACCCAAAACTATTTGTTTTTTTTAGTTTTAACCCGCAACTTTTTATCTTTTCCAATCTATCTTCACAACTTTTTTACTTTCAACTTTGGTCCTTTATAGTTTTCATTTTCCGCAAGTTTTTTCGCGTTATGCTTCGTTCTAAATTTCTAAATTGTGTGACTTAACAAATCGCAACGTGCATCTTTGGTTTAACGTTTTTACGTATCGTTCTAAATTTTGCGAGTTAACATGACGCAACGTGCGTGTGTGGGTGAACGTTTTTACAACATCTATCTTTTTCCCATTTGACATGTTCAACATAATGTGCGTGTCCTAAATCGACTTAGTTATAAATAAAGAATCCTCGCCGCATTGCGGCGGGTCGTAATTCTAGTTTAAATAATTTAGCAAATCTAAACATGAAAAGCTAAGACATTCAACCACCTATCATCAACCTCAATTGTAAACACCCAATGCCCAAGTACAATCATAAAGCAAATAAAACTAAGAGTAAATTACAAGTTTTATCCTTTATCTATATACCACATTTCAGCCGGTGTCCTTTAGCTTCAAAATTGACGAGTTTTGTACTTTATGTTTCAAAATCTTGCACGTTGTGTCCTTTGGCACTAACCCCAGTTAAATTTCAACGTTAAATCTAGTAACATAGACCCCACATGAGGGTAAATCTGTATTTTACCCTTTCAATAAAATTTTAAATATATATTTATAAAGCTTTATTTCTCCACTCACTCACTCTCCCTCACCTCTCTCTCTCTATATCATTCTCTCTCTAAAAACACCAACTGCCACCACCATTTACCACCCACAAGCACCGCCTTCTACGACTGCTTTTTACCACCGCTTTCTACCACCCACCCTCACTAACCTACCATTTCTTTATCCATCTCCCAGCATCACAACTCCAAACCCCAAACAAAACAAACTTAAAAGACAACACCACTACCACATCCGGCAACCGCCCTTTCTGACTAAGAACCGCCGCCACATGACTTTCCGGCGATTTAACTCGACTTCAACAACAACCGGCAGATCCGACCCGATCCGCCTCCAACAACCACTCTTTTCGACTCAGATCTGAATCTTCAGCGACTATTACAGTCGGCGTCATTTCCTACTCTCGAGCGGTTGCTGTAAGCGGTGGTTGTTGTATATGACGAAGAGACGATGATAAATAACAGCGTTGGTGGTGAGTGACATCGATGACAACCACTGTATCTGATTTTTGACACCAATTTCTTGGATCTATAATCTAAATCTCAGTTTCTTCATGTTTCGTTTGCAATTCTGGTTTAGTAGTGTCGGGTGTGTCATCATTGGCTATATGGAGTTTTTGTCAGGGTTTGTGTGAGGGTTTATGTGATTTGTTGATTTCATTGTTTTCTTTTTTTGATTTACGTATATGAAGATGGTGGTGTTGGTTGCTTCTAGTGGATACAGTGGTGGTGGATGGTGATGTTGACGGTGATGGATGTGGTTGTAGATGATAAAGAGTCGTAGTTGGTGGTGGTGATAGGTGGGGCGGTAGTTACTAGTGGTTGGTTCTCTGATGGATTTGATTCGAAAATAGGATTTGTGAGTTGCAGGATCAGAAAAGCCGGTTAATTGCCCGTGATTTGATTCGAGTCCGATAAGGCTGTAAAGGATGAGTTAGATAAATTTTTTAAATCTGATTTTGTTTTATTTATTAAGTAATATTAAAGAAATGAGTAAAAAGTCTAAAATACCCTTGGATGACTGATGACTGTCGTAAGGGTCAATCAAAAACCTAAATAAACTATGTAGATAGCGTAAGTAGGGTATCGTATCCACGGGGAATTTGTGGCTAATGTCGCGTTTATATCTAAAAACTAAATTAATTAAATTGGGGGTTTGATGAATTTGATTGTAAAAACTAAGGAACTAATTAATAAAGTTGTAATCAATATGAGAAAGAATAACCTCTACCCGGAATCCCAATTATCCGTTTAACACGAAAACCTGTTTACCGATTCAAAACACCACATAGACGAGGCCTCGGAATTAATGAATTTGATTAGTTAATAGGGATAGTTTTTAAGATTCACTATGCAACCTAATAACCCGTTTGATTGTATCAACTACCCACCGATTTACCAACCCGCTAACAACGCAAGAAAGTTGCCAATGCACTTAACAAAAAACAAGTAATTCAAACACAAGAAATGTTTACCAATAATCCAACACAAGTGGTCAAGCTGTACCAGTTACACGAATCCGTAAACAAAGTTCAATGCAAAACAAAGCAAAAGTTCATCCGGGTAGAAGTTACGACGAGTTTAGCCGCGCATAGAAGTCATCATAGCTTCAACAATCTTCGGGAATTGACTGGACATGAAAGAATGCTTTAAGAAATGAGAAAATACGTGTAAAATCGCCTTTGGTCGTCTCTGGTTTGCAAAACGGTAGCTAGGGATGAGAATTCCCCTTTATCACACAAATTTAGGCTGTTTAAATACTACCTCCGTCCCATTAAAAGTGTCCTATTTTGTATTTTCAAAGTCTTTATTTATAAACTTTAACCTTAAATAATTTTGTTTATGTTAGATAATACTTGATGAAAGTTATATAATTTGAGTGTGTTTTACAAGTGTTTTTATCGGGTTAATTTTCATCAAGTTTTATATAACACAAAAAATATAAAATTAAAGTCAAATTTATAAATAAAGACATTGAAAATTCAAAATAAGACACATTTAATGGGACGGAGGGAGTATTTTTTTGCATAATCAATCTCTCCCGCGCGTCGCGGAAGAGTTTCATACCTCTCTCACGTGTCGTGTGAACAAACCAAACCGACTCAACTGAGTCATTGTCGCGCGTCGCGACATCTGCAGCTATACCCCCCGCGTGGCGCGGGGGCTTCCCTCCTGGACTTTTCTGGTTACGACTACTAGCTTCTCTTGACCATTCCAAATTTCCAATCTATTCGACCATTTTATCCTCATTTAAAAGCTTTTTATCCTGAAACATCCAACACTAAATAAGCACAGATATCGACACGAATAATCACCTTTAAACATGTAAAACCAACTCAAAACTATATAAAATATGACGTGTTTGCACCGGCACATCAGTGGCTAGATTTAACAAGAAAAAATAACTAAGTTAGCATCAAAGGACACAACCTACAAGATTTTGAAACATAAAGTACAAAATTCGTCAATTTTGAAGTCAAAGGACATTGCCTGAAATTTGGTATATAGATAAAAAAACAAAACTTGCAATTTACTCTAAAACTAAAAAGCACAAAATCATGCTCGCCTCCGGATAGAGGGTCGTCTTGAAGATCAATCAAATTCATATCATGATTCCTATGTCTCCATCTCTTCAAGTCGACGAGCTTAGCCATATTCGATGCTAATCTTGCATCGTCTTCCTTGAATATAGTCATCATTGCGGTTGTTAATTTTTCCCTCTATTGTTCCTCCTGGGTGGGTGATGGGGAGTGTGAAACACGAGCCTTAAGTGTATTAGATTGTGTGATTTAATGTGTTTTATGTGATTATATCTTTCGCATGTGATAACTACGAGCTTTTGTGGTTTTACAGGTTAATCAGCATAATTCGGAGGAATTGAAGTGCATGGAAGTGAAGAGGAACAAGCAAGGATGTTTACCGAGAGAAATCATATCATTCGGGACTTGTTCGGGGCCGAAATATAGCTTGGATTCAGGAGAAATGCGAATTATTAAACTCCAAGGGGCTTTGGTAATTAAATGAAGGTTAATTATAGTGGAAATGTTGAAGGGATGAGGAATCATGAAGTACAGGGGTTGAAAATGACAATAGTTGAAAGATTGTTTGGCTGTGTTAAGGATTTATGTTGGTGCATACGTCTGTCGACTTCGTCTTGTATCGAGTCTTGTATTAAGAATGATAGATCAGGGCACGTAGTTCGAGAAAATAGGGTTTTTAATGTAATTTCGCATGAAAGGTGTATGGGGTAATTTCACACGAAATTAGATTCCGTGTGAATCTAATTTCGTTTGGGGCATGTTCAAGCGAAATTGGAATAGTATAAATACCCCACTTGCGAAATCATTTGCAACTTTTGTAATTCCGGTACCGAAGTGCTGCCGATGTGTCTGCTGATCTGAAAACTTGTTATATCAATAAAACAAGACAATTAAGTGTGAAACAAGCTGTTTTCCAAGTCAATTCATCTGTTTCCGCCTTTTGAATTGATCAGAACTCTTCTGATTGACTCGTTTGGGTCATAAAACGATCCTACAAGTGGTATCAGAGCTCAGGAGGAAGAGTTCTTGCGAAAACAGCCATAAAATCTGTCTTCTACACCTTCTTTTATAAAATTCACAAGATTTCACGGTCAAAATGGATTGAATTTCATACATGTCATGCGAAACAGTGTTTTAACGAATCCTTGAAAGATTTGGAACTTAATTTGATCTAAAATTGATAAAATCAGTAATTTCGCTTGAAACACAGATCGAAAATGATGACGTCAGCATAATTTCGTACGGAATTACAGCTTGATTTCAAACGAAATTACATAATTTCGCTTGAAATTCATAATTTCGCTTCTAAGTGTAATTTCGTTTGAACCGTTTCACACGAAATTACCTAATTCCACACGAAATTAGTTTTAATCTCGCTCCAAAGTTGATTTCGTTTGAAATTACCTTATTTCATACGAAATTACCTTATTTCATTTCAAATTGTAATTTCGTGTGAAGTAATTTCGCATGGAATAGCAATTTCGTTTGTAAGCTGATTTCGTGTGAGAACTGATTTCGTTTGTAAGATCTTATTTCGCACCAAGTCTGTTTTCGCTTGATCTTGATAATTTCGCTCCAAGTGATTTCGTTTGAAATCATATTTTGTGTGAATCTTGTTGACTTTGAACCGTGTTGACTTTGTGATATAGATTATTGAATCATGGAAGAGGAATTCTATAATGCGTTTGTGACACCAGTTGCACCAGTCACAGCTGCTGAAACATTGTACAATGAGAATGAAACAGGAACTTATCAGAAACCGCCAAAGCTAATGTACATTGTAGATTTTCAAGGATGGAAAAATCGATTTGAGAACTGGGTGCAAGCTTACAAGTTTGACGCATGGTGTTCATTAGAAAAAGATTACGAGAAATCAAATAATGAACGTGGGCTTGAAAAAGCTTTTTGTGACTTCTCAGAAACTGATAAATTGAAATATACAAGTGAAAAAATGATGATCAGTATTCTTCAACAAGCGATTAAAGAGGACATCTTTGTTTTGCTCCAACATGAGGGTACAGCTAGATCGATTTGGACAGCGTTGATCCAAAAGTTTAAAGGAAGTGCAGATATGATCGAAAACAAAAAGGCGTTATTGAAGAAATCATTTGACATGTTTGTGGCATTTGATCATGAAATAACAAAAATGACCATTGATAGATATTGTCATCTGGTTTTGGAAATGGGAAGATTGGACATAAAGAAGGAGGATGATGAATGGGTTGATAAACTATCCGATGCATTACCACAGCAAAAATGGGGAACTTATTTGTTGATCCTTAAACACATGAGAAAATCGGAAAATATGAATCTGGCACAGTTTATTCAGAAGATTGAAAAGCACGAGTTAGATATCCAGAAAACGATCCTACAATTTGTGAAATCCCGCCTCCACCTACGGTTCATGAACCTCCACCTACGGTTGGTGGATTATGTTTTGACATTGGGAATTCATCATAGTAAGTGTGACGCATCTCTCTTCACTCTTCACAGCGGACATGACGCCGCCTACATGCTCCTCTATGTTGACGACATTCTTCTCGTCACATCCTCGGATCATCTACGACAGCAGCTCATGGCTAAACCTGCAGCAGAATTCGCCATGAAAGATCTCGTTCCCCTCAGTTTCTTCTCGGGCATCTCGGTTACCCGACACAAGTCCTCTACGTTCTTATCACAACAGTCGTACCACTCACATCATCGCTCGTGTAGGCATGCAATCCTGCAACCCGGTATGCACGCAGGTTGACACGATCGGAAAACTCAGTGCCAACTCAGGGGAACCTTTTCATGATCCCACCCTCTACAGAAGTCTGGCAGGTGCCCTTCAATATCTCACTTTTACACGGCCAGATATCACTTATGCGGTTCTACAGATATGTATGCATATGCATGCCCCTCGAACCGATCATTGGAATGCTCTGAATGGATCATTCGGTACATTCAGGGCACCGTCTGATACGACCTTACTTTGGGCCATACCTCCGCCCCATCTTTACTCGCCTACACTAATGCAGATTGGGCGGGTTACCCAGATACCCGAAGATCCACTAGTGGCTTTTGCATTTACTTCGGGGACAATCTTGTCTCGTGGTCCTCAAAACGCCAGTCTACTGTCTCTCATTCCAATGCCGAGGCTGAATATCGTGGGGTCGCTAATGTGGTTGCCGAAATCTGCTGGTTGCGCAACAACTTACTACTGCTGCTTCATCAACCTCTGACACGAGCTACACTGGTCTATTGTGACAATGTCAGTGCCATATATCTCTCCGATAACCTGGTTCAGCATCGGCGCACGAAGCACATAGAGCTCGATATTCATTTCATTCGCGAGCAAGTCTAGCGCAGTCAAGTTCGGGTTCTCCACGTTCCATCCCGCTACCAGATAGCCGACATCTTCACCAATGTTCTGCCACGCATTCTTTTTGAAGACTTCAGATCCAGTCTCAGCATCCGCGCACCTCCCGCTTCGACTGCGGGGGTATATTAGACATATTGTAATATATTGTATAGATTGGATTAGCTTGATTTCAGGAAAGTCTGTTACACCTTTCCATATTTCCGATTCATTGTAATGTGTATATATTTGGTGAAAGATTAATGAGAAGGAAATGGAGAATTATTTCAACAAAAGCGACTTCTTCCTCAATCGTCCAATATCTGGGTTCCCGCTTTGGATGATGACCCAACTTGTTTTTTCTTGTGTGATCTTTTCTAAGGACAAGGTTGTTCAGTTTTGGTGACTTGAATGTGTAGGATCGTTCTTCGACCTGTTTGAGTCGTTCAGAGAAGTTCGTATCCGAATTAAGAGGCGAAACTAATAATTCGGTGCTATTGAAGCTGTATTCACTTTAATCTTAAAGTTTTATTGATATTGAATGCAATTACACGATCTGACAGCACTTCGGCAGAGTACTGGAACAATACACCATCAACTATGTGTTGTGGATCGCTCCCCTATTTATAGATAATCTGGACCGCTCATATGACATGATGTATAAGCGACCCTACAATGTGACGTATAAGCGATCCACACACTGATCTAATAAGCGATCCTGAACACTACTATGACACATAAGCGATCCTAGACTAGGTATATATAAGCGATCCCTATACAAAACACTAAATCTAGGATTTCGTGTCATTTCCGATCTGTTCATCTTCAAGACTCGATGGAAGATGTAGTCAGCAGACGTAGGTGCACTAACAGACTCCCCCTCGGATGTTGACGGAGTCTTCATAGAGTCTTCGCACATGTCTATCTACAATCTTCATCAATCGACAATCTGCCTCTGAAATATCTGTCATTCCAAGAATCCTCGTTCTCTATCTTCATCATTAATCTAACTCTTCTCTCTCTTGAATGTTGACTCGGTGTCTTCAGACTCCCCCTCTCACACAGCTGGGATCGTAGTCTGGAATTCAAACTTTCACTGGTTCTAAAATCGTTAACAGGCTCCCATCAGGTTCCAGATTGATACCTGGCTCCATTCTCTCTCAAGATCAATATATGACTCAAGTCCTGCACAATCTCTACCGAACCATAAGTTTCTACAAAGATTAAAACTTGTCAACAAATTAGAAACTATGTTGAACCAAAACAGTAATGATTTTGCATTCAAGAAATTTATTACTAGTTCTCATCAAAACAACTTTACCATCTACACAAACACTTCCCAAACCAGTTCTTCAAGTTTAGCACTTTGAATTTCGAAAATCAGCATCTCAACACCAGTTGTCGAAAATCTTTTTGATTTTTCAAAATTTATGCTTAAACACACTGAAAATCTTTTTAGATTTTTGAATAACAGTAAATGCAGAAATTGAAATATTTACAGACAATATTTTTGTGAGTTTGTGCAAGAGGATCATATCAGTTATGAAACATATCACAAACACCGTTAAGCTTAATTACATTTTAAGTTCTAAACAATTTACCTAGATTGTCAGTATGTTTGTCCACTTAAATTTTCACACAAATTTCAACTGATTCGAGATACGATGTTAATGTTTTAAAGACTTAAACTTAATTGTGTATCACTCCACTTGAATATACTCCTGTATCTAGATCCCAAATATTCAGTCTTACAGGTGAGTATACCACAGATGATATCTGTAAAGGGGTAAATGCGAAACCGTGAGAGCTCAGGTCAGAACTTCCGTTCAGTAGAGAGATGACGGCTCGACTTTTGGTGGGTCCCCTTTAGAGGATCTTTTGTTACAACAGCAAAGATTACCAATTTTATTGTTTAATCAAATTGCTGAGGGCGGCGCTTATGTTTCAAAGCTTTTTGCAGAAAATATTATTCGGGGACTATATCAGTATTTCCATACAGCAGAAGTCCTGGAAAAATACCCCAGATATCACTGAGCATAAAGACCTAGTATCTCAGAATACGGGACCTTTCAAACAAGATTTCGGGGGTTACCCATATATCCAAGAATAGTTACCCACGAATTAAGTAAGTTTGATTTAGGTTTATATCTCGTTTCAATTTACTAAATATGCGAAAATCTACTGACACATCCGTAGTAAGATTGTTTATCACATTTTGACTTTACAAATCTTTAGCATGCTGTGATAGTCCACTGATGTACTATCATTTTCTCTTTTATGCAACAAAAACTCATTTTTCAGTTTTATCATGTTTTTGTCTTTTTCAAATTTTTCTGATGTTTTTGGATTTTCTAAAAATTCTTACTCCCCCTAAAATTCAAATACATCTAAAGAAAATTGAAAACAAACAGTACAGAACATGACAACTGATATCGAAACACCTCAATTCTCCATCCGTTTGGCTTAAACAATCAGAACTCCCCCTCACAACAAACTATTTTCCCATAATGATTTCAAAACACTTAAGTTTGTTTTAATCAGAATGGTTTTTCCGGAACATAAGTTTCGTTGTTTTTACCTTTTGTAAAAATGGGGCAAAATCATCACATTATTTACCAAATTCATGAATGATAATTAAATCAAGTTCAAATTAATGACCTTGATTTAACCACTTGTAAGATCAACTGGTTCTTATTCTGAACCAATTACAACAACCACAAACATACAATCACTTGTAAGTTTAGCAATTTAAGCTTCTTCAAACCTGTTTTTCAACCAATTACCATCTGTTGGTTGAATTTTCAAAGTGTCGATTCCTACTCCTCACTTACAAACCTGGGAGTTCCGGCAAGTCCTGCAAACACCTCACAAACAGACTTAGAAAGATGCCGATTCATGATCCACAATACCATCTTGGGATCTCCGGCAAGTCAGGATTTTATTCTTGAAAAAATATATCCACCCAAGCCTGACCTTCCTTGGGTGTAACCTCGTTGTTTTCATCATTCCTTTCAACCGACTTGTAAACCCATCCTTTGGAAGCATAAAAATCCTTAATGCTTTGGGCCTTACCACTGACCACTTTTCCAAAGATGCGTTTTACATTTCCGTTGAAAGTTTTTTCAACATCAATTTTCTTCTTGTCAGAATAAAACTGATTTGAAATTTCAACTTTTCCGATTTTAGATTTGTAATTTTTAGCACTTAGTGGCGGAAAATTCACATCGTCCACTTTCGGAACTTTCTTTACAATCTCTTTCTCAACATGTGGCTCCTCTGATTTTATGGAATCAGATTCATCACCAGACTTTTTACCTGAACCTTTTACAATCCATTTCTGATTTGTGGCATTGTCTATTCTTTTGGAAGCACTCTTTGAAGATTCTCCTTTTTCATAAGTCGAATTCTCAAAGCCTGTGAACTTCCGGGTTGACAGTTCAATCTTCTCAACCATTTTTTCTTTCATTTTTCTTGAGACTTCTTGTTTTGGTCGAAATGTCTTTGGACAATCTTTCGCAACATGACCCACAGCTTTACACTGAAAACAAGATCTCTCTTCAACCTTCTTTGAATCTTCCTTCTTCTTCATGTCTTCTAGCTTCTTAGCAAGGAATTCTTGATTTGTCTGATTTCTGAATGATTTTTCTTTTTCAGCTTCTGTTGTTTTTCCTGCAACAAACATTGTTTTTGGTTTATAAACTTTTTCATTTTTATAGTTTTTCTGTGGAACAAAACCAAGACCTTTCTTTTTGTAATTACGATTATGGTTTGGTTTCTTTTGGAAACTATAACCACAATTGTAACCCATTTTCTTGTTGATTCTCTGTTGATCTCTTGAAGTGTATTGTTTAGGTTTTCCATTAAGATTAAAATCTTTTATTTCAGAAATATTAATTTCTGTTATTTTGAAAACCTTTTGAATCATTTCAAGTCTGACACTTCTTATTGGAAAACTTTCATCAGAATATAATTTGTCAGAATCTTTCAAAGTATATGCCACTTTGACTGATTCATCATTCAAATTAGATTTCGAAAGTAAAAACTCTTTATCATAAACCCGTTTGTCCTTTTTGACTGTTGGCTTTGACACACTGGACCCAGACTTTGACTCGGGTTTGGACTCCGGATTTGACTCCTCACTGTCATCTTTATCTAACACCTGATCGACCACACTTTTTATCAACGTTGACTCATGATCAGTGTCTGATGACGTATACGTGATATCAATATTTTCTGGCAAATTATCCGACAGCCCAGACTCCCATTTCAAATTGATCGCTTTATTGACTCTTTCTGAATTTGGATTTCGAGGTGAATATCCATTTTCGACTGGGGGCGGACATCTGTTATAGGATACACTCGGTTTCTTACCAGAAGTCTTCAATTTTTCTTCATCTTTCGTCACGGATTTTTCTTCTTCAAATATCTTCACTTCTTCAAATGTCTTCAAATCTTTCACAACTGGATAAATCCCGTCAACAACAAAAGTAGAACATGAGTAACTGTCTAACAATTTCTTAACTTTCTCAGTTTCTATCTTTTGTGTTGCCAACTCAAGCTCAAGATCTGCACATTTCTTTATGTTATAGTTTGCCGTATCAAGCTGTCTCAGATAAGCTATCTTCAAAGTATTCATAGCTTCAGCTTGTTCACCATCAGAATCTGTATACTTGTTGATTTCTCTGTTCATTGTGTCATACGATTCTTTCAACTTGTGAATAATGTGCAACAGCTCATTGTTCTGCTTAATCAGTGAATCACAGTTCATGCATTTTTCTTGGACCATGATCGGTTCAGCATCCACTTTAATCTCGAATTCAGGTACCTCTTTGACTGTCCTGCTTGAATTTAAAAATTGAGCTCTTCTTAATTTCTCAGGTTTTGCTTCTTCCTTCAATCTCTCTTCCTCTTCAGCCTCCTTTATGATCTTTCTTCGTCTCTCTTCAGCAGCTTCCATGACTTTTCTGCATCTTTCTGCACATTTCAAATCATAAGCATTAGCAAAGAAAGCATGAGAAGTGTTTTTAGACATCTCTTTGGCCATAAGATTTTGGTCTGGACAAAAATCATCCCAGGTAAGACCTTCAGCCATTTTTTCATCATCTTGTTCAGCTAGAAACACTTTGCTGTCTTTTGGAAGATACTTTTCCCAGGTAAAATTATCATATTTTCCCTGACTAACAACACATGCTCTTTTTGAATTATCTATCACATCTCTCCCATGAGCTGTTTGTGCCTGCTGCTGTGTTGGTGGTGTGATTTGATGATATATGGCCTTCTTCTGATAATCATTGTTTCCGAAAGGATTCTGGGCACCGGTAGCTTCACGGTTTTTGCATTCCCTCTTGAAATGTCCCTTTTCCCTACAACGAAAACATGTAACTTTGGATTTATCAAAACCCAAAGCTGAAACGTTCGCATCTCGAAAATCATCACGGCCGGTAATTTGTTTGAACTTTTCAGCGCGTCTCATCACACTCGCCATACACCATTTAATGTCCATCAATTCCATTTCCTCAGCATCAATTTGATCGTAATCCTCTTTCGTGAGCATTGGATTTCCGATCTTTCCTGCAACAAAACAACTATAAGACTCTAAAATCATCCCTAACAAAGACATTTGATTTTTTGCAATATCTTCAGTGTAGTCTTGATCATTTTCAAGGCTTAATACAATGTTACACTGAAGTTTTCTACCATTCTTTGTTACAGAGATATTAGGATCGAAAGATGAGAATCTTGTGCTGTTGCTTGATCCTTGAGATGTCTTCTTTTCAGGAGAATCTTTAACGCTGTAAGCAGTTTCGATCTTAGGAGAAAACTTTGTTGAATCAGTAGCACCATGCTTGTAGTATAGACTGATATCCTGCTCTCCATCGTAGTTCTTCATCCTAGCGATCTTTCTTTGCTCCATCTCTTGGGCTTCTAAATGCTTTATGAAGTCTTCGAGTTTCATCTTTTTATATTCCACTTTGTTGGACTTCAGCATCATCAAAAATGTTCCCCAGATTTCATATGGAAGCGCATCTGCAAGTTTTTCAATTAACTCATCAGTATCTTTCTTAATACCTAACTTTGTCATATTTCTCACCAAGTTACAATATCTATCAATAATTTGTTTGGTGGTTTCATTTTTCAATCCCCGAAACAAATCAAATTCCTTCTTCATGAGAGACATTTTATTCTTTAACATATCATCACTTCCCGTAAACTTTGCTTCCAATTCTGTCCAAATTGAATATGCAGTTCCGTCATGTTGAAGCAGTATCAAAATATCTTCTTTTGTCGCTTGCTGAAGTAGACTCACCATCAATTTTTCATCTCGATATTTCTTTTTGTCTGCAGTACTCATTTCTCTAAGTGTTAGCGGAGTACCATTTACAACATCGTCCTTTGTGGGTTTAACATATGGTTCCTCGGTGTGTTCCCACACATCAAGATGATAAGCTTCAACCCAATTTCCGAATCATTCCGACCACACGTTGTAATCATCAATATCCATGAGTTTCGGTGGTTTCTGAGACGTTCCGGTTTCATTTTGAATCAAAGCACTCTGAGTAATCGATGTCGGGGTTGCAAAAGCGTTATAAAATTCAGAATCCATTGTTCAAATTGTTCACAAATTCTCAACAATTTCCTAGCTTTTACAAACTGTTCAAATAAGCGGACCAACAAGACAAATCGTATAAGTGAACCGGCAAATAAGCGGTCCAATCAAGTTACCAGATAAGCGGTCCAAACAATGTCTGACCGAGCGAACCAAAAACTGTCAAATGAGCGGTCCAGAAACTGTCAAATGAGCGGTCCACAAGTTGTTCGTTCGAGCGGTCCACAAGATGTTCGGTTGAGCGATCCACACTTAAATTTCGAGCGGTCCAGACAGTAATTTGGAGCGGTTCAGATGCTGATGTCACCTTTTGCGCGAATCCGAATGAACGAACCACCTAAAATCTTAGTTTCTACATCAATTTTAGATCTGAAAACTTCAAGGATTTGTTAATTCATGATTCCGAGTGCACTGTGTGATTTTGAGCCGTTTTTACCGTGAAAAATTTTGAAAAAGTGAAGAAAGAGTAGAAAATCAGAAGAATTGCAGCTAAAATGGCAAGAACTCCTCCTCCTTAGCTCTGATACCACTTGTAGGATCGTTCTTCGACCTGTTTGAGTCATTCAGAGAAGTTCGTATCCGAATTAAGAGGCGGAAACTAATAATTCGGTGCTATTGAAGTTGTATTCACTTTAATCTTGCTGTTTTATTGATATTGAATGCAATTACACGATCTGACAGCACTTCGGCCGAGTACCGGAAAAATACACCATCAACTATGTGTTGTGGATCGCTCCCCTATTTATAGATAATCTGGACCGCTCATATGACATGATGTATAAGCGACCCTACAATGTGACGTATAAGCGATCCACACACTGATCTAATAAGCGATCCTGAACACTACTATGACACATAAGCGATCCTAGACTAGGTATATATAAGCGATCCCTATACAAAACACTAAATCTAAGATTTCGTGTCATTTCCGATCTGTTCATCTTCAAGACTCGATGGAAGATGTAGTCAGCAGACGTAGGTGCACTAACAGAATGTTTTGAGCGTATTGAGGTTGTCTTATTAGTACATGTTGTGTTTCAACGAGTATTTCCCCGCCGTCAAACTCGTATTGTTCGTACGGCTTGAAGTCAATGAATCAGGCTATAATCATTGCTTTCATCCATACTGAAAATGAGCTAATTAATAATAACATGATGCTAGAATTTTTTAAGAAATATGAAGAAGAATATGAGATTTTTTTATAGTTTCAAAGGAAAGTGGGATGATTATTTTAAAATATTGTTTTACTTAAAATGTGTAAATATATATGTATATATATATATATATATATATATATATATATATATATATATATATATATATATATATATATTTTAAATGGCTCTATTTCAATGGGTGTGTGGGTGGGTTTGTGTGTGTTGTGGGGGGGGGGGTTCCCCAATCACCCCAATGGTCATCTCCACTTGTCCATGCACATGAGCCCACCTAAGCCCCATTCCATGCCCCCTTGTAGTAGTGTGCATGCCGCGAGTCACACAAAGATGGCAGCTTCCACGCCACAAATAGAGCCCCTACAAACAATGATCTTAGATTGGTAGGTAGAGCGCTAACCACCGGGGTGGCACCCACTATTTGTTTATATACCATTTAAGCGTTTATATATATTAAAGACAAAATACATAAATATTTTTGGCCTTGCAGTAAGAGTGGGTCTTGTACGGTCGCCCACCCTACACATGGACCCAGGCCAGCCTTGGTTAACTCCAGTTTCGCCAACCTCCTTGACGTCGTCATTCATACTATATATCTTATACCAAGACTTTTGCTTTATGTTTCTTTTGGCGACATTCCCTTCAGTCAGATAAGCGCCCTTGTCAATGTCTTCCGAGTGTTTTGGTTTTCCATATCTCGTGTACTTTGTCGTGTTAACCTTCGTTTTGTTTCCCTTGATCATGGTTGCGTTTAAATAGATCATAAGCTCCTTGATGTCTTTACTCCTCTGTATCTTACAAACCCAAAGTTTCTAACATTCGCATCCTTCTTCTTTGGAATGTATGCATGCATCTTCTAGCCTCCCCAAATCACGAACTACCATCCACACATCT
The DNA here is from genome assembly GCF_002127325.2 of Helianthus annuus. NCBI lineage: Eukaryota > Viridiplantae > Streptophyta > Magnoliopsida > Asterales > Asteraceae > Helianthus > Helianthus annuus. Next base: position 35,780,217 of record NC_035438.2, read on the forward strand.
TTCGCTGAACAACCATCTAGGATGTTTGTGGCGAAGAATGAGGAGATTTCGTTACTATATGGATGACTATAATGAACTAGAGTCATTTGAGTCTTCAAAATCCTTCCATCTTTCTTGAACTTTATAAAACAAGCTCAAATGAACTAGAGTTATTTGAGTCTCCAACACTTGCAACTTCAATCGGGTCTTCTTCATCATCACTTGTTATGATCCAGCCATTCGGATTCTTTGTTAGATTTGGTCCACAACTGTTTGGTTCATACTTTTGAGCATAGTTGTCGAAGATAGGAATAGAACCCGCAGGACAGTGTTGCATGTCTACTTGTCCTTCGTTTCTTTTCTTCTTCATCTTCACTAGTTTCACAAATATTATTCATAAATTCTTCCAAATCTGTATCTTCGAAGCATCCTCTTTTGGTGATGGTATTAATATACCATTCCTAGTATTTAGATACCTATAATAAAACGTTTGAAGATTGCTTCCCTTGTCAATGCCAAAACCCTATGTGAAGGCTAGTTCGGTCCATTTTTGCTATTTTGTAACTTTCTTGAAACCACAAACTTTTGGACCTCAACATACAAATATATGAGATCAACAACCTTACCATCTTCAATCTTGAAAGGAAATTCTTTTCCTTTAGAATTGTGAAAAACTTAATGAAGCACTTGACAATATCAAGGAATTCATTCCTAAGGACATCTAAATGCTTAGTACACATGTAAATTTGTATTATGTTTTAAGAACATAACACATATGTCCCAATTCCTCTTAGTTTCGTTTCCACTCCTGTTGATTCATCAGAATGGTCAAACATCAAACTAGTTTTATGTTGCTTAAATTCTAGAGAATTCGATGTGTGAGGCTTTGAAACCCCATTGATATTCTCAACAAAATTTGGGTTCTCAAAATTCCCAATTTGATCCTTAATCATGCAAGCTTTGAACATTTTAAAGATGACACAAGTATGACCCTCAAACTTGACTTCATAACCTTGTATGTACAATTGTTCTTTGCTTAATCTTTGTGATCTTTGGAATAAATTGCACACATGTCACATGGTATCTTTCTAAATTTTCCATCTACAAAAACCTTAATTTGTTGTTCCTAACCCATAGATAAACACGCATTCGTTCTTGTTATCCCTGTCCACCCTACGTATATTTTTTAAATCATGGAATAGGGCTTTTTTACTTGTCTTATGCTTTATAAAACTAAGGTTTACATACGAATTGCATCGCAATCATCGGTTTCGGTTCCTCTAACAACATAATCTATGTCTTCCATATCAGATTCATGAGGAATAATAGTTTTCTATGACTTACTTGTGCATGCATAAACATAGTGACCGTATGACATCAGAGAGTATCGTGTGAGTCCCTCGGTTCCAGTGGCGGATCCAGTCCTATGTCTGCCATGAAACATGACTTCTAGCCAACCTTTTCTTCTTAGTTGAAAACACACTTGGGACGTAGACCCCGAACTTTCGCCTTGTTGGATATCCTCTTCACTGCCCTATCCTTCCCGTGGCTTCCGGAGAAATTTCTAGTTGCATCTTCATTCAATAAAAAACATGACAAGGCAAAAGAGAGTCTCCTACCGTTGAGTTCTTCCTCCTGTTGTCACTATTCCATGGAGTTCAGATCGATGAGAGCTTCCACTTTTGCGTTGATGCATTGGTTTCATATCGAAGCAGAAAAACAAAACAAACAATCGAAATAAACTGAAAGATTAATGGTGAATAAACAAATGAGATTTTTAAACTAAACTGATCGTTGACTTTAATCAGATCTACATCAAGTTCTGTTCGACACAATACACATATACAATGTTGGCTCAGGCCCTAAGGTTAAACACACACACTACACACTATGAGACAATATTCTGTGTATTGAACTTCAAAGAATTAAAAGAGCTTGCAACTGCTTTTATTATCGAATGAGGTACAAGTTATAACTAAGCTACTGTTCCTATTTATATTGACTAAAACAAGCACATGCTAAATATAATAAAGCCCACTACTTTGCTAAAATTTAGAACTACTCCAATGTTGGTGCACTTGTGTCTGTACTTTGTCTGTATTCGGTCACGATGTAAACGATGTCCTTGTTATTGTTGTAAGTTGACCAAGTCAACCATCCTCCGGTTTGACTTGGACAACAGTTTGTAAAATGTTGTAAGATGTTCTGTGTCGAAGGATAGCTAATCGAAGGATATTATAGATCCTTCGATGACATCGAAAGATAGGCTACGAATGATACTGTTAGACTTCGAAGGATATGCAATCCTTTGAAGTATTTGTGGATCATTCGACAGCTTTGTCATCGATAGATGATCCTTCGATCATCTATCGGATCCTTCGGACCAGACATCAGATGCTGGGTATATATATACCCATGCAGTGTTGTTCTCAATAGACTCAGACAGAAACATACCCACACTTTGAGAGAAACTGCTGTGAGAACACACACACTTAGAGAGTTTGCAAAACCCATTTGTGAACATTGAGCTTGTAACCGAAACCTTTCATACGTATTAATACAAGTGGTGTTAATCGGTGAACCTTGTGTGTTTGTGTTTATACTTGCTTAATCCCGGTTTGCTTGCTAGCTTGGATTCCGCACTCGCTAGTGGGTTTGTATAACAAGGTTTAGGTTCGTCATCCTCCGAGAGGGACCTACAAGTGGTATCAGAGCTAAGGCTCTTTACCTTGTTTAAAACCGGGTTTTATTCAAGTTCTTGGTGTGTTTGGACATTTGGTTTTGCACCCGTTTTTGGAGTTTTTATTGCACTTTTAAACTGAAAAACGAGTTCTAAACCTTCGGGAGTGTTCTAGGTTGGGTTGGGTAACTTAAAAACTTGTTTTTAAGCTTTTGGTGATTTCCGGCCATATCTCCGGTCATTATTCCGGTGACTGGTTCTGGATAAGGGGTGTCTATTTTGGGTAAAATTTTCAAAGTTGGTGGGAAAGTACATCTGACCATATCCTTTCTGCCGAAAGTTGACTTACCAACCCATCTCCTTTTCACCAACCAGTCACATCAGTGTCAGTGTGTCAGTGGATCTCGAAAGATATCTTTCGACATCGAAAGACCATCTTTCGATCAAGGAAGGCTCGATAGATCATCATCTTTCGACCCATCCTTCGAAGTCCGAAACATATCTTTCAATCAGGGAATCTATTCGAAAGACAGTTATTCGAAAGATAAGGATAAATACTCGAAAGATAGGGATCTTTCAAATAGTGAATCCTTCGAGATTGTGAATCTTTCGAAATCATTGTTCGAAATTCAACAGTGATCTTTCGAGCACTGTTGATCCTTCGAACAATATTTGATCTTTCGATTGTGGTCTTTCTATTATTAACAAGTTTCTGTGATTTCAGATCTTTCAAACAGGATCCTTCGACTGTGTGATCTTTCGGAATATTAACTTAGCATTTATTTTGCTTATCAATCATGAATCCGAATTGGTGGAATCCTGCCCCAGACAGTGGAAAATATACCAGTTCTGGTGTCACTCCCTCATGGTGGGGTACACCGGCGCCAGACAGTGGAAAATACACGTCTACAAGTCTATCGCCTTCATGGGCCGAGTCTTCGGTATCGACATCTTCTCAGGGAAATCAATGGGCATTGGTATCGAATCAAACTCCGAGTATCCAAAGTATCTTACTGAGCGAAAGCGAAACAGGGAGTTTGAATCGACCTCCAAAGCTGATGCATTTAAACGAGTATCCGGGTTGGGCTGATAGATTCCGTACATATGTTCTGGGTCAAAATACAGAGCTGTGGATACGTTTCACCACAGATTTTGATCAAGCTATCGAGGTTGCTGCTTCATCAACTGCTAGCTTTGCCGATCTTCCAGAGGATCAGAAGAAAATATATGATCTGGAGAAGAAAGCCTACGCCATTCTCACTCAGGCGTTAAGCAAAGACATCTATCATCAGTTTGTCAGCTTCAAGACTACGAAGAAGTTGTGGGACGGTTTGAAAACCAGAGGAGTAGGGAATGAAGCAACACGTCAATTGCGTCATGATCTGCTTAAGAAAGAATTCGACTGTTTCACATGCTTAGATAAGGAGTCTTTGGGAGACATGACAAGTCGGTTTTATCATTTGCTTACTGAGTTGAATAATTTTGGTGTGACAACAACTCAAGCGGAAGTGGTGAAAAAGTTTGCTGATGCTTTGCCTCCCCAATGGAGTAGTTTCTTGGAAATCCTGAAGTATAACGGAGTGTTGAAAACTACAAATATCAACGACTTCGTGCAGCTTTTGGAAAACAAGGATCAGGAGGAAACATTAAAGGCGAAGAGAGTTCCATTGCCACAAAATCCAGAAATGTATTGTGGAACTTCCAATACTTCGTCTGCAAGAACAGGTCCACATGCTCCTTTGCAAACGGCGTTTGTCACTAGCACGGATATGTATGGCAATCCGGTGCAAGTTCCTGTCAAACCACCTCCCACCACAGACATGTATGGAAATCCAATACAGCCACCTCCTCCCCCTGCTCAACAACAACGTGCATGTTATGGAGGAACATCATCTGCTGGTCAACAATCAAAGCCAAGTACAGTACAGCTAGACACTTCCAGCTTCTCTAAAGTCAGTGTAGAAGTAGCTAAGGAACACATGGAGCTGCTTAACACTGTAGTGAGCGTGTACTGTGGGTTAATAGAAGGTCAGATTGGCAACATTAATCTGACACAAGAAGATTACAGGCAGATTGATAAAGAAGAGATGGACTTGATGGATATCAAGTGGGCCTTTGCGAGTGCTGTGAGAAGAGCAAAGGATTGGATGGAAAGTACTGGCAGAACCAGCTTGGAGAGTAAGAGAGACACCAAGTATGGGTTCGATAAACAAGCTGTAAAGTGCTTCAACTGTGGTGAACGGGGTCACTTTAAGAGGGAATCTACAAAGCCAGCTCAGCACGGGAACCAAAACCCCTTCAGAAATCAAGGCAACCAGCAGAACAGAAACAATGAGCGTACATTGGTGCCTGTCAACAACCAAACCAACCGGGCACTTGCAGTTCAGGTGGATGAAGGTTGTGACTGGTCAATCCAGTTGGGTGGTGATGCTCCCGATGGAACAACATGTTTTGCTCAGGTTGTGAAGGAGTTAGTTCACACCAGTGGTGGAGAATCTTCTGCCAGTGGTGGTGAATCGTCTGAAGATGAAGACTCTTCTGGGTACAGCAGGAGTGTTGATGAAGAATCATCCAATTCTGGTGATGATCATGTGGGTGAGACATCAAATGCAACAATCGATGCAGATATTGATGAACTTTTGGAGGAAGCTGCAGCAGAAGCTCAAAGAAGATCTATTCTGGTGGATCAAGCTGCTTATACTTCGTCTTCTCTCCATTCAGCCTTTATGGCTAATGTCGACGGTTCATCAAGTCAAGTATGTGTCGATGAACCCACTGCTATTAACTGTGATGAATGTGATAGATTGCATGCTAGGTGTGCTGACTTAGAAGGAAACATGTCTGAGTTGCAAGCCAAACATGATGCTTTACAAGCTAGTTTGTTTGACTTGCAAGACAAACATAGTTCCTTGAGTGCTGAGTGGTGTGACTTGCAAAGCAAGCATGAGGCTTTGCAAGAGAAATATGATGTGACATTCATTCACAATCAGAAATTGACTGTGGATCTCTCAAAATGCACAGAAGCCAACATGTTTTATGAAAACCATGAAAAAGAATTTAAGTCAGTAATTGAGACCTTAAAGAAAGATAAAACTGAACTGACAAAAATGGTTTCAAGAAAACAAACTGATATTAATTTGTATATATCTCGCCTGGAGATTATGCAAAAAGAGATGGCTTGTGTGAAAACAGAAAGCGATGCAATCCAGCTTAAGCTAGACAGTTATTTGAGCTCTAGCTATGTGTTGGATCACATCATTGATGTTCAGAAGGAAAAGAAGGATGTCACATGCATTGGCTACAAGAAATGTCCACCACCAGTTAGACACAATTATGATGCCATGCCTGATGAAGAGGACAGGGTGTTCTTTGAACCATCTGTGCCTCTAGATGTGAAAGAGTTTGCTGCAGGACTCGGATACCAAAAGGAAGTATCCTCAGATTCAGATGTGTCAGCAGATACATTTGTAAGTGCTGAACAGAATCAAGATTCTCCAGTTGTGATTGAGGATGCTGATTCTTCTGATGATGAATCTGATGATACTGTCCCAGCAAAGTCTGATGCGGTAGCCAAAAATGAGGAGATACCTCTCGAGAATCACATTCTATGTGATCCCCCTGTAAAACCCGCTAAGACTGTTGCAACTGAGTCCTCATCTGCAGAAGAGCCGGAGAGTGTGAATTTACTGTACACTCTAGTTGGTGATGATAAAATTTACTCAGACAAAGATTTTCCCATTAAGAATGTTAATCAATCCTTAATCTGTAAAGTCTTTGAAAACTCGACAAGTAAGTTTTTGGGAAAGACAGGACCACGTGTTACAGTTACACAGTGTCCTCCTATTCCAAAGGCTGAAATTCGGAAACAATTTGGCAACAAGAAATTACCAACAGTGCCAAAACAGCAAAATCACACCAAACCCAAAGGAAAATCACCGGCTCAAGTCCAAAAGAAGCCGAATCAAAAGAAGAAGAAAAACGTTAACTTTGTGAAATCAACGGGAACGGACAAAATTGAAACGTTTGAAAATAAATCTAACTTAGATTTTGTCAAGAAAGCTACTGTTTTGAAAAGAAATGAACAAAACAGTTCACAGCCTAGTACCTCGGGTTCACAAAGTTCAACATCATCGGCTAAGCGATCACATGATACTTCGGGGTTTGTAGAACGAAGATCATGTTTTGAATGTGGAACAATTGGACATATTATTCGAAATTGTCCATATCTTCATAAGCAAAAAGAAAAGGTTGATGTTCCCCGTGACCACAAGGACCGTAAGCGATCTGTTTCTGTAAAACAAGATCCCCGCCTTGCAAAAGAAAGGGAGAAGAAACAGAAACGCCAACAGGTCAAGAAGATTGAGAAAGCAATTAAAACCGATGTGGTTCAAAAACAATCTGTTGCTGTAAAACCAGACAATTCTACAACTTCAAACAATCAAGAAGTTAAAATTTTAAAGAAAGACACTGGTAAAACAAAACAGACCTGGAAACCTAAATCGGTTACTGACTCAGGGGGACCATCACAATTCACCAACCATCAAAGACAAGAAGTTATTGTCATTGATGAAAATGGAAGACCCAAGACCACAATGGCTTGGGTCCCCATCTCCAACTAATTCATTTGAGTTCATGTGCAAGGTGTTCCAGGAGGAACTGTCAGTAGTCATTGGATTGTTGATAGTGGGGCATCCAGGCACATGACAGGCGACATGAAGCTTCTCTACGACGTTAAATCTATTAGAGGAGGTTATGTTGCTTTTGCTGGAGATAAAGGTGGATATATAACGGGTGAAGGAATGATATCCAACGGGATTGTCAGCTTTGACAAGATCAACTTTGTGCAACAACTTGATCACAATCTTCTTAGTGTTTCTCAAATCTGTGACAAGCAATTTTCAGTACACTTTGATGCTAATGGATGTTATGTGCTGAAACCCGGCTTCAAAATTCCAAAAGAATGGATTCTCTTGTCAGCTCCAAGGATAAATGATTTGTACGTCCTTGATATGAGCCAAGCTATTACCACGTCTGCACAAGCAACTTGTTTCGTTTCAAAAGCCACAGAAAAAGACACTATCTCTTGGCACAGACGAATGGGTCACATTCACTTACGCAAAATGAATCATTTGGTTTCAAATGAATTGGTGAATGGTGTTCCCCTCAAAAATTTTCATCTCCAAGACGTCTGTGTTTCGTGCCAGAAAGGAAAGCAAACAAAGAAGAAGCACCCTACAAAGAAAATCAACACGGTGGCAGTTCCTCTTGAACGTTTGCACATGGATTTGTTCGGTCCTGTCAAGCACAAGAGTATTCGGGGTGATCAATACTGTCTCGTGATTACAGATGATTATTCAAGATTTTCTTGGGTAGCTTTCATGGCACACAAGAGTGAAACCTTTGGCATTATCAAAAACTTGATCATTCAGATTGAGAATTTGTATAAGTTGAAGGTTAGGCGGATACGTAGCGACAATGGTACTGAATTTAAAAATCATTCCATGGCGGAGTTCTGCACTTCAAAGGGTATTCTTCATGAGTTTAGTGCAACTTATACTCCTCAACAGAATGGTGTCGCTGAACGTAAGAACCGCACATTGATCGAGACTGCTAGGACAATGTTGGTAGAGTCGCAGTTACCCATTCCATTCTGGACTGAAGCTGTGGCCTCTGCATGTTACACATTGAACCGAGTCCTTACAGTCAAAAGGCACAACAAGACCTGCTTTGAGCTTCTTCAAAAACGGAAACCAGATTTGTCTTATCTAGAACCGTTTGGAGCTCCATGCACAATCATCGATCCTAATGGAAAGTTTGGGGCAAAAGCAATTGATGGATACTTTCTTGGGTATGCCACCCCTAACTTACGAGTCTGGAATCTAGAGACTAAAAGGGTCAAGGAATGGTCTGAGGTCAGAGTACAAAGACACACCTTGCCAGTCAAAAATCCGGGTCAACCTTGGATGTTTGAGTACGATGACTTCTTCAATTCGATCAATGTTGAAGCCGTTGAAGAAAATGTTGCGGCTAGGATGTTTTTCGAGAGTGACAATGCAACAGTTTCACCGGTGGTTCGTCCAATTCTTGTTAATCAAGAACCATCTTCTTCGGTGAACAATAATACTCTCAACAATGAGGATTTTCATGATGCAAACGAATTGAACGAATCTTCAGAGGATGATGAATTTGTAGATGCAGATCAAGAAGCCCCAACAACAGCAGTTCATGGTACTTCAGAGGGTACTCCTCCAGTGGATGCCCATAGAACAGCTGAGGCTACTGCATCATCCTCTTCGTCAATTCCGGGCCTTGATTTGGTTGTTGATCTTAATCTTAACAACCTGGGTATAAATATTCCAGTTCCAGATAATCCAGAAACAAGGATTCATAATACCCATCCTCAACAAAACATCATTGGAAATGTGCAAAGTGGCGTTCAAACAAGAAACATGTTGCGAAACAACAACAATTCAGGCTTGTATGCAGCTATTCGAGAATCCAGGCAACAGAACGATTGGTCCTTCGCGTGTTATGTCTCACAGGAAGAACCAAGAACGTGGAAAGAAGCCTTGAAAGATAACGCTTGGGTTGAAGCAATGCAGGAAGAACTGCAACAATTCCAGAAGCTGGGTGTCTGGAAACTCGTAGAGAAACCTGCTGGATACAAGAAGATTGGTACCCGTTGGGTTTTCAAATGCAAAAAGGATGACCGCGGAGTTGTTATCCGAAACAAAGCACGTTTAGTCGTTCAAGGTTTTCGTCAGATTGAAGGGATCGACTACAACGAAGTGTATGCACCTGTTGCACGTCTCGAAGCAATTCGAATCTTTCTAGCCTATGCGTCTTTCAAAGGATTCAAGGTTTATCAGATGGACGTGAAAAGTGCATTCTTACATGGTGTGGTTGAAGAAGAGGTATATGTCGAACAGCCTCCAGGTTTTGAAGATCCTATCCATCCCGATCGGGTTTGGTTGCTCAACAAAGCTCTCTATGGTCTACATCAAGCACCGCGAGCTTGGTATGCAACCTTATCACACTATCTGCTGGAGAACGGTTTTCGCAGAGGTCTTATCGACTGTACTCTTTTCATCAAAGAACAAGATGGAGATCTTCTTCTGGTACAGGTATACGTTGATGATATTATTTTTGGTTCTACTAATGATGTCTTGTGTAGGAATTTCGAGCGCATAATGCAGGATAAATTCGAGATGAGTGCTATGGGGGAAATGACCTTCTTCTTGGGCCTACAAGTACAACAAACAGAGTCTGGGATATTCATCCATCAGACTAAATATGTTGGTGACATCTTGAGCCGGTTCCAGATGTCTGATGCAACGCCCATTGGTACCCCATTGCCAACAAATCACGGAATTACTCCTGACTTGAAGGGAGAAGCTGTTAGCCCCTCAAACTATCGCGCAATGATCGGATCTCTTATGTACCTCACAGCATCAAGGCCAGACATAATGTACCCAACGTGCCTGCTTGCCAGATATCAAGTTAACCTGAAGGCCTCACATCTTGCAGCTGTCAAAAGGATTTTTCGTTATTTGAAGGCGTACCCTGACACCGGTCTGTGGTACCCTAGGGATAATAACTTTGAATTGGTAGCTTTTAGTGATTCTGATTTTGGCGGATGCAAAATCGACGGTAAATCCACAACGGCTGGATGTCAGTTTTTAGGAAATCGCCTAGTCACATGGCAGTGCAAGAAGCAGACGTCCGTTGCTACATCAACATGCGAAGCTGAATACATTGCTGCCTCAAGTTGTTGCTCCCAAATTCTTTGGATCCAACAACAAATGCGGGACTACGGTTTTGAATTCCTAACTACTCCTATTTACGTTGATAATTCTGCTGCTTTAGATATCACTAGAAATCCTGTGCAGCACTCAAAGACCAAACACATCGAAATCAAATATCACTTCATACGTGATTGCTTTGAGAAAAGGCTAATCGATGTTGTTAAGGTCCACACCGATGACCAACGTGCCGACTTATTTACCAAAGCGTTTGACAAATCAAGATTTGACTTCTTATTATTGGTAAACGGCATTAAGGTCAAGCAAGAGTAAACCAACGTCGGAAAATCATTTTTGTAAATACCTTTGTGTTTTAAATTTATCTTAGTTTATTGATTTTAGGGGGAGTAAATCCAAAAATCTGAAAATCCAAAAACATCGAAAAATTTCAAAAACACAAAAACAATAGAAAAACAAAAATGAGTTTCCTGGCGAGCAAAAGAGAAAATGATAGTACATCAGTGGTCTATCCAAACCTCTTCAAACCTTAAATGAAAAACGATAAGCAGCTCTATATAAGATGTATCGGTAGGCTCACAATCATTTTAAAGTGTGCAGGGTGATATAAATCTTAAATCGACTGAAGACCAGGTGGGAACCATTCATTGGCATATGGTCTTAGTACCGAAATTTCGTTTGATAGATTGCCGAGGTTCTGAGATATTCGGTCTTTATGCTGCTTATCATCTGGGTATCATGGTTGTATCTTTTACCGAAAAATAACGGGGACGCAAGTCTAGATCTTCCATGATACTATACATACGTGTACATATTGCATACTGCATTCGACCTCAATAAGTGATAAACAATCACATGTCCATATCAAATAAGTGATAAAATATCACATTTATCCGGGAGTCAAGTTCGTCTCTCTGCTGTACGGAAGTACTGACCTGTTCACGGACTTGCTCCTGTGCCCTCATGCATATTGAAAATCAAGTTCCTCATCAATAAGTGATTATATCACATAGGGCTTGTTTTCAAATCAAAATAAGTGAGAATCTCACATCATATACGGTCAAACAGATGATAATCGGTATACTCACCGGTAAGATGAACCCTCGTGCATACCTTGATACGGGAATGTGTCGTGATGTGGATGAACACCAGTCGGTAAGTATAAATCATACCTTAACGTATCCCCTCGCCATGATTACATCTGATAAGTTGAGCTTAAGTGGACAACAATACCGATAATCGTTATAGCATGCTTATTTTAATGTTAACTAATTGAACAACAAGAGCGTTTTGGCATGACCGTACACTGATATGATTCTCTTACCCTCGAAACTCACAAAAAGAATGTCTGTATATATTCATTTATTGCTTTCAGTCTTTACATTTGAAAAATTCAAAAATACCAAAAAGATTTTATTTCTGCTTTATTTTCGATCATACGATGTTGGAACTCGAGTCTTCGTTACCTGAAACCTGACTGAAAACCGAATTGACTAAATCTTCATAAACGGTCAAAATTTGCAAGTTTTTGAAAGTTGAAAACTAAAATTGATAAATTTGTAAAACTTTCAAACTGTCGGACGGTGTTTGATTGTGACATGGTCATACGTGTGTCATTTGTTTATGTTCCAAGCAGTGTTCTCATTACGCGTTTAGATTTCTTGCATGTGCAGATTCTAAAGGCTAGGAGAACATGGTCGATGACAAGCTTTGGAATGAAGACACGACGAGAAGGCGCTCAAAAGATGAAGATGATCGAGTTGCCGCTGGCCATCATCAACACCACAAGGATCTCACTTCATAAAGATCAAGTCATTCACAAGCATAACTCAAGGGGGAGCTTATGTTAAGGGGGAGTTTGTCAACACACTTCCTACATGATACGGGTAGTTTGTTGATACACTCTCTGCTTTCAATACGTGAAGACTTTGAAGATCCTCCGACATTGAAGACTTGAAAGGACATCAGAGTTTTGAGAACTCGAAGACCAAAGACCATCGAAGTTCGAGACGAGTCTACAACTATAGAAGATAAAGACAAAGCTACAGCCAAGGGGGAGTTTGTTGGTGCACTTGTGTCTGTACTTTGTCTGTATTCGGTCACGATGTAAACGATGTCCTTGTTATTGTTGTAAGTTGACCAAGTCAACCATCCTCCGGTTTGACTTGGACAACAGTTTGTAAAATGTTGTAAGATGTTCTGTGTCGAAGGATAGCTAATCGAAGGATATTGTAGATCCTTCGATGACATCGAAAGATAGGCTACGAATGATACTGTTAGACTTCGAAGGATATGCAATCCTTCGAAGTATTTGTGGATCATTCGACAGCTTTGTCATCGATAGATGATCCTTCGATCATCTATCGGATCCTTCGGACCAGACATCAGATGCTGGGTATATATATACCCATGCAGTGTTGTTCTCAATAGACTCAGACAGAAACATACCCACACTTTGAGAGAAACTGCTGTGAGAACACACACACTTAGAGAGTTTGCAAAACCCATTTGTGAACATTGAGCTTGTAACCGAAACCTTTCATACGTATTAATACAAGTGGTGTTAATCGGTGAACCTTGTGTGTTTGTGTTTATACTTGCTTAATCCCGGTTTGCTTGCTAACTTGGATTCCGCACTCGCTAGTGGGTTTGTATAACAAGGTTTAGGTTCGTCATCCTCCGAGAGGGACCTACATCCAACTTACACATTCCCACGTTCAACTCCTCCTTTTCCGGTCAAACATGACCAATTCTTCAACAACCCATCTGACCCATTCATGCGAAACCCGGTTTCGAACCGTTTCAATGACCCGGCTTGACCCAACCATCAAGATTATCCAACATTCACCCCCATAATCTTGATTCGGTTCTTTCTTCTTGCTTGCATTTGTTCTTGTTTTCCATGCTAAAACCGGAATCGGTTTTCTTGCTAAACCTGCTTTCTTGCTTGATTTGAATTTGTTCTTACTTGCTTCGAATCATCTTTCTTGCTAACTTGCTTCTCAAACCACAAAGGTTCGGTCTTGCTCTTGCTATACGAACCACATTGGGTTTTCTATTTCCTCCATGTTTTATTATAAACACTTTCTAAATTGTTAAATTTCAGCCCTTTAGTTTTGTTATTTATTTTGTTTGGTCATAACTTATTTACTTCTTTTTAAGAGACAACCATAGCTAATTAGGTTAATTATTCCTAGTTACTATATTTCATGCAAGGTCACCAAAACAAACATAATGGTTAGAATTAGGATTTTGGGGTGTTACAAAGTCAGTCCATGATCAAATTGTGCCATCGATCGTAGTTTCATATTTCTTGTGGTTTATAAATATGTTCAACTCTTGGCATTGTTTTAACATGCACATCGAAGATGCATTTGACGATCGTAACATCTACCATGGAATCCCAAACTAATATATCTTGTTGATTGGTAGTTTCCTTGAATTTAGTGATTATTAAAACATCTTTTCTAGTTGTCAGATTAAGATTATCTGTGATATGAATGTTGAGTAATTATATTTAGCAATTGTATCACAATTTTATATTTTTATTGTATGCATTTCACGATATGTGATTATGCACACACTAACATAATGTTACCACTTGTTTCTTCAAAATGAGTATTATATGTGTTTAAAACAGGTATTCCCTTAGTATTTCTCAAACACATGTGAATTGCCTCATAGGAAACAATGAAGCAATGTTTGTATTGTTACCATTTGTTTCTACAAAACTAGTATTATATGTGTAAAACAAGTATTCCCTTAGTATTTCTCAAACACATGTGAATTGCCTCATAGGATATAATGAAGCAATGTTTGTATTGTTAACCAACTTTACATGTAGGGACGGTGGGCCACACAAATCATTTAGTGTTACAAGGACTTCAATATACGATAATCTTGCTTAAATAACAAAATAATATCATGTATTTATGGTACAAAATGACTATATTTGGAGACTGCTTCCATGTGAATTTGTATAAAAATTAAGAAGGGATCGTATTTATAGGCATGGAAGGACATACTCATACTAATGCCATTTTTCTTCAATACCCTCTTCAAACATGCATTGTATGCAACTACTATAGCGAACAATTCAAATTGTTTGGTTTATGCATGGAACTTATGCTATGCAGTGCACTGTAGCAACCTTTCGAGAGGTGTGTTTTGAACCATCATGATTGCTCATTATGTCTTAGGGAATCCGAACAGTTGTGTCGTTGTTGGTTCATAACATTTATAATACATAATTCAAATATAGTAAACTTGACTCTCAAGTGATGTTCATGTGTGTGTGCGCACCCTCTTCAGCCTTTGTTTCCTTTTTTTGTGGTTAAGGAAGTAATTACCTTTTTATGTATATACAAATAAACAATGTTGGGTTTTAGGACTCTTCTTTGTGGGATCACCACCTTAGGTCATATGCCTTTCCTTTTAATATTCATAATGCACAATAATAGATTTAAACTTCTTTTTAGAAAATTTGAACAATTCAACTAGATCTGGTTTTAATATTCATAATGCACAATAATAGATTTAAACTTCTTTTTAGAAAAAGCGAACAATTCCTCATCAATTTTTAAATAGACCCTGTTTGAAAAAAAAAATCATACAAACTAAGACCTAACAATAATTTAAAATATTTTGTGGGTGTTGTGTATAAGTAAAGGTGAAATCTTGAACTTTTATTGTATCCTTTCACTCATTCATTTAGTCCATTTTTAAGTCTAACCTGTTAACCGATCATGGGTCTCTTTATCTTGGTTTCTCGCAATGCTATAAATTTTGGTTGTATGAAATGACATTGATCACTTCCATATCAATATAGTCTGACATTATGAAGAGCGTTCTCGTAACTAAAACACTCAAGTATAACGTGTGTTATAAGTACATTGCGAATTGCATTCAACCTTATCTATCACCACTGTTCCAAGTGTTGTCAACCCTTGGATGGTGATATACTTTCACCATATCTTGCGACCTAGTGCCAAGTTTCATTGCAAGGTTTCGTCATGTGTGACTATATACTTGTATCTTTTGAGGTACTTTCAGTTAGTTTTCTCAATAGAAATTATGTAAAATGACCTTTTATGTTCCTACTCTACAAATAGTAAGCTGATAGTGATCACTTCATAACTAATCATTTGATTAACTTGTATGTTCCTGCCTCATTACAATACTTTTTGAGCTACCATTTGTATACATTGGTGTATGGTTTAGTAGTGTCCATTGAATATCACAATGTATATGGATGTACGAAAATTGGCTGTGGCCATGACGGTATCTTGATTAACAAGTCACTTAATAACTATGATTCTTTACAACAAGAAACTAAGGTTAGAAAGCCAACCTCTATTACATAGACATTTAGACAACTCCGTTTCTTTGATAACCAAGACATTGCATATCCCCGAGTTTGAAGTTTTAACCAATTTGTGAATGCAAAGTCATATTGAACAGTTTTTAACCGGAAGCTATATATCTTACTAAACGATTACCATTGTAATCCATGGTTTTATTTTACTATTTTCATTATTGCTTTACAACTTTCTAGTGTTGTATTCCAATAGTACTAGTAAGGCTACTTAATCCTACTACGACATATCTAATATTCCTTTTAGATATGTCCATTTTATACATGTAATGACATGTATAATACTACTAGTGACTTTAGCATACTCATTTTGAGGAAGAACATAATGGCATTAAATTTTTTTCTTTTTAGTTTCTAACCTACTATGAACGCAATAATAATAAGTGAACGTCATGTTTATTAAAACGTTCCAATAAATTTCAGTGTACTGAGACTGAGATAATATAATTCTTTTCATTTATAAAAATTTTGATGTTAATTATGACACCAGTTTCTCCCAAGTCTTTAAAATCAAATTAAGTTTTTCGATAAAAGAGTATTCGTTATTTGCTACTGTTCGAAATCAATTCTAAATATTAGCACCTGCATATAAGCAAATTATAACTTATTCTTTTACTAACAAATCAATTGCATACACCAATATCCATTTGGTTACTTTTAATAAAACATTATATAAGACAACTTGATTAACTTTGGATGCCGTTGTTTGAGATGACCTCAAAGACAATACAATGATTTAATAGGTTTACAAATTTTCTTTTTGTCCTATTTTGAAATTTTTTTGTTCAATAATCAATATGATCATCATTCAAAATGCGCACGAAAGGGTGCAACTTTTAAGTCCCCACTTCTTCCATTAGTCATATCATTTCAGGCCCTCATGGGTTTTAGAAAACCAACTCATGCCAAATTTGTTCTCTTTTAATTTTAATAAAACTCGAAAACGAATATAGATAAAGGTACGTAATATCCAGCAAAATGTATCGTAGTTTATTGGACTTATAAATGTATAGTTAAATACTAAATAAACTTTAGCTAGAAAGCATATAATACAAACATATGCATGGTTATATAAGTGGTTTATTCGATTTAATTATACAACGAAGTTTAATGTGATAATTAACACTAAATGTTATAATTATTTTTTGTCAGTGTTATTATTTAATAAGTGTTATACATTGTTTCATTATTTAATTTTAATTTTAAACTATACAACAAACTTAAATGGGTGTTAAATTTATTTATGGGTTACTCCAAGTCACGAACACAAACGAACGCAAACAAACATATAAACAAACACAGACGGGCCTTAAATTTGAAATAAAAAAAGCAACATTAACCTTAAACATCCAATACAAGTAGTCAATTACAAGCATTAAGTGATAAATCAAGAATTTAAGACACAAGAAGTCTACTACAAACGCTATACGATAAATCAAGTTTA
This sequence comes from Helianthus annuus, assembly GCF_002127325.2. Classification (NCBI taxonomy): domain Eukaryota; kingdom Viridiplantae; phylum Streptophyta; class Magnoliopsida; order Asterales; family Asteraceae; genus Helianthus; species Helianthus annuus. The sequence goes on from NC_035438.2 coordinate 35,797,454, forward strand.
GTTAGCTTAAAACATAATTATCTAGGTACTTAGACATATCCCAAAATATGTCTTTAGTGTTCAACGTTTTCATATGTTTAGATAAGGGTTTACATTTTACTATTTTTTTAATATAATTATTTACTAATGTTTATGGGGAAAGTAAAAAAAAGAGGAGAAAGTAAAACTTAAGAAGAAAAGTGAAATAGTAAAAAAAACATTTAATAAATCAACTAAACAAAATGAACGTAAACGAATAAAATAAATGAACATATGACCGAATGTTCACGAACGCTATTGGACAAACGAGTCATTTGCTCGTGTGCGTTCATTTAGTTGATCGAACGGAATATGTTGTTCGTGTTCGTTCATCAACTAAACGAACGAACATAAACGAACTTTCCACCAAACATTTGCTAAACATTCAATTTGTTTACAACCCTAAAAATGTTATACATAGTTTGGTTTAATTAACTCATGTACTCTAATTAGACCATGTGTAGTGGGGCGTTTTTTTTATTTCAAAAATAACGCCCAAAAACGCCTCCCCCCATTACATAGGGCGTTATTTGGCAAATTTTTTGAAAAAAAAGTTAACCGGCGTTTTATTAAAAACGCTCAACAAACAACTTGCATGAGTATGACATGTTTGACTGGCCAATGGGGGCATTCCAAGTGTAAGTTTCATTTTTTTAATCCTTTTTAATGATTGGAAGGGGCATTATTTGGGCATTATTCCCACTACGTCACTTTTGCAATAACGCCCCATGCTGACTGGACTGCCACGTGTCGAATAATGCCCATGATGGGGGCATTATTTGGCTAAACCACTACACATGGTCTTAGCGAATTAGTTCAAGGCTCACGGCTCACGAGAGGAAAAGAAAACAAGAAACAAAGAGATGACATCAAAAGTATCACGTGGCCGTGGGCCGTGGCCTGGAGCAACACAACTTTGAGGGCTAAATTACTTTTATAGATTGGGTCTGCGTTGTGATGGACACTAGAGGGGGTCACTTTGGTGGTGGATAAAGCCACCAAAGTGTACAAACCCGGTTCAAGTTCTAAATCAGTCTGGTTTTTTACTTTGGGTTTAAACCGGTTTGGTCCAAATCGGTTTGGGTTATAAACCGATTTTAGGGTCGAAAAACCCAACCCATTCGAACTGAATTTCTTTTTCGCCGTCTCTTCATGTCGATGAGCTTTGCCATACCCTACGCTAATCTTTCAACGCTTTCCTTGAACATGGCCACCGCTTCGGTTGTTACCTTTTCCAGTGTTTTCCCTCTATAGTTCCTCCTAGGCAGGCGGTATCAAATTCATCATCCATGTTGTTAAGATCGAAATGTGAACAATCATTGGAGTTACCTTGGGACAAACTATAATCGTTAGACGAAGATGTTTTTGTTCGTTTGATTATGAACCTTGACCCATCGACGGTACAAAGTGCCACTTGGTTTACTTTCTCACAGCCTCCAAAACGAGCCTATGAGAAGATGCAACATTCATTTCTTAGAAATATTCGTCGCAAATGTTGTTGTAAGCCGTAAGGTCATCTGTACCTTGGCAAATTGTTCCGGTTTTTATAATATAGATTTTCAAAAGGCCCAACCTTTTTTCGAATCCCGGACCAATGACCTGATATCATGTTGTGAATTGGTACACCCCCATAGTAGTATAATTTGTTGTCGAATGTATATGCAAAACTCAATTTTTTTTGCCATTCTCTACGATACAACAACAACAACAACAGTACCCGCTAAATCCCACAAACATAGCAAAGCTACTAGTAGGGTTTGGAGAGGGTAGGATGTAGGCAGACCTTACTTCTACCCCTAAGGAGATAGACTGCTTTCAGAGAGACCCCGGCTCCAGTGAAGGGCAACAAGACAATAAAAAAACATATATAAATAATAATAATAATAATAATAATAATAATAATAATAATAATAATAATAATAATAATAATAATAATAATAATAAATAAATAAATAAATAAAAAGAAGATGTTACCAAGGAAACAAATAAGGTGACGAAAGAGGTAGCATAGTAAAATAGATTCATATAAAGCATCCTAATGCAATATATAAACTTAGATACATGAAGATAGTCACATACAAACTCCATCTAAAAGTGTAGGAAAATATCTGACCCTAATTATAGGTAAGACCTGTCAATACTCCCTGCTTTCTAAAAGTTGTTAACTTTGTCCCTACCTCTCTATGAACTCCTATCCTCGACCATGCCTAATGAGAGGTGCAATTCTAGCAAATCTTGCCTAATTTTATCATCCTAAGTCAATTTAGGCCTATCTCTACCCCTCCTCCCTTCCAAAGTGATGGATTCCACTGCTCTAACTAACGCTGTTGGCTTTCTCTTGTTCACATGCTCAAACCACCTTAATTTCCCCTCTTTCGTCTTATTCGAAATAGTAGCAACTCCAAACCTTTACCTAAAAACCTCATTCTTATTTTGTTTAACCTTGTGTGCCCTCACATCCACCTTAACATCCTCATCTCTACTACTTCTATCTTTCACGCTTGTGTTTTCTTGATGTCCCAACAGTCTATCCCATACAATATAGCCGGTCTTATAGCAACTCTATAAAATTTTCCCTTTAATTTAGCTGGGAACCTCTAGTCACGCAATACCCTAGTGGTTGCTCCCTATTTATTCCAACCAGCCTGTAAGTGGTGGGCTATGTCATTATCTATCTCCCCATCCTTTTGAACAAAAGATCCTAGATACAAAACTAAAGATTAGTTAAAAAATACAAATATTACCTATCTGTCTATCCTTTGAGACGTGCACCCATGCTCGAGCTAAAGCGACTTCTTCCTCAATCGTCCAATATCTGGGTTTCCCGGTGCCGCTTTGGATGATGACCCAACTTGTAACTTCAATTGGGTCTTCTTCATCATCGCTTGTTATGATCCATCCATTCGGATTCTTTGTTAGACTTGGTCCACAACTGTTTGGTTCATACTTTTGAGCATAGTTGTCGAGGATAGGAATAGAACCCGCAGGATAGTGTTGCATGTCTACATGTCCTTCGTTTGTTTTCTTCATCTTCACTAGTTTCACAAATATTATCCACAAATTCTTCCAAATCTGTATCTTCCAAGCATCCTCTTTTGGTGATGGTGTCAATATACCATTCTATGGTATTTAGATACCTATAATAAAACATTTGAAGATTGCTTCCCTTGTCAATGCCAAAACCCTATGTGAAGGCTAGTTCGGTCCATTTTTGCTATTTTGTAACTTTCTTGAAACCACAAACTTTTGGACCTCAACATACAAATATATGAGATCAACAACCTTACCATCTTCAATCTTGGGAGAAATTCTTTTCCTTTAGAATTGTGAAAATCTTAACGAAGCACTCGACAATATCAAGGAATTCATTCCTAAGGACATCTAAATGCTTAGTACACATGTTGTAAATTTATATTATGTTTAAGAACATAACACATATGTCCCAATTCCTCTTAGTTTCGTGTCCACTCCTGTTGATTCATCAAAATGGTCAAACATCAAATTAGTTCTATGTTGCTTAAATTCTAGAGAATTCGATGTGTGAGGCTTTGCAACCCCATTGATATTCTCAACAAAATTTGGGTTCTCAAAATTCCCAATTTGATCCTTAATCATGCTTTCTTTGAACATTTTAAAGATGACATAAGAATGACCCTCAAACTTAACTTCATAACCATGTATGTACAATTGTTCTTTGCTAAATACCTTCTTTGTCATCTTTGGAATAACTTGCACACATGTCACATGGTATCTTTCTAAATTCGCCGGTGGAGAATGGTACTATCCTTAAGTATTGCCTCATGATTCCTTTATTCCCAGTTGATGAGGTATGCCCTATTTGTCATAAGGCGTGTTTGGATTCTTTTTGGGAGCATGCAATTCATTGTAGAGAGCTCCCCATGATCATCATGTTTTTTAAAACGTTCCAATTAATTTCAATGTACCGAGACAGATAATATAATTCTTTTCATTTATAAAAATTTTGATGTCAATTATGACGCCAGTTTCTCTCAAGTCTTTAAAATCAAATTAAGTTTTTCGATAAAAGAGTATTCGTTATTTGCTACTGTTCGAAATCAATTCTAAATATTAGCACCTGCATATAAGCAAATTATAACTTATTGTTTTACTAACAAATCAATTGCATACACCAATATCCATTTGGTTACTTTTAATAAAACATTATGTAAGACAACTTGATTAACTTTGGATGCCGTTGTTTGAGAGGACCTCAAAGACAATACAATGATTTAATAGGTTTACAAACTTTCTTTTTGTCCTATTTTGAAATCTTGTTGTTCAATAATCAATATGATCATCATTCAAAATGCGCACGAAAGGGTGCAACTTTTAAGTCCCCACTTCTTCCATTAGTCATATCATTTCAGGCCCTCATGGATTTTAGAAAACCAACTCATGCCAAATTTGTTCTCTTTTAATTTTAATAAAACTCGAAAACTAATATAGATAAAGGTACGTAATATCCAGCAAAATGTATCGTAGTTTTTTGAACTTATAAATGTATAGTTAAATACTAAATAAACTTTAGCTAGAAAGCATATAATACAAACATATGCATGGTTATATAAGTGGTTTATTCGATAAAATTATACAACGAAGTTTAATGTGATAATTAACACTAGATGTTATAGTTATTTTTTTATCAGTGTTATTATTTAATAAGTGTCATACATTGTTTCATTATTTAATTTGAATTTTAAACTATACAACAAACTTAAATGGGTGTTAAATTTATTTATGGGTTACTACAAGTCACGAACACAAACGAACGCAAACAAACATATAAACAAACACAGACGGGCATTAAATTTGAAATAAAAAAAGCAACATTAACCTTAAACATCCGATATAAGTAGTCAATTACAAGCATTAAATGATAAATCAAGAATTTAAGACATAAAAAGTCTACAACAAACATTATATGATAAATCAAGTTTAGTTAAGTTAAGACATATAATTATCTAGTTACTTAGACATATCCCAAAATATGCCTTTAGTGTTCAACGTTTTCATATGTTTAGACAAGGGTTTACATTTTACTATTTTTTTTAATATAATTATTTACTAATATTTATGGGGAAAGTAAAAAAAGGGGAGAAAGTAAAACTTAAGAAGGAAAGAGAAACCTAGGCCGGCCTTGGTTACTCCAATTTCCCCAACCTCCTTCAACGTCGTCATTCATACTATATATCTTATACCAAGACTTTTGCTTTATGCTTCTTTTGGCGGCATTCCCTTTGGTTGCATAAGCGCCCTTGTCAATGTCTTCCGAGTGTTTTGGTTTTCCATCTCTCGTGTATTTTTTCGGGTTAACCTTCGTTTTGTTTCCCTTGATCATGGTTGCGTTTAAATTTGTCATAAGCTCCTTCATGTCTTTACTCCTCTATATCTTACACACCCAAAGTTTCTAACATTCGCATCCTTCTTCTTTGGAATGTATGCATTCATCTTCTAGTCTCCCAAAATCACAAACTACCATCCACATCTTACGCTAAACAACCATCTAGGATGTTCGTGGCGAAGAATGAGGAGACTTCGTCATTATATGGATGACTACTTAATTTTACGTTGATGCATTGGTTTTATATTAAAGTAGAAAAACAAAACCAAAAAAATTGAAATAATCCGAAAGAGTAATGGTGAATGAACAAACAAGATTTTTAGACTAAACCGGTCGATGATTCCGATTAATCAGACTACATGAAGTTCTGTTCGTCACGATACATATACACATATACCAAGCGGCGTGTTGTTCTATTTCAACTGCTTCTTGGTATGACAGCACGGTTAACCTTTGACCCATTAATAAATCATTATGCATGGGCTTAACATATAAGGCACATGCCATATATAATTAATAACTATAAGTCTAGACTCATACTAAATTAAATCATAAACATAAAACATAATGTTCGAACCCATATTCAAAGAGCATATTGCATTGAATAATAGTTTTCAACACACCCCTTTAATCTTCAGTCCATACGTGCTGCAACATCCTTCCATCTTTCTTGAACTTCATAAAAGAAGCTCAAACGAACTAGAGTCATTTGAGTCTCCAACACTTGCAACTTCAATCTGGTCTTCTTCATCATCACTTGTTATGATCCAGCCATTTGGATTCTTTGTTAGACTTGGTCCACAGCTGTTTGGTTCATACTTTTGAGCATAGTTGTGGAAGATAGGAATAGAAACCGCAGGATAGTGTTGCATGTCTACTTGTCCTTCGTTTCTTTTCTTCTTCATCTTCACTAGTTTCACAAATATTATCCACAAATTCTTCGAGATCTGTATCTTCGAAGCATCCTCTTTTGGTGATGGTATCAATATAATAAAACATTTGAAGATTGCCCCCTTGTCAATGCCAAAACCCTATGTGAAGGCTAGTTCGGTCCATTTTTGCTATTTTGTAACTTTCTTGAAACCACAAACTTTTGGACCTCAACATACAAATATATGAGATCAACAACCTTACCATCTTCAATCTTGGGAGGAAATTCTTTTCCTTTAGAATTGTGAAAATCTTAATGAAGCACTTGACAATATCAAGGAATTCATTCCTAAGGACATCTAAATGCTTAGTACACATGTTGTAAATTTGTATTATGTTTAAGAACATAACACATATGTCCCAATTCCTCTTAGTTTCGTTTCCACTCCTGTTGATTCATCAAAATGGTCAAACATCAAATTAGTTTTGTGTTGCTTAAATTCTAGAGAATTCGATTTGTGAGGCTTTGCAACCCCATTGATATTCTCAACAAAATTTGGGTTCTCAAAATTCCCAATTTGATCCTTAATCATGCCATCTTTGAACATTTTAATGATGATACAAGTATGACCCTCAAACTTGACTTCATAACCTTGTATGTACAATTGTTCTTTGCTTAATCTTTGTCATCTTTGGAATAAATTGCACACATGTCACATGGTATCTTTCTAAATTTTCCATCTACAAAAACCTTAATTTGTTGTTCCTAACCCATAGATAAACACGCATTCGTTCTTGTTATCCCTTTCCACCCTACGTATATTTTTAAAATCATGGAATAGGGCTTTTTTACTTGTCTGATGTTTTATAAAACTATGGTTTACATACCAATTGCATCGCAAATCATCGGTTTCGGTTCCTCTAACAACATAATCTATGTCTTCGATATCAGATTCATGAGGAATAATAGTTTTCAATGACTTACTTGTGCATGCATAAACATAGTGACAGTATGACATCAGAGAGTATCGTGTGAGTCCCTCGGTTCCAGTGGCGGATCCAGTCCTATGTCTGCCATGAAACATGACTTCTAGCAACCTTTTCTTCTTAGTTGAAAACACACTTGGGACGTAGACCCCGAACTTTCGCCTTGTTGGATATCCTCTTCATAGCCCTATCCTTCCCGTGGCTTCCGGAGAAATTTCTAGTTGCATCTTCATTCAATAAAAAACATGACAAGGCAAAAGAGAGTCTCCTACCGTTGAGTTCTTCCTCCTGTTGTCACTATTCCATGGAGTTCAGATCGATGAGAGCTTCCACTTTTGCGTTGATGCATTGGTTTCATATCGAAGCAGGAAAACAAAACAAACAATCGAAATAAACTGAAAGATTAATGGTGAATAAACAAACAAGATTTTTAGACTAAACTGATCGTTGACTTTAATCAGATCTACATCAAGTTCTGTTCGACACAATACACATATACAATGTTGGTTCAGGCCCCAAGGTTAAACACACACACTACACACTATGAGACAATATTCTGTGTATTGAACTTCAAAGAATTAAAAGAGCTTGCAACTGCTTTTATTATCGAATGAGAGGTACAAGTTATAACTAAACTACTATTCCTATTTATATTGACTAAAACAAGCACATGCTAAATATAATAAAGCCAACTACTTTGCTAAAATTTAGAACTACTCCAACGTACACATTCCCACGTTCAACTCCTCCTTTTCCAGTCAAACATGACCAATTCTTCAACAACCCATCTGACCCATTCATGCGAAACCCGGTTTCGAACCGTTTCAATGACCCGGCTTGACCCAACCATCAAGATTATCCAACATTCACCCCCATAATCTTGATTCGGTTCTTTCTTCTTGCTTGCATTTGTTCTTGTTTTCCATGCTAAAACCGGAATCGGTTTTCTTGCTAAACCTGCTTTCTTGCTTGATTCGAATTCGTTCTTACTTGCTTCGAATCATCTTTCTTGCTAACTTGCTTCTCAAACCACAAAGGTTCGGTCTTGCTCTTGCTATACGAACCACACGGGTCCTGTCTCTTGCTAACTTTCAGTTATCTTTCTTTCTTCGGGCTGTCGATTTCATTCTTTCTTTCTAATCGACGCCTATTCTTTCTTCTTTCTTACCGATGCGTGCACTTTCTCTCTAACTGCACCGGTATCTTTCTTACTTTCTTGCGAGGCCTTCTTTCTTTCTTGCTAAGCGACGCCGGCCTCTTTCTTCTTTCTTGTAGAGCCTCTTCTTTCTTTCTTTCGTTCTTTCTTTTCTTTCTTCTTTCATTGGTGGATGCAATTAATTGAGATGCATACTTGCTTCATGTTCCTACTATCTTCAATTAAATATGCCGACTTTCGAGACGTGCTATCTGCTGGATGTTCAATGCTTCAATGAATTATCCACCTGCTTGCTTGCTTTCTTATATATCTTTTTTTCCAAATCCGACAAAGATGCCGTTGTCGTGACCTGCTGCTTCTTCCTTCGACGACTCCACCGCCATACGTTGCTTTCGCTGGGGCTGTTCTGAGTTTCGATAACATACTTTCGCTGCCAAATGTGGCTATCCCGGTTGATCACCGGTCACCGTTGCACGTTTAATGTCTTGAACAACCTTGTATGACTGGTTTTCAGTCACCGGACTGATCACCATCTTCTCTGCTACTATTCTCGGTTAACCGGCTGACATAACCGACCGAACCTCCTGTGCGTCTTTTTTTTTATTGAGCCGATTACACCATTACATGCTCTTGATCCATCTCTTTTTTCATTCAGTTTCCTTGCTTCCGATCTCCAAGTCGCGATCGGTACTGTTGCTGCTTCAATTCTTTCTCAATCTGAAAATCATTCACTACTTCTTCCTTCTTTCTTTCGATCACAACATTGAACAGCCCTTCCTCTGCAGCTTCCAGGGGCTGCTCCCTCTTCTCCGCACTCGACTCTCAAACCCGCACTTGTTTCTCGGCCTTGCTCTGATACCAAATGTTGGTTCAGGCCCCAAGGTTAAACACACACACTACACACTATGAGACAATATTCTGTGTATTGAACTTCAAAGAATTAAAAGAGCTTGCAACTGCTTTTATTATCGAATGAGAGGTACAAGTTATAACTAAGCTACTGTTCCTATTTATATTGACTAAAACAAGCACATGCTAAATATAATAAAGCCCACTACTTTGCTAAAATTTAGAACTACTCCAACGTACACATTCCCACGTTCAACTCCTCCTTTTTCCGGTCAAACATGACCAATTCTTCAACAACCCATCTGACCCATTCATGCGAAACCCGGTTTCAAACCGTTTCAATGACCTGGCTTGACCCAACCATCAAGATTATCCAACATACAAATACGAAGTGATGTGTTATTCTGTTTCAACGCAACGTTTAACCTATGACCTATTAATACATCATTATGCATGGGCTTAACGTATTAGGCCCATGCCAGGTCTATTTGATAACTATAAGTTTTGACCCATATCAAACTAAATCTATACTATATAATAAAATAAACTACTTTAGGGACACATGTCACTCATTGGAGCCATCTATTTTTTAGCCTATTAAAATTAAATAATTATTTAAAATTAATAATTATTTATGAGATATACGTAGAGATATACTATTTAATATATATAATTATGAGATATACGTAGAGATATAGTATAGATTAAAAACTTATTTAGAAAATATACTATTAATATTAAATTATTAGTTTTATAATATATTTCCTTAGATATAGGAATAGGTTACATTATAGTTTTATTATAGAATTAATTGCCCGGATGGTCCCTGTGGTTTCATGTTTTTTCACGTTTAGTCCCCACTTTTTGGAAATAGCAGGTATGCTCCCTATGGTTTGTCATTTTGTTACTCGGATAGTTCCCTGACATTTACTCCGGGGACTATCCGAGTAACAAAATGACAAACCATAGGGAGCATACCTACTATTTCCAAACTAATTCACATCTACTTAGGGAACTATCCGGGTAACAAAATAACAAACCATAGGAAGCATACCTGTAATTTCAAAAGTTGGGGACTAAACGTGAAACCATAGGGACCGTCCGAGCAATTAACTCTTTATTGTATCGTAGAGAGATTTTATTTTAATATTTACGTTTATACTTTTACATCCAAATTTAGGTAACATATTTAAATTGTCTATGACTCTTTATAATCAGTAATATGTTTTAAATATATTTAACTCTTTATAATCAGTAAATGTTTTAAATATATTTATTTTAAATAAAATATTATATATTTTTAAATATGTTTTATAAAAATAAGAATATGACTTAAGATGTAATTTTAAGGAGAGAAAAATTATTATTATTTAATAGGAGAGAAAATGCAGGAAATCAAAATCTGAAATTAATCAGAACTCAACTCGTGTATTACACGAGGTTTTTTAAAGATATAAGTTTTTATTATTTACCATATAAAATTACATTTATTCAACCCGTGTAACACATGGGGTTTTTTAAGATACAACTTTTTTATCATTTACTATACAAAATTACATTTATCCAACCCGTGTAATACATGAGGTATTCAAAAATATATATTTTTTTTATTATTTGATATATAAATTCAACCCTGTAATACACAGGGTTTTTTAAAGATATAACTTTTTTATAAATTACTATACAAAATTACATTTATACAACCTGTGTAATACATGAGTTTTTAAAAATATAATTTTTTTTTTATAATTTGATATATAAAATTAGATTTATTCAACCCGTACAATACACGGGGTTTTTTAAATATATAAATAATTTATTATTTAGTATTTTTTTCATTATTATTTGATGTATAAAATTATATTTATTCAACCTGTACAACAATACAGGGGTTTTTAAAGATATAACTTTTTATTTTTTAATATATAAAATTATATGTATTCAATCGATGTAATAAACAAAGTTTTTAAAGATATATTATTTTATTATTTAGTATATAAATTCACATTTATTTAGCTCGTGTAATACACGAGGTTCTAATCTAGTCATAAATATAAAACAAAATGTTTGTAGCCCATATTCGAATTGCATATTGGATTAAATGATTAGTTTTCAGCAGATTATTAACAGTAATACTAAATTTTCATGTATTCCACGTGATGCCAACCTTCCAGTTTCCCCTCATCTCCCCTATGGACTGTTTTATCTATAGATGTTAATTAAGGATTGGTCTTAAGAACTTAAGAGCAAATAATATGTGTGACTAATTGATTAATGTTTGGTTTATCATTTTTTTGAACGGTAAATTTCTTTTAATCCTTGTCGATTGTGGTCCTAAAAGTGTTTAAAAGTTTTGTCTTGGCCATTGGACCACCACTCCATTGGTATGGTTAGTTTATCCTTCTAATTAAAATAAAAATAGTAACATGCGAAAAAAACTGTCATCAACGAACGGGTCATATCACGGCGACTAAGGCTGGACGGTATGGGGACCATCCAGCATCGTCCTCCATCCGGCGACGAAACCCTCTCCACGCCGCCCCCCTCCGTTCTCATCCTGGTCCGTCCTCATCGTCGAGATGTCGCCGTTTGCGACAGAGCAATTATTGTGGGCCCCCAGTCAAATGTAGCCGTTTAAATAAAAAAAAAAGTCAGATCTGATTTTTCAGATTCAGATGGTGGTTGTGGAATGGTGACAGAAGATGATGAAGAAAAATGACTTGAAGGCTTCCGGTTGTGGGTGGAATGGTGAACTGATTTTTCAGATTCAGATGCTGGTTGTGGAATGGTGAACTGATTTTTCAGATTCAGACCATGGTATAACCGGCAAAATTGAATCGCCGGAAAAGTGATCTGTGGAGAGAAATGGGGGAGGCGATGGAGGGTTTAGATATAGAAGTAGGTCTTGACTTGTGTTTGTGTTTTTATTTCATAATTTATGTTTTTTTGTTAATTGAATTTCCATATACTTTATAATTTTTAAATTTTATATTAATTCGTTATAAAAAATAGAAGATTAAAAAAAATAAAAAATATAAAAGTGGTGGGGAGGACTATGACTAGGACCATCCTCTATACCCTCTAGTTTTGTGGGATGGACCATCATTGGGAGGACTATGACGTGGCGCCTACGTAGCGGATCATCCTCCCTTGGAGGACCATCACCATACCCTCTAGCCTAAACACAAAGGGCATTTGGGTGTTAGGTCAATATGTTCAATAAATGAGATTGAAAGTGATTGATTCTCAAATTGACTTTGTTATTTTTAGATAATTTTTAAAAATAAAAGTCCACACATGTTTATTATTAGGATACTTAGAATTTTGACTTTGATGTATTTACCATTTATTTTGTTTACCGTTTCAAATTGTGGACCAAATCACTTTGGTAGCACTCCAAAATAAATTTAATGAACCCACTAAGAGCATGTGTACTGGTCAAGTCTCATAACTCTCATAAATATGGGGTTATATGACACGTGATAAATGTGTAAGAAATGAGGTTTATGTGGCTCAGATATGTAGTGGGGTTATACTACTTCAATTATATGGGTGAGAGTTGGCTACAAAGTTCATTTTTCCTACAAAGTGTAAAAAGTCATAAAACACTATAATTTCAGCTATAAAACACATTCAAAACCCACAAATAACATAGTGGAGATTATTAAAACACCACATTTGTGGGTTTTGTGTTGTGTTTTGGATGATACGGCTTTGATTATCAATTGACTAACATTAGTGTGTTTTATGTTGATTATCATGTTGTATTTTATATTCATAGTTGCATGATAGTGTGTTTGAAGTATTTAAGGAGTGTTAGGGTTTGGATATTGTGTTTTAGTGATCTTTACTATGTTATTTTTGGGTTTTGAGTGTGTTTTAATACTGAAATTGTAGTGTTTTATGACTATGTAAACTTTGTAGAAAAAATGGATTTTGTAGCCGAATCCCACCCCAATTATATATATATATATATATATATATATATATATATATATATATATATATATATATATATATATATATATATATATATGGCACCGCTAAAATGAAAACCATCTCCAGTTGTAAGAACCGAGAGAACCACTTTCTAGCCATTAGATCTTCAAGATCAGTGGATAAGATTAAAAGTAACTAAAAATAATATTAAACGTTTTTTGTCTTATTATATCTTTAATATTATAATCCAAAAAGATAATTTAGTAAAATGACTATATTTTATCTTTATGTCTTTATTGTTTTTTATTAGTTTTTTTTATTATTATATTACTTTTTATTTTTTAAACAAAATTTTTTTTATTAAAAACATTTTTAAATTCAGATTGTTTAAAGATTTTTTATACTTTTTAAAATTTAAGTTTTACGTTAAACTTTTTACGTTTTACGTTTTTTTGACGCGCCGTTTTTACGCCGGGTTTTTTCAAGCGTCGTTTTTTTAACACGTCGTTTTTTTAACGCGCCGTTTTTTACACACCGTTTTTTACGCGCCGTCTTTTTAACGCGGCGTTTCTTACGCTCCGTTTTTTTAACGCCGTTTTTTACACCCCGCTTTTTTAACGCCGTTTTTTTAACGCGACGTTTTTCTAATGCCTTTTTTTAACGCCGTTTTTTTAACGAGCCGTTTTTTAACACGCCGTTTTTTTACAAGTTAACACGCCGTTTTTTACAATTTAAGCATTTTTAACGCCGTTTTTTAACACGCCGTTTTTTACGTTTTACGCGCTGGTTTTTACGTTAACGTTTTTTTACGTTTTACGCGCCGTTTTTTTACGTTTAACGTTTTACGTTTTTACGCCCGGCCTTTTCACGCCCTGTTTTTTGACGCGCCGTTTTTACACCCGGCTTTTTCACGCGCCATTTTTACGTTAACGTTATTTACGTTTTACGCGCCGGTTTTTTAAGTTAACGTTTTTTTTACGTTTTACGCACCGGTTTTTTACGTTAACGTTTTTTAAATTTTTACGTTTTACGCGCCGGTTTTTTACATTAACGTTTTTTACGTTTTACGTGCCGGTTTTTTACGTTAACGTTTTTTTACGTTTTACGCGCCGGTTTTTTACGTTTTACGTAAAACTTTTTACGTTTTGCTAAAAATTTTTACGTTTTACCTAAAACTTTTTACGTTTTACGAAAAACTTTTTACGTTTTACGTACACTTTTTACATTTTACGCTAAAAAGTTTACGGTTTAACTTTTTATTTACAAAAACTTTTTTTACATAAAAACGAACGCACCCAGAAAATCGTTACTCGGTAGGTGTCTCAGATAGTTTGCTATAATCATCGACGCCTCAAAAAAAAATATAAAAACCCAACAAACAAAAATAAAAAAACGAGGGGATTCTGGAAAAAAAAAACGAAGTTTTGGCCCCGATTTTTCGATAATCAGAGGCTGCCAAGTGGGGTTGCGGGTTCAAAAACCTACCCTCCACCATCCTTGCCGCGCCATCGTCCGTTTTTTTTGCATCATCACCGCCGATTTAAAAAGGCACCAAATTCAACCTTATTTAAACATTCAGAAGGAACATGAACATCATTCAAACCCAGAAGGACCTTGAACATCATTCAAACCGATTTAAACATTCAAAATGGCAGTAGCAACAAAATGACAGTAACAACAAACCCAAAAAGAAATAGCATTCATAACTTTACAAAAAATCATCAAAATCACCGTTGAAGCAGATAAATCAACAAGTGGTGACAAAAGGTCCAGTCGTCCAGAAAACCACCACCGATCTCTGCACAAAACCCCCACCGATCTCCCTATAAAACCACCACCGCCTTCCGCCTCTACACAACTCCCACCAAACCACCGCCCCCACCACCGCCTTCCGCCTCTGTTTGGGGCCACCGGTTAAGATCTGAGCAACCCTAACCCACCATCTAACCCATCGTTCACCGTCAAACCACCACCATCTAACCCTAAACTCCAAATCGGATCTCACTACCCCAAATCGGAGCTTTGGGCGGTGGTTTTGTGACTGTTGCCCACGCAAGTATTCATCAAATCCAGAATTAGGCGGTGGTTGGGTGGTGAACGGTTGGGTGGCGGTGAACAGCGGTGTGTGGTGGGGGGAGGGGGCCGGAGATGAGGGTGTGTGGTGGTTTGTTTTTGAGTTTTGATTTGGGTTTTTCCAAATGAAGAATCTGTCGAAGCATTTTCAAGAGAGAGAGAAATCAGAGATAAATGGAGAGTGTAGATTGTAGAAGATGAAACTAACAAATGAAAGAGGAGAGAGAAGAACTTTAAATGAAGAGAGATAAGGGGATTTGACATTTGAGGTAAATGACCAACATACCCTTTATGTTGGCATCACTTGATTGGTTGAGACTGGTTCTCGCGGTTCTTACAACTGGATGTGGTTTTCATTTTAGCGGCTCCCTATATATATATATGTATATATATATATATATGTATGTATATATATAGGGTAGGGTTCCAGCGTGAACAACCTCCCAAGAGTGAATATGGAACCTTGATTTCCTTTTTAGTTGTTAAGGGTAGGATTGTAATTATATAAAAAAATTAGATTTAAATCATTATTTTAATAATTAAATTAAGTTACATATTTCCTAATTTAAATTCATTATCCACATTATGTTTATTTATTAATAAGATAATTATCAAAACAAACAACAAATCATCAGATTTCAATTTTAAATTTTATTTCAGATTTCATCACCAGAATTCAAATTTTGATTTTTAAGATCTACGTAACCTTCATATTTCAACGGTATACACATGTGTACTTGGATATAAATAGAACAGTACACATGTGTACTCAGCATCGTACATATGTGTACAGTAATTCACAGGTGTACATCAACATTCAATACGAAAAAAATTCGGAGATATCACAAAAACAGACGATATACACATGTGTACATCGCATTAAAAAGAGGGAAAAGTCAGAATACGCATGTGTACATCGCATTTAAACAAATAATTATTTTAATAATTGAATTAAGTTACATCTTTCCTAATCCTTGATTTGATTTGTGAGAGATTTATGCAATCAATTTAAGAGGATAATTAATTACTTGATTTGTGAGAGATTTATGCAATCAATTTAAGATTGAAATTACACATATAGCCTTTTTGTATTTAATTAAATAGAAAAAATTAACCAAATAATTACCATCATGCCACTCACTTTAATCTCAAGATCATAAAAATCAAGGGCCCAGATCAGTTCACGCAGTTCACTCTTGGGATTTTGTTCACATTTGAACCTAATCCTCTATATATATATATATATATATATATATGTATGTATGTATGTGTGTGAGAGAGAGAAACCACCATGACACGCCGCTATGCATATCACGGAGGGAAAACCTTTTTGCCCATATCGCCCGGGGAGGGGGGGGTTGTACTCGGCGCTATGGAGCTGGATGGTTGTGTATAGCAACATATAAGGCTCCACTATGGGTGGCCTAATAAGGGAGTGTCATCTAATATCTCTCTAAATTAAATAGGATGAACCAAAATTGAAAGGATACTTTAAGAATGAACTCGAATCCCATCTAGAATTCTAAAATTGTTGGGCAACGATAATCACTTCGCATCCATCTCAGGCAACATCAAGAATTTTCATCCCAAATCCCATCCCGTTCCATTTGCGACGCCATCCCGTCCAACCGCTCGATGAACCCGAACCCCCCACCCCGAAGATGTCCCTTCACCGTAATATTAATATGGAGGATGTGAAATACATATGAAAAAATAATTCGCATTGTATTTTCATACTCTTTAATTATATAATTTAAATAGATAACTATCATTTACATAATTATGATACTTTCATTATTTACTAGTGGGAAAGCCCGCGCGTTGCGGCGGGTATCCCGACTGATATCATATTCATTTATGATATGTATTATAAATGTTGACTTTTAAGCATGAATTTTGTTAGTTACAAAACCCAACATGTCATTCTTATCTTACAAAACGAAACATGTGAGTTATGATAAATTAACTTGAAATGCGTAACAATGGTTGGATGAAAGAATAGATATTGCATATCACCTAAAACTAACTGGAAATCAGTATCATAAATGAAACCCAAAGTTAAGGTGTAATCGTTGTTGGCCTGTAGCTTGCATGGTTTGTTTCACTTGGTTTATCTTTTAAAGTATTGTGGTAGTATCATTAATATATTAATTCATGAATTGCATAATTGACATAAAAACGAAGAATACAATAGTTGGTAAACGAGATAATGGAAGTGGAAATCATTACCAAACTGGACCTCATGTTTCTTTTTTCATTTAGTTATTTATTTGTTTTTTACTACTTTAGTAGTAGGCTTGTTTATTTATTTAATTTTTTAATATGGACTTCCTAGTTTGTTTGTATAAAAAAGAGATCATTTGATTTCTAGCAAAATGGCCCAAAAATGTACTAAAATGCTTAAAGGTAAGAAGAAAAGGTCGTCTGAAAGTAATTGACAAATTATTTTAAATCAGGGGACCATAGTAACCACGTCAAACGAGATAGTATGATCAGTTTAAATAAGGTTTGAATGTCTCCTTGATTTCGTCCATACTGGTTGTCCACCGTTGATCATCCTCCCAATCGTCTTCTTCGTTAGTTTGCTGGTGAGTTGGGGTGTTTAGTGGTGTGGACGTCGTACCAATACATCCATGGGTCTTCTCTATTTCTTTGATTATGTTGTATGTGTGCGTGGACGTTGCTAAGAAACCATTTTTTGTTAATACAAATAACGTGGACTGTGTATACGTTGTAAACTATATGAATAGTGAAAGTTGTTGTGGGTGTACCAGGTGAGTTGTTTTTCTTTTGATTTGTTGGTGAATCCTTTGGTTGATGACAATCACTTAAGGATGGTTTAGTGGAAGCCGTACTTTTCCCTTTGTTACCATCCTTGACTTGTGGGGTTGTTGTTTCAGTGCACCTGCGTATTATGGATGTTAACGCATGCAATACAAATTATTTGTGTACCTATTTGTTTTGAAGTGTAGTGGGCGCTGTTGATGTACCTGACTTCTCTGAAATGGAACAAAGTTATCGGCTACAGAAAATAAAATCTGTCTAACCCATTGATGATTCTAAAAGGTCTGTGTAATATCTTTTATGTGATCATAAAAAGGATGGGCATTCAGAAGACGAGACAGACAAAGGCTTGAGGTGGCGGTTACGTTTGGTTGTCGTGTTGTCTTTTCCAGCTTAACTGAGATGAGAGCACTTCTGATTGGTCTTGGACCCCTCCAATTGAACTACTGAATGGAAGATGGTGGCCCTTGAATCCCGAAAATGGGAACGATAGTGCTAGCGGTTGTGTTAAACTGGCGAGCAAAGATAAAGGTTGTGGTTGGATCTGATGTGATAGCTCAGATGACTTCACACAATTGCGGCGGTGCTCCAATTCGTGATTAGACGTCGTTGAGTTAACAAGATGGTGATGTTATCCGGTTATGGAGGTTACTTTTTCCAGAAGATGCAACATTTGCAGGTTTGGTTCGATGATGATTTTAGAACCATTTCAAACTAAATTGATTCACATGACGGTGTGTTTCTTTTTTATATATAAAAAACTTTCATCAAAGTTGTTATAACGATTTATTTGATTCTCAATGATAGCCATTTAAGCAAGATCAGTTACGACACTTGATAAAATGAAACGGATTATTTAAGTTACATTGCATTCAATAAAAAAGTTAATTCCAATTATATGTTTATTTATTGGTTTATTTGAGTTTTCAACTCCACGAGGAGTTCGGTTTTGATCACTTATTATATAAATATATGTTTGAAATATTATTAATTTTATACATTTATCTGATAATCATAAAAATAAAATATTGATAAGTAGTACTGATGGAAAATTTTATACATTTATCTTAATTATAGGTTACAAAGGTGCCGAAATCACTAAAATGCCCCTAAAGTGCCTTAAATTTTTGGGAAATGCGCAAGTTTACCCCCTCTAAAATAGTTTGGCTCTCTTATACATGTTGCTTCAAAATGTGTACACAATGTAAAATTACCAACAGGGTAATCCTAGTCTTCTTTTAATAAGGTAGTATAGAAGTATAGATTATTTATATTTATACATACTTTTAAATCATGAAAATCCCAATGGTTGCATGTTTAACCTTTAATTTAATCAATTAATTACTTTTATTATTATAAAACTTATATTTAATTGCTTAATTTAATTCAATTAATGGAAGACATAAGTGTGCATGGATTCCATGGATGAAATGTCTAGATTGCCCTCAAAGTGTCTTAAAACTTTGGAAAATGTCCAAGTTTCCCCCCTCTAAAATGGCTTGCTTAATTTGTACATGGTGCTACAAGATTTGTACCTAGACAAAATAACGAAAAGGGTAGAAAACCTAGTAATTCTCTTATTATAGTATTAAAGATTATAGATGATCAATAACAAAAAGGTGTTGACAAAACGTATCACGCATATATTACTACTGTGCTAAAGAAGAGTGTCACACCCCCAAAATACCACATGCGGAAACCCCCGCGAGGCGTGTGACGTACCAGGATTCGAGCCACCAATCACATTGAACTCATAAATATATTTGAATAAAACTTCCATTCATTATCATAAA
Source organism: Helianthus annuus (assembly GCF_002127325.2). Taxonomy (NCBI): domain Eukaryota; kingdom Viridiplantae; phylum Streptophyta; class Magnoliopsida; order Asterales; family Asteraceae; genus Helianthus; species Helianthus annuus. Next base: position 35,817,285 of record NC_035438.2, read on the forward strand.
GTATTACAAACGTTACATATCATTCATTGTATACAGCGGAAGCAAACGTATTTGTTAAGTGTTTCGTAACCCATGTGTAAATAAACCATTAAGCTTGTATTGAGATTCCATGTATTTCGACCCATGACCACTCCAGCATCCCAGACAGCAAGTCCCAAAGATATAAACCTACAAACCTGCAAGCATGCAGACAAGTGTGTCAGACGACGCTGGTGAGTTCAAAGTTTTGTTAACGCGTTTAGTTACCAGATATGTATATAAAACAGTTCAATGATTTGATTTGATGTTGTTATTACTTGATTACCGTATGTGGCGACTAGATGTGAATGCCCAACCCCAATGCCTCCATTTAGGCATTGGTCATGATGTCAAGGTATCAAACAACCTTGGATAGATGTAAGGGGTCTTATATGTACACGATGTGAATGCCCAACCCCAATGCCTCTAACTAGGCATTGGTCATGAAGTCTAGGTAATTAGTTCACGCCCGTCCTTTCGGCCCGGTGTGAGGGTGCCAAACCTAATAGCGCTATCAACTAAATACCTCGTTGCTTCTTCAGCAACATGGTAGATGTATGGGGTCTTACATGATTTATACTGTGTTCAATAACCAACATCCCAAATAAACAGTTTACCCAGTATTCCCTTTAGAAACGTTTACCAGATGTCCCAAACCACCGGGACGCATGCTTAGAAAAGTGCAGTGAACTCACCTTTGGTTGCTCGGTAAGATTAATAATTACTTGTTCAACAAAGTTGGTCAATCAAGCCCTATGATAGTTACGTATAATAATCAGTTCACGTACACATAACTTGCATGATAAACACCTTGAATATTATGCATAAGATCTCAATATACACCCTAGTCACTTAGTGCACGTAATGGTTCACAACCCAGATTCATGTTCCCAACTATCAACTAACAATGGTATGTTCTGACGTTCATCACATATTATGTCACAATCAATGTTTAGGGTTACGCATAACACATCGATCACATATTCTTCGTTCACATTTCACGAGTTACGTACCGGTAAAACATATAGCCACACTCGTATTCTAATTACCAATATAGATAAGCAGGTTTCATGTGTTACATAAACAATAATTCCCTCAAACATGCAATGCCTATAGTGTACGGCCCATCAGTTCAAATCCCATCAAGTGTGTGACCAACTCATGTGTTCGGCCCAACACCTGAAACCCAAATCAAAAAATAGTTTTCACTTGGCCCCCTACACTAATCGGTTTACATATATCCTCAAACAAGTGCTCAATCGAAGAGCCAATGCACCACCCGAATCTCCGGCCCAACCCATATCGTCGTGGCCTGGCCTAGACAGAAGACGGCCTGTCGGGTGTGTGCGTGAGACCATATTTGTGGTTCAAAGGTTCAAAGACATGTGCAATCACAGAGTTGTGCAATCCATTAAAATATGTCACTAACTATTCTTGATTTCTTGCAAGCACACTTTTCATATTTTCAAAATACATCAATAGTTGGATCGAGTTTCATGTCAGTATTATTTAGCAAATTAGTCTAGTGTGCATGTATTCCAACAAGTGTAAGGATCTAGATTACAATTAAACATGGCCGCCATTTATCATTCAAGGCTTTCCATCCTTTACCAATCATGTAATTTCAATCCTATTGGACCTCTAGCTCCACTATTACATCAAGTTTTATTATTGATCACTTCAATCCTATTGGACCCCTAGCTCCACTAGTACATCAAGTTTTATTATTGATCACTTCAATCCTATTGGACCCCTAGCTCCACTATTACATCAAGTTTTATTATTGATCACATGCCATTCACAATATAAATCAAGATAACACTTTCTCATGCAGATTCATAGGCTATAACATTCTGCTGAAGGTTTACGCAAGCATAACCTTGTTACACATATACAATTCGTCCATCAAAATCGTACATTAACAGAATTATTAAATATAACATAATAAATAATTATCAACATGAAAAGGTTATACTAACCGAAAGTGTCAAGGTACCAGACGATCACAACTCACAACTTCACGAGGGGGGGGGGGGAATCTTATCTCCTGCCGTCGCTAATCAGGGAATAGGGGTGGGTGTTATTTAGGGTTTGCAAATTTCTTCTAACACCAAGCCACTGACTTACGTATAAATGGAGAAACAAGGATTGGGCCAAGGATTAGCAACATAAGGAAATAGTTTAAAGAGTTGGGCCGAGTGGCCCAATGGTGCATGCGACAAGTGCAAGTGCGGCCCACATGGTGTATGTATTATCTAACCGAGTTGCCGTAAGTTACGATTTGAGCTTAACGAGGTTATAACTTTAACACATTGAAGGAAAAGAATAGATAACGAGATTAAACGCTACTAACCTCACGTGGTTATATCCGCACATAACCTTAACACATTGAAGGAAAAGAATAGATAATGAGATTAAACGCTACTAACCTCACGAGGTTATATCCGCACATAACCTTAACACATTGAAGGAAAAGAATAGATAATGAGATTAAACGCTACTAACCTTAGAAGTTTGGGTTGTCACATCATCCCCAACTTGGAAGAAATTTCGTCCCGAAATTTGATAAGCATTCCAAAACAACAAGGTGTTAACCCAGGATGACTGTGGATTTTCCACGGGTACCACATCATCCCCAACTTGAAAGAGAATTTCGTCCCGAAATTCACCAATGATATCAGAGGTTGATTCAACCGTTTGAATGTTTTGAGTTCCAACAGACTTTCACGATTGGAATTCGACTATGAGAACGTATCTCGACTTCCTGGTTCATGTGTTCGATAAATTCCTCCAGTAAATGTATCGTACGTGTTTCATCAGACAACCACTGCCTTAGATCCAAAACATAAATGACATCGCGTACGTTACCCGATTGATCGGGTAACTCGAGTTTGTAGGTTACGCTACCGATTCTTCCAAGACTGTTGAATGGTCCATCGTGACGTCAGTTAAGCTCGCCATGCTTCCTAAGCATTCCGCACCCATCCAGGGTGTGACTTTCAACATGATACGATCGCCTACAACGATCTTCCAGCGTTTCCCAAGTTTATCAACTTTCCCGACGGTCACGCGTTGCCGCCAATTGACTCCCGATCCAAACAACCTTCCCAAGAGTTTCGAGTACCAGTCCTGGACCAGTAATTAAGTTGTCAACCATCCCAGTCTAACAAGAAGGTTGGCATTATCGTCTATGTAATGCCTCAACAGAGTCGTCTGGTTACCAAAATGATAACTGCCGTAGTAGTACTCAACCATAGATAAGAGTCCCTCAAATTTATACCAAAGCCAGTTACACACATGCTTGCAGCATGTCTTCGAGTGCTAGAAGAGTTCGTTTACTCTGACCACTTGTCCAACGACGATAAGCAATGCTCGGGTCCTGACGTGAGCCAAGGGTGTTGTGTATCACCTGACATAAATCATGCATAGATCAAACTCAGAGGTAACAAGAGTTGGCACCTCGTGCCTAATAGCCGCCTCTCTCAGAGGAACATTCACTACTGTGAAGACTCGTCTGTTTTCTTAATTGCAAGAAAGTGTGCTGGTAACGTGTGTCCATCAACGATCATCCAGGCGATAATGTTTCCGCTTCGAGTTGTAAGTAGACCAGTGATAAAATCCATGACAGCCTGTTCTCATTTCTATGTATGCGTTTCTGGTTGCTAATCTCCCACCTTGACTTTCCCACAAGTCAAACATCGTTTTCATGCGTCACTATGTAGGCCTTCAGGCCGGGTCATCCGTACATGGTCTTCAGGTTGTAATTCATCCTATCAAAACTCAAATGAATAAGACATCGAAACCCGTGTGCTTTGCCTGCACCAGTTCCCAAAGGTTGTTGTATAGTGAGGTCCATATTAGTTCCATGAAGTAACAAATATCGTCCGTTCTGCCAAAGGTTGCTTCCCCATGCCCCGCATGGGTCAATCTTGAGAACTTTCTTCCTTCAGTTCTTCAATTTGAACAAGGCGAGTCTGATCAGGTATGATAAAGTCAATAGCGAGCTGCAAAGCTCGTGCACGTCCAGATTTCACGGTAGTATTTATTCAAAAGTTCCACCCATCGTTTCCGTCACATGCTTAGCTCTCTTGAAACAAGGGTACACGGGAGGCCCTTGTGATCGGTCTAAGTGGTGCATTTGGTACCGTCCAAGTAATGCCTCCAATTTAAATCCAAAGACTAGGCTTCCACCGCAGGTCGTGACTCGTGCAGTTCTTCCTGTAGGTCCATTACGTAAGTCCGCACTTTCTCGTGTTGCGTCGGTGTGTAAACATTGTAGAGTTGGGATTCGAAAGCTGAAAATATGTCCTCCTATTTTGTCCTTCACGAACACAGCACCCTACTGTGCTAAAGAGATTTAAGCTGCGCGATCTTCGAAAATCCTGTGAGTGAGCTGCGATAGTATCTAGCGAAACCGAGAAATTGTTGTATCCCCAAGGAATCTTTGGTGTCGATCAGTTCTTAACAAGATGTGTCTTAGTGAGATCTACGTGTATTCCCACTCCGTTGGTTACATGACTAAAAATGTGTACTTCCCGAACCCTGAAGTCATACTTAGGTAGACTTCGCACGTAGATGCTCCTCCCCTGGAAGCTCTACAATGAAATACAAGGGTCGTTTATGGTGCTTCTTCCTCCTGGAAGTGATTCAAAACGTCCTAGATAAACACGGTTGGCGAATCTGGCAAAATGGGGTTGGCACATGCTACTCATGTGATCCCTAAGGCTGCTGGTGTGTTGGGTAACTTTAAACAATGAGAACATAAAATCGTAGTGGCCGTACTGTGCCTGTAACGCCGTGTTAGAAGTCATCCTCCCCTGGGTTTTCTATCAAGTGACAGTCTGATCTTAAGTTGGTTTCGAATAAAAGCTTGGGGTAGTTTGTACACGTACGAAAGGATTTGTCCTTCATTTCCGCAATAGAGCTCGGGCTCCCCAGAACAAGGAGCTAGATTGCTAAAACTCCCACCCTGTAGCTCCTGAAATTGACTAGACAGTTCTTGCAACCCTCCTTGTGCAAGACAGTATGGAGTACGAGTGATCAAGGCTGTTTCTGGCGTGAGATTAAACTGAGATTCTGCCTAACAGTTGTGGAAGTATGCCGGAAAGTTCCTCGGGGAACAAACCGAGAGGGATCACAAACAATTGGTGGATCCTCGTTCCTCTTTTCCCTCAGCCCTATCATTAGTAACGGTTGCTAACACAGCGGAGCAACCCCTCCGTAGACACTTCTGGCCTTCCCAGCTGAAAATGGCGCTAACTTTTGCACTACTCTAATGCTTTAGAACAAGTAACGATTCTGCACACAAGGTTTTCTCCTCACTGGGTATATCTGCGTGATTTCTGGATAACCAATTCACACTGACTACTGCGTTGTAACCATCGAGGATAGTAGAAGGAAGGTCGGCGTCGAACACTCGTCCCACCAGGTCGTGTTTACACCCGAACGAACATATGAGATTTCATTTGACTTGCCGTCAGCCGATTCCACATCAGGTTTGGTTTCAAGAAGTATCAGGGTCAAGCAGAATAGAGACGAAGCGAACAGCTACCCATATAAGCTACCATGTTGCTGCTATGCCTGGCGTCGCTTACGCTAACCCTAAACGTCCCTCCACGATCATCATTTCCAATGTTGTTGTTACATTTGCAGGGTTCCCATTACTATCATTATTCACTTGGTTGTTGACGTCTTGTCTTAGCAGCAGTCAATCCCTGTCAATGTCACCTTCGTTTCCATGCTGTAGACTACGATTACGAGTACCTTGATGTTGCCGCGACTGTTGCCTCTAATATTATTGCCTGTAACGGTGTCCTGCGTCCTTTCACCAACAAGGTCCATCTTTTCACATTCCATGCCACGTCCTAAGGCACTACTCATGGTGTGGGCGGTTACACAGTCCGCTCTACAGTCAATCGTCATCGATTTTGTCCCGATTGGTTCGTAACAGTCGACTCCCATGAGTCGTTGGCTGGGGTTAAGGATTCGATCAGAGTCAAATCGCTGTTGTTCGTTGCCGGTAACTAGGGTTGTTCAAATGCTGAAGTCAGTTGAGTAATACACGGTATGTCGTGAGAGTGTTGCAGAAGTGATCGCACTTCGGGATCTAAGGCGTCAATACACTAAGTTCCAACAAACAAAGATAAGTGAGGAAAGTATAGTCCAGTTATTTGACGCTGAGCCATCCAACTCAGGGACGTTCGTACTAGCACCTAACATTCTACACAGTTCGCTAGGCGTTCAGATGTGTGATCAAGTGATACTCGATAGCGTCGAGATTCGTAATGATTCAGAAAAGGGTGAAAAGATCATGTTCGAGTAGGAGACAATCAATGCTATGACTCCTATAGACCGCTGAGTTCTAACATAACATCAACTAACAGAGCGGAACCCCTCTCACACTCATTAAGCCTCACTGGGACTCACATGCACCACACATTATTATTATGTGTGCACCCATAATAATAAGGCAATTTGCATGCTTATCTCAGTGCCTCTTAACTCGTGCTAAAAGGTTCCCCAAGTTCGAGCAATAAGACAGATGACGCCACAACATAGATCATGAAAGTTCAAGAAGAGTCACACTCTTAAAACACGTAACATGGGATGGTAACATAGAAGTTCATACTGCGGTGCTAAGTGTGCTTTCACGTGCGATGTTATTCATAAGCAAACACTAGATATACTATGCAATAGTAAATGAGAAACGAACCTTGCAGTCTGGAGCTGAGTGTCATGGTCGATTTCGGTACTGTTCGGTTATAGTCTGGTTTTATAAAAACGTTTTAAAACCAAGTTCACTATAACCAGTGGCTCTGATACCAAACTGTCACACCCCTAAAATACCACATGCGGAAACCCCCGCGAGGCGTGTGACGTACCAGGATTCGAGCCACCAATCACATTGAACTCATAAATATATTTGAATAAAACTTCCATTCATTATCATAAAGTATTACAAACGTTACATATCATTCATTGTATACAGCGGAAGCAAACGTATTTGTTAAGTGTTTCGTAACCCATGTGTAAATAAACCATTAAGCTTGTATTGAGATTCCATGTATTTCGACCCATGACCACTCCAGCATCCCAGACAGCAAGTCCCAAAGATATAAACCTACAAACCTGCAAGCATGCAGACAAGTGTGTCAGACGACGCTGGTGAGTTCAAAGTTTTGTTAACGCGTTTAGTTACCAGATATGTATATAAAACAGTTCAATGATTTGATTTGATGTTGTTATTACTTGATTACCGTATGTGGCGACTAGATGTGAATGCCCAACCCCAATGCCTCCATTTAGGCATTGGTCATGATGTCAAGGTATCAAACAACCTTGGATAGATGTAAGGGGTCTTATATGTACACGATGTGAATGCCCAACCCCAATGCCTCTAACTAGGCATTGGTCATGAAGTCCAGGTAATTAGTTCACGCCCGTCCTTTCGGCCCGGTGTGAGGGTGCCAAACCTAATAGCGCTATCAACTAAATACCTCGTTGCTTCTTCAGCAACACGGTAGATGTATGGGGTCTTACATGATTTATACTGTGTTCAATAACCAACATTCCAAATAAACAGTTTACCCAATATTCCCTTTAGAAACGTTTACCAGATGTCCCAAACCACCGGGACGCATGCTTAGAAAAGTGCAGTGAACTCACCTTTGGTTTGCTCGGTAAGATTAATAATTACTTGTTCAACAAAGTTGGTCAATCAAGCCCTATGATAGTTACGTATAACAATCAGTTCACGTACACATAACTTGCATGATAAACACCTTGAATATTATGCATAAGATCTCAATATACACCCTAGTCACTTAGTGCACGTAATGGTTCACAACCCAGATTCATGTTCCCAACTATCAACTAACAATGGTATGTTCTGACGTTCATCACATATTATGTCACAATCAATGTTTAGGGTTACGCATAACACATCGATCACATATTCTTCGTTCACATTTCACGAGTTACGTACCGGTAAAACATATAGCCACACTCGTATTCTAATTACCAATATAGATAAGCAGGCTTCATGTGTTACATAAACAATAATTCCCTCAAACATGCAATGCCTATAGTGTACGGCCCATCAGTTCAAATCCCATCAAGTGTGTGACCAACTCATGTGTTCGGCCCAACACCTGAAACCCAAATCATAAAATAGTTTTCACTTGGCCCCCTACACTAATCGGTTTACATATATCCTCAAACAAGTGCTCAATCGAAGAGCCAATGCACCACCCGAATCTCCGGCCCAACCCATATCGTCGTGGCCCGGCCTAGACAGAAGACGGCCTGTCGGGTGTGTGCGTGAGACCATATTTGTGGTTCAAAGGTTCAAAGACATGTGCAATCACAGAGTTGTGCAATCCATTAAAATATGTCACTAACTATTCTTGATTTCTTGCAAGCACACTTTTCATATTTTCAAAATACATCAACAGTTGGATCGAGTTTCATGTCAGTATTATTTAGCAAATTAGTCTAGTGTGCATGTATTCCAACAAGTGTAAGGATCTAGATTACAATTAAACATGGCCGCCATTTATCATTCAAGGCTTTCCATCCTTTACCAATCATGTAATTTCAATCCTATTGGACCTCTAGCTCCACTATTACATCAAGTTTTATTATTGATCACTTCAATCCTATTGGACCCCTAGCTCCACTAGTACATCAAGTTTTATTATTGATCACTTCAATCCTATTGGACCCCTAGCTCCACTATTACATCAAGTTTTATTATTGATCACATGCCATTCACAATATAAATCAAGATAACACTTTCTCATGCAGATTCATAGGCTATAACATTCTGCTGAAGGTTTACGCAAGCATAACCTTGTTACATATATACAATTCGTCCATCAAAATCGTACATTAACAGAATAATTAAATATAACATAATAAATAATTATCAACATGAAAAGGTTATACTAACCGAAAGTGTCAAGGTACCAGACGATCACAACTCACAACTTCACGAGGGGGGGGGGGGGAATCTTATCTCCTGCCGTCGCTAATCAGGGAATAGGGGTGGGTGTTATTTAGGGTTTGCAAATTTCTTGTAACACCAAGCCACTGACTTACGTATAAATGGAGAAACAAGGATTGGGCCAAGGATTAGCAACATAAGGAAATAGTTTAAAGAGTTGGGCCGAGTGGCCCAATGGTGCATGCGACAAGTGCAAGTGCGGCCCACATGGTGTATGTATTATCTAACCGAGTTGCCGTAAGTTACGATTTGAGCTTAACGAGGTTATAACTTTAACACATTGAAGGAAAAGAATAGATAACGAGATTAAACGCTACTAACCTCACGAGGTTATATCCGCACATAACCTTAACACATTGAAGGAAAAGAATAGATAATGAGATTAAACGCTACTAACCTCACGAGGTTATATCCGCACATAACCTTAACACATTGAAGGAAAAGAATAGATAATGAGATTAAACGCTACTAACCTTAGAAGTTTGGGTTGTCACATCATCCCCAACTTGGAAGAAATTTCGTCCCGAAATTTGATAAGCATTCCAAAACAACAAGGTGTTAACCCAGGATGACTGTGGATTTTCCACTAGTGCACTCCCTATTGCTTTCAGTTATTTTAGTTATTATTGTTATTTTAAAGAATTCCATGTGGCTCATATATAATATGTAACATACGAAAGTCGTCCTTCTATACACCTCATATAAGATGTAGCATACGAACGATGAGCTTTTATAGAACCACTATAACGACTTATTTGATAAGGGGCACATTCACTGAAAAATGAAGAGGGGTTAAGTCGATTAGCCAAGGCCGTTCCAATGTTTCTGGTAGCCCTAAGAAACTACAAAGGCGGGGGTCCTTTGAATTGGTATAAAGAAAACATCGGAAGTCTCAATCGCAAGCACAATTCATAACTCAAAGAGTCAAGGTATCAATTAGGATTTTAGGGAAAACAGTGATTTCTCCCCAATCATTTCTCCTAATTTCACCTCAAATTATATACAGATATTATTATAAAAAAGTAGCCATTGGCTATTGCGATAATAATAATCTCTCCTAATTTCACCTCAAATTTCTCCCTAGTCAGCGACATAATTGAGCGGAATTATCATATGCGATGCTACAGTTAGCTAGAATGATGATGTCGGTCTAAATTAATTACGAATTACATCTTGCTTGGAGTAAGATTTGGCCTCTTTTATTTTAAACTAGTGATAATTCCCGCGAATTTCGCGGTGTTTAAAATTGATATGTTTCTTACTTTTAGAATAAAATTACGTTACTGATCATAAAGAAACTGGACGCATGAACTTATTATGGAAATCTGAAGTTGAAGATTAAAATAAAACGAAGCATCGTACTATAGATAAGAAACTATATGAGTTTACAAATTAAAAAATATAGAGAACAAATTATATTGTTGAAGTTGCTTGAGCCTGCAAAACAAAACAAAAAATTATTAGATCTAAAAATGAATATTTAAATTTAAAACAAAAACAACAAAAAGAGTATTCATTAAATCTACATAATATATATATAGATATTGTTTTTTTACATTCATGACCAATCAAAATATAGCAAAATAGTAATCTGGATATTAAAATAGGATACACGTTCGTCTGATGATCCGTGTCGGGACCTACAGAGTCTCTGACCACTTTTATGCCATGCAGTAGAACCATTTTTTCTGCAAAATAAAAATAAGAAAATTAATTGAATATAAGAAATAGTCATTCATGACTCGTTTATGACAATATATGTTCAGTAACATATGACTTACGAATAGGTCAAGTCGGATGAAATTAGGGCATATCGAAGTAAAAACATAAAAAACACTAAAAGCAAGAATACAATTGAAGGTTTATATAGTATGTTTTAAAAACTGAATGGTTCCCAATTCTAAAAATAACGGAATTAATTTTGTTAACCCCACTTATCAAAACTGTTTCCATATATCTTATAATCAATGTATGATCATGCTGAGATCAAATCTCAGCCGTCTAAAATAGGAAAATCATTAAGAACGTGGTCAATCCGCATGTTGGAAAGAGATGCTAGTTACCAAAAATATCAGACATAATTTAGTAACTCTCATAACAATTCGAATTCAAATCCCCAAAATATTACAATTTTATTTTAAGTACCTCGCCAACTGAAAATGAAAATGGACTTAAATTCAAAAAACTTCCATAGGTATAACTTATTTCATAGGGGAAGGTTGACAATTAACTATTAACTATCATCGTCTATATCTATATTGAACTAATTAATTGATTAAAATCAATAATTGCTTGCAATAAGGACTACTCGATCAAAATCATAGTCGCAAAATTGTTCAATATTCTCCCTAAAGGTATCATAAGCACCCCCTTAGATCGATATGCTTAAAAAACAAAAAAAAAAGTTCAAAAATTACCTCAAGAAACATATGATGAACCTGTCAAAGACACCAACAATCGATTATGCATCTAGGCACCTCAAAATGGTTCTATAACCTTTTCTCTTAAAAAAGCCTGCATTCACCACTCAACAATCAAAAACTCCACTGTAAAATTTTTATATGGTATAACTACACATCTAAATATATTAGGCCAGGGCCAGTAATAGTTTGGAATTAGAAAAAAAATCAATTGCATAGAAATAACCTATTCAATCAAATTCTCGTAAGTTATATATAATACCATATAGCCAATCAGTGCCACAAAACTTAGAAATATACATAAAAAAGGAATTATATACAGTCCTTATGATACCAAACAACTATCATTGTAATAAAGTGAGATGAGACTTTTAATCACAAAAATGTTGTGTCTGGAGGATATAGGCAGAGAGTGGATAATGATTCAGATCATGAAAACATACCTTGAAGATAATCAATGAACAAAAGAAGATTTGGTGGTGGCGTCTGGAGGAAGATTAGTATATGAAAGAATGGCGACTTGAAACGAACAAAAATACTCTTGAGTTTCCCTAGAAAAAACCTTACCGTAAGTTTAGTCAAAATCGTTAAAAGTTTGACTAAAATGTCAAAATTATAATAAATGAGACTATTTACCATATTTAAAAAAACTTAAATTATGGATATATAATATTTTAGAATGAAAATTATTAGTAAATTAGTAATTACAAAAACAAAAAATTAAACTAAATAAATGGCAATTAAATTCATTGTTTCAACTTAACAATTGTCAATTGTTAAGTTTCATGGTGAAGAACTTGTATAAAAGACAAAACGCAGTCGAAGGCCCACGGCAATTGTTAATCAAAGAAGTACTAAAAGACGCTTCAAAACTTACCGCTCTAATGTACGGAGAATCCGGGTGCTTCAATAGGCCATGCATTTGCTTCACCGTAAGTTTCATGGTGAAGAACTTGTATAAAAGACAAAACGCAGTCGAAGGCCCACGACAATTCCCAGTCATCCACACTTGATTATATATCTCATCAATCACCTCATGATAAGTTTTGAAACGATAGAGCTCTTTAAAGTAATCTGATGAAAGAATATTCATGCAGAGAACCCTCTCCAAAAGCTGATCAATCGGCTCTTGTGTTTATACTTGACCTAAAAAACAATAAAAAGTAATAGTTAAATCAACTATGAACTATCAAGCATATCTTCTTGAAACTTTCTCAAATTGCTCAACAATATGACAATTAACAATAAAATTTACAACAACATCCATAAATTTATTTCTTTAAATCCAAAATCAGCTTTTTCTTGTGTTTATACTTGACCTAAAAAAATGATAAAAATATAATACTTATACAACTATCAAGCAAATCTTCTTAAAATTTCGTCAAATTACTCAACAACATGACAAAATTTTAACAATAAAATTTACAACAACATCCACAGTTTAATTTCTTTATATCCAAAAGCAGCTGTTTCTTGTGTTTAAAATTGACCTAAAATATGATAAAAAGTAGTACTTATATCAACTATCAAGCATATCTTCTTACAATTTCCTCATATTGCTCAACAATAACACAAAATTAACAACAAAACTTACTACAACATCTACAATTTCATTCCTTTTAACACTACAAACACCTTTGTGTACCAATAGTATCCAAAATAAAAGGTTATAAGCTACAACTCGCAACAATCTATACCCTGAATCCTGATCTATGTTACAAAGTTCACTCTAATTGCTGAAAAATTACAGAATCAATTAACAAAATCAGATAAATACGTTCTTGAAAATATAGAACACGTCTAATCTATTTAAGGCGATTCAAAAGGCGAATGAGAACCCTAGAGAATGAAATTAAAGAGAAATAATACCTTATTGATGTGATGATGATAGTTGCTAGCGAAGAAATTGATCGAAGAAGAACGGGCGATTTGTTGAGTTATTTTGGGGTTTGTGTGTTCGCGAACAAACCCTAGAACCCAAATCTGAATGGTTTTCGAATAATAGAGAAATAAACATCATTAACAGAAAGAAATCGTATTGTTGAAGATTTCCAGACAACGATTAGAGATTTGGAATCTTACCTAGAAGCGTGTAGAAGAAGATGAAACCCTAATCGGAGTTGCCGTATTGGAGAAGATGAAAATGGGGAAACAAAAGGATGGGTTCTTTGTTTATATATGGAATGACCCGGATAGATAATATGGATCCCCAGTCGGGTTTCACATCAGGGAAATAAGAGGAATAGAAAATGGCGGGAAAATGAGTTTTAGAGGCTCTAGACGGGGGACATGTGTCCCCTAGGTATGACTTTTATTAGGTTAAGAAGATTCGGTTTTTCGATTGAGCATTGCAATAAATATAATTTTTGTTTTGTTCATTTGGGCCTAATATAGTAATACACATATACTATATAATTTTTTTTTTTTAAAAAATATTGAGACCCTATTTTTTGGAGGCCTTAGACCGTAGCCTAGATTTGAAAGCCTCTAGGTCCGGCCCTGCGATTAGCACAATCCAAAACTAACTGAATTATCAATATTTGTAATCTTAATTATTCTTATTATTAAAATTCGATGGAAATTACAGAATTTGTTTGGAAAATTATTGTATTTATTGATAATAACTAGATTAGAAACTTGTGTATTACACGCGTTAAATATCTCGTTAAACATCTTACATAAGTTACTAACTAGTAACGTAATATATTATGTTTTAACCTATTGTTTTTTAATCAACATTCTTAAATTAAAAATTAGAAGACCAAGGTAGCAAATTGTGTTGCTTGCCAATTTTCACCGCCGTATAGAATAAAGTCTACATAGTTTATATTAACTCTTCAATATACAAGGTAGCAAATTTAATTTTCTTTTATTTCCCTTATCATAGTAAAATATAACTTTAAACTCTAAACATGTTTACTTAACCATGTTGATTGCTTATTTCTACCGTCGTTTAAATTAAAGACTCCATGCATGGTCTATAATAACTCATGAATATATCATGTAACAAATACATCCTTGTCAGCATCCTCCTACAACCCTGCCGCGAAGCGCGGCTCCAATCGTAGTTTAAAAAAACATTTGATTAATTAATTTACAAACATTCTCCATTGGGAAGATGTTAATCAGCGATGCAGATAATATTTAAGGCTGAAAGTGATTGGTTTTCAAACTTAATCCTTGAACCGCTGCGTTACAAAGAAAAAAAAATGCATATATATTTAAAAAATATTCAATATTATTTCCGCGTTATCCATTGTCAAAAGCTAGAATGGCCATATTGTAATGGTTTGGTCAAACAGGTTGTTTCTTCATTCTATACAAGTCTTGTTAATTAACTAGTATAGTTAGATAGTGTGTAAGGTGCATTTTGAAAAGGAACAAAAATATTTGGAATCTTAATTATTCTTATTATTAAATTTCGATAGAAATTACAGAATTTGTTTGGAAAATTATGTTTTAAACTATTGTTTTTTAAGAAAATATACAAGCTATTTCCGCATTGTGTGTTGGTAAACGACATCTGACCACATCCAATGTCAAAAGTTAGAATGATAATTAATTTTCGGGTTGAAAAGACTTATTCTCTTTGAATGAAGATGTTTATCTTTTTTTTTGAATAGCCAACGACATCTCATTCAACACAGCCAAAAAACATAAAAGTCACAGTACAAACAAGACAAACAAACCCAGCCAGGAACTGGGCAACAGAAACAACGAAAACAAACAGGAAAAGGAAACAGAAACAGGAAACAAAACAAAAACATAACAAACCGAGTTACATGCTTAAATTAAAGTCCCACCATTCCGACCTGGAAATCGCCCCATACTTCGATCTTTGTATCACACCCTGGAATGAGGATTCTTTTATTTCTTCTATGATCATTTGTAATACACCTTGTTTTCCTGTGAATATCTTCTCGTTCCTTGTTTTCCATAATGTCCACATAACCTCAATTGCCACTGCATGAATGACTTTCCTGATCTTCCGACTTCTTTGTAAATCCAATAATTCCGACAACCATTCTGATACAGTACTCTCCGTGTTTACCATCGGTATCTTTAACCAATTAGTTATCGCCTCCCAAACACGTTTGGCGAAGTTACATTGTATGAGTATATGTTGTGCCGTTTCATCCGCTGCTCCACATGTTTTACATTGCACGTCCGGTAGGTTCATTCCTCTTCCAGTAAGTGCCACCGCTGTAGGGACCTTTTCTTCAATAGCTCTCCAGACAAAAGCCACACTTTTACTAGTTGCCCAGTTATTCCACGAAAACGAGTTCGGAGGTGAATTTAAGTCTAGATTTTGACCAAGTGAAAGCTTTACATTCTTTACACAAAACTCCTGTTGTTCAAAACTTTTCCACACCCATTCATCACTATTTTGAGACAAAACTTGATGTTGTAACCGCTCCATTAGACTATCCATCTGCTGTTTATCTTCAGTGCTAGACGGAGCCGATAACCATGCCCATTCCCATAGCCTTCCACCATTTAGTATTCTATAATTTTCCAACACCGACGCTCTTTTTTTGGCTGCTAATTGGTATAAATTTGGAAATTGATCTCTTAGCGGCACATCACCTAACCAAGTATCCACCCAAAACAGTGTTTTATCACCTATTCCGACTTTACTTCTCAAACTAGAGTTAATATTGATGCTATTTTTAATGAAGTCCTTTTCTATGTAGGAGAGGTTGAACCTCATGGAGTATGTTTGTAGAGTTTTCAGGGGTCTTGCCACTAGGCCATATTGTAATGGTTTGGTCAAACCGGTTGTTTCTTCATTCTCTATAAATAGGTCTATGTATTGCCAAAACTCACCAAAACATAAAACATGATGAACTCTCGACTAAATTGTTCAGTGTTTCTCTTAGTTCTCTCTCTTTCCTTTTGTGTTTCATTTGGAGCATCACCCTACATTTCCGAAGATTTCATAACCTGTCTTCAATCCAAAACCAACAATGTCACCACCTTTTCTCAACTCATCTTCACCCCAACATTCGTAAACCCTCAGTCATTGTTACTCCCACCATCGAAACGCAGATCCAAGCTGCTCTTTTCTGCGCCAAGAAACACAGGTACGAAATGCGGATCCGGGATGGGGGGCATGACTTCGAGGGCCTCTCGTACACCGCGGATGTTCCGTTTGTCATGCTTGATCTCGTCAACATGAGGGCTATAGACGTCAACGTTGCAAACAGGACTGCATGGGTCCAGGGTGGCGCTTTGCTTGGTGAACTCTACTACACTATTTCTCAGAAAACCGACACCTTGTATTTTCCGGCTGGTATTTGGGCTGGCGTGGGTGTTAGCGGGTTCTTGAGCGGTGGTGGCTGTTGAGGAAATACGGGCTCGGTGCTGATAATGTTTTGGATGTTCATTTCATGGATGTCAATGGAAATATTCTTGATAGAAAATCGATGGGCGAAGATTTGTTTTGGGCGATTCGTGGCGGTGGTGCTTCCAGTTTCGGAATTGTTCTTGCATGGAAGCTGAGGCTGGTTCCAGTCCCGGAAAGAGTTACTCTTTTCACGGTGAATATAACTCTGGAGCAAGGTGCAACGGATATATTCTATAAATATCAATACGTGTTACCAAAATTTAATCGTGATTTACAAATGAGAGTTCAACTTAACACCGAAAATGTAGGCAACACTGCCAAGAAAACCGTTAGAATGTTGTTTAATGGTATTTATCAGGGTCGTATCGACACACTGCTTCCATTGTTGGACCAAAGTTTCCTGGAGCTCAACGTGACACGAGAAATTTGCGAAGAAGTACGAATGGTCCAGACCACCCTTCAGTTTGGAGGCTTTACCACATCGACCCCAACCGAGGTTCTTGCGAACCGATCAGCCATCCCCAAGGTAAGCTACAAAGGAAAATCAGACTATGTGCGGACTCCGATCCCCAAAAGCGGGCTCAGAAAGCTCTGGAGAAAGATGTTTGAAAACGACAACTCACAGACTCTCTTCATGTACACATTTGGTGGGAAGATGGAGGAGTACTCAGATACAGCACTTCCGTATCCACATAGAGCTGGGGTGTTGTACCAGGTGTTCAAGAGGGTGGACTTTATGGATCAGCCTTCGGACAAGACTGCGATATCGCGCAGACGGGTAGCATGGCTCCGAAGCTTTGACAAGACTTTGGAACCGTACGTATCCAAGAACCCGAGGGAGGCGTATTCGAACTACAATGATCTTGATTTGGGCGTTGGAAGTGCTACTTATGAAGAAGCAAGTGTTTGGGGAGAGCGGTACTGGAAAAAAGAGAACTTTAAGAAGTTGATTCGAATCAAGGCTAAAGTTGATCCTCATAATTTCTTTAAACACCCACAAAGTATACCAGTTTTCTCTACACATCTCTAAGACATGTAGAAGAAAGTTCAGTTTCACTTAAGCTTTTGTTATTTTTCTTTCATTTAAATGTAATAAACTGGTAATAATCAGAAGTTAAAGGTGTTTATTCTGTCAATCTCTTTTATTTTTGGAACCTTATTATATACCAACAATTGAAATGAAGCTCTTGTCTCCATTGATTTAACAAAATAAAATGTGAGATCCTGAAGTTGGTTTGTAGAGAGGGGAGATCATCAAATACGAAGTATCGTTTGGGTAGGAAGGGTAGGAAACAATAATAAGAAGATATGTGGCAAAGTTGAAAAACATAAGGAGTGACATTTTAGTCAAAACCCATCATCTTCAAAAAAAACACAACATCCGCAATTTATTTCGCTTTTCCGTATACCAAAATCTACCATTTTCAAAACCACAAACTACCACATGACAACCAACACCACCACTATGATCGCCACCATCTTGCCGGAAATAAGATCTGAATCCACCACCACCTTTAACCACTTGTTGCATTTTTCATATCAGAAACTACCATTCCACCATTCACCGCCACCGCTGTATTGCCCACCGCCACCGCAACTAGTTTCTCCACAGTGTGTCAGAGTTCTTTCTCCATCCACCGTCGTTAATCGGGGTTCTTTTGTAAGTTGTATTTTTTATTTTCATTGTGTTTTAGGTTATCAAACCTCAATTGTGTTTTTTACCTCATTATGTTTTAGTTAAAGTTCTTCTTTTCATTTTTGTTATTCTTGATGTTAAAACAGAGGCATGACCATGTTAAAAATAGAAACATGACCATGTGAAACCCGTTGCGTTTTAGACATTGAGTTTACATTTTAGAACCGAGTGCGAAGAACATGATCATGCTAAGATAGAAGCACGATCATGTTGGAATAAAGGCATGACCATGTTAAAACATAAACATGACCATGTTAAAATCATTTGCATTTTAGAACCTGCAGTGCAAATTTTTGATTTTGGGTTTCATTGCGTTTTAAAACCTGGATTGCAAAAAACATGATCATGCTAAAATAGAAACATGATCATGTTGGAACAAAGGCATGACCACGTTAAAACCCATTGCATTTTAGAACATGCAGTGCAAAGAACATGATCATGCTAAGACAAAGGCATTATCATGTTGGAACCAAGGCATGCCCATGTTAAAACTCCATTGCGTTTTAGAACCTAGAGTGCAAAATATTTGATTTTGGGTTTCGTCTTACTACAACTTGGAATGCAAAGAACATGATCATGCTAAAATAGAAGCATGGTCATGTTGGAACAAAAGCATGACCATGACCATATTAAAGCATAAACATAAACATGACCATGTTAAAATTAACTCCATTGCTTTTTAGAATTTGCAGTGCAAAGCTTGATTCTGTGTTTCATTGCATTTTAGATGGAGTGTAAAAGAACATGAGCATGTTAAAATAAAAGCACGATCATGTTGGAACAAAGACATGACCATATTAAGACATAAACAAGACCATGTTAAAACCCATTCTTCAAGCATGATCATGTCGGAACAGAGGCATGGCCATGTTAAAACAAAGGCATAGCCATGTTAAAATAGAAACATGACCATGTGAAACCATTTAGACCTGAAGTGTATGTTTTAGAACTTGAGTGCAAAGAACATGATCATGCTAAAACAGAAACATGATCATGTTAAAACAGAGGCATGACCATGTTAAAACATAAACACAACCATCAACCATAACCATGTGAAACCCCTTGCATTTTAGAACCTGGGTTATAGTGTGTTATTCTATCCCTTACGTTTTACGCATCTGCGTTTTCGATAAAAAATCAAAAGTACAGCAATAGTATACTCGTTTTAATGATAAAAAACGCTCATGTTTTTATGGTGCAATTTTTATAAAAAAATAATGTCGTATGAAAGAGTTACTAATGTTTTAAAAACGACGGGGAATTGGAGGAGGGAGAAACTATTGACTTGGAAGAACTAGGATACCCTTAATGAAAACTCACCCGCCTCCCATTTTGACCAATTCAACCCATTTAATCTAATCCATTAATTACTTAGTGGATGATCAAGATTACTTCCTAACCTTCATATCCAAAAAAAACTTTCTAGTATATTTTGACCCTTGTAATGTGTTTTTCAAACTTATGTTAAAAATTGAGTGTTGGCTATTTGTAAAGCGAACTCACTATGTTATTTTTACACAATCTGACATGAAAAGGGAATTAAAATAGAGTCATGTTCACTTATGCAAACTAGTATTTTTTTTTTTTAATTTTATCTACCATATAATTTTGTTACTCTACTAATTTATAAAATTAATTTTCTAAAAATTTCTAAACATGCGATCTTATCTAATTCGTAAACCGTTAGTCATTGTGACTCCCACCATTGAAACGCAGATCCAAGCTGCTCTTTCTTGCGCCAAGAAACATGGGTACGACCCGTTTACTTATTCATGATTATAAAGGGAAATATGGAGTTAAATTGCCACCTCTACCACACTACCACAGTGCCATGATTAACATGGCAGTCTCCATTCTTTTCCGATCTCTCGCAAACTGCATAAAGGAAAACTAATTAGCAATTTGAGGAATAAAAGAACCAAACAAAATTGACAACTACAAAGCACACTACTTTAAAATCTAATACAACTAATAACAATAGGGTCTCAAGCTCATGTCGTGTACTCAAGCGAACAAATACTTGCGCAAAGAGTACTTTGCCTTTCTTGCCCACATTGTGGAAAAGAAGGACAAAGGAAAAGGCGTGAGTGATGTTCCTGTTTTTCGTGATTTTCCCAACGCTTTTTCTGAAGACCTATCTGGTCCTCCTCCTCCTCGTTCTGTTGACTTCCGAATTAACCTCATTCCTGGCGCTACATGATGTGTGCAAAATGCAACATATAAATTACATCAAATGAGGCATAAAACTAACTCTTTTTTAGTACTAATGTTGGAAAAAGCGTGTTTCTTTCTTCCTTTTGAAATTACAGGACCAAACGAGCTTAAAAGAACAAAAGGAATAAATAAGCAGCCAAAATCAACATAAATACATGAAGAAGGAGTAAAGTGACATGCCTGATCCCTCGACAGCATCTCCCAAGACAAAAACTAGAAGAACAAAACCTGACCACGGGGTCGTGCCCAGCTGAGCATGGGGCGTGGTCAGACCCTACACAACAAGACAAACCTGCAGAAGCTTCTACGCCCACCACGGGGCCGTGCCTAGCTCTACACGAGACGTGGTCAACTCTTAGATTTGCAGAATCTTGATAGTACAGCAAAGAGTTGACCACGGGGCTGTGCCCAGAAGACATGGGGTGGTGTGGGGCCCTCTACTGACATTTGCAATTAATGAAGGAAGAGAAAGGAGTGGCCACGGGCCGTGCCCACTAGACACGGGGCCGTGGCCAGGGCTCTGTTTAGGCTATAAATAGGGGTGCTTGGTTCATTTCAAAGGCATCCCTTGTCAAATCACTTCTCTCCCACTTTGCCACCACTCCACCACCACTACAACACCAACACCCGCCACCATCATCCATCATCCATCTTTAGAGTGTGTAGTAGTCTCGGGATCCAAGATCGATCGTAAGAGTTCTTGTCAATTAAAGGCCATGTTTTGCTAAACTCTTACATCACTTGGTGAAGACAAGTATTTAATGTATTACTTTTGATTTTTAATCTTTCGGCACTTTTTAATTGGGTTTGTATTAATGAATTTAATAACTAGTTTCTTATGTTGAAAGCGAATTTTCTTTACCATTTCTACATGATGTCATTGATTTGCTCATTCGTGTCTTTATGGTCTATATAAAGCGCGTTAACTAGCTGGAAGGGGGTTAGGAGGGTGGTTTGGTAAAGTTCTTGTCTCGTTCATTGTATAGATCCTGCGAGTACTTGGTTCAAGCTTACTAGGACCTCCTTCAATACCCAATGGTATTGGATGGCAGGGGTGCGAATAGCTAGAACCCCTCTGTAACGCTCTACGTTTTCACAGCTCTCCTAATTTAGAAATCAAGTCTTGAAAATTCTTTTTTTTAGAAACTTGTCTCTTTCAAAATTTCAATCCATTGTATCGTCGAAAAACCTCTATCTTAAATGTAATTCGTTATGATTATGGTTATTTATTCTTTTTTATATTTATTAAATTAATTAATTTTACAATTTAAAAGGATTTACTTTAACCTAGTTAGTCTCATTAACGTTTAAAGTTAACAAAATACAAACTAAGCTAGTTACTTTTGTTGTTAAACTAGTTTTTTTGCTTTTAACATAAATTAACCTAGTTAACTAAACCCTTCCAAGTCAGGGGGTTGTTTGTGCCTATAACTAAATTAAACCTCAGGGAAGTGTGCAAATTTTGTAACTGTTAAAACATTAAAACCCCAAAGAACTGGACATACATGAACCCTAGCCGCATAAGACACTACACCCTCTTCTCTCTCGGCTTGTTCACCGGCGCCGCAATTCCGGCCGGTTCTCCAACCAGACACCCCCCTCTCCTCTTCGCACCAAATCCCCTTCTCTTCTTCTTAAACCACCAGTCACTCCGGCACCTTTGTTAAATGAACGGCCGGCCACCACCATTTCAGTGGTGGCGTGCGGCGGCGAACACAGACAGGAAGGAAGAGAGAGACATCGAGAACAAAGAGAGAGAGAGAGAGAGAAAGAGGCTGAGAGAGAGAGAGATCGGCGAAGGAGGGCAGCGCCGCCGCCGTCAGCGGCGGTGACGGCGGTGGTGTTTGTTTTCTTTTTTTTTTTGCTCCAACAAACCCCGATAAGCTTTGTCTTTTCTTTTTCATCTTGTTTCTTTACGATTCTGTTCGATCCATCTTCTCCGACCGATTGCTTATTGGTTTCAGGTGATGGTGGTAACGAAGGCGGCTGCGTCGCCGCCGTCTGCGGCGGTGGATGACGGTGGCAGCGGCGGTGGTCCTCTGCTTGGGTCTCGATTCGCGACTCAGTTCTGGCCGGTCCTGGTTCAGACTCGGTTCGGTTTAGGTTAGTCAAGCTTCAAGTATTGTATTGGTTATAAGTTTCGATTCAAACCCGGTTGTTTTTGTTATCTCAGTTGGTTCGGGTTTCACGGCACGGGTTAGCTCGGTCAAACAGTCAACTCGGTCAATGTTTTGGTCAAAAATCTAATGAGGATAATGCAACCAAACTCTTAGTTACGGGGAATGATGCTTGAAATGAAGAACAATAATAAGGATCCCTTTAAAAATAAAAGCTAACTAAGCTAACAAACTGTCCGACTTTTGTGCCATGCTCCCACGTTCTCCACAACGTCCATTTCCATTCAAACGTGTGCGAAATACCCGTGGAATATTCCATAGTAACGTTGCCAAGACCAAGTCAAGCTTATTACTCCTGCAAAACAATACGAAACATAAACAGCCAATCGTTAGTATGAGGATCCTTAGGGTGATCCATGATCCTGATCCTGAAGCTCTTCTGAGGATCACCATCTGTCACAGAAGTAAGGATCACTATTAGGATAACAAGTAAGGATCACTAATTGTTAGAAAATCCTCCCCTAACAATTGCCCCCAAAATATAAGGAGTAATATGTAAAATGAATGAGTTATGTTTTCTTGATCTTATCCGTAACTAACTAACTAACGGATATATAGCCGTTGATGTAGAACTATCCGTTGCAACTATGACGTCACAGAAGT
Source organism: Helianthus annuus (assembly GCF_002127325.2). Lineage (NCBI taxonomy): Eukaryota > Viridiplantae > Streptophyta > Magnoliopsida > Asterales > Asteraceae > Helianthus > Helianthus annuus. The sequence continues at coordinate 35,840,764 of NC_035438.2, forward strand.
GACATCCCTGCAGAATCATGATTATGAATAGGAGATATAGATAGGATCGTCTGCATTTAAATTTCAGAGTTACTCCCTTTATAACTGCATTCCGAAGATAAACAGGTATTCATCTTCTTCCTTCTTTTGCTCTGTTTTCCTTCTCTTTTCATTATTCCGTCCAAATGTTGCTCCGAAACTCCCCATCTAAGGATCACACGAAGAACAGTCCGCTAAAGAGCCAGGTGTTTTGGTCAAAAATCTGGTGAGGATAATGCAACCAAACTCTTAGTTACGGGGAATGATGCTTGGAATGAAGAACAATAATAAGGATCACTTCGATGTAAATTGCACAAACAACACAAGGATTTATACGAGGAAAAAGCCCTTGATCAATGAATGATCTCCGGCATAAAAAACCTCGGGTGATGGAAACTACCGATCACTAAGCTCAAATAAATCAATAAATGTTTACAACTTCGGATAGTGATGAGCTAGGTACAAGGATCACTATAGTTAACTGTGTAAAAGTGTGTGAAAACTATTAAGTGTTTGCTGAAAGCTTCAAGAACGCTGTTGTACGAGAATGTGTGTAGCTGAAAGTGGCTAAGTGTTCTAAAAATAGCTCGTCACCCCTTTAAAAATAAAAGCTAACTAAGCTAACAAACTATCCGATTTTTGTTCCATGCTCCCACGTTCTCCACAACGTCCATTTCCATTCAAACGTGTGCGAAATACCCGTGGAATATTCCATAGTAACGTTGCCAAGACCAAGTCAAGCTTATTACTCCTGCAAAACAATACGAAACATAAACAGCCAATCGTTAGTATGAGGGTCCTTAAGGTGATCCATGATCCTGATCCTGAAGGTCTTCTGAGGATCACTATTTGTCACAGAAGTAAGGATCACTATTAGGATAACATGTAAGGATCACTAATTGTTAGAAAATCCTCCCCTAACAATTGCCCCCAAAATATAAGGAGTAATATGTAAAATGAGCGAGTTATGTTTTCTTGATCTTATCCGCAACTAACTTAACGGATATATAGCCGTTATTGTAGAACTATCCGTTGCAACTATGACGTCACAGAAGTGACAGCCCTGCAAAATCATGATTATAAATAGGAGATATAGATAGGATCGTTTGCATTTAAAATCCAGAGTTACTCCCTTTATAACTGCATTCCGAAGATAAACAGGTATTCATCTTCTTCCTTCTTTTGCTCTGTTTTCCTTCTCTCTTCATTAATCTGTCAAAATGTTGCTCCGGAACTCCCCATCTAAGGATCACACGAAGAACAGCCCGCTAAAGAGCCAGGGAATCATCGAAGATTCCATAAAAGCACGATGTTGCTTATCTGATCCGCAAAGTGATAGGATCCGCTACTGCTTCCCGGCGAACACGGTGTTTAAATCGTTTGACCCCAACACCCTCAGTGATCATATTTCTGATAACTGGGTTGCGTTTCCTGTTACCCCGTTCACCATAGGCTACACATATCCCTTTCCAGCTTTCACCCAATCTTTCTTTTCCCTAACCGGCATATCTTACATCCAAGCCATGCCGATGATTTGGAGGGTTATGCACACCCTTGAAAGGATCATCGAGCAGGAGGGGATAGACTTAGGCATGGCAGAACTGGGAGAATTGTATGATCTCACTACCTTTGGTTCCCATCGTTATCTGTTCAAACGTAAACCTGGTGAGGAACACCCAATCTTCAAAGCTACCAAAAATGATACCAACTGGAAGCGGCGTTTCTTTTTTGTCAAGAGAGATTCTATCCATGACGGGAAGGATCTACCCAAGAAGTGGGCTACCCACGGTAGGATGGAGGATCCTGAGAAGGATCACCAGGGAACTTATCCTTTAATATAAGAATCACTGACATTCTTTTGCTTTCCTGTTGTGCAGTTATCTCCGTTTCACATCTTAGACTGACTCCTGCTGCTAAAGAGAGACTCGCCGCGTTCAAAAGGCTTGATCCTGAAACAAGATCTTTCAAGACAACCACCCAAGATTCTCAGGAAGTATCCTCAGGTTCTGTGACAATGTCAAGTAAGTATCTTTGCTTAAGAATTCAAATAAATAATGAAATACAAGTGAAATTAAGATACTTATCTTGTTTTGGTTGTGTAGGTGCTGGAAAATCCACCAAGTCTGCTTCAAAGTTCAGTGTCACTGATCTCACCGCCGTCAGATCCTCCAAGAGAAAAGCTCCTACCAGCCCGTCAGCTTCGATCCCCGAGGCACCCCTCAAAGGAAAGGGAGGCAAGAAGAGAAAGGCCTCTGAAGCTGAGGATCTGCAAGGTCTCCCCTTGATCCGCCAACAATTCCTTGACTACTTCAATGAGGTAAGGATCACCGTCCCTGCTCCTATATCCTGCTGATATGAGGATCATTTGGTTCTGACATTATCCTTTATCCTCTTTGCAGAAATTCCCTGAGATTGAGGGCTATGTTGGCCACGTTGAGGATCAGGATAGTAAGATTGCTGATCTTCAACAGGTTGCAGTGCTAAAGGACCTCAAGATTGCTGATCTTCAGAAGGATCTCCAGAATGCCCGAAACGAGACGGCCAAGGTGTTGATCAACTTTGACTACGAGAGGCATGAGATCACCGAGGATGCCAAGGTCTCCGCCGCCATAGCAATGTACAAGACCAAGCTGCAAATGGCCCTGGAAGCTCAGGATCCTGCTTTTGACAAGAGCACCTGGGATGTGGAGGGCTGGAAGGCAAGGCTGGCTGAACTGGAGGATGAAGAAGAGGCTGAAGAGATCCTGACCATTGAGGCTGGAGGCAAGGGTGAAGGTGGTGAAACAAGTGGATCCGGAGGTGGTGATGCAGTGAAGGTCTAGACTGCATGATTGGGCGATGAAGGAAACTTCTAGACATAGCCGGAGCCCAATTTTTTTTTTGTTTGATGGTAGTTTGTTGAAATGGTTTGTACTGAACAATAGTTTTTAGGATTAAGGATCTAGAATCCTTCAGACAATAGGCAGGATTGCAAATGGTGGAGGGATCCTCTGTTTGGGGGATGAAGCCATTGTGATCATGCCGCCTTTATATTCCTGCACTACTTTGAACCTATTATCATGGACACCCTTTACCTACCCCAACGGACGGGCCTCGTATTGCTGGTAGATGCTCGGGGTAGGTAATTTTGACAACCTTTGAAGGGTTAGTCTTTTTGTTAATAAATAAAATCTTAATCTTTTGTCGCTTATCTTGTGTTATTATCCTTTTGGTTCCTTTAATTCTCAATTGTTTTGATGTACACTTATTAAATGAGCAATTTTGAATAAGTCAGATTGAAAATATTTAGGATATGATCCATGATCAAATATCCTATAGTTGAAAAATCCCAAAAAGTAATATTTGTTTTAAGGATCATAAGTTCAGTTGTCAAAGTATAAGGGTTATTCAAATAATCAACGAATAGAATTGAAATAGTTAAGGATCATACCTGAGGATCCAAGTTAGGATCCTAACCATAATCATGATAACTATAAGATAAACCTTAGGGAGAAGTAAGGATCAAGGATCCCTCGTTGTTTAACTTCAAGGACCTGAAATAGAGCATAACTTGGGACTAAGCCAATATAAGATAAGAGTTAGCAACTGGGGACAAGCCCAAGGATAACTGGGGACAAGCCCAAGGATCGTATGTGAACTGGAGTATGGCCCTAACTGGCGACTATCCAAACTTAGTGACATGACAATGCCACAACCTTAGCTAACGTGAAAACGTTAGAAACCTTAGGAACGGATGTATGGTACGTCTACCATTATACGTAGGATCCTAGGTATATCCAGTACAATGGAATTATCAGCCCCTAAAGCGAGTACTGGTCCCACTGCCTTGAACTATACCAGGATCATCGTGCGCTACAGGCGGAACTGGGGTCAAGCCCAAATAACTGGGGTTAAACCCAAGGAACTGAATTGCTTCTGTAGATAATAAACGCTTTGCTAAGGATTCCTGAACTTTCAAAACTCAAAATCTTGTGAGAGAAGGATAAAGGACACATGATCCTTATCCTTATATGAGAAAATAAGGAAATGAAATAGTTCAAAATTAGGATATTACCAGAGTAAGGATCATTGATGCTTTAAGGATCCTTCAAGGATACCCCTAATGTAAGGATCATCTATGCCATGAGGATCCTGCTCACATGAAATATTTCTTCAAATGGACAGCATTCCAAGCTCTTGGTAACAAATCACCTTCCATGGTCAGCAATCTATATGCCCCCTTTCCTGCTTCAGCTTCAATCAGATAAGGGCCTTCCCATTTTGGTGCTAATTTTCCATCAGCAGGATTGGTGGTATTCTGAAATGCTTTCCTTAGTACCATATCACCAATCTGAAATTTCCTGATCCTAACATTTTTGTTGTAAGCACCAGCCATTCTTTGTTGATAACTAGCCATCCTTATCCTAGCCAAATCCCTGATTTCTTCAATAGTATCCAGGTCTTGAGCCAAGTTCTCATCATTTTCCTCAGGATCATGGGTACTTGTTCTAGCAGTTGGAACTACCATTTCTGTTAGGATCACTGATTCTGCCCCAAATACCAAAGAGAATGGTGTTTAACCAGTAGCATTCTTAGGGGTTGTCCTGTCAGTCCAAAGCACATAAGGTAATTCTTCTGCCCATTTCCCTTTCTTGGATCCAAGCTTCTTCTTCAAATTGTTGATGATGATCTCGTTGGATGATTCTGCTTGACCATTAGCTTGTGGGTGGACTGGTGTTGATGTTATCCTCTTAATCCCCCAGCTGTCACAAAAGTTAGTAGTTCTGCCCCCAATAAATTGGGAACCATTATCACATATAATTTCAGAAGGAATACCAAATCTAGTTATATTATTTCTTTTAATGAAGGATATAACTTCCTTTTCTCTGACTTGGGCAAAAGCTTCAGCCTCTATCCACTTGGTGAAGTAATCAGTCATAGCAAGCATGAACACTTTTCCACCAGGTGCCTTAGGGAGCTTACCAACTATATCCATGCCCCATCTCATAAATGGCCAAGAGGAGGATATAGGATGTAGAAATTCAGCCGGCTGATGAAGGATATTGTTGTGTCTCTGACAAGGATCACACTTCTTAGCATATTCCACAGCATCCCTTTTCATAGTTGGCCAGTAGTATCCTGTCCTTAGGATCCTTGAGAACAATGCCCTGCCCCCAGTGTGGTTTCCACAATCTCCTTCATGGAAGTCTTTTAAAACTTCTTGGACTTCAGGATCCTCAATGCATCTTAAATATGGTCCTGCAAGAGATCGCTTATACAACATATTATTTAAGATTGTGAATTGAGATACCTTAATTTTGAAAGCCCTAGGATTTTCTCCCGTAGGAATCTCTCTGTGTTGTAAGTATCTCATGATTGGTGAGATCCATGATCCTGATCCTGAATAAGATTGAGTATCCTCACTAGGGATAATTGCAGAATCCTCCCCTATTTCCATGGCCACATGATCCTCAATGGCAGGAGCCAAGATATGGATAATGGGGATACTTATATCCTCCGGGATCTTCAAGGATGATCCTAAGTTAGCCAATGCATCAGCTTCTGTATTTTCTTCCCTTGGTACCTGTGTCAAACTAAAGGAAACAAAAGAGAGTCCCAACTTCTGTATTTTCTTCCCTTCTGTATTTTCTTCCCTTCTGTATTTTCTTCACCTTTAACAACATAGGATCCATTAAAGTGATTTGTAATTAATAATGAATCTACATGTACCTCAAGATACCTGGTCCTCATATGCTTAGCAATTTGCAAACCAGCAATCAAGGCTTCATACTCAGCCTCATTGTTAGTGGTTTGAAACTCACAAGCTATAGAGTGGGGTATTATGTCCCCCTGTGGCGATTTTAGTAGTATTCCAAGCCTTGTGCCTTTGACATTTGAGGATCCATCAGTATAGATTATCCAAGGTTCCTTGGTCTCCTCTAGCTGCTGGACTTCTAACTCAGCTTCTTTTTGTAAATCACTACTGAAATCAGCGACAAAGTCGGCCAATGCTTGGGATTTGATGGTTGTCCTAGGCTTATATCTTATATCATAGGCACTAAGCTTCGCTGCCCACTTAGCCATCCTTCCTGACATCTCTGGTTTCCTGAGGACATTCTTAATTGGAAAATTAGTTTTAACAACAATAACACGAGTTTCAAAATAATGTCTCAACTTAGTAGATGTCATAAGTAATGCAAGAATAAACTTTTCAAGGTGTGAATACCTGGATTCGGCATCAAGTAAACTCTTACTTACATAATAGACAGGATGTTGTGTACCTTCGTGATCCTTAACAAGGACCGCACTTACTGCTTTTGAGGATACTGCTAGATACAAGGATAGCACATCGCCTTTTTCTGGTTTCATCAAGGCCGGGGCTGAGGATAGGTAATCTTTGAGAGCTCTTAGGGCATTTTCATGCTTCTCAGTCCACTCAAATTTCTTGTTCTTCCTTAGGATATCATAGAATTCTTTGCACTTCTCTGAGGATTTGGATATAAATCTGTTCAAAGCTGCTATCCTGCCTGTTAGCCTTTGGACATCCTTAGCATTGGCAGGAGATTTGATATTCACTAAGGCTTTGATCTGTTCCGGGCTAGCTTCAATGCCTCTCTTGGTCACCATGTATCCTAAGAATTTACCTGCTTTAACACCAAAGTGACACTTTGAAGGATTAAGTTTCATGTTATATCTGTCAAGGATATCGAATGCTTCCTCCAAGTCCCTTAGGTGATCCTCAGCTTTTATGGACTTTACCACCATATCATCTATGTAAACCTCCATAGTTTGTCCAATCTGATCCTTGAACATCATATTCACCAGCCTTTGATATGTTGCACCTGCATTCCTTAATCCAAACGGCATAGCAATATAACAATATATACCGGTTGGAGTCATAAAAGCCGTATCCTCTTGATCAGATGGTTCCATCTGAATTTGTTGAAATCCATATGAAACATCCATAAAAGTCAACAGTTCATGACCCGCCGTTGCATCCACCATGGAGTCAATGTGGGGTAATGGGAAAGGATCCTTGGGACATGCCTTATTTAAATCTGTGAAATCGACACATACCCTCCACTTTCCATTTTTCTTTTGAACAACAACCACATTGGCCAACCATCTTGGATACTTGACCTCTCTAATCATACCTGCTCGGAGCAATTTCTCTACCTCTTCCTAGATAATGGCATTTCTTTCTGGTGCAAACTTCCTCCTTTTTTGATGGATTGGTTTGAATGACCTGTCAATGCCAAGTTTATGAGTGATAATATCCTTAGATATACCTGTCATATCCTCATGCTTCCATGCAAAGGTAGTCTTCCTTCTTTTGAGGAAGGATACAAGATCTTCTTTCATTTTGCCAAGGATCCCTGATCCGATATAGATTTTGGATTCAGGATCATCAGGATCCATGAGGATTTCTACCACATCCTGCTCTCTTGCCTCCAAGACATTCCTTGGAGGATACTTTGATTGCTATTGCTCCCTTGACTTGGAGGCTGGTTTCATCGATGAAGTGTAGCAGTTCTTAGCCTCCTGCTGATCACTGTCAATCTTGACTATTCCCCAAGGACTAGGGAGCTTCACACATTGATGGTAGGTAGATGGAACTGCCTTCATATCGTGTATCCAGAGCCTGCCAAGGATAACATTACAACAAGATAAACAGTCAATGACACAAAATTTTTGATAAGAATGTAGGCCTTCTATGTATATTGGGAGTTTAATGTCCCCCAGGGTATTCTTAGTTTCGCCACTAAATCCCACGAGCACGGAGGATCTTGGTATGATATCCGATTCAGGGATACCCATTTTCTTGAGAACATCAAGCTGGATAATGTTCACTGAGCTTCCTCCATCAATAAGGATCCTGCGGACAAAATGGTTAGAAATGAAAAGGGTAATAACTAAACCATCGTGATGAGGATCCTGGATATCAACACGATCATCCTCATCAAAGGTTATGACTTTTCCTTCAGAGACACTTGATGTTCGAACAGGTCTTTCTCCATTATCCATTTTAGTTTCCTTTGTATGCCTTTTAGCTGCCGAGAAGGATGTTCCACAAATGTCTGATCCTCCAGAAATAAAGTTTATAACTTGTGCATCCGCTGGAGGGGCTGGAGCTTTCTCTGGGATCCTCTCAGGATCCTGAGTCCTTGACTTCTTTCTCCCCAATAACTCTTTTAGATGCCCCTTGCTCAACAAATATCCAATTTCCTTTCTCAATGCAATGCATTCTTCTGTGAGATGCCCAAAATCTTCATGGTATGCACACCATTTTGATTTATCTTTGGTTGCAGCTGGTCTGTCATTTTTCCTGGGCCATCTAGCCTTATCACCTAAATTCTGCATCGCAAGGATTAGTTCATTGTTATCAACAGAAAAACAATATTCAGAAATTGGAGGATAATCCTCATCATCCTCTTTTTTGTTCAACAGCATGCACATTCTGGTTATCAGATTTATTGAAGGATCTAAATTAATTGTTCTTGAACGAGGATCCTTGCTTCTCTTGCTTTGAGGATCCTGCTAGCCTCTCCTGGATCCTCTTGTCATCCTCTAGCCGGATGAACCTGAGTGGCCGGGTTCTTACCTCATCTAAGTTCCTCCAGGGTGTCATAACATGATCATCATAGAACAATGAATCCCTAAGCAATCCCATTTTAAAGGCTTCAACAGCCGTGGCTATATCCAAGTTGGGAATGTCTAAGGATTCTTTACTAAATTTGGTAATGTAATCCCTTAATGATTCATTATGACCCTGGGTTATCCTATATAGATCAGTAGTTAATCGTTCAAAACAAGAAAACTGATTATTGAATAAGTTAACTAGATTAGCAAATGAGGTAATAGAGTAAGAGGGAAGACTTAGCAGCCATTTGAGAGCTGATCCAGTAAGAGTGGATCCAAATCCCTTGCATAGGCATGCTTCCTTTAACCTTTCCGGGATTGGATTGATCTCCATCCTCTCCCTGTATTGTGTTATGTGCTCTTCAGGATCCGTCGAACCATCATACAGCTTCATGGTTGGCACATGGAACCTTTTGGGTATCTCAGCATCACAAATTGGTGGTGCAAAACGAGATATCTTATGGCTTCCATCTGCGATCTCCGGGATATGTTTAACCACTCCTGGAACACTTGATATCATTGTTTTGGTCAAAAATCACACAAGGATAATGCAACCAAACTCTCTGTAACGGGGAATGATGCTTTAAATGATGAATAAAGATAAGGATCACTTAAATGTAAATTGCACAAGTGACACAAGGATTTATACGAGGAAAAAGCCCTTGATCAATGAATGATCTCCGGCATAAAAAACCTCGGGTGATGGAAACTACCAATCACCAAGTTCAAATATAATAAATAATCTTTACAACTTCGGATAGTAACGAGCTAGGTACAAGGATCACTATGGTGTAGTATGCTAGAGCGTGTAAGAAATGTGTCGTCCCTCCAAATGCTCGAGAGTGCCGTTTATATAAGTGTGTGTGGTTGAATTTAGGCAAGTCACCTAACTACTAGCTCATTACCCCTTTTAGAAATAGAAGTAAATTTAGCCTAACAAACTATCCGTAATTTGTGCTAAGTTTCCATATTCTCCACAATGTCCATTTCCGGTTATGCATGTGCGAAATTAGCGTGGACTATTCCTTAATGACGTTGCCAAGACCAGGTCCAACTTGTAATTCCTGCAAAACAACATGAAATTCAAAGAGAACAATCGTTAGTATGAGGATCCTTAGGATGTTCCATGGTCCTGATCCTGAAGCTCTTCTGAGGATCACTATCTACCACAGAAACAAGGATCACTGTTAGGATATCATGTAAGGATCACAGGTCATTAAAAATGTTGCCCTAACAATTGCCCCCAAAATATAAGGAGTAATTATATAATATTGACGAGTTATATTTTGCTGATCTTATCCGTAACTAACTTAACGGATATATAGCCGTTGTAAGTGAACTATCCGTTGCAATCCTGACGTCACGGAAGTGACAACCCTGCACAAATCATGATTATAAATAGAGATAGGGATAGGATCATTTGCATTTAAAATCAAGAACTTCTCCCTTTATAACCGCATTCGGAGGATTTGAACAGGTATTTTCCCCTTCATCTTCTTTCTTGCTTGCTCTGTTTTTCTTCTCGTATCTATTTCGTTCAAAATGTTGCTCCGGAATTCCTCTGCCAAGGATCACCAGAAAGAAAGCCCCTTCAAGAGTCAAGGGATCATTACAGACTCTGCTAAAGAACGCTGCATCTTCACTGATCCTCAAATTGACAGGATTCGGTGCTGTTTTCCTGCAAATACTGTGTTCAAACCCTATGATCCTTCTGCCCTGAGCGATCACACTTCTGATTCATGGGTTGCTTTCCCTGTGACCCCGTTTGCCATAGGTTACACGTATCCCTTTCCGGCCTTCACCCAAGCCTTCTTCTCCTTGACCGGCATATCTTACATTCAGGCCATGCCGATGATCTGGAGGGTTTTGTATACCCTTGAGAGGATCATCGAGCAAGAGGGGATAGACTTAGGCATGGCCGGGTTAGGTGAGCTGTATGATCTGACCACCTTTGGTTTCCATCGTTATCTGTTCAAACGTAGACCTGGGGAGGAGCATCCGATCTTCAAGGCTACCAAGAATGATACTAACTGGAAGCGGCGGTTCTTTTTTGTGAGAAGGGATACCATCCCTGATGGGAAGGATTTACCCAAGAAGTGGGCTACCCATGGTAGGATAGAGGATCCTGGGAAGGATCACCGTAGAACTTATCCTTTAGTATAAGGATCACTGACATTCTTTTGTTTTCTTGTTGTGCAGCTATCTCCGTTTCACACCTTAGGTTGACTCCTGCTGCAAAAGAGAGACTCTTGGCTTTCAAGAGGCTTGATCCTGAAATAAGAACTTTCAAGATTACCACCCAAGATTCTCAGGAAGTATCCTCTGGTTCTGTCACAATGTCAAGTAAGTATCCTTATTTAAAGAGTAATTATATAATGAGAGTCAAATAAAATTAAGATACTTATCTTGTTTTGGTTGTGTAGGTGCTGGAAAATCCACCAAATTTGCCTCGAAGTTCAGCATCACTGATCTTACTAACGTCAGATCCTCTAAGAAGAAGACTCCTGCTGCTAGCCCAACTGCTTCGGTCCCTAAAGCACCCCTCAGAGGAAAGGGAGGCAAGAAGAGAAAGACCTCCGAGGCTGAGGATCTGCAAGGCCTTCCCTTGATCCGCCAACAGTTCCTGGACTATTTTAATGAGGTAAGGATCACTGTCCCTGCTTACATATCCTGCTTGTTTGAGGATCATTTGGCTTCTGACATCATTCCTTTGTCTTCCTTGCAGAAATTTGCTGAAATAGAAACCTATGTTGGCCACGTTGAGGATCAGGATAGCAAGATCGCTGATCTTCAACAAGTTGCTGTGCTGAAAGACCTCAAGATAACCGATCTTCAGAAGGAGCTCCAGGCTACCAAGAATGATGCTGCCAAGATGCTGATCAACTTTGACTATGAGAAGCACGAGATCACCCAGGATGCTAAGGTTTCTGCCGCCATAGCAATGTACAAGATCCAGCTGCAAATGGCCATGGAAGCTCAGGATCCTGCTTTTGACAAGAGCACCTGGGATGTGGAGGGTTGGAAAGCAAGGCTGGCAGAGCTGGATGATGAAGAAGAGGCTGAGGAGATCCTGACACTTGAGGCTGGAGGCACTGGCAAGGATCAGGGTGGTGAGGCAAGTGGAGCTGGTGGTGATGATGCAGTAAAGGATTAAGCTGCGGGATTGGGCGATGAAGAAAATTTCTAGACATAGCTGGAGCCCAATTTTTTGTTTGTTTGTTTGGTGGTTGTTTGAACAATTTATGGTCTGTAATTTTGAACAATAGTTTTAGGTTTAAGGATCAAGGATCCTTCAGACAAGAGGTAGGATTGCATATGGTGGAGGGATCCTCTGTTTGGGGGATGAAACCATTGTGATCCTGCCGCCTTTAATTTCCTGCACAACTTGAAACCTATTATCATGGACACCCTTTACCTACCCCAGCGGACGGGCCACGTATTGCTGGTAGATGCTCGGGGTAGGTAATTTTGACAACCTATGAAGGGTTAGTCTTTATGCTTAATAAATAAAATCTTAACTTTTTTCGCTTATCCTGTGTTGTTATCCTTTAAGTTCTTTTAATTTTTAATTGTCTTGATGTATACTTATTAAATAAGTTACTTTGAATAACTCAGATTGAAAGCATTTAGGATATGATCCATGATCAAATATCCTATAGTTGAAAAATCCCAAAAAAAGTAGTGTATGTTTTAAGGATCATAAGTTCAGTTGTCAAAGTATGAGGGTTATTCAAATAAACAATGAATAAGATAAAATTAGTTAAGGATCATACCTGAGGATCCAAGTTAGGATCCTAACCATAATCAGGATAACTATAAGATAAACTTTAGAGAGAAATAAGGATCAGGGATCCTTAGTTGTTTAACTTCAAGGACCTGAAATAGATTATAACTTGGGACTAAGTCAATATAGGAAAAGAGTTAGTAACTGGGGACTAGCCCAAGGATAACTGGGAACAAGCCCAAGGATAACTGGGGACAAGCCCAAGGATAACTGGGGACAAGCCCAAGGATAACTGGGGACAAGCCCAAGGATAACTGGGACAAGCCCAAGGATCGTATGTAAACTGGAGTATGGCCCTTACTGGCGACTATCCAAACTTAGTGACATGATAATGCAAAAACCTTAGCTAACGTGAAAACGTTAGAAACCTTAGGAACGGATGTATGGTACGTCTACCATTATACGTAGGATCCTAGGTATAGCCAGTACGATGGAATTACCAGCCCCTTAAGCGAGTACTGGTCCCAAAGACTTGAACTATACCAGGATCATCGTGCGCTACAGGCGAAACTGGGGACAAGCCCAAGGATAACTGGGGACAAGCCCAAACAACTGGGGTTAAACCCAAGGATCTGAATTGCTTCTAAAGATTATCAACAATATGCTAAGGATACCTGGACTATCAAAACTAAAAAACTTGTGAGAGAAGGATAAAGGATACATGATCCTAATCCTTAAATAAGAAAGTAAGAAAATGAAATAGTTCAAGATTAGGATATTACCAGAGTAAGGATCATTGACACCTTGAGGATCCTTCAAGGATACCTCTAATGTAAGGATCATATGTGCCAGGAGGATCCTGCTCACATGAAATATTTCTTCAAGTGGACAGCATTCCAGGCTCTTGGTAGCAAATCACCTTCCATGGTGAGCAATCTATATGCCCCCTTTCCTGCTTCAGCTTCAATCAAATAAGGGCCTTCCCATTTTGGTGCCAATTTTCCATCAGCAGGATTGGTGGTATTCTGGAATGCTTTTCTCAATACCATATCCCCAACTTGGAATTTCCTTATCCTGACATTTTTGTTGTAAGCACCAGCCATTCTTTGTTGGTAGCTAGCCATCCTTCTCCTAGCCAAATCCCTGATTTCCTCAATAGTATCCAAGTCTTGAACCAGGTTCTCATCATTTTCCTCAGGATCACGGGTACTTGTTCTAGCAGTTGGAACCACCATTTCTGTTGGGATCACTGATTCTGCCCCAAATACCAAAGAGAATGGTGTTTGACCAGTAGCATTTTTGGGGGTTGTCCTATCAGCCCAAAGCACATAAGGTAATTCTTCTGCCCATTTCCCCTTCTTGGATCCAAGTTTCTTCTTCAAATTGTTGATGATGATCTTGTTGGATGATTCTGCTTGACCATTAGCTTGTGGGTGGACTGGTGTTGATGTTATCATCTTAATCCCCCAGCTGTCACAAAAGTTAGTAGTTCTGCCCCCAATAAATTGGGAACCATTATCACATATAATTTCAGAAGGAATGCCAAATCTAGTTATAATATTTCTCTTAATAAAGGATATAACTTCCTTCTCTCTGACTTGGGCAAAAGCTTCAGCCTCTATCCACTTGGAGAAGTAATCAGTCAAAGCAAGCATGAACCCTTTTCCACCAGGTGCCTTAGGGAGCTTGCCAACTATATCCATCCCCCATCTCATAAATGGCCAGGAAGAGGATATAGGATGTAGAAATTCAGCCCGCTGATGAAGGATATTGTTGTGTCTTTGACAAGGATCACACTTCTTAGCATACTCCACAACATCCCTTTTCATAGTTGGCCAGTAGTATCCTGTCCTTAAGATCCTTGAGAACAATGCCCTGCCCCCAGTGTGGTTTCCACAATCTCCTTCATGGAAGTCTTTTAAAACTTCTTGAACTTCAGGATCCTTGATACATCTTAAATATGGTCCTGCAAGAGATCACTTATACAACATATTATTTAAGATTGTGAATTGAGATACCTTAATTCTGAAAGCCCTAGGGTTTTCTCCCATAGGAATCTCTCCGTGTTGTAAGTATCTCAGGATTGGTGAGATCCATGATCCTGAACAAGATGGAGTATCCTCACTAGGGATCATTGCAGAATCCTCTTCTATTTCCATGGCCACTTGATTTTCAATAGCAGGAGCCAGGATATGGATGATGGGGATACTTATATCCTCTGGGATCTTTAAAGATGATCCTAGATTAGCTAATGCATCAGCTTATGTATTTTCTTCCCTTGGTACATGTGTCAAACTAAAAAAAACAAAGGAGAGTGCCAATTCTTTGACTATCTCTAAATATTTAGTTAGTTTTTCACCTTTAACAGCATAGGATCCATTAATGTGATTAGTGATTAACAATGAATCCACATATACCTCAAGATACCTGATCCCCATATGCTTAGCAATTTGCAGACCAGCAATCAAGGCTTCATATTCAGCCTCATTGTTAGTGGCTTGGAACTCACAAGCTATGGAGTGGGGTATTATGTCCCCCTGTGGCGATTTTAGTAGTATACCAAGCCCCGTGCCTTTGACATTTGAGGATCCATCAGTATGTAGTATCCAAGGATCCTTGGTCTCCTCCAGCTGCTGGACTTCCAATTCGGCTTCCTTTTGTAAATCACTACTGAAATCAGCCACAAAGTCTGCTAATGCTTGGGATTTGATGGCTGTTCTAGGCTCATATCTTATATCATAGGCACTAAGCTTTACTGCCCACTTAGTCATCCTTCCGGACATCTCTGGTTTCCTGAGGACATTCTTAATTGGAAAATTTGTTCTAACAACAAAAACATGAGTTTCAAAATAATGTCTTAACTTAGTAGATGCCATAATTAATGCAAGAATAAGCTTTTCAAGGTGTGAATACCTGGATTCAGCATCAAGTAAACTCTTACTTACATAATAGACAGGATATTGTGTACCTTCATGATCCTTAACAAGGACTGGACTTACTGCTTTTGAGGATACCGCAAGATATAAGGATAACACGTCTCCTTTTTCTGGTTTCATCAACGCTGGAGCTGAGGGTAGGTATTCTTTGAGGGCTTGTAAAGCACTCTCATGCTTCTCAGTCCTCTCAAATTTCTTGTTCTTCCTTAGGATATCATAGAAATCTTTACACTTCTCTGAGGATTTGGATATAAATCTGTTTAAAGCTGCTATCCTGCCTGTTAGCCTTTGCACATCCTTAGCGTTGGCAGGAGATTTGATATTCACCAATGCTTTGATTTGTTCCGGGCTTGCTTCAATGCCCCTCTTGGTTACCATATATCCTAAGAATTTACCTGCTTTAACACCAAAGTGACATTTTGAAGGATTAAGCTTCATGTTATATCTGTCAAGGATATCAAATGCTTCCTCCAAGTCTCTTAGGTGATCCTCAGCTTTTATGGATTTCACCACCATATCATCTATGTACACTTCCATAGTCTGTCCAATCTGATCCTTGAACATCATATTCACCAGCCTTTGATATGTTGCACCTGCATTCCTTAATCCAAACGGCATAGCAATATAACAATATAAACCGGTTGGGGTCATAAAAGCCGTATCCTCTTGGTCAGATGGTTCCATCTGAATTTGTTGGAATCCATATGAAGCATCCATAAAAGTTAACAGTTCATGACCCGCCGTTGCATCCACCATGGAGTCAATGTGGGGTAATGGGAATGGATCCTTGGGACATGCCTTATTTAAATCAGTGAAATCGACACATACCCTCCACTTTCCATTTTTCTTTTGAACAACAACCACATTGGCCAGCCATCTTGGATACTTTACTTCTCTAATCATACCTGCTCGTAGCAATCTCTCTACCTCTTCCTGGATAATGACATTTCTTTCTGGTGCAAACTTCCTCCTTTTTTGATGGATTGGTTTGAATGACCTGTCAATGCCAAGTTTATGAGTGATAATATCCTTAGATATACCTGTCATATCCTCATGTTTCCATGCAAAGGTAGACTTTCTTCTTTTGAGGAAGGATACAAGGTCTTCTTTCATCTTGCCAAGGATCCCTGATCCGATATAGATTTTGGATTCAGGATCATCAGGATCCATGAGGATTTCGACCACATCCTGCTCTCTTGCCTCCAAGACATCCCTTGGAGGATACTTTAATTGCTATTGCTCCCTTGATTTCGAGGCTGGTTTCATTGATGAAGTATAACAATCCTTAGCCTCCTACTGATCACTATCGATCTTGACTATTCCCCAAGGGCTAGGGAGCTTCACACATTGATGGTAGGTGGATGGGACTTCCTTCATATCGTGTATCCAGGGCCTGCCAAGGATAACATTACAACAAGATAAACAGTCAATAACACAAAATTTTTGATAATTATGCAATCCTTCCACATAAATTGGGAGTTTGATGTCCCCCAGGGTTCTCTTAGTTTCGCCACTAAATCCCACAAGCACGGAGGATCTTGGTGTGATATCTGATTCAGGAATACCCATTTTCTTCAGAACATCTAGCTGGATAATGTTTACTGAGCTTCCTCCGTCAATAAGGATCCTGCGGACAAAATGGTTAGAAATGAAAAGAGTAATAACTAAACTATCATGATGAGGATCCTGGATGTCTACACGATCATGCTCATCAAAGGTTATGACTTTTCCTTCCGAGACACTTGATGTTCGAATAGTTCTTTCTCCATTATCCATTTTAGCCTCCTTTGCATGCCTTTTAGCTGCTGAGAAGGATGTACCACAGATGTCTGATCCACCAGAAATAAAGTTTATCACTTGTGCATCTGCCGGAGGGGCTTGAGCTTTTTCAGGGATCCTTTCAGGATCCTGAGTCCTTGACTTTTTTCTCCCCAGCAACTCTTTTAAATGCCCCTTGCTCAATAGACATCCAATTTCCTTTCTCAATGCGATGCATTCCTCTGTTAAATGCCCAAAATCCTCATGGTATGCACACCATTTTGATTTGTCTTTAATTGCGGCCGGTCTGTCATTTTTTCTAGGCCATCTGGCTTTTTCTCCTAGATTCTGCATTGCAAGGATTAGTTCATGGTTATCAACGGAAAAACAATATTCAGAAATTGGAGGATAATCCTCATCATCCTCTTCTTGGTCAACAGCATGCACGTTCTGGTTGTCAGTTCTGTTATAGGATTTGAATTTGTTGTTCTTGAACGAGGATCCTTGCTTTTCTTGTTTTGAGGATCCTTCTAGTCTCTCCTGGATCCTCTTGTCATCCTCTAGCCGGGTGAATCTGAGTGCCCGAGTTCTTACTTCATCTAGGTTCCTGCATGGTGTCATAACAAGATCATCATAGAATAATGAATCCCTAAGCAATCCCATCTTGAAGGCCTCAACAGCCGTGGCTATATCCAATTTGGGAATGTCCTAGGATTCTTTACTAAATTTGGTTATATAATCCCTTAATGATTCATTATGACCTTGAGTTATCCTATATAAATCACTAGTTAATCGTTCAAATTTTCTACTACAAGAAAATTCATTATTGAATAAGTTAACTAGATTGGCAAATGAAGTAATAGAGTAAGGGGGAAGACTTAGCAGCCATTTGAGAGCTGATCCAGTAAGAGTGGATCCAAATCCCTTGCATAGGCACGCTTCCTTTAACCTTTCTGGAATCGGATTAATCTCCATCCTCTCCCTGTATTGTGCTATGTGTTCCTCAGGATCCGTTGAACCATCGTACAGCTTCATAGTTGGAATATGGAATCTTTTGGGTATCTCAGCATCACAAATTGGTGGTGCAAAATGAGATATCTTATGGCTTCCATCTGCAATCTCCGGGATAGGTTTGACCACCCCTGGAACACTTGATATCATATCCTTCAGTTTTTGCAGCTCTTTGGCCATAGCATGGTTGATACCTGCATCTTGCATAAATCCATGGTTAGTGGTAAGAGAATTATTAAAAGTGTTACCTCCCATTGGGTTCAAGTTAGGAACACTGGATGTGAATCCATATTGCTGGGACTCTGGGATGATGGAGGGACAAGTGGAAGCAATGGTCTGCATTGGAATAAAATCTCCCTGATGGACATCTGAACTTCCTGTTTGCAAACTCTTCAAGGATCCTGGCATCTGGAAGGATCCCTGAAACTGGGATGATCCTGGAACAAAGGAGGATCCTTGAACCTGGGATGATCCTGGAACAAAAGAGGATCCTTGAACCTGGGATGATCCTGGAACAAAGGAGGATCCTTGAACCTGGGATGATCCTGGAACAAAGGAGGATCCTTGAACCTGCTGTGCTCCTGAGTAGGCTCCTGAATTCATGAAGGATCCCATATGCTGAGGATAGGATCCTGCTGGCTGGAAATATGAACCTGATGCCTGAGTCACTATTGCTGAACCGAAGTGCACTCCTCTTGGTCCACCCACATGTTGAATATCTGGAACCTCTGATGGCTGAGAAGTAATCACCGGAGTATCAAAATTCAAAGATTTGGGCACCAGTGGAGAATGATCCTCTGCCGCTTTCTTTTGTTTCTTGAGATCTCCGATTTCTTTGAGGATCCTGTCATTGGTCTTGTCCTGTTGCTGTATATGATCTCTCATATTTTTCTGAGATCCAGCTGGTGGTGGAGGCAAAGGTGGAATGCCCTGAGATGAATTGACCGCAGACATCACAGTAGAGGTATTCTTCACCGATGAAGCCATGTATTCGTATGCAACGATCCGGAATGATCACCAACAGAAAACTTTCTTATGAATGAAGCACCAATTGCCCCACGGTGGGCGCCAAACTGTTTTGGTCAAAAATCACACAAGGATAATGCAACCAAACTCTCTGTAACGGGGAATGATGCTTTAAATGATGAATAAAGATAAGGATCACTTAAATGTAAATTGCACAAGTGACACAAGGATTTATACGAGGAAAAAGCCCTTGATCAATGAATGATCTCCGGCATAAAGAACCTCGGGTGATGGAAACTACCGATCACCAAGTTCAAATATAATAAATAATCTTTACAACTTCGGATAGTAACGAGCTAGGTACAAGGATCACTATGGTGTAGTATGCTAGAGCGTATAAGAAATGTGTCGTCCCTCCAAATGCTCGAGAGTGTCGTTTATATAAGTGTGTGTGGTTGAATTTAGGCAAGTCACCTAACTACTAGCTCGTTACCCCTTTTAGAAATAGAAGTAAATTTAGCCTAACAAACTATCCGTAATTTGTGCTAAGTTTCCATATTCTCCACAACGTCCATTTCCGGTTATGCATGTGCGAAATTAGCGTGGACTATTCCTTAATGACGTTGCCAAGACCAGGTCCAACTTGTAATTCCTGCAAAACAACATGAAATTCAAAGAGAACAATCGTTAGTATGAGGATCCTTAGGATGATCCATGGTCCTAATCCTGAAGCTCTTCTGAGGATCACTATCTGCCACAGAAACAAGGATCACTGTTAGGATATCATGTAAGGATCACAGGTCATTAAAAATCCTGCCCTAACAATCATATCCTTCAATTTTTGCAACTCTCTGGCCATGGCATGGTTGATACCTGTATCCTGCATGAATCCATTGTTAGTTGTAAGAGAATTATTAAAAGTGTTACCTCCCATCGGGTTTAAATTGGGAACACCGGATGTGAATCCATATTGCTGGGACTCTGGAATGACCGAAGGGCCAGTAGAAGCAATGGTCTGCATCGGAATAAAATCTCCTTGATGGACGTTGGAACTTCCTGTTTGCAAAGTCCTCAAGGATCCTGGCATCTGGAAGGATCCCTGAAACTGGGACGATCCTGGAACAAAGGAGGATCCTTGACCCTGGGATGATCCTGGAACAAAGGAGGATCCTTGAACCTGGGATGATACTGGAACAAAGGAGGATCCTTGAACCTGGGATGATCCTGGAACAAAGGAGGATCCTTGAACCTGGGATGATCCTGGAACAAAGGAGGATCCTTGAACCTGGGATGATCCTGGAACAAAGGAGGATCCTTGAACTTGGGATGATCCTGGAACAAAGGAGGATCCTTGAACCTGGGATGATCCTGGAACAAAGGAAGATCCTTGAACCTGGGATGATCCTGGAATCTGCTGCGCTCCTGGGTATCCTCTTGAATTCATGAAGGATCCCATATGCTGAGGATAGGATCCTGCTGACTGGAAATATGAACCTGATGCCTGAGTCACTATTGCTGATCCGTAGTGCACTTCTTTTGGTCCACCCACGTAATGAACATCTGAAACCACTGATGGCTGATAAGTAATTACCGGAGTATCAAAATTCAACGATCTGGGCACCAGTGGGGAATGATCCTCTGCCGCTTTCTTTTGTTTCTTGAGATCTCCGATTTCTTTGAGAATCCTTTCATTGGTCTTATCCTGTTGCTGTATATGATCCTTCATCTGCAAAATCAAAGTAAACATGTCACTAGTAGTGGGAGTGTAAGAAGCAGAAGAAGTTGGAGGTTTGGAGAAAATGGGAGTTGGTTTCTTCTCAGCATTTTTCAGAGATCCAGCAGGTGGTGGAGGCAAAGGTGGAATGCCCTGAGACGAATTGACCGCAGACATTGCAGTAGAAGTATTCTTCAATGATGAAGCCATGTACTTGTATGCAATGAACCGGAATGATCACCAACAGAAAACTTTCTTAGGAATGAAGCACCAATTGCCCCACGGTGGGTGCCAAACTGTTTTGGTAAAAAATCTGGTGAGGATAATGCAACCAAACTCTTAGTTACGGGGAATGATGCTTGGAATGAAGAACAATAATAAGGATCACTTCGATGTAAATTGCACAAACAACACAAGGATTTATACGAGGAAAAAGCCCTTGATCAATGAATGATCTCCGGCATAAAAAACCTCGGGTGATGGAAACTACCGATCACCAAGCTCAAATAAATCAATAAATGTTTACAACTTCGGATAGTGATGAGCTAGGTACAAGGATCACTATAGTTAACTGTGTAAAAGTGTGTGAAAACTATTAAGTGTTTGCTGAAAGCTTCAAGAACGCTGTTGTATGAGAATGTGTGTAGCTGAAAGTGGCTAAGTGTTCTAAAAATAGCTCGTCACCCCTTTAAAAATAAAAGCTAACTAAGCTAACAAACTATCCGATTTTTGTGCCATGCTCCCACGTTCTCCACAACGTCCATTTCCATTCAAACGTGTGCGAAATACCCGTGGAATATTCCATAGTAACGTTGCCAAGACCAAGTCAAGCTTATTACTCCTGCAAAACAATACGAAACATAAACAGCCAATCGTTAATATGAGGATCCTTAAGGTGATCCATGATCCTGATCCTGAAGGTCTTCTGAGGATCACTATCTGTCATAGAAGTAAGGATCACTATTAGGATAACATGTAAGGATCACTAATTGTTAGAAAATCCTCCCTAACACCAGGGAATCATCGAAGATTCCATAAAAGAACGATGTTGCTTCTCCGATCTGCAAATTGATAGGATCCGCTACTGCTTCCCGGCGAACACTGTGTTTAAATCGTTTGATCCCAACGCCCTCAGTGATCATATTTCTGATAACTGGGTTGCATTTCCTGTTACCCCGTTCACCATAGGCTACACATATCCCTTTCCAGCTTTCACCCAATCTTTCTTTTCCCTAACCGGCATATCTTATATCCAAGCCATGCTGATGATCTGGAGGGTTTTGTATACCCTTGAAAGGATCATCGAGCAGGAGGGGATAGACTTAGGCATGGCAGAACTGGGAGAATTGTATGATCTCACTACCTTTGGTTCCCATTATTATATGTTCAAACGTAAACCTGGTAAGGAACACCCAATCTTCAAAGTTACCAAAAATGGTACCAACTGGAAGCGGCGTTTCTTTTTTGTCAAGAGAGATTCTATCCCTGATGGGAAGGATCTACCCAAGAAGTGGGCTACCCATGGTAGGATGGAGGATCCTGAGAAGGATCACCAGAGAACTTATCCTTTAATATAAGAATCACTGACATTCTTTTGCTTTCTTGTTGTGCAACTATCTCCGTTTCACATCTTAGACTGACTCCTGCTGCTAAAGAGAGACTCACCGCATTCAAGAGGCTTGATCCTGAAACAAGATCTTTCAAGACAACCACCCAAGATTCTCAGGAAGTATCCTCAGGTTCTGTCACGATGTCAAGTAAGTATCTTTGCTTAAAAATTCAAATAAATAATGAAATACAAGTGAAATTAAGATACTTATCTTGTTTTGGTTGTGTAGGTGCTGGAAAATCCACCAAATCTGCTTCAAAGTTCAGTGTCACTGATCTTACCACTGTCAGATCCTCCAAGAGAAAGACTCCTACCAGCCCGACTGCTTCAATCCCCAAGGCACCCTCAAAGGAAAGGGAGGCAAGAAGAGAAAGGCCTCCGAAGCTGAGGACCTGCAAGGTCTGCCCTTGATCCGCCAACAATTCCTTGACTACTTCAGTGAGGTAAGGATCACTGTCCCTGCTTGTATATCCTGCTTGTTTGAGGATCACCTGATCCTAAATTATCCTTTGTCTTCTTTGCAGAAATTCGCTGAGATTGAGAACTATGTTGGCCACGTTGAGGATCAGGATAGTAAGATTGCGGACCTCCAACAGGTTGCACTGCTAAAGGACCTCAAGATTTGTAAGGTCTGAAACTTAAAAGACACTAACGAACTTCATTTGACAAAGATACCAAACGGGTCAATAATTCATAAATAAAAATTCTGCATTTAACCATGACATAACTAACTAGGGGTTACTAAAATAGTTTACAACCCAACATTTCATAAACACTAACATAGTCTTCGACTACGAGTTCGACGACTAACAACAACCAAGTTATGTTACTTACAAAAAGACCCGTTTTAACAAAAGTTTTAACCAAAACTAATATCCTTGCGGAAGCGTGCATCAAGAGTGTGTTCGATCCAAGTAACGCCATTTAACAAGTCGCTTTACCTACATACAAGCAAACCGTTAGACGTTCTTATTACAAAAATTTATACAACATCAATTACAATTATGGACCTCAAGTCAACCTTTTAAACCTTCTTTCAAACATAAGCTTCTCTAACTTCTCACATAACCCTTCTAACTCATTCGACCCATATCTAAATTACATAAACGGCTTACAATAACTTGTTACAATTAAACAACTTCAACCATTTAACCATAATATACTACAACATTACATGCTAGTGATACTATGTAAGCGAGAACTTACCTTTGTCGTTCTTCGTTTGAGACTCGGAACGGCTTGAGCTTTCCTCCTTAATTCCTACAATCCATAATTACATACTTAGTGTCACGTCTTTCTTTCCATTCCATTATCAATAGCTTCACTTTAACAACTAGCTAACTCTCTATTCTAGTCATTTAGCAATATACAACACATG
Source organism: Helianthus annuus (assembly GCF_002127325.2). Lineage (NCBI taxonomy): Eukaryota > Viridiplantae > Streptophyta > Magnoliopsida > Asterales > Asteraceae > Helianthus > Helianthus annuus. The sequence continues at coordinate 35,864,497 of NC_035438.2, forward strand.
ATCAACTCATTCAAGCATTTTGACAAACACTTGGTGTGCATGCCATTAGATAAACATAAGGTACAAGTATTGTATGCATTACATGACTAGTTCATGACAATAACATCAATATCATCAATTTCAATCAAGTAAAATACAACCTTTACCCTAATTCGATTCCACATAACATCATCTTGTTAATAACATCATTATACAACATTATTATACTAATCTACATCAAAATTCCATGTTACATATCACTACCATTCTATCATAAGTGGGTTTTTCATGCTCAACATCAATTCATCCAATACAAGAGTAAATTGTGTTCTAAGTGATGCAATTAACCACAATCATGCAACTTCTCATATAAATTCATTGAATTCTTGAAACCCTATACATTCATAGTCATCAAAAACATGAAATTCTTGTTACCTTATGCTTTAATGGACCTAGGAGATCAAGAATCTACCAACATGCAAGAGTAATTGTCTTGATTAGGGCCTCAATTTGTGCAATTTAGTGAATAAAGAAGGGGGGTTCACCCTGTGCTTGCTCCTGGCGACATAAACACACGCATATGTGTGTGTGTTTGTGTTATTTGTTCTTTTAATCACTTATCTTCTCTTATTTACATTTCTCCCCCCCCATGTATGCACACTTAATTTAAATGGCTCATAACTTACTCAACCTAGTTAATAAAGTTCTAATTCACATTCTTACTAAACTTACATTCCTAGTTATTTCTTATAATATGCCGTGGCAACGTACATAATTAAATTTTGGGGCGTTACAAGTCCATCCCCCTTAAAGAAGGTTTCGTCCCCGAAACCTAATTTACGTACCGAATAAGGACGGGTAAAACTTTCTCATTTCATCCTCCGGTTCCCAAGTGAGATCCGATCCCCTTCTATGTTGCCATTGAACTAACACTTGCTTGATTTCCTTGTTGCGAAGAGTCTTCACCTTGGTATCCTTTATAGCTACTGGTCTTTCTATGTAATTCATTCTCTCGTCTACCTCGATGTCTTTGAGAGGCACGTGAGCCGTTACATCCGCAAAACACCTTCGTAATTGTGACACATGGAAAGTGTTGTGGATCCCTTCTAATGTTGAAGGTAATTCTAACCGGTAAGCTACTTTTCCCACTCGAGCTAAAATCTTGAATGGTCCGATATATCGGGGACCCAACTTACCTCGTTTACGGAATCTAATTATGCCTTTCCACGGAGACACCTTCAAGAACACTCGATCCCCCACTTGGAACTCAATATGGCGCTTCTTTTTATCTGCGTATGACTTTTGTCGGTCTTGCGCCGCTTTTAATCGAGCCCGTACCATGTCAATCTTTTCATTGGTTATAGCTACTACATCCTTAGGAGCGAGTTCTCTTTGTCCCACTTCTCCCCAACAGACAGGGGTTCTACACTTTCTCCCATACAACATTTCATACGGCGCCATTTTTATGCTACTTTGGTAGCTGTTGTTATACGAGAATTCCACTAATGGCAAATGTTCATCCCAATTTCCCCCGAAATCCATAACGCATGCTCTTAACATATCCACAAGAGTTTGGATGGTCCTTTCGGATTGACCATCCGTTTGTGGATGATACGCGGTACTTATATGCAATTGTGTGCCCATTTCTTCGTGAAATTTCTGCCAGTAACGGGAGGTAAATCGCGTGTCCCGATCTGACACAATAGAGACAGGTACACCATGGCGGGAAATGATTTCATCTACATAAATTTCTGCCAACCTTTTTGAGGAATAAGTCTCCCGTATAGGTAGAAAATGGGCGCTTTTGGTAAGTTGGTCAACAACGACCCATATTGCGTCATGCCCTCTTTTCGTTCTAGGAAGTTTGGTCACAAGATCCATGGTTATATCTTCCCATTTCCACACCGGGATTTCTAAAGGTTTCAATTTTCCGTAGGGTTTTTGATGTTCCGCCTTTACTTGGGAACATGTCAAGCATTTAGATACATACTTAACAATATCACGTTTCATTCCCGGCCACCAATAATTTTCCTTCAAATCGCGATACATTTTAGTGGCTCCGGGATGGACCGAGTAACGGGATTTATGCGCTTCCTCCAATAACAAGGTCTTTGCTTCGCAATAACGTGGTATCCACACCCGCCCAAACCTCGTTCTTATCCCGCTCGCGTTTGCTTCAAGTTTATTTTCAAACCCTTTCGTTCTTTCACGTTTCGGATCACCTTTATTCAAAGATTCGTCTTGCTCTTTCCGTATCGTTTCAAGAAGATTTGGGGTAACTATCATTCTCATTGATTTCACTCGAATAGGCGGTGGGTATTCTTTCCGGCTTAGTGCGTCCGCCACCACATTAGCTTTACCTGGATGGTAAAGAATGTCACAGTCATAATCTTTAATCAATTCCAACCATCTTCGTTGCCTCATATTAAGATCCTTCTGCTCAAAGAAATACTTAAGGCTTTTGTGGTCGGAATAAATTGTACACTTTGCTCCATAGAGGTAATGCCTCCAGATTTTTAAGGCAAAAACAACCGCCGCCAGTTCCAAATCATGGGTAGGATAGTTAATTTCATGCTGTTTTAGTTGTCTTGAAGCGTAGGCGATGACCTTGCCTCGTTGCATCAAGACACATCCTAACCCCTGATGAGATGCATCCGCATATATCACTAAATCTTCAGTCCCCTCTGGCAGGGTTAAGATAGGAGAACTTGACAATTTCTCCTTTAACATTCGAAAAGCCTTCTGTTGTTCATCGTTCCATTCGAACCTTTCTTCTTTCTTTGTTAGTTTAGTTAAAGGAAGGGCTATTTTGGAGAAGTCTTGAATGAACCTCCGATAATAGCCGGCCAGACCTAAGAAACTTCTTACTTCAGTGACATTTTTCGGGGGTACCCATTTCATCACGGCTTCCACCTTAGAGGGATCCACCAAAATTCCCTTTTCGTTAATTACGTGTCCTAAAAACTGCACTTCCCTAAGCCAAAACGCACACTTAGAAAACTTAGCATATAATCTTTCCTTTCGAAGCGTCTCGAGTACCTGACGTAAATGACTTGCATGTTCAGACTCGCTACGAGAGTACACTAAAATGTCATCAATAAACACTATGACGAACTGATCTAGCATATTTCGGCATACCCTATTCATTAGATCCATAAAAGCGGCCGGAGCGTTAGTTAACCCGAATGACATTACCAGGAATTCGTAATGTCCGTAGCGAGTTCTGAACGCAGTCTTAGGTACATCCTCTTTCCTTACTCGTACTTGATGGTAGCCCGATCGCAAGTCGATTTTTGAGAACCATCTTGCCCCTTGTAGTTGATCAAAGAGATCATCTATTCTCGGAAGTGGGTATCGGTTCTTTACTCTGAGTTTGTTAAGTTCACGATAGTCGATGCACATTCTCATCGACCCATCCTTCTTTTTAACGAACAAAACAGGAGCTCCCCACGGGACACGCTAGGGCATATGAAACCCTTGTCGAGAAGTTCTTGTAATTGGACCATTAATTCCCGTACTTCTGCGGGTGCCAACCGGTAAGGGGCTTTGGCTACCGGTTTGGCATTTGGTTCTAATTCGATATGAAATTCGACTTCCCGCTCGGGTGGAAGTCCCGGCAATTCATCCGGAAATACATCCGGGTATTCATTCACTATCTTAGTATCTTCAATTCTTAAGGCTCCTATTTTAGTATCGACAACATAGGCTAAGAATGCTTTACTTCCATTCCTCACGTACTTAACTGCTTCTAAGATAGTACAAAATTTTGCCCCTACTTCCCTTTCCCCATAAATGGTTACCCGTTTCCCTTTAGGAGATGTCACATGAATAATTTTGTTTTCGCATAAAATTTCTGCGTGATAACGAGATAACCAATCCATACCTACCACTACTTTAAATTCCCCTAAAGCCATGGGAATCAAATCAATATCAAAATCTTCATCATCTATAGTGATTCTACAACCTCTACATATTTCATGCAAAAGGTAACTCTTACAATCGGCAATTTCTACTTCGAGAGGTGCACACATTCTTTCTATCGTGAATAAAGGGAAACGTGCAAGCTCACTAGAAATAAATGATCTACTGGCTCCGGTATCGAATAATATATAAGTGGGTATAGAGTTTATCATATAGATACCTGAGACCACATTCGGGTGAGCCCTTGCTTCTTCCGTGGAGATTTGGAACATTCTTCCCTTAGCTTTCGCGGGTTCTTCTTTCTTTCCTTCCTTCTTCGCCCCTTGTTTAAGCTTTGGGCATTCAGCTTTCACATGGCCCGATTCGTTACAATTGTAGCATACCCTCTTGGGATTCGGACAGTTGTAGTACGGATGCCCTTCTTGTCCGCAATTGTAGCACCCCTTCCTTCCCAATAAACATTCACCGGAATGGGGTTTTCCACATGTCTTCCATCGTGGAAACCCGCTCTTGGAAGCTTCTTTCTTTCCTTGATCGTGCGTCTTGGGTTTCTTAGAAGAACCTTGCGTTGACCCCTTCTCGACTTGCCTTTTCTCTCCACGTTCGTCTTGCCTCTTTATTTCAATTTCCCTATCCCTCGCTAGATCGATGATCTCGTCCAAAGTTTCACATTTTGAAGGAGTTATGAACTCCCGGATTTCAGCCTTCAGCATGCCATGATAACGGATAATCTTCTTTCTCTCCGTTCCAACTATTTCTTCACAAAACTTCAGTTGGTCAAGGAAGGTGTTTGTGATCTCATTGACAGATTCATCCCTTTGTCGGAGTCGGAGAAAGTCTTCTTGGATTCAATTCACCGCTGATTGTGGACAATGATACTTGACAAAAGGTTGTTTGAATTCTTGCCAAGTCAAAGTTTGAACTCGATTTTCTCCAATCTCCTTACTATACGAGTCCCACCAATCTTTAGCCCTTCGTAAAAGTTGCCCCGTGGCGAACATGACTTGATCTTCCTTGTCACAATGACTCCGAATGAACACCCCTTCCATGTTAGCTATCCATCTTTGGCATTCTATGGGATCAATTTCCCCATTAAAGGTCGTAGGCTTACATGCCATAAAATCCTTATAGGTGCACCGTCTTGCCTCTTTCTTGCCTTGAATTCCGGCTATCATTTCCTTCAATTCATCCACTTTGCCCGTGATCATATTCTCTACCGTGCTTAATACTTGGCCCTCCACCTCTTGTGCTAGCTTGGAAACGTTTGCATCAATTGCCCTCGTTACTTCATCCGAAATCATCTTGTTTAACTTGTTCCGAGTTATACGTTCTGTGTTATCCGTGTTTCCTCCACTTGCCATCTACAATTTAAACATTCATATTAATCATTGTTACTTTCATCCTCCTCATCTTTCTATATATACATCATTTGTTCTTAATAGTTCATTTCCACAAGTCGTGAACCCATCCAATCCCTCTTTACAAACATTCTTAATGTGTCACTTACTTTATCCATTCGCATGTCAGAACTCCTCATTCTTTTGCATGTTCATTATTAAGGCACGTTAGCTATCTTGAATTTCTTAGTTTCATAGTTGATTCGGGGTACTCTTTATGTTTAACGAGTGCCATAATCGAATTAAGGGCCTTATCATGAATAACAACAAATTCAGCAAAAACAATTAGGGGGACCCGTCGCCGACGGCACTGAGTGCGTCGCCGACGGGCTCGGGAAAACCCCGTCGCCACATTTTGCCCGTAGGCAGGTGGTTAAGCCGTCGGGTGGGAGGGTGCCGTCGCCGACGGCATATAGGCCGTCGCCGACGGGCTTCCTGGTGCGCAAACGCTGATTAACAAAAAATTTCATTTCCAGCCCCCTTTTTCCATCCCGAAACGGTCCTGGGCAGTCCCGAAGCCTTCCATAGCACCCATTATCATCTAAACCCATGTCATACTAGTAACTAAACCATAACCCATTCCCATTCCTGTCTACAAGCATGAAATCCTAAAATTACTTACTTGCGTGGCGCTTGGAACGAACACATTTTTGCAAGAGCTTTCGGTTTGAGTTCGAGCACCATAAATTACTCGAATCTCTCAAACCTTGGCTCTGATGCCAACTTGTAAGGTCTGAAACTTAAAAGACACTAACGAACTTCATTTGACAAAGATACCAAACGGGTCAATAATTCATAAATAAAAATTCTGCATTTAACCATGACATAACTAACTAGGGGTTACTAAAATAGTTTACAACCCAACATTTCATAAACACTAACATAGTCTTCGACTACGAGTTCGACAACTAACAACAACCAAGTTATGTTACTTACAAAAAGACCCGTTTTAACAAAAGTTTTAACCAAAACTAATATCCTTGCGGAAGCGTGCATCAAGAGTGTGTTCGATCCAAGTAACGCCATTTAACAAGTCGCTTTACCTACATACAAGCAAACCGTTAGACGTTCTTATTACAAAAATTTATACAACATCAATTACAATTATGGACCTCAAGTCAACCTTTTAAACCTTCTTTCAAACATAAGCTTCTCTAACTTCTCACATAACCCTTCTAACTCATTCGACCCATATCTAAATTACATAAACGGCTTACAATAACTTGTTACAATTAAACAACTTCAACCATTTAACCATAATATACTACAACATTACATGCTAGTGATACTATGTAAGCGAGAACTTACCTTTGTCGTTCTTCGTTTGAGACTCGGAACGGCTTGAGCTTTCCTCCTTAATTCCTACAATCCATAATTACATACTTAGTGTCACGTCTTTCTTTCCATTCCATTATCAATAGCTTCACTTTAACAACTAGCTAACTCTCTATTCTAGTCATTTAGCAATATACAACACATGATCAACTCATTCAAGCATTTTGACAAACACTTGGTGTGCATGCCATTAGATAAACATAAGGTACAAGTATTGTATGCATAACATGACTAGTTCATGACAATAACATCAATATCATCAATTTCAATCAAGTCTCATACAACCTTTACCCTAATTCGATTCCACATAACATCATCTTGTTAATAACATCATTATACAACATCATCATACTAATCTACATCAAAATTCCATGTTACATATCACTACCATTCTATCATAAGTGGGTTTTTCATGCTCAACATCAATTCATCCAATACAAGAGTAAATTGTGTTCTAAGTGATGCAATTAACCACAATCATGCAACTTCTCATATAAATTCATTGAATTCTTGAAACCCTATACATTCATAGTCATCAAAAACATGAAATTCTTGTTACATTATGCTTTAATGGACCTAGGAGATCAAGAATCTACCAACATGCAAGAGTAATTGTCTTGATTAGGGCCTCAATTTGTGCAATTTAGTGAATAAAGAAGGGGGGTTCACCCTGTGCTTGCTCCTGGCGACATAAACACACGCATATGTGTGTGTGTTTGTGTTATTTGTTCTTTTAATCACTTATCTTCTCTTATTTACATTTCTCCCCCCCCCCATGTATGCACACTTAATTTAAATGGCTCATAACTTACTCAACCTAGTTAATAAAGTTCTAATTCACATTCTTACTAAACTTACATTCCTAGTTATTTCTTATAATATGCCGTGGCAACGTACCTAATTAAATTTTGGGGCGTTACAAGATTGCTGATCTTCAGAAGAATCTCCAGAATGCCAAAAACGAGACGGCCATGGTGTTGATCAACTTTGACTACGAGAGGCACGAGATCACCAAGGATACCAAAGTCTCTGCCGCCATAGCGATGTACAAGACCAAGCTGCAAATGGCCTTGGAAGCTCAGGATCCTGACTTTGACAGGAGCACCTGGGATGTGGAGGGCTGGAAGGCAAGGCTGGCTGAACTGGATGATGAAGAGGAGGCTGAAGAGATCCTGACAATTGAGGCTGGAGGCAGTGGCAAGGATCAAGGTGGTGAAGAAGGTGGAGTCGGAGGTGGTGATGCAGTGAAGGTCTAGGCTGCATGATTGGGCGATGATGGAAACTTCTAGACATAGCCGGAGCCCATTTTTTTTTTGTTTGATGGTAGTTTGTTGAACAATTTAATGGTTTGTACTGAACAATAGTTTTTAGGATTAAGGATCTAGGATCCTTCAGACAATAGGTAGGATTGCAAATGGTGGAGGGATCCTCTGTTTGGGGGATGAAGCCATTGTGATCCTGCCGCCTTTATATTCCTGCACTACTTTGAACCTATTATCATGGACACCCTTTACCTACCCCAGCGGACGGGCCACGTATTGCTGGTAGATGCTCGGGGTAGGTAATTTTGACAACCTTTGAAGGGTTAGTCTTTTTGTTAATAAATAAAATCTTAATCTTTTGTCGCTTATCTTGTGTTATTATCCTTTTAGTTCCTTTAATTCTCAATTGTTTTGATGTACACTTATTAAATAAGCAATTTTGAATAAGTCCGATTGAAAACATTTAGGATATGATCCATGATCAAATATCCTATAGTTGAAAAATCCCAAAAAGTAGTATATATTTTAAGGATCATAAGTTTAGTTGTCAAATTTCAAAGGTTATTCAAATAAACAACGAATAGAATTAAAAATAGTTAAGGATCATACCTGATGATCCAAGTTAGGATCCTAACCCTAAGTACCATAATCAGGACAATTACAAGATAAACCTTAGAGATAAGTAAGGATCAAGGATCCCTAGTTGTTTAACTTCAAGGACCTGAAATAGAGCATAACTTGGGACTAAGCCAACATAAGATAAGAGTTAGCAACTGGGGACAAGCCCAAGGATAACTGGGGACAAGCCCAAGGATAACTGGGGACAAGCCCAAGGATCGTATGTAAACTGGAGTATGGCCCTAACTGGCGACTATCCAAACTTAGTGACATGACAATGCCAAAACCTTAGCTAACGTGAAAACGTTAGAAACCTTAGGAACGGATGTATAGTACGTCTACCATTATACGTAGGATCCTAGGTATAGCCAGTACAATGGAATTATCAGCCCCTAAAGCGAGTACTGGTCCCACTGCCTTGAACTATACCAGGATCATCATGCGCTATAGGTGGAACTGGGGTCAAGCCCAAATAACTAGGGTTAAACCCAAGGCACTGGATTGCTTCTGTAGATAATAAACGCTTTGCTAAGGATACCTAAACTTTCAAAACTCAAAATCATGTGAGATAAGGATGAAGGACACGTGATCCTTATCCTTATATGAGAAAATAAGGAAATGAAATAGTTCAAGATTAGGACGTTACCATAGTAAGGATCATTGATGCTTTAAGGATCCTTCCAGGATACCCCTAATGTAAGGATCATCTGTGCCACGAGGATCCTGCTCACATGAAATATTTCTTCAAATGGACAGCATTCCAAGCTCTTGGTAACAAATCACCTTCCATGGTCAGCAATCTATATGCCCCCTTTCCTGCTTCAGCTTCAATCAGATAAGGGCCTTCCCATTTTGGTGCCAATTTTCCATCAGCAGGATTGGTGGTATTCTGAAATGCTTTCCTTAATACCATATCCCCAATCTGAAATTTCCTGATCCTGACATTTCTGTTGTAAGCACCAGCCATTCTTTGTTGATAACTGGCCATCCTTATCCTAGCCAGATCCCTGGTTTCCTCAATAGTATCCAGGTCTTGAGCCAAGTTCTCATCATTTTCCTCAGGATCACGGGTACTTGTTCTAGCAGTTGGAACCACCATTTCTGTTGGGATCACTGATTCTGCCCCAAATACCAAAGAGAATGGTGTTTGACCAGTAGCATTCTTAGGGGTTATCCTATCAGCCCAAAGCACATAAGGTAATTCTTCTGCCCATTTCCCTTTCTTGGATCCAAGCTTCTTCTTCAAATTGTTGATGATGATCTTGTTGGATGATTCTGCTTGACCATTAGCTTGTGGGTGGACTGGTGTTGATGTTATCATCTTAATCCCCCAGCTGTCACAAAAGTTAGTAGTTCTGCCCCCAATAAATTGGGAACCATTAACACATATAATTTCAGAAGGAATACCAAATCTAGTTATAATATTTCTTTTAATGAAGGATATAACTTCCTTTTCTCTGACTTGGGCAAAAGCTTCAGCTTCTATCCACTTGGAGAAGTAATCAGTCATGGCTAGCATGAACACTATTCCACCAGGTGCCTTAGGGAGCTTACCAACTATATCCATGCCCCATCTCATAATTGGCCAAGAGGAGGATATAGGATGTAGAAATTCAGCCGGCTGATGAAGGATATTGCTGTGTCTCTGACAAGGATCACACTTCTAAGCATATTCCACAGCATCCCTTTTCATAGTTGGCCAGTAGTATCCTGTCCTTAGGATCCTTGAGAACAATGCCCTGCCCCTAGTGTGGTTTCCACAATCTCCTTCATGGAAGTCTTTTAAAACTTCTTGGACTTCAGGATCCTCAATGCATCTTAAATATGGTCCTGCAAGAGATCGCTTATACAACATATTATTTAAGATTGTGAATTGAGATACCTTAATTTTGAAAGCCCTAGGATTTTCTCCCGTATGAATCTCTCCGTGTTGTAAGTATCTCATGATTGGTGAGATCCATGATCCTGATCCTGAACAAGATTGAGTATCCTCACTAGGGATAATTGCAGAATCCTCCCCTATTTCCATGGCCACATGATCCTCGATGGCAGGAGCCAAGATATGGATAATGGGGATACTTATGTCCTTCGGGATCTTCAAGGATGATCCTAAGTTAGCCAATGCATCAGCTTCTGTATTTTCTTCCCTTGGTACCTGTGTCAAACTAAAGGAAACAAAAGAGAGTGCCATCTCTTTGACTATCTCTAAATATTTGGTTAGCTTTTCACCTTTAACAGTATATGATCCATTAAAGTGATTTGTAATTAATAATGAATCTACATGTACCTCAAGGTACCTGATCCCCATATGCTTAGCAATTTGCAAACCAGCAATTAAGGCTCCATACTCGGCCTCATTATTAGTGGTTTGGAACTCACAAGCTATAGAGTGGGGTATTATATCCCCCTGTGGCGATTTTAGTAGTATACCAAGCCCTGTGCCTTTGACGTTTGAGGATCCATCAGTATAGAGTATCCAAGGATCCTTGGTCTCCTCTAGCTGCTAGACTTCTAACTCAGCTTCTTTTTGTAAATCACTACTGAAATCAGCCACAAAGTCGGCCAATGCTTGGGATTTGATGGCTGTCCTAGGCTCATATCTTATATCATAGGCACTAAGCTTCACTGCCCACTTAGCCATCCTTCCTAACATCTCTGGTTTCCTGAGGACATTCTTAATTGGAAATTTAGTTTTAACAACAATAACATGAGTTTCAAAATAATGTCTCAACTTAGTAGATGCCATAAGTAATGCAAGAATAAGCTTTTCAAGGTGTGAATACCTGGATTCGGCATCAAGTAAACTCTTACTTACATAATAGACAGGATGTTGTGTACCTTCGTGATCCTTAACAAGGACCGCACTTACTGCTTTTGAGGATACTGCTAGATACAAGGATAGCACATCGCCTTTTTCTGGTTTCATCAAGGCCGGGGCTGAGGATAGGTAATCTTTGAGAGCTCTTAGGGCATTTTCATGCTTCTCAGTCCACTCAAATTTCTTGTTCTTCCTTAGGATATCATAGAATTCTTTGCACTTCTCTGAGGATTTGGATATAAATCTGTTCAAAGCTGCTATCCTGCCTGTTAGCCTTTGGACATCCTTAGCATTGGCAGGAGATTTGATATTCACTAAGGCTTTGATCTGTTCCGGGCTAGCTTCAATGCCTCTCTTGGTCACCATGTATCCTAAGAATTTACCTGCTTTAACACCAAAGTGACACTTTGAAGGATTAAGTTTCATGTTATATCTGTCAAGGATATCAAATGCTTCCTCCAGGTCCCTTAGGTGATCCTCAGCTTTTATGGACTGTACCACCATATCATCTATGTAAACCTCCATAGTTTGTCCAATCTGATCCTTGAACATCATATTCACCAGCCTTTGATATGTTGCACCTGCATTCCTTAATCCAAACGGCATAGCAATATAACAATATATATCGGTTGGAGTCATAAAAGTCGTATCCTCTTGATCAGATGGTTCCATCTGAATTTTGTTGAAATCCAGATGAAGCACCCATAAAAGTCAACAGTTCATGACCCGCCGTTGCATCCACCATGGAGTCAATGTGGGGTAATGGGAAAGGATCCTTGGGACATGCCTTATTTAAATCTGTGAAATCGACACATACCCTCCACTTTCCATTTTTCTTTTGAACAACAACCACATTGGCCAACCATCTTGGATACTTGACCTCTCTAATCATACCTGCCCAGAGCAATTTCTCTACCTCTTCCTGGATAATGGCATTTCTTTCGGGTGCAAACTTCCTCCTTTTTTGATGGATTGGTTTGAATGACCTGTCAATGCCAAGTTTATGAGTTATAATATCTTTAGATATACCTGTCATATCCTCGTGTTTCCATGCAAAGGTAGTCTTCCTTCTTTTGAGGAAGGATACGAGATCTTCTTTCATTTTGCCAAGGATCCCCGATCCGATATAGATTCTGGATTCAGGATCATCAGGATCCATGAGGATTTCTACGACATCCTGCTCTCTTTCCTCCAAGACATCCCTTGGAGGATACTTTGATTGCTATTGCTCCCTTGACTTCGAGGCTGGTTTCATCGATGAAGTGTAGCAGTTCTTAGCCTCCTGCTGATCACTGTCAATCTTGACTATTCCCCAAGGACTAGGGAGCTTCACACATTGATGGTAGGTAGATGGGACTGCCTTCATATCGTGTATCCAGGGCCTGCCAAGGATAACATTACAACAAGATAAACAGTCAATGACACAAAATTTTTTATAAGAATGTAGGCCTTCTATGTATATTGGGAGTTTAATGTCCCCCAGGGTATTCTTAGTTTCGCCACTAAATCCCACGAGTACGGAGGATCTTGGTATGATATCTGATTCAGGGATACCCATTTTCTTTAGAACATCAAGTTGGATAATGTTCACTGAGCTTCCTCCGTCAATAAGGATCCTGCGGACAAAATGGTTAGAAATGAAAAGAGTAATAACTAAACCATCGTGATGAGGATGGATATCAACACGATCATCCTCATCAAAGGTTATGACTTTTCCTTCAGAGACACTTGATGTTCGAACAGGTCTTTCTCCATTATCCATTTTAGTTTCCTTTGCATGCCTTTTAGCTGCTGAGAAGGATGTACCACAGATGTCTGATCCTCCAGAAATAAAGTTTATTACTTGTGCATCTGCTAGAGGGGCCGGAGCTTTCTCAGGGATCCTTTCAGGATCCTGAGTCCTTGACTTTTTTCTACCCAGCAATTCTTTTAGATGCCCCTTGCTCAACAAGTATCCAATTTCCTTTCTCAATGCAATGCATTCTTCTGTTAGATGCCCAAAATCTTCATGGTATGCACACCACTTTGATTTATCTTTGGTTGCAGCTGGTTTATCATTTTTTCTAGGCCATCTGGCTTTATCACCTAGGTTCTGCATCGCAAGGATTAGTTCATTGTTATCAACGGAAAAACAATATTCAGAAATTGGAGGATAATCCTCATCATCCTCTTCTTGATCAACAGCATGCACGTTTTGGTTATCTGATCTGTTATAGGATCTGAACTTGTTATTCTTGAACGAGGATCCTTGCTTCTCTTGCTTTGAGGATCCTGCTAATCTCTCCTAGATCCTCTTGTCATCCTCTAGCCGGATGAACCTGAGTGCCCGGGTTCTTACCTCATCTAAGTTCCTGCATGGTGTCATAACAAGATCATCATAGAACAATGAATCCCTAAGCAATCCCATTTTGAAGGCCTCAACAGCCGTGGCTATATCCAAGTTGGGAATGTCGAAGGATTCTTTACTAAATTTGGTAATGTAATCCCTTAATGATTCATTATGACCCTAGGTTATCCTATATAGATCACTAGTTAATCGTTCAAATTTTCTACTACAAGAAAACTGATTATTGAATAAGTTAACTAGATTAGCAGATGAGGTAATAGAGTAAGGGGGAAGACTTAGCAGCCATTTGAGAGCTGATCCAGTAAGAGTGGATCTGAATCCCTTGCATAGGCATGCTTCCTTTAACCTTTCTGGAATTGGATTGATCTCCATCCTCTCCCTGTATTGTGCTACGTGTTCCTCAGGATCCGTCAAGCCGTCATACAGCTTCATGGTTGGCACATGGAACCTTTTGGGTATCTCAGCATCACAAATTGGTGGTGCAAAATGAGATATCTTATAGCTTCCATCTGCAATCTCCAGGATAGGTTTGACCACTCCTGGAACACTTGATATCATATCCTTCAATTTTTGCAACTCTCTGGCCATGGCATGGTTGATACCTGTATCCTGTATGAATCCATGGTTAGTGGTGAGAGAATTATTAAAAGTGTTACCTCCCATCGGGTTTAAATTAGGAACACCGGATGTGAATCCATATTGCTGGTACTCTGGAATGATGGAAGGACCAGTAGAAGCAATGGTCTGCATCGGAATAAAATCTCCTTGATGGACATCGAATCTTTCTGTTTGCAAACTCCTCAAGGATCCTAGCATCTGGAAGGATCCCTGAAACTGGGACGATCCTGGAACAAAGGAGGATCCTTGAACCTTGGGTGATCCTAGGACGAAGGAGGATCCTTGTACCTGGGATGATCCTGGGACGAAGGAGGATCTTTGAACCTGGGATGATCCTGGGACGAAGGAGGATCCTTGAACCTGGGATGATCCTGGGACGAAGGAGGATCCTTGTACCTGGGATGATCCTGGGACGAAGGAAGATCCTTGAACATGGGATGATCCTGGAACAAAGGAAGATCCTTGATTCTGCTGCGCTCCTGAGTATCCTCCTGAATTCATGAAGGATCCCATATGCTGAGGATAGGATCCTGCTGGCTGGAAATGTGAACCTGATGCCTGAGTCACTATTGCTGATCCGTAGTGCACTCCTTTTGGTCCACCCACATATTGAACATCTGGAACCACTGATGGCTGAGAAGTAATCACCGGAGTATCAAAATTCAAAGATCTGGGCACCAGTGGGGAATGATCCTCTGCCGCTTTCTTTTGTTTCTTGAGATCTCCGATTTCTTTGAGAATCGTTTCATTGGTCTTATCCTGTTGTTGTATATGATCCTTCATCTGCAAAATCAAAGTAAACATGTCACTAGTAGTGGGAGTGTAAGAAGCAGAAGAAGTTGGAGGTTTGGAGAAAATAGGAGTTGGTTTCTTCTCAGCATTTTTCTGAGATCCAGCAGGTGGTGGAGGCAAAGGTGGAATGCCCTGAGACGAATTGACCGCAGACATTGCAGTAGAGGTATTCTTCAATGATGAAGCCATGTACTTGTATGCAATGAACCGGAATGATCACCAACATAAAACTTTCTTAGGAATGAAGCACCAATTGCCCCACGGTGGGCGCCAAACTGTTTTGGTCAAAAATCTAATGAGAATAATGCAACCAAACTCTTAGTTACGGGGAATGATGCTTGAAATGAAGAACAATAATAAGGATCACTTCGATGTAAATTGCACAAACAACACAAGGATTTATACGAGGAAAAAGCCCTTGATCAATGAATGATATCCGGCATAAAAAACCTCGGGTGATGGAAACTACCGATCACCAAGCTCAAATAAATCAATAAATGTTTACAACTTCGGATAGTGACGAGCTAGGTACAAGGATCACTATGGTTAATTGTGTAAAAGTGTGTGAAAACTTTTAAGTGTTTGCTGAAAGCTTCGAGAGTGCAGTTGTACGAGAGTGTATGTAGCTGAAAATGGCTAAGTGTTCTAAAAATAGCTCGTCACCCCTTTAAAAATAAAAGCTAACTAAGCTAACAAACTGTCCGACTTTTGTGCCATGCTCCCACGTTCTCCACAACGTCCATTTCCATTCAAACGTGTGGGAAATACCCGTGGAATATTCCATAGTAACGTTGCCAAGACCAAGTCAAGCTTATTACTCCTGCAAAACAATACGAAACATAAACAGCCAATCGTTAGTATGAGGATCCTTAGGGTGATCCATGATCCTGATCCTGAAGCTCTTCTGAGGATCACCATCTGTCACAGAAGTAAGGATCACTATTAGGATAACAAGTAAGGATCACTAATTGTTAGAAAATCCTCCCCTAACAGTCAACTGTCGGGTCAACTCGGTCAAAGCTGGCCAGCCGATTCAGTCACGATTCAGTCTTGTTTCGGTTTCGGGTCAGCGAGTTAAATGCGAGATTTGAATAACAGTGGCGACATTATATATTGTTTTGTATGAATTAAAATTTTTATCACAGAACCGAACCTTAAATAATTTGTATTTATAAGCATACGTAGAATTTTATGTTTAGATTGTTACGAATATTGTTGCATTTTTTAGAATATATCGACACGTTAGTTGTCGGGGGATCGTCCAAAAACAGAGGAAACTCTGCCCAATTTTCGTTAAAACGATAAACATATATTTTTTTAGCCAAACCATAAATGAAATCGTGTTGAATTTGAATAATTTTTATAACTATAAGTATAAAGGTATACTTATCTTTGACAACACCTCTACAATACTCTTGGTGGATTTAATTCAGATTTTTTTTACATAAACTATGTATAATGAATATATATATATTTATATCAACTGGTTATACTCGAAATTCCCAATTCAAATCCTCCGTCGTGATTTCTTCTACTCATACACCTTCGTTTGCCCATATAGGGTGACCTCGGTGTTCCATTCTCCTAATCTCATACACTCGTCAACACTTGGATAATCGGAAGACAGCAATTTGTGAGTACACGTGACCCATTTTCCTTTTAATACACTTTGGGTGCAACATGTTTACATTGTTAAAATGCACGAATCACAAACATGATTTTATTCATTCAATCCTTATACATGCTTTGTTATACTTAGGTTCATACTAGAATATATACTACTTGTTAACCCGCCTTAACAAATATAGCGTTATAGGAGTAGCACACCACCCGACGGGGTTTCGTTAAGTTATATTCTATACGGTCTCGATATGGATTTATCGAGGGATGCTAATACTTTACGGTATTTATATTGCGGTATCAAGGGATGCTATTATACTAGTGGACACTTGGGTTTGACATATTGTTATGCATGATAGTTTGACCTTGTATACCAAATGCTATGTTGGATTGAAAATACTTTTATACACATACCACGAGTCTAAAACTAGTGTACTCGCCAATACCTTTGTATTGAACTATGCTTTTTAAACATGTTGCAGGTTTAGCGATGATGTTGGTGATGCATGAAATCTAGTAGGATGCTTAGATACACACTTTAAATTTTGTACGCCTATTGTATTGTATTTCATTATTCATGTTGTTATAATTGTTTCAAATCCTTGTAATTGATTCTTTAGAAATGGAATGAAATTTATTATTTAAATACTTGTCACAATTATTAGTGTTATGATGTCTCGAGCAATCTATTTCATCTCACTCCGATGTTTCTGCCATCGGTTGAGGTGTGACAGATTGGTATCAGAGCCATAACTATAGGGAATTAAGGAAAGTAGGAATGCTTTAACCTAGTCTATAGTTTTAGCTTTATTCTTATGTTTTGCTTGAAACTACTACATGATACTTTATTTGTTTCTTATTTATGCTCTTTTGAACATGTATGTCACTCGTGTGTAATATTTGACATGTTATTCTTGTGTATTGATACTTATTTTATGTGTTAACACGTGTTTCATTGTTCGATTCTTTATGAGTGTTCTTGACATAGTTCTCTATGTGTTAATTGTTATGGGTGGTTTTCTGCTCATATATCCTGAATAATATTCTGACTATGTTTCTTTTGTTGTGATCAGGATACCGGATCAGGATATTGGTAACATCCTGATACAGTATCCTGATAGTAACTAATTGACTCACGTGCAGATTATTGGAACCAGTCTATAACGTTCAAGTGGACTTCTTCTCCTTGAGACTCGGGCAAATCTGTTGAATTATGGACGTTGAAGCTGGAAGACGTGGACTACAACGTTCACAAAGGGAATATTCCTTATATCCCGGATTTATAGGCTAGTTAGTTAGTTTTACTTTACTATAAATAGGATTGATCGGATCAGATAAGGACACACAATCTCTCGAGCTCTCTCTTTCTCTCTAGCTGCAAACACTCACGACACACTTACACTTGTATCCAAATCGCATTGTAACACTTAGTTGATCCGCATCATATCCTGCACTGTATCCTGACATTTCAAGTAATAAGAAGAAGAAGGCAGCTGCGATTGTCAGCTCCCGAGGTTTTGTGCCGGCGATCTAGATTGATCAAGGGCTTTCCTTGTACATCCTGTGTCACCCTTTACATTTTTGCTCATTGTTTGATTGTAGATACAGCTGAATATCCTGAGCCGTATCCTA
Organism: Helianthus annuus; assembly: GCF_002127325.2. NCBI lineage: Eukaryota > Viridiplantae > Streptophyta > Magnoliopsida > Asterales > Asteraceae > Helianthus > Helianthus annuus. The sequence continues at coordinate 35,882,836 of NC_035438.2, forward strand.
ATAACTGTTTTTGTAAACAACTAAACCAGCATATTTTCGATACACTTTCTTAGCACACTACCTCACTTAACTAATTTGATCACTTAATTGCTTCGGTAATTTTTGACCAAAACAATTAGGCGCCCACCGTGGGGCAAGTGGTGCTATTTCTACTAAAACATTTTACAAAGTCATTACTTGGTTTTCTATTTTCAAAACTTTTTGCTACACTATTTTCAATGGCCTCGAGATCAAACATGAGCTCTTCCACCGTGTCTTCTACAACCTCTGCAACAATTGGTTCGGTGCTTCCACCACCTCCTCCAAGAACTCAAGCCTCTTCACTGCCTCAGGATGTTATCCCCGCTCGCAACATTCAGGGATCTGCTCCTGTTTTGGCCCCTAGTGAAGAAATTCTAACTTTGTTTGGTAGTGTACAGGAACAGATGAGGCAACAGCAGGAGACCAACCAAATGCTGATGAGAGAGATACAACTCTTGAAATGGAGCTCAAGCAGGCCCGCCGAGGATACTGTCACTCCCTTGCAACCTAGAGCTTTGAACTTCAGTTCTGCAGTATATACTGAGGATAACAGGGGGAATATTGTGCCTAGCCATTCTCAAAATCATACTCCTGAGATACCCTACTCGGTCAGGGTGTCAACTATGAGAAGCTCAGGATATGCTTCAGGATATGGCCAGAATCCTCAGACTGGTAATGTATCTAATAATAATAATACTCATGCTACTAATGGTATTGGATCTTTGCAGGATGCAGGTATGACATCAGCACTTTCCAGGGAGCTTCAAAAGTTAAAAGACATGATATCCAGTGTACCTGGAGTAGTCCAGCCAATCCCAGAAGTATCCCAGGATAGCCACAAGATATCTCGGTTTACATATCCTATTTGTGATGCTGAAACCCCAAAAAGATTTCAAACCCCCAACATGAAGCTTTATGACGGAACTACGGATCCTGAAGAGCATATTGCCCAGTATAGGGAAAGGATGGAAATCAACCCTATCCCTCCAGATCTCAAGGAAGCATGCCTCTGCAAGGGTTTTGGTTCTACCTTAACAGGATCAGCCTTAAAATGGTTCTTAAACGTTCCTCCTCATTCGATTACATCATTTGCTGATTTAGTAAATTTGTTTAATAGTCAATTTTCTTGCAGTCGGAGTTTTGAAAAACTAACCAGTGATCTCTACAAGATAACTCAAGGACCTCAGGAATCCTTGAGAGATTATGTGAACAAGTTTAGCCGGGAATCCTTAGATATCCTGCATCTTGATGTTGCAACAGCTGTGCAGGCTTTCAAGATGGGATTGCAAAAAGATTCTCAATTTTACCAGGATCTTGTAACGAATCCCTGTAGGAACCTGGATAAAGCTCAGAACATGGCTTTAAGATATATTCGACTGGAGGATGACAAAAAGATGCAAGAGAGGATGAATTCATCCACAACATAAGAGTCAACAAAAACAGGAAATCGGAATCCTCGTATAAACTGTATCGCTCTAAGCCATATGGCAGGAATGACAACAAAAAAGTGAATGCTGTTGAAGATGAGGATCCTGAGGAGTATCCTGAGTTGTCCGAATATTGTTTTTCTGTTAATATGCGTGAACTGATGTATGCGATGCAGGGTTTAGGAGACAAAGCTAGGTGGCCCCAGAAGAATCAACAAAAAGCTGATTGGAAGGATAAGTCCAAATGGAGTGCCTTCCACGAGGATTTCGGACATGTTACTGAGGATTGCATTGCTCAAAGGAAAGAAATAAGCTATCTCTTGAGCAAGGGATATCTGAAGGACCTCCTGGGAAGAAAAAAGAATAAGGGTCAGGATACTGAGAAGGATCATGAACGAGCAGCATCACCTCCTGCGGATGCCAAGATAATTAACTTCCTTTCAGGAGGATCCGACGTTTGCGGGACATCATATTCTGTGGCGAAAAGGCACGCAAAGGAGGCCAAGGCAGAGAGGGGAGATAAGCCAACCAGGATGTCAACCCTCACGACTGATAAAGTGATCACGTTCGATAGTGATGACAGGGATACTGTCCAGGATCCTCACCATGATGCTTTGGTAATAACTTTATATGTTGCTAACCATTTTGTGCGCAGGATACTGATGGATAATGACAGCTCCGTCAACATAGTTCGCTGGGAATCTAAACGTGGACCTGAGTTTACTTGGGAACGTGAAGATCAGATGAAGGCGAAATATCCACATCTTTTCCCACAAGTTTCCTCTAAACGAATTTCGTGACGAAATTCCCACAAGTAGGGGAGACTGTGACATCTGTGCTTGTAATCATTGTAAACAGTTCAGTTATCAATGAAATAAAGTTATTTGATCCCTATGTTTGTTTGTTTATGTTTGATGTTTTTCATGTTTTGACTTTTATTCGATTTTAAACTCTATATCGCTTTTTGGAGAATTATACGCAAACTGGTGCGAAAACATAATCAGTTTTATGCAACAAATACTCCGGAACATCAATTTATGCTTAGCATACCTTAAATAACCTTTACATAACTTAGAAATAAGTTTCGAAGGCTTTGGTATGGCAAAATCTAGTTTATTCGCTTACAGGGACTAAAATTGACAAACTGCGAAAGTATGCCAATCTGAACTGTAACGAACATTCCGGAACATGATCATAAGTTAAACACGCCTTAAATATCCTTTACATAGCTTAGAAATAGGCTTTGAGGGGTTTGGTGTGCTAAAATAAACTTTATGCTCATTCAGGGACTAAAAGCGTCAAAAAGTGCATAAGTTTGCATTTTCGCGCATAACTTACGTTCTGAATACTTCCGGACATCCAAAAATTTATGTAAGCATTAAAATATTATGTTTTAATGTTTGGCATGAGAAAAATCCATTCGTCGCGCAATTTGGATCGTCTTTCACGCTTATGCGCATTCCGTCGTAATTAAGCGAACATCACGATCGTACGGCCAAATGAACCGACATCCGAGATATTTTTTAGCATGTTTTGGGTTCCCTATACTTTAACATCATTTTAGAGCCTTGAAATGAGGTTAACGGGGCTTAAACGTGCCAAAAATGGGCCGAAATGCATGTTTCCCAAGTTCAGGGACTAAACTGCAAATTCTGGAAAACTATGCCCAGGCGACCCGCGTGAGAGTTTGTGTATTCCTTAAGCGGGCCGCGTGAGGGTCCCAGATCAGCAAAAATCTAATCCAGCTGTTACCAGCTGTTTCACACCCTTGAATCTGGTTTTTAAGCATTCTATGGGCCAAATTTGATGGTTTTTAAGAGCCCATGGTATCCATATACCATGTGCCCACTTGGACGGCCGGGATCGAAGCACGTTTCGCGATGAACGATCCTAACGGTTGTGCCTTTCCTATAAATACCCAAACCCAACTTCATTCTTTCCTCACTTGATTTCTGAGATTTCTCTAAGTTGGGGTGTTACATCACCTCATACCTGAGAATACTTGGAAAATCAATCTTGCGGGGACCTTCTGTAAGTATTCTTTCGCGTTTTTCATTCGTTTTAGCGTTAAAGTCAAACTGCGTTTGGCTTTCTGCTTTGACCAGTTTATGGTCAACGCGAAGTTCATTTGAACTTCATAACGTGAGCGTAATCACGATGGTTATAGTCCCTAGCGACTATACCTACTGATTACCACGTTATCTAGGCTCAGTGACGAGTCGTAGTTTTGGCCAAAATGCGTTTTCTCGCGTATTTTGTAACCAAACTACTCTAGGGTATTAAAACCGTTTGTTTTAATACCAAACCTGTTTTCTAACATTACTAAACATGTTCTAGCATGTTTGGCTCGTCGCTTTTAGATTTGTGCTTGTTTAGGGTCGTAAAGGTAAGCGATCTAATCAATCGCTTATACTTTCGAAGCCGACCCATTTGGTCGATCATTAGGATCCGACCAAACACTTTAGGTGACCATATTTGTATAGGGAATAACCTTCCGAGGTTATACCTTATGGTCACAACGTTTAAGTAGTTGTATGATAAGTAGTTTCTATGCCTTAGGTAAATTACCAAAATACCCTTTTTGTGCCAAAATTCATTTTAAGCCTATGTAACATAATTTTTGATATCTAAACTGATTTAGCAACAATATTAAGCATGTTAAGGCATATCTTGCTTGTCATAGGACTAGTTAGGCATTCCAAACGCGTTTTACGCAAACGACGCGTTAAAGTGGCGTAAGCTACCTAAACGGGTCGTAATGGGTCAAAAGCACTTAGGATAGGTTTCGTTTTAGTACGTAGGCTTTGTTAAACCATATTACATAAGTTCCCATACTTATTTGGTTTACGAACCCTTGTACTACCCGATCCTCCGATAGGTCCGTTTATTAATGTAGATACCTATATAGGTGTCGTTTGATTCCGTGATCTACTAGCATTGCTTGGTGGTTATCCTATGACTTCTAAGCAATCTCAAGTGAGTACATAGTCCCCTCTTTTACTGTTTTCCAAACATTTTGGGGTGAAACACATGTGCCTACTTGTTACTTTCATGCTTTCCATGTTTTCACAACTTATACTTGCTATGTTCATTAGTACACTATTAGTACATGATTTCATTATGTTTTGCTATGTATGTTTACTTAACATACTAGCACATTGATTTACATTACATTATTTTGCTATACATGTTTACATGGCATATTAGCACATTGATTTACATGACTTTTCTGCTTTGTATGTTTACTTAGCATACTTAGTACATTGTTTTCACATAACTTGATTACATTTGGTATGACATTTGGTTTGCATAAACGGTTCTTTACTACATTCATTAACATTAGCTACGCCGCTCGTTAGTAAGTAATGGTACCATAGGACTTGACAAATCCCGTTCCTGACACCCTAGGTTTGTTTGGGTGAAAGGAATGACTGAATCCGTGAACATTTTACTTTGATAACCTTTACTCTAAGGTTATCCTGCTGTCTCAAGGCTTGAATGTATTGCGTTAACTTACCACATAAATGTTTGTATCAATAAAACAAGCTTTTACTTGGCAAAACATAACTTTTTGATTTATTAAAAATACTTTGTTTTGTTCCTTTTTACTTATGGTTAAGTATTCTCATTTTGTTACTTACCATACATAACTTTTTTTTACACTTACTACATTTTGAGTTTTAAACATTGACAATGGTTTAGACAAGAACATTTGATGATTGGTTTGAACATGAACTATATGCTTTGGTGGTTTGTTTAAGTGACTTAAGTAACGATATGTGTGTAGTATGCTACAAGCATGGTGGATACGCCGCTGGTACTTCCTATATATAAGTGCTTGTATTATATTACATGACATACCGTTATTTAAATCATTCAATTTTGGACTTATACATTTTTGCAAATAACATATTTTTCACAAGACTTTGTTTTACAAAATAATTTATTCCATACAACTTATTTTTACTTGGTTATTCTTTTAACCATACATCATTCTTTTATACATACATATTAACTGATTTGTTATCGCTTTTCAAACATTTTATAAGCAAACACTTAAACTGGATTCATGACAAAGTTTTCATTAAACATTTTCTTAAACCTAAATCATGAATCCTATTTTCACAAAACCTATGTATCTCACAGGCATTTTTATGCTGACGTACCTATTTTCACATGTGTTTCAGGAGCTAATGCATAGGACGATCGTGACACGCTAGGGTGGACTTGGGCCTTAGTGACATAAAACAGAGCTAGACTTAGTTTAATTACGTTATGTACTCTTTAATTCTGTGGTTTTTAGACAATGTAACAATGTTGGTTCTTGTTTTGAATGATGTATTCCACCCTTGGGTGATGAATAAAATATTATTTTAATTACCTTGGTTGTGGAACAATAATTCTGTTACAACACTCCCCGACGTTTCCACCACGATTTGATGTTTTACGTGGTCGGGGTGTGACAGAAGAGTTGTTATCAGAGCCAATGGTTATAGGGAATTAGGTTATTAGTAATGCTTTGACCTAGACTATAACCTTTCTAGGACCCCAACACAAGTTGTCTTGTGTTTAGATTTTAAAACATGCACTTCACCTATCCTTAGGTGATCACCAAAACAAGAACCCAGTTTTCTAAAACGATTTTTGAAAAACAATCCTCTGTTTTCAAATAATTTATTATATGATTTTGAACCCTTCCAGTTTGATTTTTGGCCTTGTGCCTTCCAAGTTTTCAAAATCTCGTCAAAGTTTTGGATTCTAAATAGTGTGAACACGTGCAAACTGGAAGAGTGAATGCCTGTACCTTGGGTTTTCTGTCTAAGGCTAGAGTGTTCGTACAAATCCACATAATCGGACCAGTCACTCTTACCTGGGAACTCCTGGGGTGAGTGTTCACTTATAGGCGAGCATGTCTTCGCAAAGCATTATTTATGGACCCATTTACTTTGATTAGTCACTGTGTGTCATTTGTTTGCTTTGTGATACGGACGAATGACCACCATCCTTGCTTTGTTGATTTTGTTTCATCTCGTTCTTTTCATCTAATCATCTCACTCGTTTCCTCTCATGTTTTCCTCTTTTTAGCATGCCTCCTCGACGAGAAAATCAGTTACCTAATGCCGAACTGGCAGAAATCATCGCACAGCATATGGCTGCTGCGTTCCCGAATCTTATTGCTCAGCTTAACCAAGCCAACATCAACCAGAACGCTCCTTGTAACTTCAAGAGCTTCAATTCGGCTAAACCACTCAAGTTCAATGGTACTGAGGGGGCAACTGGGCTCCTTCAATGGTTTGAGAGCATTGAGAATACTTTTCGTCATGTTCAGTGTCCTGATAATCGCAAGGTCGAGTTTGCTTCTAGTGTTTTTCAGAAGAGGGCGTTGACATGGTGGAACGGGGTCATGAGGGATCGTGATGCTGAAATTGCTTTAGCACAGACATGGGCTGAGTTGAGGACTCTCATGATGAGTGAGTTTTGTCCTCGTCATGAACTGCGAGCACTGGAAAGGGAGTTCGATGATCTGAAACAAGTAAGTGGTGAGCACCGGGCGTATACTGATAGGTATGAGGAGCTGAGTTTGTTATGCCCAACAATGGTTACCCCACTTGATAAGGCTATCGAAAGATACATAGATGGTCTACCTGACTCTGTGCAAGACATAGTTACCGGTAGTAAACCTACCACTGTTCGTCAGGCAATCGAACTATCTGCAACGCTGACTGAGTCGCAGATACGAAAGGGTAAGTTGCATAGAAAGGGTGACAAGAAGGGTAAGAAGCAGGAGTCTGACAAGAAGGATAACAAGAAAGGTAAAAACAAGAAGGGGAATGATGCGGGTTCTTCGAAGGGTTCGAGGAAGCGGAAGGCTTCCCAGAACTATGCCGTTACTACTCAGGCTCAAGCTGCTCAAAATCAGCCTGCGCAACCTCTTGCCAAGAAACCATACTTTGGCAATGCACCTTTGTGCAATAAGTGTAACGGACATCATCAACCACACCACCAATGCCGTCAATGCACCAACTGCGGAAGACATGGTCATCTTGCTGCTACATGCCGCATTCCTGTCAATCAGAATCGGGCAGCTCAGAACCCGGCTCACCAAGTTGCTCAGCCTCTTGCTCAGCAACAAGGTCAAGCAGCACGACCTCACTTCCCACCAGGTTCCTGTTACAACTGTGGGGATCTGACCCACTACCGTAATCAGTGTCCAAGATTGGTGAATGCGAACCCAGTTCAAGCTCAGGCTCATGGACGAGCTTTTAACATGAATGCTGTTGAGGCGCAAGCAGACAACGAGGTGGTGAACGGTACGTTCTTTGTTAATAATCAACCTGCGTCTGTTCTTTTTGATTCAGGGGCTGATAAGAGTTTTGTGTTGTTATCTTTTGAGCCCTTGCTTCGCGTGTCTAGAACGAAACTAGGTAAGCCTTTGACAGTCGAAGTTGCGAGTGGTGAACCCATTGTTCTTGATTCTGTTCTTCGCAACTACCAGCTGAACCTTAACGACCATCTTTTTCCTATTGACCTCACGCCTATGCAACTTGGGAGCTTCGACATTATTGTGGGTATGGATTGGTTAGCCAAGCATCGCGCAGAGGTAGTTTGCTTTGAGAAGATTGTTCGAATTCCGCTTTCGTCAGGTGAGATCCTACAGGTTCGTGGTGAGAAACCTGCTAGTAGCCTCAAGCTTATGTCTTGTTTTCAAGCTCGGAAGTATCTGCGAAAGAACTATGTGGCCTTCTTGGCACATGTTACAGCAGATAAAGACCAAGGTAAGTCTATTCAAGATATCCCTGTTGTTCGGGATTATCCGGAGTTGTTTCCTGAAGAGTTGCCTGGTCTACCTCCAGCACGCCAAGTCGAGTTCCGTATCGATCTCGTACCTGGTGCAAATCCTATTGCCAGGGCTCCATATCGTCTTGCACCGTCTGAGATGCAAGAGTTGTCTAAGCAGCTTCAGGAGCTTTCTGACAAAGGTTTTATTCGTCCTAGCTTCTCACCTTGGGGTGCTCCTGTTCTTTTTGTCAAGAAGAAGGATGGATCCTTCAGAATGTGTATCGATTATCGTGAGCTGAATAAGCTTACCATCAAGAATCGTTATCCCCTACCTCGCATTGATGATCTCTTTAACCAGTTACAGGGTGCTACTTGCTTTTCGAAGATCGACCTTCGTTCTGGGTATCATCAACTTCGTGTGCACGAAGAGGATATTCCCAAAACAGCATTCCGCACTCGATATGGGCATTATGAGTTCACAGTCATGCCATTTGGTTTGACCAATGCTCCTGCTGTTTTCATGGACTTAATGAATAGGGTCTGCAAGCCTTATTTGGATAAGTTCATCATCGTTTTTATTGATGATATCTTGATTTATTCTAAGACGCGAGCTGATCATGAGCAACATCTTCGTCTTACTCTGGAACTCCTAAAGAAAGAGCAACTTTTTGCCAAGTTCTCCAAGTGTGAATTTTGGCTTAAGGAAGTTCAATTTTTAGGACATATTGTCAACGAACAAGGTATTCATGTAGATCCCTCCAAGATCAGTGCGATTAAGGATTGGGATATGCCTACTACTCCTACTGAGGTTTGTTCTTTTCTTGGTCTTGCGGGTTATTACCGCCGCTTCATCGAGAACTTCTCAAAGATTGCAGTTCCTCTAACTGCTCTAACTCAGAAGAACAAACCCTTTGAATGGGGTTTTAAGAAAGAAGAAGCATTTCAGACCTTGAAGCAGAAGCTTTGTGATGCACCTATTCTGACTTTGCCTGAGGGCAATGATGATTTTGTTGTTTACTGTGATGCATCGAAATTGGGTATTGGCTGTGTTCTGATGCAAAGGAACAAAGTCATAGCCTATGCATCAAGGCAATTGAAGGTACATGAGAGAAACTACACCACTCATGATCTTGAGTTGGGTGCAGTTGTCTTCGCTCTCAAAATCTGGAGACACTATTTGTACGGTACAAAATGCGTGATTTTCACTGACCACAAAAGTCTTCAGCATATCTTTAATCAGAAAGAACTCAACATGAGGCAAAGACGTTGGGTTGAACTCCTAAACGACTATGATTGCGAAATTCGCTACCATCCTGGTAAAGCGAATGTTGTGGCTGATGCATTGAGTCGTAAGGAATGTACTGTGCTTCATTGTGTTCGTGTTCAATCTGCTATTCAAGCTCGATCTGATATCCAAGCACGCATTACTCAGGCTCAACAGGCTTGTGTTTCACAAGACTTGATGGGTAAGGAATTACCCTATCACATTAAGCCTGATCTTGTGCTGAAGGAAGATGGATCGTATTATTTCATGGACCATTTGTGGGTCCCAAGCCAAGATGATCTTCGCACTCTGCTTATGGATGAGGCCCATAAGTCTCGTTATTCTATTCATCCTGGCTCAGATAAAATGTATAAGGATCTTCGTACTTAGTATTGGTGGCCTGGTATGAAGAAAGACATTGCCTTGTACGTTTCAAAGTGCCTTACTTGTCTCAAGGTTAAGGCTGAACACCAACATCCTTATGGTCTTTTGGAGCAACCAGAGATTCCAGTTTGGAAATGGGAAAACATTGCTATGGATCTCATTACTAAACTCCCGCGCACTAAGAAAGGTCATGATGCCATCTGGGTAGTTGTTGATCGTCTTACAAAGTCAACGCATTTCCTGCCGATCCGTGAGAACCTATCTGCTGAAGATCTGGCCAAAATCTACGTGGATGAAATTGTATCTCGACATGGTGTTCCTTTGAACATTATTTCTGATAGGGATGCTCGCTTCTCTTCTCGATTTTGGAGAACCATGCAATCTGCTATGGGGACCCAACTCAATCTGAGCACAGCTTATCATCCACAAACAGATGGCCAAACTGAAAGAACAATCCAGACTTTGGAGGATATGCTTAGAGCTTGTGTGATCGATTTTGGTGGTAGTTGGGATTCACATCTTCCATTGATTGAATTCTCCTACAACAATAGTTATCACTCCAGCATCAACATGGCTCCTTTCGAGGCTCTCTATGGTCGAAAATGTCGTTCACCGGTCTGCTGGAATGAAATAGGTGAAGCTCAGCTTACTGGACCTGACCTCATTCTAAAGACAACTGACAAGGTTAAGAAAGTTCGTGATAACTTACAGGCAGCTCGAAGCCGTCAAAAGAGTTACGCGGACCAACGACGCAAGCCCTTAGAATTCCAAGTCGGTGATCGTGTATTACTTAAGGTCTCACCTTGGAAAGGTGTGATCAGATTTGGAAAGAAAGGAAAACTTGCACCTAGATACGTTGGACCATTCAAGATCGTCGAAAGAATCGGTAAGGTAGCCTACAGACTTGCATTACCTCCCGAACTTGGAAATGTTCATCCAACTTTCCACGTATCCAATCTCAAAAAGTGTCTAGCTGATGAGAACCTCCACATACCACTTGACGAAATCCGTGTCGATAAAACACTTCATTTTGTTGAGAAACCTGTGGAAATTATGGATCGTGAAGTCAAATGGCTTAAACGCAAGCGCATTCCATTGGTTAAAGTTCGCTGGGAATCTAAACGTGGACCTGAGTTTACTTGGGAACGTGAAGATCAGATGAAGGCGAAATATCCACATCTTTTCCCACAAGTTTCCTCTAAACGAATTTCGGGACGAAATTCCCACAAGTAGGGGAGACTGTGACATCTGTGCTTATAATCATTGTAAACAGTTCAGTTATCAATGAAATAAAGTTATTTGATCCCTATTTTTGTTTGTTTATGTTTGATGTTTTTCATGTTTTGACTTTTATTCGATTTTAAACTCTATATCGCTTTTTGGAGAATTATACGCAAACTGGTGCGAAAACGTAATCAGTTATATGCAACAAATACTCCGGAACATCAATTTATGCTTACCATACCTTAAATAACCTTTACATAACTTAGAAATAAGTTTCAAAGGCGTTGGTATGGCAAAATCTAGTTTATTCGCTTACAGGGACTAAAATTGACAAACTGCGAAAGTATGCCAATCTGAACTGTAACGAACATTCCGGAACATGATCATAAGTTAAACACACCTTAAATATCCTTTACATAGCTTAGAAATAGGCTTTGAGGGGTTTGGTGTGCTAAAATAAACTTTATGCTCATTCAGGGACTAAAAGCGTCAAAAAGTGCATAAGTTTGCATTTTCGCGCATAACTTACGTTCTGAATACTTCCGGACATCCAAAAATTTATGTAAGCATTAAAATATTATGTTTTAATGTTTGGCATGAGAAAAATCCATTCGTCGCGCAATTTGGATCGTCTTTCACGCTTATGCGCATTCCGTCGTAATTAAGCGAACATCGCGATCGTACAGCCAAACGAACCGACATCCGAGATATTTTTTAGCATGTTTTGGGTTCCCTATACTTTAACATCATTTTAGAGCCTTGAAATGAGGTTAACGGGGCTTAAACGTGCCAAAAATGGGCCGAAATGCATGTTTCCCAAGTTCAGGGACTAAACTGCAAATTCTGGAAAACTATGCCCAGGCGACCCGCGTGAGAGTTTGTGTATTCCTTAAGCGGGCCGCGTGAGGGTCCCAGATCAGCAAAAATCTAATCCAGCTATTACCAGCTGTTTCACACCATTGAATCTGGTTTTTAAGCATTCTAGGGGCAAAATTTGATGGTTTTTAAGAGCCCATGGTATCCAAATACCATGTGCCCACTTGGACGGCCGAGATCGAAGCACGTTTCGCGATGAACGATCCTAACGGTTGTGCCTTTCCTATAAATACCCAACCCCAACTTCATTCTTTCCTCACTTGATTTCTGAGGTTTCTCTAAGTTGGGGTGTTACATCACCTCATACCTGAGAATACTTGGAAAATCAATCTTGCGGGGACCTTCTGTAAGTATTCTTTCGCGTTTTTCATTCGTTTTAGCGTTAAAGTCAAACTGCATTTGACTTTCTGCTTTGACCAGTTTATGGTCAACGCGAAGTTCGTTTGAACTTCATAACGTGAGCGTAATCACGATGGTTATAGTCCCTAGCGACTATACCTACTGATTACCACGTTATCTAGGCTCAGTGACGAGTCGTAGTTTTGGCCAAAATGCGTTTTCTCGCGTATTTTGTAACCAAACTACTCTAGGGTATTAAAACCGTTTGTTTTAATACCAAACCTGTTTTCTAACATTACTAAACATGTTCTAGCATGTTTGGCTCGTCGCTTTTAGATTTGTGCTTGTTTAGGGTCGTAAAGGTAAGCGATCTAATCAATCGCTTATACTTTCGAAGCCGACCCATTTGGTCGATCATTAGGATCCGACCAAACACTTTAGGTGACCATATTTGTATAGGGAATAACCTTCCGAGGTTATACCTTATGGTCACAACGTTTAAGTAGTTGTATGATAAGTAGTTTCTATGCCTTAGGTAAATAACCAAAATACCCTTTTTGTGCCAAAATTCATTTTAAGCCTATGTAACATAATTTTTGATATCTAAACTGATTTAGCAACAATATTAAGCATGTTAAGGCATATCTTGCTTGTCATAGGACTAGTTAGGCATTCCAAACGCGTTTTACGCAAATGACGCGTTAAAGTGGCGTAAGCTACCTAAACGGGTCGTAATGGGTCAAAAGCACTTAGGATAGGTTTCGTTTTAGTACGTAGGCTTTGTTAAACCATATTACATAAGTTCCCATACTTATTTGGTTTACGAACCCTTGTACTACCCGATCCTCCGATAGGTCCGTTTATTAATGTAGATACCTATATAGGTGCCGTTTGATTCCGTGATCTACTAGCATTGCTTGGTGGTTATCCTACGACTTCTAAGCAATCTCAAGTGAGTACATAGTCCCCTCTTTTACTATTTTCCAAACATTTTGGGGTGAAACACATGTGCCTACTTGTTACTTTCACGCTTTCCATGTTTTCACAACTTATACTTGCTATGTTCATTAGTACACTATTAGTAAATGATTTCATTATGTTTTGCTATGTATGTTTACTTAACATACTAGCACATTGATTTACATTACATTATTTTGCTATATATGTTTACATGGCATATTAGCACATTGATTTACATGACTTTTCTGCTTTGTATGTTTACTTAGCATACTTAGTACATTGTTTTCACATAACTTGTTTACATTTGGTATGACATTTGGTTTGTATAAACGGTTCTTTACTACATTCATTAACATTAGCTACGCTGTTCGGTAGTAAGTAATGGTACCATAGGACTTGACAAATCCCGTTCCTGACACCCTAGGTTTGTTTGGGTGAAAGGAATGACTGAATCCGTGAACATTTTACTTTGATAACCTTTACTCTAAGGTTATCCTGCTGTCTCAAGGCTTGAATGTATTGCGTTAACTTACCACATAAATGTTTGTATCAATAAAACAAGCTTTTACTTGGCAAAACATAACTTTTTGATTTATTCAAAATACTTTGTTTTGTTCCTTTTTACTTATGGTTAAGTATTCTCATTTTGTTACTTACCATACATAACTTTTTTTTTACACTTACTACATTTTGAGTTTTAAACATTGACAATGGTTTAGACAAGAACATTTGATGATTGGTTTGAACATGAACTATATGCTTTGGTGGTTTGTTTAAGTGACTTAAGTAACGATATGTGTGTAGTATGCTACAAGCATGGTGGATACGCCGCTGGTACTTCCTATATATAAGTGCTTGTATTATATTACATGACATAGCGTTATTTAAATCATTCAATTTTGGACTTATACATTTTTGCAAATAACATATTTTTCACAAGACTTTGTTTTACAAAATAATTTATTCCATACAACTTATTTTTACTTGGTTATTCTTTTAACCATACATCATTCTTTTATACATACATGTTAACTGATTTGTTATCGCTTTTCAAACATTTTATAAGCAAAATCTTAAACTGGATTCATGACAAAGTTTTCATTAAACATTTTCTTAAACCTAAATCATGAATCCTATTTTCACAAAACCTATGTATCTCACAGGCATTTTTATGCTGACGTACCTATTTTCACATGTGTTTCAGGAGCTAATGCATAGGACGATCGTGACACGCTAGGGTGGACTTGGGCCTTAGTGACATAAAACAGAGCTAGACTTAGTTTAATTACGTTATGTACTCTTTAATTCTGTGGTTTTTAGACAATGTAACAATGTTGGTTCTTGTTTTGAACGATGTATTCCACCCTTGGGTGATGAATAAAATATTATTTTAATTACCTTGGTTGTGGAACAATAATTCTGTTACAACACTCCCCGACGTTTCCGCCACGATTTGATGTTTTACGTGGTCGGGGTGTGACATATTATAACTCACAAGCTCGGAATTGATAGGTCTTTCAAGCCTGTCCAACATAAACGAAGGAAGTTTGCTCCAGAATGGAACATTATCATTCAGGAAGAAGTTGAAAGATTATTAAAGAGCAAAATGATTAGGGAAGTGAAATTTCCCAAATGGCTAGCAAATGTAGTGGTGGTGCAAAAGAAAAACGGGAAATAGAGAGTTTGTGTAGATTACACAGACTTGAACAAAGTTTGTCCCAAAGACCCGTTTCCTCTACCTCATATTGATTCAATGGTTGATGCTACTGCCGGACATGAGATGTTAACCTTCATGGATGCATCCTCAGGATTCCAGCAGATCCAAATGGAACCTTCAGACCAGGAGGATGCTGCTTTCTTGACACCAACATGTATTTATTGTTATACTGCTATGCCTTTTGGTTTAAAAAATACAGGTGCAATATAGCAAAGATTGGTGAACATGATATTTAAAGACAAGCTGGGGGACACCATGGAGGTGTACATCGATGACATGGTAGTAAAATCTAAAAAAGCTGAGGATCACCTCCAGGATATTAAGGGAGCATTCGATATCCTGGACAAATACAACATGAAACTAAATCCTGCCAAATGCCATTTTGGAGTGGGAGCAGGAAAGTTTCTAGGATATATGGTGACCAAAAGGGGTATAGAAGCAAGCCCGGAGCAGATTAAAGCTATCTTGGATATCAAGTCACCTTTAAATATGAAAGATGTTCAAAGATTAACAAGGCGAGTAGCAGCATTAAACATGTTTATATCAAGATCCTCGGAAAAACGCAAGGAATTCTATGATATCTTGAAGAAGAATAAGAAATTCGAATGGGGAGAGAAACATGAAGCAGCCTTGCAGGAATTAAAGCAGTATCTCTCAACTGCGCCTCTATTGATGAAGCCCGAGGATGGTGAACCATTATCCCTGTATCTTGCAGTATCAGGGAATGCGGTAAGTGCTGTCCTGGTAAAGGATCACGAAGGTCAGCAATATCCTGTCTATTATGTTAGCAAAAGTTTATTAGATGCCGAAACTAGATATTCTCATTTAGAAAAATTGATATTGGCCCTAGTTATGGCATCAACAAAGCTTAGACATTACTTTGAAACACATAGGATTCATGTTAAAACTAATTATCCTATTAAAAATGTGCTTAGGAAACCTGAGATGTCAGGCAGGATGGCTAAGTGGTCAGTAAAATTAAGCGCCTATTGTTTTGGTAAAAAATCAAGCATTGATAATGCAACCAAACTCTCTGTTACGGGGAATGATGCTTGAATTATTGAACGATATACAGTTTACACACGATCCTTGGGCTTGTCCCCAGTTATCCTTTGGGCTTGTCCCCAGAATTGTTGGGCTTGTCCCCAGTTACTAACTTGTCTTATATGTTGGCTTAGTCCCAAGTTATATTCTATTTCAGTTTTTCGAAGTTAAACAACTAAGGATCCTTAATCCTACCTTCTACTAAGGTTTGTCTTATGGTTATCCTGATTATAGTGTTAAAGGTTAGGATCCTAACTTGGATTCTCAGGTATGATCCTTAACTATTTTGATTTTATCCTTTATTCATTTGAATAACCCTTATACTTTGACAACTGAACTTATGATCCTTAAAATATACTACTTTTCGGAACTTTTCGACTATAGGATATTTGATCCTGGATCATATCCTAAAATTCTTAAACTTAATTTGTTTAACTTTTCTTATTCAAACATGTGTATATCAAAACAATTGAAAATTAAAGGATATACAAGGATAACAACACGGGAAATAGCTAAAAAGTTAAAAGTTATTTTATTCACAAAATGTTCAACCCCTTAAGGTTGTCAAAATTGCCAACCCACGTTTCTACCAGCAAAACGTGGCCCGTCCACATGGGTTAGCAAAGGGTGTCCATTGTTTACGGGTCTTTTCAGTGCAGGAATTAAAAGATGGAAGGATAACGAGTGGCTTCATCCCCCAAACAGAGGATCCATCGACCACCCATTATCCTGCCTACTGTTCAAAGGATCCATGATCCTCAACCCTAATAACTATTGTCTAAAGTTATTACAGACCATCATTGTTCGAGATTAAAACATCATAACCAAAAAACCACTACCAAACCTAAAAAATGGGCTCCGGCCACGTCTAGAAATATCCATCATCGCCCATCCTTGCAGCTTACACCTTCGCTGCATCACCTTCAACCGCTCCACCTGCCTCTCCATCCTGATCCTTGCCACTGCCTCCAGCCTCGATTGCTAGAACCTCCTCAGCCTCCTCTTCGTCGTCCAGTTCAGCTAGCCTAGCCTTCCAGCCCTCAACGTCCCAGTTGCTCCTGTCAAAGTCAGGATCCTGAGCTTCCTGGGCCATCTTCAGCTTAGTCTTGTACATGGCAATGGCAGCGAAGACCTTAGCACCTTCCATGAGCTCATTCTTCTCATAATCAGCATTGATCAGAACTTTAGCCGTCTGGGTCTTGGCATCATGGAGGTCTTTTTCGAGAGCAGCAATCTTGTGATCCTTGAGCACCGCAACTTGCTGGAGGTCCGAGTACTTTTTCTCAATTTCTTCAACATTCCCAACGTAGTCCTTGATCTCAGCAAATTTCTGCAAAGAAGACAGTGTAAAGTTCAGGATCAGGTGATCCTCAAGTGAGTAGGATAGTTAAGCTAAATCAGTGATCCTTACCTCGTTAAAGTACTTAAGGAATTGATGGCGGAGCAGAGGCAAGCCTTATAGATTGTCGGCCTCAGAGGTTTTCCTTTTCTTGCCACCCATGCCTTTAGTGGGTGCCTTGGGGATCGAGACGGTTGGACTAGCAGTAAGCTTCTTCTTGGAGGATCGCACAGTGTCAAGGTCAGTAACACTGAACTTGGAGGCAGATTTTGAAGATTTTTCGGTGCCTAGACATTCAAAACAGATAAGTATCATCATTTTATTTTATTTAATAATATGTATTAATACGGATACTTACTTGACATGGTGACGGAACCTGAGGATACCTCTTGAGAGTCCTGTGTGTTTGCTTTGAATGATCTTATCGCAGGGTCAAGTCTTCGGAAAGCAACCAGCCTTTCTCTTGTTGCAGGTGTTTTAAAGAGATGTGAGACAGAAATAGCTGCACAAACGAAATGGAAATATGTTAGTGATCCTGATCAGAAGCAAACTCATCTGGTGATCCTTCTAAGGATCCTCTATCCTACCATGAGTGGTCCACTTTCTAGGCAGATCCTTTCCATCAGGGATGGAATCCCTTCTGACGAAGAAGAATCGTCGTTTCCAGTTGGTGTCGTTTTTAGTAGCTTTGAAGATGGGATGTTCTTCACCAGGCTTATGTTTGAGTAGATACCGGTGAGACCCATGGCTAACAAGGTCGTACATCTCAGAAAGCTCCGACATTCCCAGATCGATACCCTGCTGCTCTATGATCCTTTCAAGGGTGATCAAAACCCTCCAGACCATAGGCATCGCTTGGATGAAAGAGATACCAGTTAGAGAGAAGAAGGATTGGGTGAAATCTGGAAAAGGATAGGTGTATCCTATGGTGAATGGGGGTGACTGGAAAAGCTATCCAGGTTTCAGAAGCATAATCGCTTAGAACGGTGGGATCAAACGGTTTGAAAACGGTATTTGCCGTGAAGCAATGGCGAATTCTGTCAATCTGCGGGTCGGAGAAGCAGCAACGTTCTTTTGCGGAATCTTTTATGATCCCTTGGCTTTTCAGGGGGCTGTCCTTCTTGTGATCCTTAGCCGGTGAGGATCGGAGCATCATTTTTATTGTGATGATGGTGAAGAAGGAAAAACAGAGTAAGAAGATGAAGAGAGAAAGGAAAGAGAAGTACCTGCTTGAAGTCTTCGAATGAGGATTTAAAGAAGAAACGCTCGAATTTAAATGCTCTCTAGCCCTTATCTCTAACTTCAATTTATAATGATGATTTTGCAGGATAGTCACCTCAATGACGTCAGGATCTTAACGGCTAGTCCGCTTGTAACGGTTAGTTCTCGGGATGATTCGTTGCAGATAAGGATGAGAAAATATAACTCGTTATTTACAATATTACTCCTTATATTTTGGGGGCAATTGTTAGGGGTGGATTTACCAATGATCAGTGATCCTCAGTTACTGTTGGGTTTAGTGATCCTTGCTTCTGTTTCAGCTAGTGTTGCAGGACCAGGATCATGGATCATAGTAAGGATCCTTATTCTAACGATTGTCTACTTTGAATATGATGTTGTTTTGTAGGAGTACGAGCTTGGACTTGGTCTTGGCGATATTCCTGGAGCATATTCCATGTTTATTCCGCACGTGCATGACTGAAATAGACGTTATGGAGATCGTGGAGGACTTGCACCATTTGCGGAATGTTTGTTAGCTTAGATGTTTTCTATTTTTAAATGGGATAGCGAGCTAAGATAGAAACACTTGGCTAATTTTGGCTAAACACACACTAGTAACTGCTCTCACCAGCTCGTAACCATTCACTTGGCGATTACACACTTTTATACACGTTACACCATACTGATCCTTGTAACTAGCTCACTATCATCCAAAGTTGTAATACAATTCTTGTTTAATTTGAGTTGGTGATCGGCAGTTTCCATCACCCGAGGTTTTTTATGCGGGAGATCATTCATTGATCAAGGGCTTTTTCCTCGTATAAATCTCTGTCTCATTTGTTCATTGCATTTGGATATATTATCTCATTTTTTTGGATAATATATTTTGTACTTTTACTCATTTTTTTAGTAAAAGTTTCTCACCAGTCAGGATGTAATTTCTTAATTTTTGTGTGAAATTACTATCCTTAAATCTGATCAAAAGGAAATGGCACACATATCAAGGTCATGTTAAGCTCAAGTTTGGTTGTCACAGATCAAAAATTGATTGCAAATTGTTTTTGAACTACTGAGATACTCATGTTCTAGTTCAAGTAATTAGACACAAAATGAGCAGCTTTAGTAGAAAAGTCTTCATCATCTGGGATGCTAAACCACTGTCAGGAATAATGAACATGTGGAAAAACCTTGAACAAAAATCCTTGAAGATAACTGCTGACAATTTAATCTTGATAATGTACATCTAAAATGTATTTTGTTAAGAGTAGCATTTCTGATGCTCAATAGATGTTAGACAAGATATTGTGCTTTCACAAGCCAAAATCAATTCCTACATCTGAGCAAGCAGATGCTAACATTATTTGTCAAAAGTGAAAACACTGCTGCACTATCAGTTGTTGAAATAAAAGTCTTTATTTTAATTTCTACCACTGTTTTTTCCTTAACTGCTGTTGTGCCTCAACATTTGCTCTCTAAAGTTTGTCCACTGCTGATAGTCAACCTCTGCTCCTTCAAAAACACTGATGTTTAAAATCATTGTTCTATCCACTGATACACCCACTGCTTCATTTCATTACCGTTGTAACTATTGATGCTTGATCCATCAGTGGTTGCCAAAACAACTGTCCTCCATTATTTACCATTTCATCAGGGGTTGGCATGTGGTCAGCTTTTAGCCGTCAGATCATTATAACCGCTGCCACATCAGCATTCACTTTTTCCCTAAAATAAAACCCTGATTAAACCCAAACAGAGGCTCACACTGTCGAATTGAATTCCAAATATTCTCTTCACAAAGCAGTTTCCCACTATTCCTCACAAAACCTTCTTCGATCTTCTTCATCAAAAATGAAACCAAAATCGAAGTCAAAATCAAAACCATCTTCTTCCTCCACCCCAACAGACGCCACTCAAATGGCTGTTGAAGCGAGCGAAATACCATTCGAAGCTCCTCACAACTACGTGGGTATACTCACAAAACCCACAACCGACAACACTTTCAATTCCATCATAGACATCATATCTGCATCAAAGTCTAAAACTTTGTTAACAGCAGATTCTCCCATCTACCTGGAAACCCAGAGAGAGTTCTAGAAAAATGCCACTCTTGAGAAACAAGATGATGTCATCAAAGCCATAAACTCCTCAATAAAGGGTAAAACCATCCAAATCACTCCGCAATCTATTTCAGAGGTCTTCAAACTCGATGATCAGAAAGGTAAAATTTATTTCTCAAAAAGCGAGTTGAAAAATGATTTTCTGAACAGGGGATATGCAGAACAACCTAAAAGGGATACCTTACAAAAAGGTTATTTTCCTTCTACACCCAGATTTTTATTTCACACACTTTTGATGTGTGCTTCAAATAAAACAACATCTTTCAATGAAATACCATTAAAAATTCAATGTCTGGGTTATGCTATTTTAATAATAAAGATTACAATTACTCCCAAGAAATTTTTAATGATATGGTAAAGAATGTTGACAGCAAGCATTTCTGCTCTTTCCACGATTTCTGAGCTATTATCTTGAACAAAAATTTGAAAAGAAAGATGTAGATTTGCTCAAACAAGGTTCTCCTTTTAAAATAAACGGCTTAACACCTGAGACTTTCTCAAGGATGTTAGCCCTTGTAAAAACAAAAGCAGGGGTACCTGAGCAGAATTTAGCAGATGAAACTGCTCCTCAGGTATCTGCTGCTGAGCCCACTACTCCAGGTGATCAAAGCAGCACTCCCACTGTTTTGTAACCCACACCTGCCACCACAAAAAGAACCAAAAAGAAAATATCCAGAAAGCCCACCAAACCCAAAACAAAGACATCTCTGGAAGATGAGATCCCAGAGTCAATGCCAGTGACAGCACAAAAGTCACCAATAACCACTGCTACTACTTCCTCACAGCAGGTGGAAGAAAGATCTCAACCCTTGCCTCAAACTCCTCTTGCATCCTCACAAAAGGATCAGGTTGTAAACATAGGGACACCACAATATGAAGCTCTGGACCCAGTCGGATCCATCTTCCACAGTCCTGATCCCAAGGACATGTCTCTTTCAACTCCTTTACCCTCATCCCATAAAATACCACCATCCACCATACCTTTGTTGCATGCAGCTGATGTTACTCAGACACAAACCAGTTCCTCTCAACCACCTATCACTGAGAGTATACTTCAACAGGTGATTGGGTCTGATGTTGACATTTCTGCTATCCCAGCAACAACTGAGGAGGTTACACTGCAGGAATTACAAGTAATTCCTGTCAGTAGTTCAAGTGGAGCAGCCACTACAAATGTTGAACCCACTGGTTTACATTTGGACAGTGGTTACATTCATAAGACTCCCTTGAAGGCAATTTCTTCAATAGCACCACTGAGAACCACCAGTGAGATTGTTTTAACTACTGGCAACATCAAAAGGTTATCAAGTGCTGAAGAAAGAAATCCCCAGTACCAAGAACAAGGGGCATCAATGGCTGACTTTTGGGACTCTGTTCCTAAGTCATTCATTGGTAAAACCACTGCTGGTGGGGATTCAGATGATCCTGTTAACTCAGGTGATGATTCAAGATATCAGGAATTGACGGGCAGGGTCAAAAACCTTGAAACCTCAGTTGCTGAAATAAAAGATATGGTGCAGCAGCTGTTAAAAGCTCAGAAAGCCCAATCAACTGCTCCTCCTGCTCAAGCATCTGCTCAACAAGCACCTGCTGCAAATGAGTTATGGAACCTATTCCAACCACTGCTAGAAAGACAAAAGCAGATGGCAGATCAGTAGCATGCCATACATGTTCAAAAGCTAACAAATATGGTGGAATCAAGATTCAAAGATACTCAGGCAGATACTAAAGCTATCAAAGCTCACATTCAAAGTGCCTCTGGAAAAGTTCCCTCCACTGTTCTCTTCATGAATGAACCCTTCTCAGATAATGCCAAAAAGGGGGAGAAGATCAAGTGGAAGAAAAAGGGAATTGATGGTGGTATGTATGTTGAGCAAGAAAATAGTCAAACCAAAACTGCAGTATCAACACACACCACATCACCACACACCACCACAACTACTGTTCCACCACCATCTGTGTCTACAGCACCAAAACCACTATCACCATAAAAAACAGCCAACCCATCATCACCTCCTGCCAAAAAGCAGAAGACGGCAGATGTTATAACATCTGTTGTAATGACAACAGTGGTTGAAACATCAGTTGTTCCAACTACTGTTAGTCAGCCACTTATCACCACTCAAACAACTGCCATCACAACCCCTGCTCAAAAGCAGAAGACATCTGCTGATACATCAGTAGTTGTAATGACAACAGCGGTTGAGGCACCAGTTGTTTCAACAGCTATTAGTCAACCATCCACCACTGCTCTCACCTTTCCTACATCACAACCAAAGCTCTTCAGCGGAAAAAGAAAGCCAATCTCTGCTGATGAAGGTATACATGATCCTAATGCTGCAAAATATCCACTGGAACTTAAAGCTATCAAAAATGAGATGAGACAATTCTATACAGAAGAGGATCCTTCAAAAAGAAGATTCTCCTCACTCATAGGCTACATGGCACCAGAAGATATGGATGATTACCTCAAGATCAAGGCAAAGCAAGCTAAAGTAAGAGCTAAAGTTGATAGTGAAGGTGAAGGTCTAAGTGACGAAGGCATTGCTAAAAGACTGGAGTTCCACTTCACAAAAGTAAAGCAGATAGAAGAGTTCGCACAAGACCTAAACAAAGAAAAGGCTAATCAAAAGAAAAAGTTAAGAAAATAATATCTAGCCTACATCATGAAAGAGAAATTCTATCCTGCTGAAGAACAACAGTTCGAAGAATGGCCAATAGTCGCTCTAAAGCATGAGGCAGAAAGGATTGAGAAAATCAAGAATGATCCTACAAAGAAGAAGAATGCTCCAAACTAGAGCAAATACAAAAAGCTCATTGCTGACCTAACTGCTGAGTATAAAGGAAAGAAAAAGGAGCTGGTGGATGCAAAAATGGATACTGCTGAAGCCATATCAAAATGGTCAAAACAGCAGACTGATGAAGCCTATGAAAGGCTAAAGAAAAGAAAGATAACTATTTCAAGTGCTTCAAAGAAACGTGAACAAATGATGAAGCTTGAACAACAGATTGAAAGCCTCAAAACACTGTTTAAAATAGCAGATAATCCTACTCTTGTGTCAAACCAAGAAAAAGGAAAATAACTGTCTGAAGAAGAGGTCAAGGAAAAGGAAGCTGAGTACTTCAATGATGCCATCATAAAAATGGGATTAAAAGAAGAGAACTCAACAAAGCTTCAGAACCTTTTTAAGAAGGTAATAACCAATCCTGCATCACCAAATACTACAACAGGCATGACAGACATTGAAAGGCAAGAGTTGATCGAAAAAGAGTCTGCAGAAGACATAGCTGCAGCTAACAATGTTATTGAGACGGCCTTCAAAAGAATGTCTGAAAGTCTGCAAGTGTTCACAAGGCCATCATCTCCAAACTCATCAAAGAATAAATCTCTCCCAAGAAACCCATTTGGTTTAAAAATACTAAAGTGGTTATCTGATCAAAAGACCCACGTATTGACTCTAGTCAGAACCAATGGTGAAGTGAAGTACATATCAAGGAAAGAAGCACTAGGCCTTAGTGTTGAAGATTTGCAGGATCTCCTTGAACTTTCACTGTGTAGGGATGAAGATGATCTAAGTTCCAAGGAATTTGAAGCTGAATTTAAAAGACAAGCTAAGGAACTTTTGGTGAGAAATAAAGGTCCTGAATAATGAAGGGTTTTGGCATTATCTGTTCCAGGGGGGAGATTGTTGGGATTGAACCCTACCAGAGGAACAGATAATGTAAAGCCAAAACCGGATCACATCAGTGGACTAACAATAAGCAGCAGCCTACACTTTGCTTTCCCCTTGAATGTGGCTCAAATATCTGATATGCTCCAAAGTACTGCCTATATCAACATCTGCTGACCTACAACTACTGATCAACACAAAGACTGATGAAGACTAAAAGCCCTGCTGTTCAATCTGCTGCTTTGAGTCAAGCACTGCTGCTCATGACAAAGTACTGCTAGGATCACAGTAGTGGAATGATACAACAGCATTTCTATTCATCTTATGTAAACTTTATACACTATCAGTAGTTAGCAAAGCAGTAGTTGTATAGATCAGTAGATAGAGTTTGTTAGGTTGTTAGATGTCACTTTCATGGTGACGTCAGCTGAGATGCTTCAGTCGTTTGGATTGTCTATAAATGTAACAGTACTCTGTACTATTACAGTTGATAGTTTTAAGTGAGTTTTTCTCCTCAATTCAATCCTTTCATCTTGTACAACCAACCTTGGGGCATCAGGCTGAGGGGGAGCTTAGTATTGTAAGCATGCTTGTAATCTTTTGATTTTCATTGTAATCATTCAACTCAATGAGAAAGCATGTGTTTATCAAACTATTCTCTTCTTTGATTATGTTTATAAAGTTTGTATTCATTTCCGCTGCACTTTATATTGTTTTATATCCATTGATTTGTCAAATTCTTACAAACAAGCATAATCATGACAGCCTCTGATCCTAACACTTAGTGATACAATCTCTCAATGATTCATTATGACCTTGGGTTATCCTATATAAATCACTAGTTAAACGCTCAACTTTTCTACTACAAGAAAATTGGTTATTAAACAGGTTAACTAGATTAGCAAATGAGGTAATAGAGTAAGGGGGAAGATTTAGCAGTCATTTAAGAGCCGATCCAGTAAGTGTGGATCCAAATCCCTTGCATAGACATGCTTCCTTTAACCTTTCTGGTACGGGATTGATCTCCATCCTTTCTCTGTACTGTGCTATGTGTTCTTCAGGATTAGTTGAGCCATCATACAACTTCATGGTCGGTATGTGGAATCTTTTGGGTATCTCAGAATCACAGATGGGTGGTGCAAAACGAGATATCTTATGGCTCCCATCTGCAATCTCAGGGATAGGCTTGACTACTCCTGGAACACTTGATATCATATCCTTTAGCTTTTGCAATTCCCTAGCCATAGCATGATTGATACCTGTATCCTGCATAAGGCCATGGTTAGTGGTATAAGAATTATTGAAAGTGTTACCTCCCATTGGATTCAAATTCGGAACGCCGGATGTGAATCCATATTGTTGAGATTCTGGAATGATTGAGGGACCAGTGGAAGCAATGGTCTGCATCGGAATGAAATCCCCTTGATGGATATCTGAATTCCCTGGTTGCAAACTCCTTAAAGATCCAGGAACCTGAAAGGATCCTTGAAACTGAGAGGATCCTTGAACCTGAGAGGATCCTTGAACCTGCGAGGATCCTTGAACCTGAGAGGGTCCTTGAACCTGCGAGGATCCTTGAACCTGAGAGGATCCTTGAACCTGAGAGGATCCTTGAACCTGAGAGGATCCTTGAACCGGCCAGAATCCTTGAATCTGTTGCGCCCCCAAGTATCCCCCTGAGCTAGCGAAGGATCCTATATGCTGAGGGAGAGATCCTGCTAGTTGAAAGTATGATCCTGAGGCCTGAGTCATTGCTGTTGATCCGTAGTGTATTCCTCTTGGTCCTCCCACATATTAAACATCTAGAACTGCCGAATGTTGAGAGGTTATGACCGGAGTATCGAAATTCAAAGATCTGGGCATCAATGGGGAATGATCCTCTGCTGATCTCTTCTGTTTCTTGATGTCTCCAATTTCTCTGAGAATCATTTCGTTGGTCTTATCCTGCTGCTGTATGTGCTCCTTCATCTGCAAAATTAAAGTAAAAAGGTCACTAGTAGTAGGAGTATAAGAAGCAGAAGAAGTTGGAGGTTTTGAGAAAATGGGAGTCGGTTTCTTTTCAGCATTTTTCTGAGATCCAGAAGGTGGTGGAGGCAAAGGTTGAATGCCCTGGGATGAATTGACTGCAGACATCGCACTTGAAGTGTTCTTTGCTGAGGAAGCCATCTGCTTGGGTGCAATGAACCGAAATAATCACAAAAACAAGAATGTCTCAAGAATGAAGCACCAATTGCCCCACGGTGGGCGCCAAACTGTTTTGGTCAAAAATCAAGCAATGATAATGCAACCAAACTCTCTGTTACGGGGAATGATGCTTGAATTATTGAACGATATAAAGGATCACTCTGAAATGCAATGAACAAATGAGACAGAGATTTATACAAGGAAAAAGCCCTTGATCAATGAATGATCTCCGGCATAAAAAACCTCAGGTGATGGAAACTACCGATCACCAACTCAAATTAAACAAGAATTGTATTACAACTTTGGATGATAGCGAGCTAGTTACAAGGATCACTATGGTGTAACGTGTATAAAAGTGTGTAATCGCCAAGTGAATGGTTACGAGCTGGTGAGAGCAGTTACTAGTGTGTGTTTAGCCAAAATTAGCCAAGTGTTTCTGTTAGGGGAGGATTTTCTAACAATTAGTGATCCTTACTTGTTATCCCAATAGTGAAGCTTACTTCTGTGACAGATGGTGATCCTCAGAAGAGCTTCAGGATCAGGATCATGGATCACCCTAAGGATCCTTATACTAACGATTGGCTGTTTATATTTCGTATTGTTTTGCAGGAGTAATAATCTTGACTTGGTCTTGGCAACGTTACTATGGAATATTCCACGGGTATTTCGCACACGTTTGAATGGAAATGGACGTTGTGGAGAACGTCAGAGCATGGCACAAAAGTCGGACAGTTTGTTAGCTTAGTTAGCTTTTATTTTTAAAGGGGTGACGAGCTATTTTTAGAACACTTAGCCATTTTCAGCTACATACACTCTCGTACAACTGCACTCTCGAAGCTTTCAGCAAACACTTAACAGTTTTCACACACTTTTACACAATTAACCATAGTGATCCTTGTACCTAGCTCGTCACTATCCGAAGTTGTAAACATTTATTGATTTATTTGAGCTTGGTGATCGGTAGTTTCCATCACCCGAGGTTTTTTATGCCGGAGATCATTCATTGATCAAGGGCTTTTTCCTCGTATAAATCCTTGTGTTGTTTGTGCAATTTACATCGAAGTGATCCTTATTATTGTTCTTCATTTCAAGCATCATTCCCCGTAACTAAGAGTTTGGTTGCATTATCCTCATTAGATTTTTGACCAAAACAGTTTGGCGCCCACCGTGGGGCAATTGGTGCTTCATTCCTAAGAAATTTTTCTGTTGGTGATCATTCCGGTTCATTGCATACAAGTACATGGCTTCATCATTGAAGAATACCTCTACTGCAATGTCTGCGGTCAATTCGTCTTAGGGCATTCCACCTTTGCCTCCACCACCTGCTGGATCTCAGAAAAATGATGAGAAGAAACCAACTCCTATTTTCTCCAAACCTCCAACTTCTTCTGCTTCTTACACTCCCACTACTAGTGACATGTTTACTTTGATTTTGCAGATGAAGGATCATATACAACAACATGATAAGACCAATGAAAGGATTCTCAAAGAAATCAGAGATCTCAAGAAACAAAAGAAAACGGCAGAGGATCATTCCCCACTGGTGCCCAGATCTTTGAATTTTGATACTCCGGTGATTACTTCTCAGCCATCAGTGGTTCCAGATGTTCAATATGTGGGTGGACCAAAAGGAGTGCACTACGGATCAGCAATAGTGACTTAGGCATCAGGTTCATATTTCCAGCCAGCAGGATCTTATCCTCAGCATATGGGATCCTTCATGAATTCAGGAGGATACTCAGGAGCGCAGCAGAATCAAGGATCTTCCTTTGTTCTAGGATCATCCCATGTTCAAGGATCTTCCTTTGTTCCAGGATCATCCCAGGTACAAGAATCCTCCTTCGTCCCAGGATCATCCCAGGTTCAAGGATCCTCCTTCGTCCTAGGATCGTCCCAGGTTCAAGGATCCTCCTTCGTCCTAGGATCATCCCAGGTTCAAGGATCCTCCTTTGTTCCAGGATCGTCCCAGTTTCAGGGATCCTTCCAGATGCCAGGATCCTTGAGGAGTTTGCAAACAGGAAGTTCCGATGTCCATCAAGGAGATTTTATTCCGATGCAGACCATTGCTTCTACTGGTCCTTCCATCATTCCAGAGTCCCAACAATATGGATTCACATCCGGTGTTCCTAATTTAAACCCGATGGGAGGTAACACTTTTAATAATTCTCTCACCACTAACCATGGATTCATGCAGGATACAGGTATCAACCATGCCATGGCCAGAGAGTGGCAAAAATTGAAGGATATGATATCAAGTGTTCCAGGAGTGGTCAAACCTATCCCGGAGATTGCAGATGGAAGCCATAAGATATCTCGTTTTGCACCACCAATTTGTGATGCTGAGATACCCAAAAGGTTCCATGTGCCAACCATGAAGCTGTATGATGACTCGACGGATCCTGAGGAACACGTAGCACAATACAGGGAGAGGATGGAGATCAATCCAATTCCAGAAAGGTTAAAGGAAGCATGCCTATGCAAGGGATTCGGATCCACTCTTACTGGATCAGCTCTCAAATGGCTGCTAAGTCTTCCCCCTTACTCTATTACCTCATTTGCTAATCTAGTTAACTTATTCAATAATCAGTTTTCTTGTAGTAGAAAATTTGAACGATTAACTAGTGATCTATATAGGATAACCCAGGGTCATAATGAATCATTAAGGGATTACATTACCAAATTTAGTAAAGAATCCTTAGACATTCCCAACTTGGATATAGCCACGGCTGTTGAGGCCTTCAAAATGGGATTGCTTAGGGATTCATTGTTCTATGATGATCTTGTTATGACACCATGCAGGAACTTAGATGAGGTAAGAACCCGGGCACTCAGGTTCATCCGGCTAGAGGATGACAAGAGGATCCAGGAGAGATTAGCAGGATCCTCAAAGCAAGAGAAGCAAGGATCCTCGTTCAAGAATAACTAGTTCAGATCCTATAACAGATCTGATAACCAGAACGTGCATGCTGTTGATCAAGAAGAGGATGATGAGGATTATCCTCCAATTTCTGAATATTGTTTTTCCGTTGATAACAATGTACTAATCCTTGCGATGCAGAACCTAGGTGATAAAGCCAGATGGCCTAGAAAAAATGACAGACCAGCTGCAACCAAAGATAAATCTAAGTGGTGTGCATACCATGAAGATTTTGGGCATCTAACAGAAGAATGCATTGCATTGAGAAAGGAAATTGGATACTTGTTGAGCAAGGGGCATCTAAAAGAATTGCTGGGTAGAAAAAAGTCAAGGACTCAGGATCCTGAAAGGATCCCTAAGAAAGCTCCGGCCCCTCCAGCAGATGCACAAGTAATAAACTTTATTTCTGGAGGATCAGACATCTGTGGTACATCCTTCTCAGCAGCTAAAAGGCATGCAAAGGAAACTAAAATGGATAATGGAGAAAGACCTGTTCGAACATCAAGTGTCTCTGAAGGAAAAGTCATAACCTTTGATGAGGATGATCGTGTTGATATCCAGGATCCTCATCACGATGGTTTAGTTATTACTCTTTTCATTTCTAACCATTTTGTTCGCAGGATCCTTATTGACGGAGGAAGCTCAGTGAACATTATCCAACTTGATGTTCTAAAGAAAATGGGTATCCCTGAATCAGATATCATACCAAGATCCTCCGTGCTCGTGGGATTTAGTGGCGAAACTAAGAATACCCTGGAGGACATTAAACTCCCAATATACATAGAACGCCTACATTCTTATAAAAAATTTTGTGTTATTGACTGTTTATCTTGTTGTAATGTTATCCTTGGCAGGCCCTGGATGTGACAATTGCCACTTTCTGGTAAATTATTTACATTTAAAGCAATGAATTACATTATACAAATACGTGATTAGAATATCTGAAATGCATAATTTCATAATATACATCTTAGAATAATTATGGAATATTCATTTAGGATGCACATGATTCATTTTTAGTGGTTACATTTGAAACAATGTAAATAGTGCATCGAAACAACTAGAATAGTGCCTAGTAAACTAGTGTGCTGACAAAAACTCAGGATCCGCCAAACTAGTGTGACGAAATATTTTTTTTTACTCAGACGAAAGTCCAATATCAATTATACGATAAACCCTACTTGGAAATACAAGGGTTTGGTCTAATATATTACCAATGTTCGATAGCACAAAAAAAAAACTGCCAAAAAGCACCAAAAATGACCATTTTAATATTTTTCCGCAAAATTCAGCATTTGTATTTTTACTACAAAGTGCAAAATGGGTTGTTTAAACTCAAATTCCATATGAAAATACATAAGGAACATCATATAAAAATATAACCAAATGTTTCTCTACAACTTTCATAAGCAAACCTTTCGACTATCTTCTTGCGGAACGAGCGACAAAAGACTATCCGAACTACAAATTGACATATGTAGTGAACTAGTGAATATTATTTTTGGGTCTTTTAAGGCCTATTTATAGTCATTCAATGTTATGAAACCTCTTGAAACATTAAATCCCTAAAACATCTAAACATTTAAACATTTCATCACAATTATGAACCATTAATTTTACTAACCCATTTTTTACAATAAAAGACCCCCCCCCCCCTCATGTGAACCGTGAACTAGTGGGAACCCCCCCCTCTCTCTTTGTTTTTTTTATTATTTTATTTTTAGTTAATGATACTTATCTAAATAATAAGTGGAAGGTGTGGTGGCATGAAATTAACATAAGTGTAAAGAGTTAGTAATGTGGTGTCCTTGTTATAACACTTCTCATAAATCACTAACACAATTACAACTCCTTTTCACCTTTACTTTACACACACTTAACCAAACTCTTTCAATCTTCATATCTTCATCTTCATATCTTCATATCTTCATCAAGAAAACCCTCAAAAACCCATCTTAATTATTCACTTTCTTTGATGATCAATATGGAATTTCATGGAACCTAAGAGGATCTAAAGCATCTACAAGCTAAATCAACCTTGTTTATCCATCCAAGAGTTTTCTACCAACAAGATCTTCATCTTCTTTGTTTCTTAACACCATCTAGATCATCCCTAGCCTAGAGCTAGAAGTAAGCTTCTAAATTTATTTTTCATACTTATTTATGTTATGATTATTATTATATCTAGTAATAACAAAGTAATCATAAATAATAATATGAAGATACAAAGAAGCAAAAATTACAAATCATGATGTATATGTTTGTTTATGTTGTGATTAAGGTTTGTTATTTGAATAATTTGATCTTGTTGAGATGATTAAGACATGTATAACTTGTTAGATGATATTCTAAAAAAAATATGATCTAACAAGTATACATGAATATGTTAAAGTTTTTTTTTTAAAAGAAACTTAAAAGGTAATGGATGATCAAAATTTATGGTATAATTAAAGTATCTAAGGTTTTTAACTAAAAACAAGATTTTTTTTCAAGTTTATAAAAAGTAACATACAACTTGAGATTTTTATAAAAGTTGTTAAAACTAGAAGTAAACTTGGTTTTTGAACTAGTTAGCATATGTTAGGATCATGTTCAAAACCCTACATGATTTTGAAATCATCTTGACAAGTTTATGTTATAAACTCTTATATGTATTGTTTATGAAAATTATGAGTAAATTGTTGATGTTGATTTGAAAAGAAAAGATATGTTTATTAAACATGGTAAAGTGATTAAAACAAAGGTTATATGACAAATTTTTCTTAAAAACTATATGTTATAAAAACTATCATTTTTGGTTAAATCCTTACAAGATTGAAAAAGGATTTTTAAAGAAAGGGTTCTATAAAAAGAAAAAGATTAGATAAATATATATATATATATATATATTTTTTGAAAAAAATATATATTTGGTCATTTTAACCACTTATGTGCTATGTGTAAATTGATGGTATTAGTTATATATATCAAAGATAGGAACTTGAATCCAATATTACCTCTAAACTCAAGACATATAATTACGCCTTAAAAACATGTTACGGACAATACGAACGATCGGACATAAATTATGGACAAAACGGACGACGGACAAACTTATGAACATATTACCAATCCGAGGACTTAATACGACATCTAGACGAGTTTTTGACACGGACACAAAAATTTTGTTACCATTAACAAAATTCGGACATTTTGAACCTTATAAAAACTATTATGTTTTTATTACCTAAAAAGTATACTTAGTAAATTTTTATAAAAATGTTTTTATAAAAATGATATGGACTTATATCTCTTAATGGGCTATTTTTATAAATGGGTTATTTTTATATAAATGGGCTTATTTTCATAATGGGCTTAAACCAAACTCATGGGCCGAATCCAATACTAAACTCATGGGCCAAGCCCAACACTATTTTAAGCCCAACACTATTTAGGCCCAATGACATAGATTGTAAAAATACAAGTATACCATAGACACGAAATCAAGAGGACTAGATCCGACTATATGTCATACAAGATACACGATTAATTTCATATATATATTTGGAAAAATATATATATAACGGTTAAACAATAAATGCATCTAATACAAAGTTTAACGAACAATAAAGACATACAAGTCTTACACATATTTAAGACATAAGACTTGTACTCAAGTTATTTACAAAGACCGAAGTGTCTAACAAATATAACAACGATTGTAGGTCGCAACACTGTTCAGGACTACCGCACGTGAAATCATATTTACTTCTACTCACTGACGCGATACTGTGAGTTCATGTCCCCTTTTCATTTTAAATGTTTTTCAAGCTTTACAACGATCGGGGAAAATACATGTACAATAAGTATGATAAGTCAAGGAATGAAACACCTTAGATCATGTGAGAAATTAGGGCCATAACTAAAGCACCATTAATCCTAGTTTGGACCAAGGAACAAAGGGTTAGATCTAATGGGTTTTGGCGAGCCCCACTCATGGCCATTCTTTTGCCTAGGAGTGCATTTGTTGCCCTACGACATGGTGTCGATACAATTAAAATCGTCTAGGGTTGGTTTGCTTCCTATTTCGTCACACATATTAATGTCCTTGCAAAACATTAATGATCACGATTTCATTGACGCTTTTCATACTATATTTGATTCAAATACAAATACATTTTTCATTTTTCGGGTGTATCATACACAACTAAACTGCATGAACTCGCTCAACCTTTGTTGATTTTTCTACTTAAACATATATTTCAGGGAATTAGTGGACCTTGTCAGGGATTCTAATTCAGGAAACAAGTATCAAGACTCCGTGCCATCTTTTGAAGGGTTTATCTATTATATTGCTGCTTTGCGGTGATATAGTGGACAAAGCCTTAGTGTTTAAAACTTTCGTTTTGAATGTATGAAATAATAACACCTTAGTTTCTTTGAATGGTTTGTAAATTATAAACTTAATGTATGTTGCGCATCTTTTGAACAATTATGGTAATGGCAATGGAGTATGTTTTATTCATTTAGTATGTTTACTTATATCGTTATGCAATGAGAACCAACAGATCACACCTCGCGCTTCCGCTACGAGCAGGGTGTGACAGATTGGTATCAGAGCTTCGATTGTAGTGAACCAGGATTCTTTCTTGAGTCTAGTCTACAATCACTAGGGAACCTCTCACGAAAACAATTTATACAAAAACAAGAGTTTTCATTGCATAAACAAATTCATATCATACAAATCAAGCAAGGACATTAAGTGCATTAGTCTCTAAATGGTAGACATGAAACATTAAGTTAATCCGCATAACACAAATAGAATAACTTAAAATGAAATTATGTGAATTCAACATTTTGTGTATATATATATTTGAAAAATTATTTTATTAATACATACGTTAAACCAATTATGTTACAGGATATCATGTCTTCATCCGAAGGAAGTAACATTTATGATGACGTGGATCCTATGACACCTTCTTCAGATGATGATTACATACCCGAGGTTCAGGTCATTACATCGGATAGTGAGACGGGATCTGATAGCGATATGGATGATTTTCAGCCGTTTGCATATCTAGGGGATATTGTTGACGATGATGTATTAGCTGTACCTCCACCACTCAATGACATAGTTATTATAGGTCACCCGGAGGGTGAACATATAGTCGAGATTATACCTTTGGATGTACTTCCTCTTGCTATGGTGCCTTTCGTCGACCTTGACGAGGATGATGACGACATTGTCCCGGTGATTCCCGTAGAGCATATAGATGATGACTTGGGAGACGGAGATGTTTATGATGTGGTTATTTTAGATATTGCATCACCGGTGGTCTCGGTGATCGATATTTCTTCGGATGCAGATACAGACTCGGATGCTTCTTCTTATGCATCCGTTACTTCATCTGCACTGCAGGCCCTTGGCCTACAGCGCAACGCAGTTGATGAGGATGCTCTCCTACCAGATGAGCCAGTTGTCCCTACACCTGACCATATTGCCTCTATCCTACCACAGACCGACCATACTGACGAGGCAGGACCCTCTGGACATGCCCACATACCACCCAGTGAGCCTCTTATTGCGCCACACTCTCCACCTCACGTCATGCCCGTGACAGATCCATACCACCCATTTCATTACCCATCTGTTACTACCGATTTACATGCTCGTGTGTTGACTCTCGAGCATCAGATAGACTTTATTATCCGCCGAGTTCATGAACTCGAGGAGGAGCTTCTTCACCTTGAGGCTTTGGTATTTTTGACTCCATCACCACCAGCTCATTCACCACCTCATGCTCCACCACCACCACCAGAGTTACCACCATTACCCCCACTACCACCTCAGATACCACCAGTTGACTTACCTGCTCGTGTTTTGACACTCGAGCAGCAGATGATTTTCCTTCACCGTTTGGTTCATGATATGGAGGATAGGGTTTCTCATGTTTACAGGGCATTGTTTCCGGTTCCACCACCAGTTTTTCCTCCACCATAGACTTTGTGTTTGCAGGTACTTCTTTTGTGATAGGTAGCTATATCAGCGTTTTGTGTACATAGACTCACACCAAGTTTCAAGACAACTGAAAGACTAAAGACCGCATGGAATGAAGGGAAAATTTTGCCACTTTGTATATGTACTAGTCTAGTAAGACCGGGGGATGTAGCCCGAGTCTATTTTGATTTCCTTTTCAAAAACAATCATGTAATCGGTTGTCAGTTATATAAATAAGAAAACTTGGTGTTATCCTATATGTGCATTTGAATGTTATATGATACATGTTTTGTTGCTTGTATTGTTTGGTCTATTCACATGATATATTACTGGATTATATTTTTATTAATGTTATAAATGTGTTTTATATACTTAGTAAAAATATTTAACAAACCAACGCCTAAACTTAATCGTATATTCTTTTGGAAGAATAATGGCGCCAAGAAGACAACCTCCACGTACACGAACATCTAATCCACCCCCACCTCCACCAATGCCTACAAATGAGGCGGAATTGAATGCATTAATCGGAGAAAGGGTTTCCCAAGCTATAGCCCTTTATGAGGCCTCACGTGCCGAACACAGCGGTGGCACTGGCGGATCAGGAGGCCCAGGACACGGTGGTACCTATGGCGGAACCAATACCAATGGTAACACTTAGTGTTTTGTCACAACTTACCCAATTCCTTTTATAATCTATTCGTGTGTTTCATTGTCTGCTCATTCTTAATCCGTTAATTGTCTATTTCAGGATGCACATTCAAGCAGTTTCTAGACTGCAAGCCACTCAATTATGATGGCACAGGCGGTGCTGTGGCTTATGTGCGTTGGACGGAGAAAACGGATTCCACCATAAGAATGAGTAGATGCTCTCTTGATCAGCAAGTCACCTACGTCACTGGCTTGTTCATCAATGAGGCCCTTACATGGTGGAATTTACAAGTGCAAACTTTGGGTGATAGTGTAGCATACGGATTGACGTGGGAAGAATTGAAAGAAAGGATGAGAGAAAAATATTGTTCCCGTGCTGAACTCCAGAAGTTGGAGAATGAATTTTGGAACCTTACTATGGTCGGATCTGATATTACTGGGTATACACAAAGGTTTCACGACCTGTCTCGTGTGATTCCTTATTTGGTTACACCAGAATACAAGCGTATTGAACGCTATATTTGGGGACTTGCTCCTGAGATCCGAAGCCATGTTACTGCAGCAGAACCCACGACTATCACGCAGGCGGTAACTTTAGCTGTGAGCCTTAATGAAGACGCGATCAGGATGAAGAAATATAATGTGAAAGGAGATGAGAAGAAAGATTCACATGTCGAGTCTTCCACGGGTGGAAAAAGGAGTTACTCAAATTTCAAGAAGGGAACTCGTAGGAACAACAACTACAACAATAACACCAACCCCAACAACAATACCAACAACAACAACTACAACCGCAATAACCACAACAACAATAACAACAACCGCAATCACAACAACCCCAACCATTATAACAT
Organism: Helianthus annuus; assembly: GCF_002127325.2. Lineage (NCBI taxonomy): Eukaryota > Viridiplantae > Streptophyta > Magnoliopsida > Asterales > Asteraceae > Helianthus > Helianthus annuus. Next base: position 35,919,806 of record NC_035438.2, read on the forward strand.
AAAACAAGAGAATACTCAGGCAAGGGATGCAAAGGCGTTTGTAGCCACCAATGATACTGGCCCGAAGAAGTACTCAGGTACTATGCCCAAGTGTGAGCGATGCACGTATCATCACGTGGGTAATTGTAGGAAATGTGACAAGTGTGGCAAACTTGGCCACCGTACCGAGTCATGCTGGGGATCAGGAAATAGATCAGGAACGGAGAATAGAAACAACAATAGGAATGGAAATGGGCGTGAGCAAGGATGTTTTGGATGCGGAAGCAAAGATCACTTCAAAAGGGATTGCCCTAAAGAAAACCAAGCCCGTGGTCGATCATTTGTGATTGGAGCTAAGGATGCGCGCCAAGACCCTAATGTGGTCACTGGTACGTTCCTCCTTAACAATCATTTTGCATCCATATTATTTGATACTGGTGCCGATTTTAGCTTTATCTCTGTAGAATTTAAAAATACTCTGGGACTAAAATCTAGTAAGTTAGATGTCCCATATTCTATAGAATTGGCTAACGGTAAACTAGTAGAGTCGGGGGAAGTTGTTAAGGAGTGTTCCTTACAACTTGGAGAACAAAAATTCACTATCAATCTCTTACCTGTTGAGTTGGGTAGTTTCGATGTAGTGGTTGGCATGGATTGGCTATCCAATAATCGAGCCGAAGTTGTTTGCCATGAAAAGATCATTCGCATACCACTATTGAACGAAGAGACACTTGTGATACATGGAGAGAAGCGAGACACCCCATTACGGATCATTAATAGCATGAAAGCCCAGAAGTGCTTACGGAAAGGGTGTATTGCTTTTCTAGCACATGTTGTTGACAAGAAGACTGATGGGCCAAAGTTGACAGATATTCCTATAGTGAAAGAATTTCCGGAAGTCTTCCCTGAAGACTTACCAGGAGTACCCCCTTATCGACAAGTCGAATTTCATATCGATTTGGTACCAGGAGCCGGACCCGTAGCTAAATCTCCATATCGTTTAGCACCTTCTGAAATGCAAGAGTTATCCACACAACTCCAAGAGTTGTTGGATAAAGGATTCATTAGACCGAGCTACTCGCCTTGGGGAGCTCCAGTCTTGTTTGTAAAGAAGAAGGACGGAACTTTCAGGATGTGCATCGATTATCGCGAGTTGAATAAACTTACCATCAAGAATCGGTATCCATTACCGAGGATTGATGATCTATTCGATCAACTACAAGGGTCGAGCTTATACTCAAAGATAGACTTACGATCGGGGTATCATCAATTACGGATTCAAGAGGAAAGCATACCGAAAACGGCTTTTCGGACTCGTTACGGTCATTACGAGTTTCTCGTTATGCCATTCGGCTTAACGAATGCACCAGCGGTCTTCATGGATCTAATGAATCGCGTGTGCAAGCCGTATCTTGACAAATTCGTTATAGTGTTTATTGACGATATCTTGATATATTCTCGATCGACTGAGGAACATGAACAACATTTGAGAACAATTTTGGAGTTGCTAAAGACGGAGAAACTATACGCGAAATTTTCCAAATGCGAATTTTGGATTCGCGAAGTACAATTTCTGGGGCATGTAGTGAACGAGAAAGGCATTCAAGTAGATCCGTCGAAGATAGAAGCAATTAAGAATTGGGAAGCGCCCAAGACTCCTACCGAAGTGAGACAATTTTTGGGCTTAGCAGGATATTATCGGAGATTTATTGAGAATTTTTCAAAGATTGCTCAACCGCTAACTTATCTTACACAGAAAGACAAGAAATTCGATTGGGGAGAGAAACAAGAAGCAGCATTTCAACTTCTTAAAGACAAGTTGTGCATTGCACCAATCTTATCATTACCCGATGGTACCGATGATTTTGTTGTATACTGTGATGCTTCGCATCAAGGTTTGGGTTGCGTACTCATGCAACGTGAAAAAGTTATCGCGTACGCGTCTCGCCAACTAAAAGTTCACGAAAAGAACTATACCACTCACGACCTTGAATTAGGCGCAGTGGTATTTGCTTTGAAAATATGGCGACATTATCTATATGGTACTCAATGTACTATTTTCACAGATCATAAAAGTCTACAACACATATTCAACCAAAAAGAATTAAATATGCGTCAACGACGTTGGGTTGAATTGTTAAACGATTATGATTGTGAAATTAAGTATCATCCGGGCAAGGCGAATGTGGTAGCTGACGCCTTGAGCCGCAAGGAGCGAGTTAAAACGCTAAGAGTCCGAGCATTTGAAATGACAATTCACACAGATCTTATCACTCGGATTCATAATGCACAACAAGAAGCGCTCAAGGAAGAGCATATTCAAGCTGAAACACTTCGAGGCATGGAAAAGCAATTAGTGCCAAAAGAAGATGGAACTTTATACCTTATGGGTCGAATTTGGGTTCCACTCTTTGGAGGCCTTCGAGATGTTATTTTTGAGGAAGCACATAGGTCTAAATACTCGATTCATCCTGGATCGGATAAAATGTACCAAGATTTGAAAGAGTACTATTGGTGGCCTAAACTCAAAGGTGATATCGCGACTTATGTTGGAAAATGCTTAACCTGCGCGAAGATCAAGGCTGAATATCAGAAACCCTCGGGCTTGTTACAACAACCTGAGATTCCTGTTTGGAAATGGGAACAAATATCGATGGACTTCATTACGAAGTTACCCAGGACCTCAAAAGGTCATGACATGATATGGGTAATCATCGATAGATTAACAAAGTCCGCACACTTCTTGCCAATTCGGGAGAAGGATAGTACTGAGAAACTAGCGGAAATCTATGTCAGAGAAATAGTGGCTCGTCATGGGGTACCTATTTCAATCATTTCGGACCGAGATGGTCGTTTTGTTTCTAGAATTTGGAATTCATTTCAACAGGCCTTTGGATCACAATTAAATCTAAGTACGGCCTTTCATCCTCAAACTGACGGCCAGAGCGAACGGACAATCCAAACACTCGAAGATATGCTTCGTGCGTGTGTTATGGATTTAGGCGGCAATTGGGATACTCATCTACCTTTAGTTGAGTTTTCCTACAATAACAGCTACCATACTAGTATACAAGCTGCACCGTTTGAAGCTCTTTATGGTCGAAAGTGTCGCTCTCCGCTATGTTGGGCGGAAACAGGCGATAGTCAGTTAATTGGTCCGGAACTAGTCCAAGAGACTACGGACAAAATTTTCCAGATCCGAGACCGTATCAAGGCGGCTCGCGATCGACAAAAGAGCTACGCAAACAAAAAGCGAAAACAATTATCTTTCGAGGTCGGAGACAAAGTCTTGTTGAAAGTCTCGCCTTGGAAAGGCGTAGCGAGGTTCGGTAGGCGTGGAAAGCTAAACCCACGTTACATTGGACCATTTGAAATCTTAGAAAAGATTGGCACTGTTGCATACAAGTTGAAGTTACCGGAGGAACTTAGCAGTGTGCACCACACGTTTCATGTGTCGAATCTTAGAAAGAGTCCAACACAAGATACCGTTATCATCCCTGCGGATGAAATTCACATTGACAACAAACTTCAATTCACCGAAGAACCTGTTGAGGTCACGGACTGGAAGGTTCAGAAAACACGAAGAAGTCGTATCAAGTTAGTAAAAGTTCGTTGGAACTCTCGTCACGGACCCGAGTATACTTGGGAACGTGAAGATCAAATGAAAGAAAAGTGTCCTCACCTGTTTCCAAAGACTCCTACAAAGAATAAGAAACCTCGAATTTCGGGACGAAATTCTCAATAACAGGGGGAGAATGTGACAATTGCCACTTTCTGGTAAATTATTTACATTTAAAGCAATGAATTACATTATACAAATACGTGATTAGAATATCTGAAATGCATAATTTCATAATATACATCTTAGAATAATTATGGAATATTCATTTAGGATGCACATGATTCATTTTTAGTGGTTACATTTGAAACAATGTAAATAGTGCATCGAAACAACTAGAATAGTGCCTAGTAAACTAGTGTGCTGACAAAAACTCAGGATCCGCCAAACTAGTGTGACGAAATATTTTTTTTTACTCAGACGAAAGTCCAATATCAATTATACGATAAACCCTACTTGGAAATACAAGGGTTTGGTCTAATATATTACCAATGTTCGATAGCACAAAAAAAAAAACTGCCAAAAAGCACCAAAAATGACCATTTTAATATTTTTCCGCAAAATTCAGCATTTGTATTTTTACTACAAAGTGCAAAATGGGTTGTTTAAACTCAAATTCCATATGAAAATACATAAGGAACATCATATAAAAATATAACCAAATGTTTCTCTACAACTTTCATAAGCAAACCTTTCGACTATCTTCTTGCGGAACGAGCGACAAAAGACTATCCGAACTACAAATTGACATATGTAGTGAACTAGTGAATATTATTTTTGGGTCTTTTAAGGCCTATTTATAGTCATTCAATGTTATGAAACCTCTTGAAACATTAAATCCCTAAAACATCTAAACATTTAAACATTTCATCACAATTATGAACCATTAATTTTACTAACCCATTTTTTACAATAAAAGACCCCCCCCCCCTCATGTGAACCGTGAACTAGTGGGAACCCCCCCCCCCCTCTCTCTTTGTTTTTTTTATTATTTTATTTTTAGTTAATGATACTTATCTAAATAATAAGTGGAAGGTGTGGTGGCATGAAATTAACATAAGTGTAAAGAGTTAGTAATGTGGTGTCCTTGTTATAACACTTCTCATAAATCACTAACACAATTACAACTCCTTTTCACCTTTACTTTACACACACTTAACCAAACTCTTTCAATCTTCATATCTTCATCTTCATATCTTCATATCTTCATCAAGAAAACCCTCAAAAACCCATCTTAATTATTCACTTTCTTTGATGATCAATATGGAATTTCATGGAACCTAAGAGGATCTAAAGCATCTACAAGCTAAATCAACCTTGTTTATCCATCCAAGAGTTTTCTACCAACAAGATCTTCATCTTCTTTGTTTCTTAACACCATCTAGATCATCCCTAGCCTAGAGCTAGAAGTAAGCTTCTAAATTTATTTTTCATACTTATTTATGTTATGATTATTATTATATCTAGTAATAACAAAGTAATCATAAATAATAATATGAAGATACAAAGAAGCAAAAATTACAAATCATGATGTATATGTTTGTTTATGTTGTGATTAAGGTTTGTTATTTGAATAATTTGATCTTGTTGAGATGATTAAGACATGTATAACTTGTTAGATGATATTCTAAAAAAAATATGATCTAACAAGTATACATGAATATGTTAAAGTTTTTTTTTTAAAAGAAACTTAAAAGGTAATGGATGATCAAAATTTATGGTATAATTAAAGTATCTAAGGTTTTTAACTAAAAACAAGATTTTTTTTCAAGTTTATAAAAAGTAACATACAACTTGAGATTTTTATAAAAGTTGTTAAAACTAGAAGTAAACTTGGTTTTTGAACTAGTTAGCATATGTTAGGATCATGTTCAAAACCCTACATGATTTTGAAATCATCTTGACAAGTTTATGTTATAAACTCTTATATGTATTGTTTATGAAAATTATGAGTAAATTGTTGATGTTGATTTGAAAAGAAAAGATATGTTTATTAAACATGGTAAAGTGATTAAAACAAAGGTTATATGACAAATTTTTCTTAAAAACTATATGTTATAAAAACTATCATTTTTGGTTAAATCCTTACAAGATTGAAAAAGGATTTTTAAAGAAAGGGTTCTATAAAAAGAAAAAGATTAGATAAATATATATATATATATATATATATATTTTGAAAAAAATATATATTTGGTCATTTTAACCACTTATGTGCTATGTGTAAATTGATGGTATTAGTTATATATATCAAAGATAGGAACTTGAATCCAATATTACCTCTAAACTCAAGACATATAATTACGCCTTAAAAACATGTTACGGACAATACGAACGATCGGACATAAATTATGGACAAAACGGACGACGGACAAACTTATGAACATATTACCAATCCGAGGACTTAATACGACATCTAGACGAGTTTTTGACACGGACACAAAAATTTTGTTACCATTAACAAAATTCGGACATTTTGAACCTTATAAAAACTATTATGTTTTTATTACCTAAAAAGTATACTTAGTAAATTTTTATAAAAATGTTTTTATAAAAATGATATGGACTTATATCTCTTAATGGGCTATTTTTATAAATGGGTTATTTTTATATAAATGGGCTTATTTTCATAATGGGCTTAAACCAAACTCATGGGCCGAATCCAATACTAAACTCATGGGCCAAGCCCAACACTATTTTAAGCCCAACACTATTTAGGCCCAATGACATAGATTGTAAAAATACAAGTATACCATAGACACGAAATCAAGAGGACTAGATCCGACTATATGTCATACAAGATACACGATTAATTTCATATATATATTTGGAAAAATATATATATAACGGTTAAACAATAAATGCATCTAATACAAAGTTTAACGAACAATAAAGACATACAAGTCTTACACATATTTAAGACATAAGACTTGTACTCAAGTTATTTACAAAGACCGAAGTGTCTAACAAATATAACAACGATTGTAGGTCGCAACACTGTTCAGGACTACCGCACGTGAAATCATATTTACTTCTACTCACTGACGCGATACTGTGAGTTCATGTCCCCTTTTCATTTTAAATGTTTTTCAAGCTTTACAACGATCGGGGAAAATACATGTACAATAAGTATGATAAGTCAAGGAATGAAACACCTTAGATCATGTGAGAAATTAGGGCCATAACTAAAGCACCATTAATCCTAGTTTGGACCAAGGAACAAAGGGTTAGATCTAATGGGTTTTGGCGAGCCCCACTCATGGCCATTCTTTTGCCTAGGAGTGCATTTGTTGCCCTACGACATGGTGTCGATACAATTAAAATCGTCTAGGGTTGGTTTGCTTCCTATTTCGTCACACATATTAATGTCCTTGCAAAACATTAATGATCACGATTTCATTGACGCTTTTCATACTATATTTGATTCAAATACAAATACATTTTTCATTTTTCGGGTGTATCATACACAACTAAACTGCATGAACTCGCTCAACCTTTGTTGATTTTTCTACTTAAACATATATTTCAGGGAATTAGTGGACCTTGTCAGGGATTCTAATTCAGGAAACAAGTATCAAGACTCCGTGCCATCTTTTGAAGGGTTTATCTATTATATTGCTGCTTTGCGGTGATATAGTGGACAAAGCCTTAGTGTTTAAAACTTTCGTTTTGAATGTATGAAATAATAACACCTTAGTTTCTTTGAATGGTTTGTAAATTATAAACTTAATGTATGTTGCGCATCTTTTGAACAATTATGGTAATGGCAATGGAGTATGTTTTATTCATTTAGTATGTTTACTTATATCGTTATGCAATGAGAACCAACAGATCACACCTCGCGCTTCCGCTACGAGCAGGGTGTGACACTGGATACACGATATGAAGGCAGTCCCATCTACCTACCATCAATGTGTGAAGCTCCCTAGTCCTTGGGTAATAGTCAAGATTGACAGTGATCAGCAGGAGGCTAAGAACTGCTACACTTCATCGATGAAACCAGCCTCGAAGTCAAGGGAGCAATAGCAATCAAAGTATCCTCCAAGGGATGTCTTGGAGGCAAGAGAGCAGGATGTGGTAGAAATCCTCATGGATCCTGATGATCCTGAATCTAGAATCTATATCGGATCGGGGATCCTTGGCAAAATGAAAGAAGATCTCGTATCCTTCCTCAAAAGAAGGAAGACTACCTTTGCATGGAAACACGAGGATATGACAGGTATATCTAAAGATATTATAACTCATAAACTTGGCATTGACAGGTCATTCAAACCAATCCATCAAAAAAGGAGGAAGTTTGCACCCGAAAGAAATGCCATTATCCAGGAAGATGTAGAGAAATTGCTCCGGGCAGGTATGATTAGAGAGGTCAAGTATCCAAGATGGTTGGCCAATGTGGTTGTTGTTCAAAAGAAAAATGGAAAGTGGAGGGTATGTGTCGATTTCACAGATTTAAATAAGGCATGTCCCAAGGATCCTTTCCCATTACCCCACATTGACTCCATGGTGGATGCAACGACGGGTCATGAACTGTTGACTTTTATGGATGCTTCATCTGGATTTCAACAAATTCAGATGGAACCATCTGATCAAGAGGATACGGCTTTTATGACTCCAACCGGTATATATTGTTATATTGCTATGCCGTTTGGATTAAGGAATGCAGGTGCAACATATCAAAGGCTGGTGAATATGATGTTCAAGGATCAGATTGGACAAACTATGGAGGTTTACATAGATGATATGGTGGTAAAGTCCATAAAAGTTGAGGATCACCTAAGGGACTTGGAGGAAGCATTTGATATCCTTGACAGATATAACATGAAACTTAATCCTTCAAAGTGTCACTTTGGTGTTAAAGCAGGTAAATTCTTAGGATACATGGTGACCAAGAGAGGCATTGAAGCTAGCCTGGAACAGATCAAAGCCTTAGTGAATATCAAATCTCCTGCCAATGCTAAGGATGTCCAAAGGCTAACAGGCAAGATAGCAGCTTTGAACAGATTTATATCCAAATCCTCAGAGAAGTGCAAAGAATTCTATGATATCCTAAGGAAGAACAAGAAATTTGAGTGGACTGAGAAGCATGAAAATGCCCTAAGAGCTCTCAAAGATTACCTATCCTCAGCCCCAGCCTTGATGAAACCAGAAAAAGGCGATGTGCTATCCTTGTATCTAGCAGTATCCTCAAAAGCAGTAAGTGCGGTCCTTGTTAAGGATCACGAAGGTACACAACATCTTGTCTATTATGTAAGTAAGAGTTTACTTGATGCCGAATCCAGGTATTCACACCTTGAAAAGCTTATTCTTGCATTAATTATGGCATCTACTAAGTTGAGACATTATTTTGAAACTCATGTTATTGTTGTTAAAACTAATTTTCCAATTAAGAATGTCCTCGGGAAACCAGAGATGTCAGGAAGGATGGCTAAGTGGGCAGTGAAGCTTAGTGCCTATGATATAAGATATGAGCCTAGGACAGCCATCAAATCCCAAGCATTGGCCGACTTTGTGGCTGATTTCAGTAGTGATTTACAAAAAGAAGCTGAGTTAGAAGTCCAGCAGCTAGAGGAGACCAAGGATCCTTGGATACTCTATACTGATGGATCCTCAAACGTCAAAGGCACAGGGCTTGGTATACTATTAAAATCGCCACAGGGGGACATAATACCCCACTCTATAGCTTGTGAGTTCCAAACCACTAATAATGAGGCCGAGTATGAAGCCTTAATTGCTGGTTTGCAAATTGCTAAGCATATGGGGATCAGGTACCTTGAGGTACATGTAGATTCATTATTAATTACAAATCACTTTAATGGATCCTATACTGTTAAAGGTGAAAAGCTAACCAATATTTAGAGATAGTCAAAGAGTTGGCACTCTCTTTTGTTTCCTTTAGTTTGACACAGGTACCAAGGGAAGAAAATACAGAAGCTGATGCATTGGCTAACTTAGGATCATCCTTGAAGATCCCGAAGGACATAAGTATCCCCATTATCCATATCTTGGCTCTTGCCATCGAGGATCATGTGGCCATGGAAGTAGGGGAGGATTCTGCAATTATCCCTAGTGAGGATACTCAATCTTGTTCAGGATCAGGATCATGGATCTCACCAATCATGAGATACTTACAACACGGAGAGATTCCTACGGGAGAAAATCCTAGGGCTTTCAAAATTAAGGTATCTCAATTGACAATCTTAAATAATATGTTGTATAAGCGATCTCTTGCAGGACCATATTTAAGATGCATTGAGGATCCTGAAGTCCAAGAAGTTTTAAAAGACTTCCATGAAGGAGATTGTGGAAACCACACTGGGGGCAGGACATTGTTCTCAAGGATCCTAAGGACAGGATACTACTGGCCAACTATGAAAAGGGATGTTGTGGAATATGCTAAGAAGTGTGATCCTTGTCAGAGACACAACAATATCCTTCATCAGCCGGCTGAATTTCTACATCCTATATCCTCCTCTTGGCCATTTATGAGATGGGGCATGGATATAGTTGGTAAGCTCCCTAAGGCACCTGGTGGAAAAGTGTTCATGCTAGCCATGACTGATTACTTCTCCAAGTGGATAGAAGCTGAAGCTTTTGCCCAAGTCAGAGAAAAGGAAGTTATATCCTTCATTAAAAGAAATATTATAACTAGATTTGGTATTCCTTCTGAAATTATATGTGATAATGGTTCCCAATTTATTGGGGGCAGAACTACTAACTTTTGTGACAGCTGAGGGATTAAGATGATAACATCAACACCAGTCCACCCACAAGCTAATGGTCAAGCAGAATCATCCAACAAGATCATCATCAACAATTTGAAGAAGAAGCTTGGATCCAAGAAAGGGAAATGGGCAGAAGAATTACCTTATGTGCTTTGGGCTAATAGGACAACCCCTAAGAATGCTACTGGTCAAACACCATTCTCTTTGGTATTTGGGGCAGAATCAGTGATCCCAACAGAAATGGTGGTTCCAACTGCTAGAACAAGTACCCGTGATCCTGAGGGAAATGATGAGAACTTGGCTCAAGACCTGGATACTATTGAGGAAATCAGGGATCTGGCTAGGATAAGGATGGCCAGTTATCAACAAAGAATGGCTGGTGCTTACAACAGAAATGTCAGGATCAGGAAATTTCAGATTGGTGATATGGTATTAAGGAAAGCATTTCAGAATACCACAAATCCTGTTGATGGAAAATTGGCACCAAAATGGGAAGGCCCTTATTTGATTGAAGCTGAAGCAGGAAATGGGGCATATAGATTGCTGACGATGGAAGGTGATTTGTTACCAAGAGCTTGGAATGCTGTCCATTTGAAGAAATATTTCATGTGAGCAGGATCCTCATGGCACAGATGATCCTTACATTAGGGGTATCCTGGAAGGATCCTTAAAGCATCAATGATCCTTACTATGGTAACGTCCTAATCTTGAACTATTTCATTTCCTTATTTTCTCATATAAGGATAAGGATCATGTGTCCTTCATCCTTATCTCACACGATTTTGAGTTTTGAAAGTTCAAGTATCCTTAGCAAAGCGTTTATTATCTACAGAAGCAATCCAGTGCCTTGGGTTTAACCCCAGTTATTTGGGCTTGACCCCAGTTCCACCTGTAGCGCATGATGATCCTGGTATAGTTCAAGGCAGTGGGACCAGTACTCGCTTTAAGGGCTGATAATTCCATTGTACTGGCTATACCTAGGATCCTACATATAATGGTAGACGTACCATACATCCGTTCCTAAGGTTTCTAACGTTTTCACGTTAGCTAAGGTTTTGGCATTGTCATGTCACTAAGTTTGGATAGTCGCCAGTTAGGGCCATACTCCAGTTTACATACGATCCTTGGACTAGTCCCCAGTTATCCTTGGGCTTGTCCCCAGTTATCCTTGGGCTTGTCCCCAGTTATCCTTGGGCTTGTCCCCAGTTATCCTTGGGCTTGTCCCCAGTTGCTAACTCTTATCTTATGTTGGCTTAGTCCCAAGTTATGCTCTATTTCAGGTCCTTGAAGTTAAACAACTAGGGATCCTTGATCCTTACTTATCTCTAAGGTTTATCTTGTAATTGTCCTGATTATGGTACTAAGGGTTAGGATCCTAACTTGGATCCTCAGGTATGATCCTTAACTATTTTTAATTCTATTCGTTGTTTATTTGAATAACCCTTGAAATTTGACAACTAAACTTATGATCCTTAAAATATATACTACTTTTTGGGATTTTTCAACTATAGGATATTTGATCATGGATCATATCCTAAATGTTTTCAATCGGACTTATTCCAAATTGCCTATTTAATAAGTGTACATCAAAACAATTGAGAATTAAAGGAACCAAAAGGATAATAACACAAGATAAGCGACAAAAGATTAAGATTTTATTTATTAACAAAAGATTAACCCTTAAAAGGTTGTCAAAATTACCTACCCCGAGCATCTACCAGCAATACGTGGCCCGTCCGCTGGGGTAGGTAAAGGGTGTCCATGATAATAGATTCAAAGTAGTGCAGGAATATAAAGGCGGCAGGATCACAATGGCTTCATCCCCCAAACAGAGGATCCCTCCACCATTTGCAATCCTGCCTATTGTCTGAAGGATCCTAGATCCTTAATCCTAAAAACTATTGTTCAGTACAAACCATTAAATTGTTCAACAAACTACCATCAAACAAAAAAAATTGGGCTCCGGCTATGTCTAGAAGTTTCCATCATCGCCCAATCATGCAGCCTAGACCTTCACTGCATCACCACCTCCGGCTCCACTTGCTTCACCACCTTGATCCTTGCCACTGCCTCCAGCCTCAATTGTCAGGATCTCTTCAGCCTCCTCTTCATCATCCAGTTCAGCCAGCCTTGCCTTCCAGCCCTCCACATCCCAGGTGCTCCTGTCAAAGTCAGGATCCTGAGCCTCCAAGGCCATTTGCAGCTTGGTCTTATACATCGCTATGGCGGCAGAGACTTTGGCATCCTCGGTGATCTCATGCCTCTCGTAGTCAAAGTTGATCAACACCTTGGCCGTCTCCTTTTTGGCATTCTGGAGATCCTTCTGAAGATCGGCAATCTTGAGGTCCTTTAGCAGTGCAACCTGTTGGAGGTCAGCAATCTTACTATCCTGATCCTCAACGTGGCCAACGTAGTTCTCAATCTCAGCGAATTTCTGCAAAGAAGACAAAGGATAATTTAGGATCAGGTGATCCTCAAACAAGCAGGATATACAAGCAGGGACAGTGATCCTTACCTCACTGAAGTAGTCAAGGAATTGTTGGCGGATCAAGGGCAGACCTTGCAGGTCCTCAGCTTCGGAGGCCTTTCTCTTCTTGCCTCCCTTTCCTTTGAGGGGTGCCTTGGGGATTGAAGCAGTCGGGCTGGCAGGAGTCTTTCTCTTGGAGGATCTGACAGTGGTAAGATCAGTGACACTGAACTTTGAAGCAGATTTGGTGGATTTTCCAGCACCTACACAACCAAAACAAGATAAGTATCTTAATTTCACGTGTATTTCATTATTTATTTGAATTTTTAAGCAAAGATACTTACTTGACATCGTGACAGAACCTGAGGATACTTCCTGAGAATCTTGGGTGGTTGTCTTGAAAGATCTTGTTTCAGGATCAAGCCTCTTGAACGCGGCGAGTCTCTCTTTAGCAGCAGGAGTCAGTCTAAGATGTGAAACGGAGATAGCTGCACAACAAGAAAGCAAAAGAATGTCAGTGATTCTTATATTAAAGGATAAGTTCTCTGGTGATCCTTCTCAGGATCCTCCATCCTACCATGGGTAGCCCACTTCTTGGGTAGATCCTTCCCATCAGGGATAGAATCTCTCTTGAAAAAAAAGAAACGCCGCTTCCAGTTGGTATCATTTTTGGTAGCTTTGAAGATCGGGTGTTCCTCACCAGGTTTACGTTTGAACAGATAATGATGGGAACCAAAGGTAGTGAGATCATACAATTCTCCCAGTTCTGCCATGCCTAAGTCTATCCCCTCCTGCTCGATGATCCTTTCAAGGGTATACAAAACCCTCCAGATCATCGGCATGGCTTGGATATAAGATATGCCGGATAGGGAAAAGAAAGATTGGGTGAAAGCTGGAAAGGGATATGTAGCCTATGGTGAACGGGGTAACAGGAAACGCAACCCAGTTATCAGAAATATGATCACTGAGGGCGTTGGGATCAAACGATTTAAACACAGTGTTCGCCGGGAAGCAGTAGCGGGTCCTATCAATTTGCGGATCGGAGAAGCAACATCGTTCTTTTATGGAATCTTCGATGATTCCCTGGCTCTTTAGCGGACTGTTCTTCGTGTGATCCTTAGATGGGGAGTTTCGGAGCAACATTTGGGCGGAATAATGAAAAGAGAAGGAAAACAGAGCAAAACAAGGAAGAAGATGAATACCTGTTTATCTTCGGAATGCAGTTATAAAGGGAGTAACACTGAAATTTAAATGCAGACGATCCTATCTATATCTCCTATTTATAATCATGATTCTGCAGGGATGTCACTTCTGTGACGTCATAGTTGCAATGGATAGTTCTACATCAACGGCTATATATCCGTTAGTTAGTTACGGATTAGATCAAGAAAACATAACTCGTTCATTTTACATATTACTCCTTATATTTTGGGGGCAATTGTTAGGGGAGGATTTTCTAACAATTAGTGATCCTTACTTGTTATCCTAATAGTGATCCTTACTTCTGTGACAGATGGTGATCCTCAGAAGAGCTTCAGGATCAGGATCATGTATCACCCTAAGGATCCTCATACTAACGATTGGCTGTTTATATTTCGTATTGTTTTGCAGGAGTAATAAGCTTGACTTGGTCTTGGCAACGTTACTATGGAATATTCCACGGGTATTTCGCACACGTTTGAATGGAAATGGACGTTGTGGAGAACGTGGGAGCATGGCACAAAAGTCGGACAGTTTGTTAGCTTAGTTAGCTTTTATTTTTAAAGGGGTGACGAGCTATTTTTAGAACACTTAGCCATTTTCAGCTACATACACTCTCGTACAACTGCACTCTCGAAGCTTTCAGCAAACACTTAACAGTTTTCACACACTTTTACACAATTAACCATAGTGATCCTTGTACCTAGCTCGTCACTATCCGAAGTTGTAAACATTTATTGATTTATTTGAGCTTGGTGATCGGTAGTTTCCATCACCCGAGGTTTTTTATGCCGGAGATCATCCATTGATCAAGGGCTTTTTCCTCGTATAAATCCTTGTGTTGTTTGTGCAATTTACATCGAAGTGATCCTTATTATTGTTCTTCATTTCAAGCATCATTCCCCGTAACTAAGAGTTTGGTTGCATTATCCTCATTAGATTTTTGACCAAAACAGTTTCTATCTTAGCTCGCTATCCCATTTAAAAATAGAAAATATCTAAGCTAACAAACATTCCGCAAATGGTGCAAGTCCTCCACGATCTCCATAACGTCTATTTCAGTCTTGCACGTGCGGAATAAACATGGAATATACTCCAGGAATATCGCCAAGACCAAGTCCAAGCTCGTACTCCTGCAAAACAACATCATATTCAAAGTAGACAATCGTTAGAATAAGGATCCTTACTATGATCCATGATCCTGGTCCTGCAACACTCCTGAGGATCACTAGCTGAAATAGAAGCAAGGATCACTAAACCCAACAGTAACTGAGGATCACTGATCATTGGTAAATCCACCCCTAACACCTATGATCTAGTATATGAACCTAGAAATGCCATAAAATCTCAGGCTCTAGTTGACTTTGTGGCTGATTTCAGTAGTGATATTCAAAATGAAGTAGACCTAGAAGTACAAGAGCTAGGAGAAAATTTAGAATCTTGGACATTATATACTGATGGTGCATCTAATGTAAGAGGTGTAGGTTTGGGTATACTACAAAAATCGCCACAGGGGGACATATTACCCCAGGCTATTAGGTGTGAGTTTCCTGCCACTAATAATGAAGCAGAATATGAAGCTTTGATTGCAGGATTAGAGTTAGCCAGGAATATGAATGTTAAAAATTTACAAGTATTTGTTGCTTCCTTGTTAATTACTAATCATTTTAATGGATCCTATGCAGTTAAAGGTGAGAAATTAATCGAGTATCTCGAAATTCTCAAAAAACTAGCATGATATTTCGATGTTTTTACACTTGAACAGGTACCGAGAGAGGATAATGCTGAAGCAGATGCCTTGGCTAATATAGGATCATCAGTCAGGATACCGGAGGGAACCCAAATACCAATATTACATATCCTATATCCTGCGACGGATCTTCTCAAATCTCAGGACAAGGAGGTAGTAAGTATCCAGGATCCTGATGATGAGTATCCTGAGGAGGATCCTAAGTCCTGGACGGCTCCAATCATGAGATATTTAAAGGAAGGACACATCCCAAAGGATGAGAATCCTAAGGCCTTTAGAATGAAGGTATCATGATTCACTATTATAAATAATGTTTTGTACAAGAAATCTCTTGCAGGACCATATCTGAGGTGCTTGGAGGATCCCGAAACCAAAGAAGTGCTTCAGGATATACACGAAGGGGATTGTGGTAACCATACCGGGGGCAGGTCGTTATTCTTAAAAGTATCAAGAACGGGATACTATTAGCCGACGATGAGAAAAGATGCTGCAGAATATGCTCGAAGATGTGATGCATGTCAAAAACACAGTAATATATTACATCAGCCTGCTGAACCACTGTATCCTATTGCTTCTCCTTGGCCATTCATGAAGTGGGGAATGGATATAGTAGGAAAATTGCCAAAGGCTCCAGGGGGAAAAGTCTTCATGCTGGCAATGACTGATTATTTCTCTAAGTGGGTTGAAGCTGAAGCATTTGTTCAAGTTAGAGACCAAGAAGTAGTATCCTTCATAAAAAGGAACATCCTGGCCAGGTTTGGGGTACCAGCTGAGATAATTTGTGACAATGGTTCTCAATTTATAAGTAAAAGGACTTCTGACTTTTGCAAGAGTTGGGGAATTAAAATGATCACATCCACACCGGTGCATCCTCAAGTGAACGGACTATCAGAATCCTCGAACAAGATAATTGTTAACAACTTGATAAAGAGACTAGGAGCTAAGAAAGGAAGATGGGCAGAAGAATTACCCTTTGTTTTGTGGGCTGATAGAACGACAATAAAAAATGCAACCGGCCAAACCCCATTTTCTTTAGTATTTGGAGCAGAAGCGGTGATCCCAACAGAAATGGTGATATCTACGGCGAGATCCAACATCCGGGATCCTGAGCAGAATCCTGAAGCCCTATGCCAAGAATTAGATACTATCGATGAGACAAGAGATGCAGCAAAGCTAAGGATGGCAGCATATCAACAGAGGATATCCAGAGCATATAACAAAAATATAAGGACTAGAAGGTTTCAGGTTGGAGATTGGGTATTGAGAAAGGCTTTTCAGAATACTACTAATTCTGTTGATGGAAAGTTAGCTCCTAAGTGGGAAGGACCTTATGAGATTGAATCAGAATCAGGGAAAGGAGCATACCAACTCAAGAATATGGAAGGGGATATGCTACCAAGATCCTGGAATGCTATACACCTAAAACTCTATTTCAAGTGAGTTTAGAATTTAATTTCTAACTCAGGATGGTATGAATTCTATCTCTTTTAATATATTTGATATTATTTATTCTTTTGAACCCAATACTGACTTAAGCATCGGAGGGGTGTTAGCCAGGCTAACACCCACCTTAGTTTACAGTTGTTTTGTAGTATATGCTTCGGGATATAACTCCAGGATACACACTCAGGATACTTCGAAAGACTAGAGGATTCGCCCCCTCTCTCACGTTTAAGGGATCCTGATCCCTTCACAGGTTTAAAGGTGTTCACCTTTCTCTCGAATTGGGTTTAAACACCCCGCCTGGAGCGCAAGTTATCCAGGGATAGTTCAAGATAGCGGGACCAGTCCATGTAAAAGTGGCTGACAATTTCGTTATTGTTGCCTATATCCCGGATCCTAAAGGTATATGAGGATTGATCACCATCTCTCGCGAAAGGGTATTTTCATACTCTCTAAGGTTTAAAGTTTATACACTCCTGCCTGTAGCGCATGAAAACTTGGGATTTACCCCAGAATACTTATGGGTTTATCCCCAGAACACTAAGGATTTTTCTCTAGTACATTTTAGGGTTTATCCCCTGTAATACAAAAATTATTCAAACAGTTGCAATTGATGTCCAGAAAATTTCTAAGTGTTCAAAGACATAATGCACAGGGAAGATTCCTACTGTAACAACTGCGCAAAGCTCGAAGGATCTGTTGGTGCATGTTTTGTGACAACAGCTTAGATTTGGTCTTTGGATATCTTGTAATTAGTAAAACGATAAACAGTTAGCGGGTTTAGCTTTGTAATAGTTTGTAATAGTGAAGTAAGAGTGATTGGGCCAAACCAAACCCACGTATGGGGGAGGGTTTGTGAATTGGGCCTTGCCCAATACCTAGCCCATATGCAAAGCCTTGTCCTATATAAACCAAGCTTAGCATTAGGGTTTAGGTTAATCTTCTAATCACCTTAATCACTTGGAGAGAATTCGTGAAAGACAAAGGCTTGGACGAATTAGGATCTTGATTGATTGTAATCGTTACGAAGATAATCAATAAAGATCGGGTTTGTAGTGATTCGTGTTTTCTACACTTTTCTGTGAAATCTGATCTAGAGGATTCCGCACTCTAGGTTGGATCGACGATTCTGTTACGATCCGCACGCGTTACGGGACTTACAATTGGTATCAGAGCTTTCGGCTCTTGATTGGCTTGGTTCAGAATCGTTTTTGCAGAAAAATCGGCGTTTTTGAAGTTTTTGGAGGCTGTTTCGGAGATCTGCTACTGATTTCGGATAAAACACAAGCATTTCGGATCATTTCTGATCAAAAGGCTTGCATTTCGGACTGTTACTGATAGAAATCTTGCATTTCTGATCAATTTCGGACCAAAAATCATCCATTTCGGATTAACAGCTTCAATTTCGGACACAACTACATCAATTTCGTATCCATTCCTGATTAAAAAGTTGCATTTCGGACCAGAATTCAACCATTTCGGACAAAACTGGTGTGATTTCGGATCAGACTGTTCATTACGGATTAGTGTGCATCATTTCGGACCAGAAGAACTCATTTCGGACCAGGAGGTGGTCATTACGGATTTAGGACCATTTCGGACAATTTCGGACCATTTCGGAAGGGGTGGAATTTTTCTTGGCTTGCGTAAGAAAAATTTCACTGTTTCGCGTTTAAAAAACTATCCGTAACTTATTTGGACAAATTGTTTGCACCGTTGGGTTCGTTGGATTTTTAGGACAAAAAAAAAACAGATTTCGGACACAATTTAGTAAAAACAGATTTCGAACACAATTTGTACGGTTTTCCCAGTCTGATTACGTTAAAATGTCGAGCATGACTAAATTCAACGAACTCTTAAGGATGGAGCATGAGGTTGGCACAACCAACAAACCACCTAAGATGATGAGGGTGGAAAACTACTTGACATGGAAGGATAGGTTTCAATCCTTCATTGAATATCAGGACACTCGCATGTGGATCTGTATTGCTGATGGGTACACAAACCCTACACATGACTTTGAAGGCAGACCTCGTGTCACAGCCTATGTGAACATGCAGGAGAATGACAAAAAGATGTATGAGGTTGAAAAGAGAGCCCTGGCTGCCATCAAGATGTCCCTACCTGATAGTATCAAACATACCTTTAAGAAGTACACTACTTCAAAGGAAATGTGGGATGCTCTAGAGAAGAGATATGAAGGAAATCCTGATGTCAAAAAGAACAAAGTTGATCTTCTGAAGAAGCAATTTGCTGTGTTTAAGCACATGAAGAATGAGTCACTTGAGGACATTATCACTCGATACTACCATCTGATGTCAGAGCTGGATAATTATGATATAGACTGCTATTCTGACATAGAGAAAAATGACAAGCTGCTAGATGCCCTGCCTGCTAAATGGGATATTTACACTATCATGATAAAGGGAGAAGCTGACTATGAAACAAAGGAGCTGGAAGAAGTTGTTGGAAAGCTAAGAGCTTATGAGCTCAGCATGAAGAAGAAGGACACTGGATATGATCAGGTTCAAGATCCAGGGATGTATAATGGGCTTACATCTTCGTCATCTCATGATGCTTCTAGCGACTCAGCCACTGCTTTCCTTTCGTGTGATAATGAGCAGGTTACAGTGAATGAGGATGGTGATGTGTGCTTTGTGGCAGCTGCAGGAGGATCAACAGGAGTTAAGAGACAATCAGCTTCTAAGCAAACAAGCAGTGTAAAGTCAATGCCAATGAGTGTGAAGTCTGCTGAAGAACATCTTGCACTACTTGCTTCCTTTGTTGCCTCTTATGAGAACTACATTCAGGGGAAGATATCTGATCCTGCTACCTTAGATGAAGACTATGATCAGATTGACCCCGATGATCTAGAAGAGATGGATTTACAATGGCAGATGGCCATGATTTCGAGGCGTGTGAAGAGGTTCATGAATAGAACTGGAAGGAAGTTTGTGGGGCAGAATGTTGGTTTTGACAAGGCAAAAGTCAGGTGCTTTAACTGTCAGAGTTATGGTCACTTCGCCAGGGAGTGTCAGAAACAAAAGCATGAGACTTCGAGCCAGAGTTCAAACAATAGAAATTCATCAAACAACTCTAACTCAAGGGCGTTGATCTCTACTGCAAGAGAGGGTTCGTATGACTGGAGCATTCACTTGGAAAAAGATGAGAATGTTACACAAGCATTTATGGCAGAGATCGTGCCAGTTGAAGAAGCTGAAACTAAAGCAAATGCTGAGAAAGAAAGTGATGCTGAAGTAAAGAAGGTTGATCAGACAACAGAAGCTGAAGAGGAAAAGCCAGAGTCTGAGCATGAAATGGAAGCTGATGAGAAAGATGAAATTATCAAAAAAATGGGAGCTCAACTTGCTGCTCTCATGGCCAACTCAGACAAAGCGACAGGAGAGGTAAGTAACTCTGCTACTTCTGTTTGTTTAAAGTGTCGTGAACTGCAGGGTGAAGTTGACAAATTGTCAACTCAAAACAAAAGTCTTGTGAGCGAAATGTCTAACGTAAAAGAATCAAATTTCTTTGCTAAAAGAAATGAGTCATCATATTTGAAAAAGATAAAAGGCTATGAAGCTGAAATTGAGGCTTTAACCTGCAAACTAAATGAAAAACTTCAAGTCATTGACTTAGCTCATGACATGATGGCTGAGAAAACAAAACAGATTTCTGATAAAAACAAAGAGTTGTCAGATGCACAACTTAAAATTGTTGAACTTGAAAAGAAGTTAGGTCAATTCAGAGATTCTACTTTTGTTATGAAACATATGATGGGTGGGTTAAAGAAAAGTAATGACAAGACAAGTGTGGGATTCCAAGGCTTTAATGAAGTCCCACCTCCTCTTAGTCATGACTATTCTTTCTTACCTGATGAAGATGAGTTCACAGACTTTTTGTCAACATCACCAAGTAGTTTCACATCTAGTCAAGGTGATGTGTTTGTGGATAATGATGCTAAGAAGGAAAATAACAGCAAACCTGTTTTGAAAAAGAAAAATACACCTTCTAAAAACAATAATCAAACTTTTGTTAAAAAGGTTAATTTTGTTCAAGGAAGTGATATGAAAACCAAAACAGCTGTTATCGAAAAAGAATCAAATGTAGAGTTTGCTAAAAACAAAAACATAGAAAAAGCTGAAATTAAGCAAACTGATCAAAATCCTTCTAAAGCATCATCATCTGAACCAGAATCTAGTTCAAAGACTTCAGGTGAGAAGTCTTCGAAAAGGAGATCGTGCTTCAAATGTCACACAAAGGGACATGTAGCCAGCTGCTGTCCAAATTGTTGGTGCAGTTGTCTGTCGACTACATCTTAGTTCGAGTCTTACGGCAGAGCTAATTGTATAGGAATAGGAGAGTAAGAAAGTTTGTATAGAATTAAAGTAATTGGACCGCTTATTAGTCCATTTAGGTTTAGGACCGCTTTTAGTGCATGATGATGGACCGCTTATGTGGTCATCATAGTGAACCGCTTATATGGTAGTCATGTGGATCGCTCATATGGACATGTCCATATGAGCGGCCCATAACTTCTATATAAGTGGTCCCAATGAGCGGTTCCAGGTAGAGAATATAGTGGTAGAGTACGTATGTGTGTGTAAAAAGGCGAAGCTCTGTCCGTTTGTCTCCACATTCTTGTAACTTGTTAGCGGATCAATAAAGGAGACTGTTAAATAGTGAAATCAAGCTTTACAAAGACTAATTCAATGAATTCCGCCTCTGAACTAGTCTAAGTGCTCTTCTGATCGACTCATCGGGTCAGCAAACGATCCTACACAAATAAAAAGGTTGAAGCACAAGTTAGTGAGAAACAAAGAGGGAAGTCACTAGAAAAGAACGGTGATAAAAAGGAAAGAGAGTCTAACTCTCCAAAGAAATCTGCTCCAAAGCAACAACAGGGTGTTGCTAGTGGTGTAGATAAGGCTGAAAAAGGAACTCCTCAAGTTCCTCGTTTTCAAAGAAATCAACCAAGATTTCAGCCTGAATCTACATCAGGCAGATATGAGAGACCTAGAAGTAGTTCACCAAGAATGAACAACCAAAATTCAAATAATTTTAGAAGCCAAGGTCAATATCAAAATCGACACCAAAATAATGGTGGTCGAACTTTTTACAACAATGGCTTTAGAAATTATAACAATCAAGCTTCTTGGAATCAAAACTCAAGATTTCAAAGGTCACATAGTCCAAACACATATAGGAACCCACAGGACCAGAGACCTTATGGAAATCACACCCCATTTCCATCAACAGGTCCAAGATCCAAGACTCCAGTCAGGAGTGATGGACATTGGATGGATGTTCCTGTAGTTGATGAATCTGGACGACCCAAGACCATCAAGGCTTGGGTCCCCCACTCTAACTAATCTTTTGGTTGGTGTGTGCAGGAGCTGCTAAGGAGGATTATCAACTTATGGTATGTTGATAGTGGCTGCTCCAGGCACATGACGGGGGATGCGAGGTTGTTTTCTGAATTTGAAGAATATGATGGTGGACATGTTAATTTTGCTGGTGCTAAAGGTGGTAGGATTACTGGAAGAGGAAAAGTGACGAATGGGAAGATCACATTGGACAAAGTGAACTATGTTGAGCAGCTGAAACACAATCTGATGAGCGTGTCACAAGTCTGCGACAAGGGTCACTCGGTCCATTTTATAAATACTGAGGCATTGGTGTTGAAACCGGGTTTGGTCATTCCGGACGATTGGATAGTGATGCGTGCACCAAGGAAAAATGATACTTATGTCATGGACATGGGTGCCAAAGATCCAACTGCTGCGGTGGCGTGTTTACTGTCAAAAGCATCTGAAGCTGACTCTATGTTGTGGCACAGACGCATGGCTCATATTCACTACCGCAAAATGAATTACATTATCAAAAATGAGCTAGTGAAAGGAGTTCCATTGCTGAGGTTTCAAGTGGAAGATAAATGTCTTCCATGTCAAAAGGGAAAACAACACAAGAAACCTCATAAGTCTAAAACAGTAAATTCCATTAATGCCCCTTATGAATTACTTCACATGGATTTATTCGGTCCAGTGAACGTAAGGAGCATAGGTGGAAAGTACTACTGTCTTGTTGTCACTAATGATTACTCACGTTATTCATGGGTTTTCTTTTTAGGTACTAAAGATGAGACACCAGAGATGCTGATTGATCTTTTTACAAAATTGGAAAACGTCCATGATGCTAGGATCAAGAGGATAAGGAGTGATAATGGCACGGAGTTCAAGAATCGGATTCTGGATCTCTACTGTCTTCGAAAAGGAATTGAACATCAATATTCCGCTCCTTACACTCCTCAACAGAATGGAGTCGCTGAGAGGAAAAACAGGACGTTGATTCAAGCCGCTAGGACGATGCTTTCAGATTCAAAGCTACCAGTTCTTTTCTTGGGAGAAGCTGTGAATACGACTTGCTACGTCCTAAACAAAGTTTTGACCGTTAAACGTTTTAACAAAACTTGTCATGAGTTGATGTTTAACGAAAAACCAAACTTAACTGGCTTTGAACCATTTGGATTACCCTGCACCATTGTGCGAAACAAAAATAAACAAAAATTCGGTGAGGTGGCAGACGAAGGCTACTTTCTAGGCTATGTGCCTGGCACACCGAATAAAAGGGTTTTTAATCTAAAAACTGGTAAAATTGAGGTTGTTTTTAATGTGGAAATTACTTCCTACAAGCCTCAACAATCAACGAGTGGTCCTGCTATATTATATGATTATGAAAGTGTTTATAAATCATTTAATATTCCTGAGGTTACTGATGCAGATGATTCTCAGCTGATTCAAACAGTGATTGGTGAAGACGATGAAGGCGAGTTCATGCCTAGATCGAATGTTGATATGTCAGATACTCCGGAAATTTCCCATGGTGCTGCTGATCCTGATTCAAGTGATAGTGAACCTGAACACAATCAGGGGGAGGACTTCATTAATCCATTTGCAAATCAGAATATTCAGGGGGAGGTTGGATCAAACCTGGGTGATAATCTGGAAGTCAATGCTGTTGCTACTACACGAGCAAATAGAGATCATCCGGTTGACATGATTCTTGGAGATCCTACTGCAGGTGTTCAGACTAGAAGAAGCATTGCAGCGAATTCTGGGTTATTTGTTTCGATTGAGAAAACTGGGATTGTGAATGAGTGCTTGTATAGCTGCTTTATTTCCCAAGATGAGCCGAAGAACTTTCATATGGCTCTTAAAGACAATTCATGGGTTGAAGCTATGCAAGAGGAATTGGCTCAGTTTGAGAAGTTGAAGGTCTGGGAGTTAGTAGACCTTCCTAAAGGTGAAAGAGAGATAGGCACTAAATGGGTATTTAGGTGCAAGAAAGATGAACGAGGTATTGTCACGCGCAACAAGGCTCGGTTAGTTGTCAAAGGGTTCAATCAGCAAGAAGGGATTAATTACAATGAAGTGTTTGCACCAGTAGCAAGGTTGGAGGCAATTCGTTTGTTTCTGGCTTTCGCTTCATTCAAGGGCTTCAAAGTTTACCAACTTGACGTGAAGAGTGCATTTCTTTACGAGAAAGTCCAAGAAGTGGTGTATGTCTCACAACCATATGGGTTCGTTGATCCAGACTATCCAGATCGAGTGTACAAACTTGATAAGGCATTGTATGGGTTACATCAAGCTCCCAGGGTGTGGTACGAGACACTGTCTACACATCTGCTCAAGAATGGTTTTGAAAGAGGTCAGATTGACAGTACACTATTCATTAAGCGAAAGAAGGAAGATTTTCTGCTGGTACAGGTATACGTGGATGACATCATCTTTGGGTCATCTGATGAGAACATGTGTAAAGAGTTTGAATAGGTGATGAAGAGCAAGTTTGAAATGAGTGCTATGGGTGAGCTGTCTTACTTTCTGGGATTACAAGTTGATCAGAAGGAGGATGGGATGTTTATTCATCAAACGAAGTATGTGTATGACATTGTGGATCGGTTCAAAATGAATGATTGCACTACTTGCAACACACCCATTTGCGAAAACCACAATCTCGGCCCAGATCATGAAAGCACTGAAGATGTTGATCCTACTCAATATAGGGCGATGATTGGTTCTCTGATGTACTTGACTGCTTCAAGACCTGACATCATGTTTGCCGTATGCTTGTGTGCCAGATATCAGGCGAATCCGAAAGAGTCACACATGAAAGCAGTGAAGCGCATTATTCGTTACTTGTAGGGGAAACCTAAACTTGGGTTGTGGTATCCAACTGATAGTGATCTGAGGTTCGTTGCTTACACTGATTCAGACTTTGGAGGATGCAAATCAAACAGAAAGTCTACAACAGGTGGTTGTCAGTTCTTAGGAGGCAGGATCGTGTCTTGGCAATGCAAGAAGCAATCCTGTGTGTCTACCTCTACGTGTGAAGCTGAATATATTGCTGCGGGTAGCTGTTGCTCTCAGGTTCTCTAGATTCAACAGCAGATGCGCGATTACGGTTTGGATTTCACTCGTACTCCTATTATGATAGATAATAATGCCACTATATCAATCACAAACAATCCCGTAAAGCACAGTAGAACTAAACATATTGACATACGTCATCACTTTATACGGGATTGTGCTGAAAAACGACTAATTGAATTACACCGAGTCGACACAGAAGATAACCTTGCTGATCTTTACACAAAAGCTTTTGATCGAGCTCGCTTTGAACACTTAGTCGAACTCAATGGGATGAGGAATCCTAAATAACTGGTTTTTCATAAGAATTTTGTAAATAGTTTACTGCTTTCTCAAAAATCAAAAATACAAAAACATTGAAAAACAAAAACATAAAAAATAGAAAATCAAAAATGAGTTTCACTGTGTGAAAAAGAAGAAATGATAGTACATCAGCAAGTAAAACTGTCACACTGAAATTGAACCACAATTGCTTAAATGTGATAGCAGCTTCATCATATGATGTACCAGTAGGCAAAAAGCATGAAATAATCAACTTACCAAGGTGATATAAACCTAAATGCACTGAGTATGAGTGGGGAACACATCAGTGGTGTATGGTTTAATGACCTTAATTCTTGCGTAGATAGATTGCCAAAATCTGAAGTTTTGGGTCTTTATACTGTTACTTCATCCGGGGATATCATGGGTGTCCTTCTGCTGCATCCAGATACATGCTGACCTAGACACACCCAGGATATCTTAAAAGAGCTAAAAATGCCAAAACCCTGAAAATAGCTCTCAAAGAGAGTCATTCAATAAGTGCAAAATGCACAATTCGTACCAAAAATGGTATCTGTCTTAGCCCTCGATAAGATATTTTGGTCTCTCTGCTGTACGGAAGTACTGACCTGTTCACCAATTATCTATCGTTGAAATACAAAACGGATGAATTCAGTATACTCACCTACTACGATGAATCTTTGTGCATACCTTGATCGCGGGGGTACATCCTGAAGTGGGACACGCTCGTATTTCGGTATTCTAAAATTACCTTAACGTATCATACGGTAATGGTACTTGAAATATTCATGCATTTTGTTTAAGTGGACAAACATACTGGTAATCGTCTTGAACTGCTTTTCACTAACACATTACAAAAAGAATTAACTAATTCTGTGAAACAGTTTGATTTTGCTGATATGATCTTCTTACCGGTGATTCTCACAAAAATAGAGTGTTTACTGCTTTTTGTTATGTATTTGCTTTCAGAAAATACAAAAATACAAAAATAGTGTCTTTTTCTGTTTAAAATTCTTAACGTACGGAAAACTGTTATTCTAGGAGGAACTGTTATCGATAGGGGGAGACGGTGTTAGTAAGTGAGTTCAAAAATTTTCAAATCAGCAGGTTATAGGGTGTTTTGTTTGAAATTGTGTGCGTGTTGGTGCTGAATGGAAAATGCTTAATCTGTAACACAGTTTAACAAATCTCTTGAATAATAATAATTTGTTTAACTTATGTTGAAAAATTCTTATGGTTTCTCGAGATGTTTGTTTTATAGTATACAGATTGAAGCTGTATGTTGCTGAAGAGTTGCTGTGAAGATGAGAGTTTGCTTGGATGCATGGTAGAACCTCCTTTCTACATTGCAGACAGAGTTGAAGAGTTGAACATTGCTATTCAAATGCTAAACTGGAGTTTACTCAAGCGCTAATGTTTTGAAGATTTGGTGATTGGATGCATCAGCTTAGGGGGAGTCTGTTGCTGACAGAAGCTGACAGAAGCTGTTAAAGCTGAAGCTATCCAAAGACCAAAAGACTTGAAGATTCTGAAGACTGAAGTTTCCTTTGCGAGCTATTGTCAAGGGGGAGTTTGTTGGTGCATGTTTTGTGACAACAGCTTAGATTTGGTCTTTGGATATCTTGTAATTAGTAAAACGATAAACAGTTAGCGGGTTTAGCTTTGTAATAGTTTGTAATAGTGAAGTAAGAGTGATTGGGCCAAACCAAACCCACGTATGGGGGAGGGTTTGCGAATTGGGCCTTGCCCAATACCTAGCCCATATGCAAAGCCTTGTCCTATAAAAACAAAGCTTAGCATTAGGGTTTAGGTTAATCTTCTAATCACCTTAATCACTTGGAGAGAATTCGTGAAAGACAAAGGCTTGGACGAATTAGGATCTTGATTGATTGTAATCGTTACGAAGATAATCAATAAAGATCGGGTTTGAAGTGATTCGTGTTTTCTACACTTTTCTATGAAATCTGATCTAGAGGATTCCGCACTCTAGGTTGGATCGACGATTCTGTTACGATCTGCACGCGTTACGGGACTTACAGGATCAAGCTTGGACCCGGTACACTAAGTGTCCAGACTGGGGACATCTTCGTTGGAAAGATTGTAAAAGGATTGGAGATTGGGAATAGGGTTGCACTCTACTTCTGGTATGATCTTTCCTTTATAAACCTTAGATTTTTGAAATTATGTTTGACAAACGCTTGATTATAACATTTATCATTATCCTGATTAGGATATGTTCTAAGGATATACTTTCAAAATATATTTTTAGAATATGTTTCAGGATATTTGGTTGGAATGTTTGGGACTTGATACTTGGGTCGAAAATTAAAATTGTATTCATGTCAAACATCTATTCTCAAAACAAGCTCTTTAAAATAAAAGTGAACTATCCTTTTTCTTTGGAAACTTTATCTGAATTGTTTGAATTATAAAAACCCTATTGGACAAAAGTCTTAATAGGATATTTGCGTGTATTCTGGTCAAGATATTTTCATAGTATTTGGATAAGACATTTGAAATATTGCAGTAAGTTTGGAACATTGAAATTCAAACTAAGCAATGCATAATAAGAATTGAAAAAGGACAATGATAGATAAGGTCAAAAGTAGGTTATATTATTAACATAACAAAAGTTGTGCTTCTGGTTTCATCTCAAACTGAGATCCATCCACCAAAAGCACAATTAGTTCCTGTTATGGGTGAAATTCTGAGCCCATATCCTGACTTTGTATCTTGATTTTTTATTAGTTGTATATGATCAGGATACCGGATCAGGATACCAGGCCAGGATATTGGTAACATCCTGGGGCAGTATCCTGACTATTACTAATGATTTGCTTGTAAACGTTGGTTACAAGGGACTAACGTTCATGAGGACCAAGTTATCCTAAAGACCCGCTCAAATTAGTCAGGATAAGGACGTTGATGGCGGAAGAATAGCTCTTGTAACGGTTGTCATTGAAGAAAGGCATGTTTCATGGGAGCTGGTCAAAGATATTAATGTTCCAACGGTCATGGAGGCTTAAATCCCGGAATTATGGTTAATATGCGCGTGGAAAACGAGTAGAAACAGCCCCCAACGTTCAGAATGGAATATTCCAAAGTATCCCGGAATAATAGGATAGTTTGTTAGTTTCTTTTACTATAAAAGGGATTGATCAGATCATAGGTAGACACAACTTTTTCCACACACTTTCACTCGCACACTTTACTCTCTAGCTTCTAGCAATCACTAAACACAAACACTTGTAATCAAATTTCATTGTAACACCTAGTTGATCCGCATCATATCCTGCACTGTATCCTGGTTATTCAAGCAATAAGAAGAACAAGGCAGCCGACAATTGTCAGCTCCCGAGGTTTTATGCCGGAGATCTAGATTGATCAAGGGCTTTCCTTGTACATCATGTGTCAACCTTTACATTTTTTCTCATTGTTTGATTACAGATACAGCTCGATATCCTAAGTCGTATCCTGGAAACTGTTTTTGCAAACAACTTAACCAATATATTTTCAACACACTTTTTAGCACACTACCTCACTTAACTAATTTGATCACTTAATTGCTTTGGTAATTTTTGACTAAAACAATTTGGCGCCCACCGTGGGCAAGTGGTGCTATTTTTTCTAAAAACTTTTGCAAGATCACTACTTGGTTTTGTATTTTCCAAACTTTTTACTACGTTGTTTGCAATGGCCTCGAGATCAAGCATGAGCTCTTCTACTGTGTCTGCTACAACTTCTGCAACAGTTGGTTCGGTGCCTCCTCCACCTTCACAAGTTCAGACTTTTCAGAGGAGAAATGAAAGCCACACACCGAGAGAAATTCCTGCTGCTCAGAATGTTTCTAGATCCGGAAATTCAGGGAGAACCCATATCCTTGCTTCTGATAACGAAATTCTATCTTTGTTTGGTAGTATACAGGAACAAATGAAGAGGCAGCAAGAAACTAACCAGACGATCATGAAGGATATACAACTCTTGAAGTCAAACTCCAGGAAACCTATGGAGGATACAACTACTCCTCTATAGCCCAGGATGCTGATCTTTAGTTCATCAACATTTACCGAGGATAATCAAGGCAACATGATACTGAATCAGTCCCGGAGCAACATGCTGGAGATACCATCATCCGCCAGGATATCGACCGTGAGGGATCCAGGATATGGCCCAGGATATGGTCCAGGATATGGCAAAAGCCAACAGGCTGGTAACATGTCTGCCAATATCAGTATCCCTGCTACTAATAATTCTGATTCTTTGCAGGATATAGGTGTAACACCAGTATTGACCTGGGAACTTAAAAAATTGAAGGATATGATATCAAGTGTTCCTGGAATAGTGCAGGGCCTATACCGAAAGTATCCCAGGATAGTCACAGGATATCCCGATTTGCTCATCCAATTTGTGATGCTAAAATTCCAAAAAGATTCCAGACTCCCAGCATAAAGTTGTATGATGGGACGACAGAT
The DNA here is from genome assembly GCF_002127325.2 of Helianthus annuus. NCBI lineage: Eukaryota > Viridiplantae > Streptophyta > Magnoliopsida > Asterales > Asteraceae > Helianthus > Helianthus annuus. The sequence goes on from NC_035438.2 coordinate 35,950,166, forward strand.
CCTGAGGAGCATATTGCCTGGTATAGGGAAAGGATGGAACCAAATCCAATCCTACCTGAACTTAAGGAAGCATGCTTATGCAAAGGCTTCGGTTCAACTTTAACAGGATCGTCTTTAAAATGGCTTTTAAATGTTCCACCTTATTCAATTACATCATTTTCTCATTTAGTTAATTTGTTTATTAGTCAATTTTCTTGTAGCAGGAGCTTTGAGAAACTAACAAGTGATCTTTACAGGATAGCACAGGGACCTCAAGAATCCCTGTGGGACTATGTTAACAAATTTAGTAGAGAATCCCTGGATATCCCGAACTTTGATGTTGCCACGGCAGTACAAGCGTTCAAAATGGGGTTACAGAAGGATTCTCAATTTTATCAAGATCTAGTAATGAATCCTTGCAGGAACTTGGACGAAGCTTGGAACAAGGCCTTAAGATACATAAGGCTCGAGGATGACAAGAAAATGCAAGAGAGGATGAATGCATCCTCAACACATGAATCAACTAACAGGAAGTTAGAATCCTCGTATAAACCATATCGCTCTAAGCCATATGGCCGGAATGACAACAAAAAAGTGAATGTTGTTGAAGACGAGGATCCTGAGGAGTATCCTGAGTTATCTGAATATTGTTTTTCTGTTAATATACCTGAACTGATGTATGCTATGCAGGGTTTAGGAGACAAAGCAAGATGGCCCCGGAAGAATCAACAAAAAACTGATTGGAAGGATAAATCCAAGTGGTGTGCCTTCCACGAGGATTTCGGACATGTTACTGAGGATTGCATTGCTTTAAGGAAAGAAATAAGCTATCTCTTGAGCAAGGGATATCTGAAGGATCTCCTGGGAAGAAAGAAGAATAAGGGTCAGGATACTGAGAAGGATCCTGAACGAGCAGCATTACCTCCTGCGGATGCCAAGATGATTAATTTCATTTCAGGAGGATCCGACATTTGCGGGACATCATGTTCTGCGGCGAAAAGACACATGAAGGAGGCCAAGGCAGAGAGAGGAGATAAGCCAACCAGGATGTCAACCCTCACGACTGATAAACTGATCACGTTCGATAGCGATGATAGGATACTGTCCAGGATCCTCACCATGATGCTTTGGTAATAACCTTATATGTTGCTAACCATTTTGTACGCAAGATACTGGTGGATAATGGCAGCTCCGTCAACATAATTCAACTAGAGACATTGAAGAGGATGAATGTATCCCCGATCGATATTACTTCGAAATCCACCGTACTTGTTGGGTTCAGTGGAGAAGCAAGGAGTACCGTGGGAGAGATAAAGTTTCCCGTGTATGTTGAAGGGGTTAACTCAATGCAGCGCTTTTGTGTCATGGACTCCTTATCCTGCTATAACATTATATTAGGTAGGCCTTGGATCCATGATATAAAAGTTGTGCCGTCAACCTATCATCAATGCATCAAGATCCCAACCCCTTGGGGAGTTGTTAAAGTAGATAGTGACCAACTGGAGGTGAAGGAGTGCTACTCATCCTCCATGAAATCCTCTACAAAGCCTAATGCAGCATAGCAATTAAAGATACGGGCCCAGGATATCGCAGAAGCTTTGGAGCAGGATGTGAAAAAAGTTATCCTGGATCAAGATAATCCAGATATCTCGATGCTCGTAGGGGCCAATATCCCGCAGGATATTGAGCATCAATTGACTAACTTTTTGAAATGTAGGATGCCAACATTTTCATGGAAGCATGAGGATATGACAGGTATATCCAAAGATGTTATTACTCACAAGCTTGGTATTGACAGGTCATTCAAGCCTGTCCAGCTGAAAAGAAGGAAATTCGCTCCAGAACGAAATTTAATCATTCGGGAAGAAGTAGACAGATTGTTTAAGTCCAAAATGATCAGAGAGGTTAAGTTTCCGAGATGGCTAGCAAATGTAGTTTTGGTACAAAAGAAAAATGGAAAATGGAGAGTTTGTGTAGACTACACAGACCTAAACAAAGCTTGTCCAAAAGACCCATTCCCTCTTCCTCATATCGACTCAATGGTGGATGCTACTATCGGCCATGAAATGTTAACCTTCATGGATGCATCCCCAGGATTTCAGCAGATCCAGATGGAACCTTCAGACCAGGAGGATACTGCCTTCATGACACCAACAGGTATTTATTGTTATACTGCTATGCCTTTTGGTTTGAAAAATGCAGGTGCAACGTATCAAAGATTGGTAAACATGATGTTCAAAGACAAATTGGGGGACACTATGGAGGTGTACATCGATGACATGGTGGTGAAATCTAAGAAGGCTGAGGATCACCTCTAGGATATTAAAGCAGCATTTGATATCCTGGATCAGTATAACATGAAGCTAAATCCTGCTAAGTGCCATTTTGGAGTGGGGGCAGGAAAGTTTCTAAGATATATGGTGACTAAAAGAGGGATAGAAGCGAGCCCAGAACAGATCAAATCCATCCTAGATATCAAATCACCTTCTAAGATGAAGGATGTTCAAAGACTGACAGGACGAGTAGCGGCATTAAACAGATTTATCTCAAGATCCTCAGAAAAATGCAAGGAATTTTATGATATCCTGAAGAAAAATAAGAAGTTTTAATGGGGGGAGAAGCATGAAGCAGCCTTGCAGGATTTGAAGCAATACCTCTCAACCGCACCTCTACTAATGAAGCCTAAGGATGGTGAACCATTATCCCTGTATCTTGCAGTATCAGGGAATGCAGTAAGTGCTGTCCTTGTAAAGGATCATGAAGGTCAGCAGTATCCTGTTTATTATGTTAGCAAAAGTTTATTAAATGCTGAAACTAGATATTCTCATTTAGAAAAGTTGATATTGGCTCTAGTTATGGCATCAACAAAGCTTAGACATTACTTTGAAACACATATGATTCATGTCAAAACCAATTATCCTGTTAAGAATGTGCTTAGGAAACCTGAGATGTCAGGTAGAATGGCTAAATGGTCAGTAAAGTTAAGTGCCTATGATCTAGTGTACGAACCTAGAAATGCCATAAAATCTCAGGCTTTAGCTGACTTTGTGGCTGATTTCAGTAGTGATATTCAAAATGAAGTGGACCTAGAAGTACAACAACTAGAAGAAACCTTAGAATCCTGGACATTATATACTGATGGTGCATCTAATATTAGAGGAGTAGGATTGGGTATACTACTAAAATCGCCACAGGGGGACATAATACCCCAGGCTATTAGATGCGAATTTCCTGCCACTAATAATGAAGCAGAATATGAGGCTTTGATTGCAGGATTAGAATTGGCTAAGAGCACTAATCATTTTAATGGATCTTATGCAGTTAAAGGTGAGAAATTAATTGAATATCTTAATATTCTCAAAAAATTAGCAGGATATTTCGATATTTTTACACTGGAACAGGTACCAAGAGACGATAATGCTGAAGCGGATGCCTTGGCAAACTTAGGATCATCAGTCACGATACCGGAGGGAACCCAAATACCGATACTTCATATCCTGTATCCTGCCATGGATCCCTTCAAAGCTCAGGATAAAGAGGTAACAAGCATTCAGGATCCTGGTCATGATCCTGAGGAGGATACTGGATCCTGGATGACTCCAATCATAAGATATCTCAAAGAAGGACACGTTCCTGACAATGAAAAGCCTAAGGCATTTAGGATGAAGGTATCACGATTCACCATTATAAATAATATTTGGTATAAGAAATTTCTTGCAGGTCCATACCTAAGATGCTTGAAGGATCCTGAGGCCATGGAAGTGCTTCAGGATATACACGAAGGGGATTGTAGTAACCATACTGGGGGCAGATCTTTATTCTCAAAAGTATTGAGGACAGGATACTATTGGTTGACAATGAAGAAAGATGCTGCAGAATATGATCGAAGATGTGATGCATGTCAGAGAAATAGCAACATATTGCACCAACCAGCTGAACCATTATATCCTATAGTTTCCCCTTGGCCATTCATGAAATGGGGAATGGATATAGTGGGAAAGTTGCCGAAAGCTCCAGGAGGAAAAGTTTTTATGCTAGCAATGACCGACTATTTTTCTAAATGGGTTGAAGCTGAAGCATTAGAGACCAAGAAGTAGTATCCTTCATAAAGAGAAATATCCTGACCAGGTTTGGAGTATCAGCTGAGATAATCTGTGACAATGGTTCTCAGTTCATAAGCAAGAGGACCACTGACTTTTGCAAGAGTTGGGGGGATCAAAATGATCACATCTACCCCGGTACATCCTCAAGCAAATGGGCAAGCAGAATCCTCAAACAAGATAATAGTCAACAACCTGAAAAAGAGACTAGGAGCTAAAAAAGGAAGATAGGCAGAAGAACTACCCTTTGTTTTGTGGGCTGAAAAATACACTCCCGCCTGTAGTGCACGAAAATTTGGGATTTTCCCCAGGATACTAAGGGTTTATCCCCAGTACAGTAAGGGTTTATCCCCAGTAAAACTAAAGTTTTTAACAAGATTGCAAAGATATGACAAGCTGTGATTACACACATTCTTTGTGGATAAGAAGCTACGAAGTTTAATCACAAAGTGAAGAAATACTCAAGTATGTCATGCACTGATGCAATATCCTGCACAGACAGGGGACATCCATGCCGGGGACATTGCAAAGGATTCAAAGGTTAAGATTGGGAATTATTGCCTAAGTGTTTCTGGTATGATTTATTATTTTTCAAGTCTTGAAAACCTTATCTAAATGATCTAAGTTTTATATAAAATTATATTCAACCAAGTTTTGTTTAACATTTTGATGATAAAAGTATTGAACAGTATCCTGACCAGGATATTTGATCAGGATATTCAAAACATACCTTTCAAAATAAAAACATAACAACAATGAATAAGGCTAAAAGGTTAGTTTATTATTATTGGTCCAAAATATTGTATTCTTGGTTTCATCTCAAAAAGAGACCCATTCACCAAGAACACAATTAAGTTTTTAAAGCATATTTACATAAATAGTTGAACGCTTCGTCCTGAAAACACAGGATCCCCCCACCTTCAACTGTCAAACTATTCTACTTGCAGGAAATTAAAATTGTTCTAAGTGCAGGACGATCAGATGATTTAGACCCTACAAAATACAGGTATCATTAAAGACAAACTAACCAGGATACAGGTTCAGTATATGTGTACGGGATACAGGATCTGGATACTTACCTTATTAGGGAAGGAGATCATGGGCTCGATGGATTCCATGAAGCAAGGTCACCATAATAGAAACCTTCGGCAGCAGCAGCAGAGGGCTTAGAGCTGATGGCAACATATGGCTCCTTTTTCACTAAGGCAGGTTTAGAAAAGCTGTCAAGCTCCTTTAGATCAAAAGTAGCAGGGTCCTTGATGGAATCTGCTTAAAAGGGGGTAATTCTAATTTCATTACATGATAGTATTCTGAAGTAACCAAATCTATGCAGGAATATTTAAAACAGGTATCCTTACCAGACATGTTGGAATGACTAAAAAATATATCCATTAGAATCAGGATATCCAATAGTTATATTTTTGGGGACAATTGTTATGGGTGAAATTCTGAGCCCATATCCTGACTTTGTCTCTTGATTTTTTATTAGTTGTATATGATCAGGATACCGGATCAGGATATAGGATCAGGATACCGGATCAGGATACCAGGCCAGGATATTGGTAACATCCCGGGGCAGTATCCTGACTATTACTAATGATTTGCTTGTAAACGTTGGTTACAAGGGACTAACGTTCATGAGGACCAAGTTATCCTGAAGACCCGCTCAAATTAGTCAGGATAAGGACGTTGATGGCGGAAGAATAGCTCTTGTAACGGTCGTCATTGAAGAAAGGCATGTTTCATGGGAGCTGGTCAAAGATATTAATGTTCCAACGGTTATGGAGGCTTAAATCCCGGAATTATGGTTAATATGCGCGTGGAAAACGAGTAGAAACAGCCCCCAACGTTCAGAATGGAATATTCCAAAGTATCCCGGAATAATAGGATAGTTTGTTAGTTTCTTTTACTATAAAAGGGATTGATCGGATCATAGGTAGACACAACTTTTTCCACACACTTTCACTCGCACACTTTACTCTCTAGCTTCTAGCAATCACTAAACACAAACACTTGTAATCAAATTTCATTGTAACACCTAGTTGATCCGCATCATATCCTGCACTGTATCCTGGTTATTCAAGCAATAAGAAGAACAAGGCAGCCGACAATTGTCAGCTCCCGAGGTTTTATGCCGGAGATCTAGATTGATCAAGGGCTTTCCTCGTACATCATGTGTCAACCTTTACATTTTTGCTCATTGTTTGATTACAGATACAGCTCGATATCCTGAGTCGTATCCTGGAAACTGTTTTTGCAAACAACTTAACCAACATATTTTCAACACACTTTTTAGCACACTACCTCACTTAACTAATTTGATCACTTAATTGCTTCGGTAATTTTTGACCAAAACCGAGACCGATCCACCTCCAACTGTTATATTGTTCAAAACTAACCATACTGATTGATGACCAAGGGCTTCATCCTTAAACTCAGGACCCATCCACCTTTGGCCATCATATTGTTTTAAGTGCAGGAAATGTAAATTGTTCGAGTGTAGAAAAAGTAAATTATTCAGGGATTACAAACCACAACCATCAAACTTAAAAAAGTGGGCTCCGGCTTAGGCACAAATATCCATCATCGCCTACTTCGCTGCTTTTAAGGGGCAGTCCACCATGGCTTCACCACCAGCATCCTTCCCAGAATCGACACCAGCATCCTTGGTAGCATCAGCATCATCCACCCTCTCGGCCACCTTAGCAGGCTCCTCCGCAACAGACTTCACAGGAGGCTCCACGGGGTTACCACCAAGATTTTTTAGCTTCATCTCCCAAGCCTCAACATTCCATGAAGGTCATTCGAAGCCCAGGGCCTTAGCCTCGTAGGCCATTTTCAATCTAGCTTGGAGGAGGGAGATGACAACAGAGCTCTTAAGGCCTTCCCGATATGAAGCCATATCCTGCTTGTGTTGAACTTGGGCAGCGTCAGACTTGGCTTGGGCCTCGTGGGTGATCTTCTTAATGGCGGACTGATGCTCTTGGGTCATTGCCTTGTACTTGGCCTCGTAGTGCTCAGATTTGGCGGTGGCAATTGCTGCTTGGTCCGCAATGGTGGCTTCAGCCTTTTTCAGCTTGCTCTCTAGCATCGTGTTTAGACCGCATGCGTCTTCATAGAGGAACACTAGACGCTCCAGACCCTACGATCAAAGGGACATGTATCAATATATGGATATGCATATTGAATATGTGTGTGCAGGATATAGGATAAGGATACTAACCTGGTTAAGGAAGCCGGTCATGAATTTGCTGGACTCAGTGAACCCATGATTCTCGAAGGGAAACACGTCGGATGAGGTTGGAGAATCTGCTTCCTTTCTCTTACGAGAGCTGGATGCTCGAGTCCTGGATGCTGGGGGAGCTTTGGATGTAGTAGCGGTTTTTGAACCGGTGGGCTTTGACGTGACTGTTGGTTTAGGGTTGGTTTCTTGCCTGACAGGCATGAGGCCAGAGAAACTGTCCAACTCATCGAGCTGGAAGCCTTCAAGATTGATGACCGGCACTACAAAAAAGGGAGAAATATTTAACTCTTAACACTCATATTCTATAATTAGTCTAATCATATACTTACCAGACATTTCTGAACTCGATTTTTGACTTGAGCTTATGAGAGACAGGGAGAAGGTTCTTTCACTGTCAGGAAGTCGATAGATCTCTTTGATCCTGAGCTCCGATTCTGCGCTTGGAGGGGCTAGATCTCTGAAATTTGCTGCACAATAAATGAAGATGTCAGTCGAGGATATAGTTTTAGGATATATTTGGGGATATTCCTAAAACCCTAAATCCTACCCGAAGTCAACCATCCAACTGGCAGGTCAAAACCCTTGACGATAGAATCCCTTTTTATGAAAAAGAACTTTCGTTGCCACTGATCTTCATTCTTAGTGGCCTTGAGGATTAGGGGGTTCTTAGAGGTGGAGAATAGAAGAAAGCGGCTATTACCATGGGATCTCAGTCGATATGCTATGGGGAGATCTTCGACACACAGATCAGGGACATGACGAGATTTAATTTGGTCTAACACCATTAAAACTCACCACACCATTGGCATGGTCTGAGCATAACTGAGGCCAGTAAGTTCGAAAAAGCGGGAAATGAAGGGTGGAAAAGGATACCGGAGTCCCAAGGAGAAAGGATAGGCTAAAAAGCACACCCACTCATTTGATACAGCGTCTGATCGGACCTCCCGATCAAAAGGACGAATGATTACTCCGACGGGAAAGGCACCAGAATCTTTTAAGGTGGCAATGTCGGCGTTGTTGAAAGAGCAAATCTCCTTTTCGGGTTCTCGAAGAAGGTTTTGACTTTCGAGGGTTGGGACTGGCTCGCTTGAACGTGATCTTGTGCGTGAGGCCATGAGAGGTTTCAACCAGGAAACACGAAATTTAAGTAAAGAAAAACAGAGAAGAGAAAGAGAAAAGAATACCTGAAAAGTTGCTTGAAGCGGGATGATCATAATGAAGAATACTCCGGCTAAGTATAGGTTGGATATAGGGGGTATGGAGTAAATATCGCATGGGAAGTTGTAGCGTGTCACATCAATCGTTGCTTCAACTTAATAACCTCGATTTAAGAGACAAGCTTTAAAATATATCCGTTGGAATTGGTATACCAACAGATATATTTTGGGGACAATTGTTATGGGTGGTTTTCTGCTCATATATCCTGAATAATATTCTGACTAGGTTTCTTTTGTTGTGATCAGGATACCGGATCAGGATATTGGTAACATCCTGATACAGTATCCTGGTAGTAACTAATTTACTCACGTGTAGATTATTGGAACAAGTCTATAACGTTCAAGTGGACTTCTTCTCCTTGAGACTCGGGCAAATCTGTTGAATTATGGACGTTGAAGCCGGAAGACGTGGACTACAACGTTCACAAAGGGAATATTCCTTATATCCAAGATTTATAGGCTAGTTAGTTAGTTTTACTTTACTATAAATAGGATTGATCAGATCAGATAAGGGCACACAATCTCTCGAGCTCTCTCTTTCTCTCTAGCTGCAAACACTCACGACACACTTACACTTGTATCCAAATCGCATTGTAACACTTAGATGATCCGCATCATATCCTGCACTGTATCCTGACATTTCAAGTAATAATAAGAAGAAGGCAGCTGCGATTGTCAGCTCCCGAGGTTTTGTGCCGGCGATCTAGATTGATCAAGGGCTTTCCTCGTACATCATGTGTCACCCTTTACATTTTTGCTCATTGTTTGATTGTAGATACAGCTCGATATCCTGAGCCGTATCCTGATAACTATTTTTGTAAACAACTAAACCAGCATATTTTCGATACACTTTCTTAGCACATTACCTCACTTAACTAATTTGATCACTTAATTGCTTCGGTAATTTTTGACCAAAACATTAATATTTGTTTTATTGTCCAATTCTTTATGTACTATTCTTGATATGATTTCTTATGTGTTTATACTTGTTTGCGTATTCCCTTAACATACGTCCTTTCTAAGGCATTTTACTCGATTTTCTTAAACTTGGAAACACTCGTAATAAACAAACGAGACGAGTTTACCAAAATAGGCGTGAAACCCACAAATTGGTAAAAGACTCTCATCCCGCTTGATTATATTTTTACACGAAATTCACCATTAAGTTAGGAGTAAAATCCACATCTTAATGGAAATTTCAAACTTAAATTCTAGTGGACCCTCGTCAACGTGTCAAAATTAATTTGACCCGACGAGTACCAACCACACTTAGGGCACGAAATCATCAAGTTAGGGGTGAAACCCGCATCTTGATGACTAGTCCCACGCATTGATTTTTACAAATCCCGCTAAGTCTCGAATTTTCGATTGAATTGGAACATGTAGTAACCGGAAGGGTAAATACCGTCAACCGACAGGTCGGCGAGAGTATTTCACCTATTAGGCCAAAGCATGTTCCCAATTTCAAAAGACCTTTCGATCACTTTGGACAGTCAACGTTCTGTTCAGGAACCATCCAAGTTTCTTTTTTTATCAAACTTACGCTTTATACGATTATACCTTATTAGCATGCATAATTTCACGAAGTTTTATATACACTTTTGCAACAACGAATGGAGACATATCATCGAGATAGGAGTGATTTCCTTACCTTGCCGATTAACTTTGCTTCTTTCCTCATCTTACAACGACCTCACCAACGGATTAGGGGTGATTCCCTTACCTAGGTGATCGTTACCAACGCTTTCTTTTAATAGACTATATTATGTAATTACGATCATGTTTATATCTAAACCATTCATCATTAGTCAAATCCCTAATTATTTCAAAATGCATTGTTTATATAAACGAACTTCCTATCCTACAATTTATTTTCATACAGCTCACACGCATGAAATTTTGAACTTTTCCGTAGACGCTTGTTCCTCAATATTCAAAATTTCACGAAATGCTACTCGTCAACTTAGTCGGCCAAACAAATCCATTGCCCATGAAATTTTGTATTCAATGTAACTATTGAAACAAGCTCATCACATATCATTAAACTAGAGATTTTCTATTTTAATTGGGAATCAGACCAACTTTTCGCACACACCTATAAAATATTACAACTATTATTCAACGTTTACGAAAACTTCTCTCAAAAGCAATAAAACAATTTATTAAAAGACGCTTTTCAACAATCACTAAGTTCATATACCAAATTCCTTTTTCTAAGAATCAACTTTTTTTACAAGAATCGGTAAGTTTCAAAATTTTCTAATACAAGGTTACTTAAAACGATGCAAACTTATTAATCTCTAGAACTTTTCAAAACCTCACTCGATACGTCAGTTAAATTCAAAACACGTGCGCAAGGAAACTTCATGGGAACCAATAATTTACAACTATATCAATTCTCCAGAAACCATAGTAGCATTTCCACTCTTTTACAATGTACCTTTTCGCATAACCAACAAAAGTTTTATAGTCTCTTTACATTCACAAACTAGAGTTTATATTTCATGACAACTCAATCTATTTTAACTTCACGTTTTGCGCAAACAACTATATACGCATATTATTTTACATGTTTTAGTCAATATCTCACAACGATCTCATGCGTGTCACTCATTCCCTTTTCTTTCATACTCAAAACTTTTAATCGTTTACTCGCATAAACTCGTGTACTTCTGTGACAACCCTCACTAAACCAGGTATCCGTACGACTTAATTAATAATTAATTACTGCTTAATTACTGTGCTTACTTGAAATTATGGATAAACTGCTACTTGAATGATGATACATGTACATACTTGCATCATACTCTATTTACCGTCACTACATTATTTACATGCTGAACCTTAGTGACAAACATGATGCACAAAAGCACAGCAGCACAATGAACGGATAACCTATTGAACGTGCTGTCATAACTAGCACCAGGCATGCACTGCCTCTAAGGCCTGTATGAGCCCGAGATAGTTAACTACACTAATAGTGAGTGTGAAGATACAAGGGTTGTAGAACTGCGTCTCTAGGAATAAGTTACAATGACTGGATGTGCCTAAAACGTACTCTAAGTACAAAAATTCAGCACATTAACTAAAAATTCAGCATTTGGTTAACTAATAAAGTGCCAAAACATGAGAAAAATGTTACTAGACACTTTCCAAAGTGTCGGGAATAAGTTGTGTCACTAAAATTAATATTAACGACACTTTAAAGCTTTGTTTAACGCTTTAACGGATTACTATCCAACCGAACAACCGGACTTTACCCGGGACATGAAATATTGCCAATTACATTATTTATCTTTTTATGAGCCAGTTAGGGTCCCTGAATACCCTAACACCCGCCATAAAGCACAACACACTACTAAGCGGGTTAATCCCTAAACTTAACTAGATTAACCTAACTATATCTAACTAATGGTTGGATTTGAACTAGATTACCCCCCCCCCTCTAGCCGAACTCGGTCACAATGTGACCCACCTTGTACCATTTTTGATTAAACAAATCACTTATGTCTAATATCAAGAAAGCATTGCATCCAATGGTTAAAGAACTTGGTAATTGTCTATAACAACTAGAGATTACACACATGATCATTCTGTCACGGCCCCCGACCCGGTTTGACCCGTTTCAGGAGCCGCGGGACAGAAATCCTGCGGTATTTAATTTAGGCGACAGCGGAAGTCTTTTTTTTTTTAAACAGGATCTTTTAATAATTCAAACTGCCCGTTTTATAACTGAGGGATAAAATCCCATAATTTACAATAATGTGATTTCTCCGGGAAATCTTTATTTTCAAAACATGTTTCTTTTATTTATTTACACTGAGCCACTTTTCTAAGCTGGGAGTGCTTCACGGCACTTCTCTTTCTTTGCTCACAACATATCACCTTAAACATGTTTGAAAAAGGTTTTGTCAGCGGGGAAATACTGAGTGAATCATTCATTTTACTAAAACGACACATTAGTTATAATTCACAGTATTAAGAGCGATTACAATGTTTCTGATTATCAAACCAACTACCCACGGTACTTTACCACTCGACCCATTGGCCCACCTGTCCAATGGTGTCTGTGATTATGGTCATATCACCCATTGGCTGCCCCAATGTTGAAGATTATCAAGTAATGTATACAAAACCCCACATACCGGCTGTAACTTGGTGATTACAAAGACTTAATCCCTGTAATTATAACTTTGAAAATAATTTGGAGTTTTGTAAAACAGTTGATAAAAAGAGAATGACTCACTTTGCAGATTTTACGAGCAGAGTTTAAGCCTTACCGATTTGCCTGTGATTAACCTAATTTAAATAAAATGCACACACACAAACGGGTTAGTAACTAATTCAGCAGTTACGTCAATTCACGAGATTAAACCCTCACAACAATTAATAAGTGCAATACTTAATAATTCAATGGATTCACAACGAATGACAGAGCATAGTCCGAATTCGAACAGCACTCAAACATTCAAGTCGAAATCACAATGAATAACAAAGTATCAGCTCAATTTGAGCAGCACCCAAACAATCGTTTGATAGTTATAATCGATCGGACGTTGAATCGTAATAGCGATCGAGTTATTACCCTGATTGCGGCAGCACCTCGAGATCGTGTGTGTTTAATTGTAGTATAACGATTCTAATTCGACGTACACAGAGAATCTGGGCGTCGTTTTCAGTGTTCTGTTCATGTCCCAATGTCTGCTATTTATACTAATTTTTGGGACTCGCTTACGGACCGTATGCCTGATCCCTTACGGTCCGTAAGCTAAGCAGTCTAATTATAGGCTGCCTAGGCTCGGGACTAGGCTTGCTGAATCAATTAATTTAACAAATCAGATTGTCCCAACGTTTTATTTAGATAAACGTTCAACTAGGGTTTGCCCCCCTTGAGTTTTAGGGGCCCTGATCCTGTTTCCGATTGTTCTGAAAATTTTAGGGTTAGTGCAGAATTACTTGGGTGTCTCAATTAGAGTTTTCTTATTGAATAATTATCGTCCTAATTATTGATTTTAGTGACAGTTGTTACACATTCACACTTCACAACTCAACAAAACAACTCTCTCTCTCTCTCTCAAGAACTCTCGGCCGAACACCCACACTTGCATCCATCCATCATTCGACTTTGATCATCACATTCCAAGTTCATCAAGCATTAAGGATCACGTATAAGGAGGCTTGGTGCATTCGGAAGGCGAAGGACCTCTTCTCGTTTCTTTTATCCACTCATTTTGCGTCTAGATTCTTCCCTAGCCTCGAGCTAGTAGTAAGTTGCTTGAATCACCTTCTCGAACTATTTTAAGATGGTTAAAATGATTTGTAACGGTTAAAAGTCATGAACATACAAGATGATGCATAAAAGTCTACTAAAAATGCAAGTAAAGATGGTTAAAAGCTTGTTTGTTGTGTAAATCTTGTAGTATTCGGTTTGTGTAGTTATTTGGACCCGATCTATGTTGTGGTAGCTCGGATCACCGTTTAACCCGGGTTGGTCATGATCATGGATCATGACATAAAGTTGTTTTGGATGTAACAAGGGTTAAAGGATGAAACTCTACCACACACGAATCATGAACTTGTGTAAAAGTGATTTTGATTGTGAAATAGTGTTTAAAACTAGTAGATCTACGGATCTACAAGCGGTATATTCAAAAAAAACAAGTATCAAAGAAATCATGTTTTCTAAAGACGGATCTTACACTAACAAGAATGGTTTTTAGAACACACAAGTGTGTAAACACTTGTGTAGCACAAAGTATCGACAAAATAACTATTTTTGTAAAAGATGACGAGAAGTTGTAAAGACGAAATTTCTCTAGAAACAAGGTTTTTACGAAACCGGATTGATTTATATAAAGATCCGCTAAAGGTAATGGGATTTACATCATAGTTTTGGAAAAACTACAAGTTCATGAGATTCTTGCGATTTACATGTTTGTTGACTAGTTTGATGCGTTGAATATTGTTTTGGGTAAATGAGAAAATTGATTGGTTGATTTATAAAAAAAAATGATACGCTTGAAAGCGTGGCCACCTCCAGTTACAGAGGAAACTCTGGCGAAATTTTTCTAAAAACCTAACACTTAGAATTATTTTCACCACAAGTGTTAGAAATACGTTTTTAACTTGTTTTTACATATAAGTTTTGCCACGACTTTATTTACAAAATATCGGAGGTGAGATTTTCACAAAATTAAACGTGATAAATATATATTTAGTAAATATATTTTTCACAACGTTACTTGTCAATTATTTATGAAGATACATAAATATTATTTTTAGGGTAAAAATAATATTATCGAATGTTAACGAATCCAAAATAATACGAACGCTTTCACGATAAATATATAAGTTACACCGGTAATTATTATTACCACTCGATCGTTAAAACGTAACTTACGCATTTAAAGAAATATTTATGAACGCGTATTTTTGTAAAATCATATGTAATAGAAAATATAATATTTTTGAGAAGAATATTGATATTTTGGAAGTTAGAAATAAAATATATTTTAAGTGAGACTTAATAATATATTTCGAACGCACATGTATTAAATCCCCCATCCTTGGGAAGGAAAATGATTACCAAGTATATACAGAATGTAAACACGAAATAGTTGTCTAACTATTTCCCAAAAACTTAAACCATAAAGCCAAGGCACGACCGTCCGTCTAATAGAGTTAGTACATGTAGGGCGTCGCACAGCTGCTTGATTTGGAGGTATACTTGGTAGAGACGCACCACAGTGAGTTCATGTCCCCCTTTTCTCTTAACTGTTTTCAGTTTTATAAACTGCGGGGGTGAAATGCATGTTACTTTGATTACAAGTACTTTATACATGGTATGGTTAGCGTAAGGAGGTTTACTACTTAGATCATGTGAGTGGGTAGGAGCAACATGAGGTCATTAATCCTCATGGTAGGACCGAGGGACAGGAGCGGTAGATCTATCTGGGTGTAGCGAGCCCAGCCCCAGGCCAAACTAGAAACGGACCTCGGGGTGAGTTTGTGCCCGACGCATAAATCCGCTAGGTTTGATTCTCCCTACTTGCACTTCACACATATCAATGGCCTTGCAAACCATTGGTGATCTCTTTTTCCTTATTTGCTACATACCAGGATTTTTATACTTACAAGGGTTTATTTACTCACTTACACATGAACTCGCTCAACATTATTGTTGATTTTTCAACTTACATGTATTTCAGGGAATTAAAGGATCTGGCGCGGTATGACACGTTTTCCCACTGCACTAGTTACGAGGTCATCCGGTTTAGGGGATGTGACTCTTTCCTGGACAAGTCACAGTCCTTAAACTATGTTTATGTTATGTTGATGTTTGTGTTTGTTGAACAATGTTTATGTCGTTAGGATGTGTTTCCGTTAAAACAATGTTGTTGTATTTGGTTTTTAAAACTTAATTAAATGGATGATCTTGCATGGTTTTATTTCATATAGCTTTCTTATAGTTAAGCTATGGTATTAAGGAGTCACCTGCTCACTCTCCGGTCCCAGACTCTTTCGAGTCTGTGGCTTCCGCACCCTCACACACTCAGAGTGCGCAGCACTTTTCACACGGTTCAGATCAAGATAGAGCATCTTCTGTTGCCCCTGCTCCTAGCTTTGCTTTCGACCACGATGATGTGGAGGATTCCGATCCTGTCTTTCCCCCAGGATTCGACCCAGATCAGGATATAGAGTTTATACCTATGGACCAGCCTATGGAGGATCCGGTCTACCAGTTGATCCCATCGACCCTGAGTTTGATTTTGAGATGGCCTTTGATGATCCCGAGCCTGCCATGGCCCCTGAGCAGGTAGCCGCTCTAGACCCTGCGTTTGAGCATGACCCAGTTCATGCTGGCGCACCCATTATTGAGCCTGTCATTGCTGACCCACCTATTGATGATCACCCTGTGGATGCTCCGTTGTTGGAGGGCGAACACGTTATTGCTGCTGATCACGTTGATCCCCCACTTATTGCTGATGCACCTGTTGAACCTCTTGTTGCACCCCCACCATGATCCTATGCCTGTTCAGTTTGATCGTGCACTTTTTGAGGCACAGCTGGACCCACGAGATGAGCACGCCCAGCATGGGTGGATTCCTGCTGATGACGAGGTCCACCTATTCCCCCTCAGATCACTGTTACCCGTCACATTGATACCTCCTTTTCATTTCCTCAGTTTACACCTCCAGCGCGACCTGGAGAGGGTTCTTCGGCTCACCGTTTTAGGCATATACCGGTATCTATCCCTGCTATACCACCGTCTTCTACTACTTTTCCCCCTGTTTCTCCATTTCATGTGGCACCTTCTGATCCAGCCAGTGAGCCATTTCTTTGGTCGTCACCACCTGTCATGCCACCGACCGACCCCTACCATCCTTTCCATATGGGATATTCCATTGAGGATGTTTTGATGTCATTTGTCGCCTAGCACGAGGCACACACACAGCGCATTCAGGAGCTTGAGAGAGCTCAGCCGCCACCGTGTCAGTGCCAGGGTCAGACCCACTCTCCTTTGCAGCCCCCTCGACCTGCACCACCAGACTATGCTGCACGCCTTTTTGCACTAGGGCAGCAGGTTGCTTCTTTCTTGCGTACCCAGAGAGCCATGGAGGAGGACTGGCTCCATTTGCGTCGTTTGTTTTACACTCACTTTCCCCCTCCTCCACCGCCATCCGTGTAGAGCTCTTAAGTACCGTATGGGTAGACTTTGGTGAGAAGACGGCGATTGCTTTTGACTGCACAGCATTTTTGGAGACTACATTATGATTCTGACTTTTGTTGACATGTATTTGATGTATTGACACTGATTTGATATAGTTTTTGGACTGGGGTGATGTAGCCCTTAGTCGACTGATGTTGCATGACACTGTGATGTACTTGTACACTTACTATGTGGTCTCGATATATGGCAATCACAGTATTCTCATCATATTTGATGCTTGATTGGTTATTTATATTTTTGTTGGTGCACTACATCTGTTGATTTCGTCTAGGATTGTCTAGGATCAAGTCTATCATTGCATTGTATAGATTAGGGCACGAAATACGAGAAAACACGAGAATGTATAGGTATTGTGAGATAGGTTCTCTTTTAGGGTTCCAGGGAAGCAGGTTCGCTTATGTGAACACATGAGGTCCGCTCATGTGTACACAGGACACATAAGCGAACCCACAACCCTATATATAGGTTGTCTTATGAGCGAACTTATAACGGTTATTCTGAATTCCACGCCGAAGCTCTGCCGGTGTGATGATTGAGCTGTAATTACTGTTAAATCAATAAAACAAGCAATTAGAGTGAAGAACAAGCTATTTCTACCTAAGTTTCATATAATTCCGCATCTGGAACATGGAAGATTACCTCTGAACGACTCGTTTGGGTCAGCATACGATCCTACAATTGGTATCAGAGCCTGGGAGGAGGTTTTCTGCAGAATATAGCTGAATTTCAACATTTCTTCTTACTTCTACACCTTCTTTTCTTGATTCAAGGAGATTTCACGGTCAGATTGAGTTCAAATTTTCTCAGATTGTGCGAAATAGATAAAAAAACAAACCCTTGAAAGTTTCATGCAAAAATACGGAAGAGAAATGGGTCAAAACAGCTTCGTTTTGAGATTCGCTTTTACGGACAGTTGAGAGATCCGCTCGTGTGTAACTTTTGCTGAGAGGTCCGCTCCAAATTTCTGCTGGTCCGCTCCAAAATCAGTTCCGATTCGCTCTATTGAACATCTGGTTCGCTTGTGTGAAAGATCAGGTCCGCTTATCTGTTCTTTCAGGTTCGCTCTTCAGACAGTTTTCAGGAGGTTCGCTCAAAAGGGTTCGCTCAAAAGTACTTTTGAGATTCGCTTTTGTGTACTTCAAACAATTTCGCTTTTGTGTTCAGTTTGGTTCGCTTATCAGTCATTTGTCTTGAAAAACGTGTAAAGTCATTATGGACACCGAGTTCTACAACTCATTTGCAACATCAACTACTCCAGCCGCGATTGCTCAATCAATGAACTTAGAAAATTAGACGGGAACAACCCAAAGGCCCCCGAGATTGATGAGCATTGAGGAATATTATGGGTGGAAAGATCGTTTTGAGAACTGGGTTCAGGCAAATCATCTTAGATCGTGGGAGTGTATATTGAAGAAGTATACATTGCCTCGAACAGATTTGCAAGTCATCAAAGAGATATCTGAATTCACTGATCAAGAACGAGCGATGTATAAAGCCGAGAAGATGATGATCAGTTTGTTGCAGCAAGCGATCAAAGAAGATATATTCATTCTGCTACAGCACGACAAAACTGCAAAGTCGGTATGGGATGCTCTTAAAGTTAAATTTGAGGGAAGCGAGAACATGATAAAGAGCAAGAAGGCGCTGCTTAAGAAAGAGTTTGATCTGTTCAGCAGCTTACCGGGAGAGGATACAAAGAAGCTGATTGAGAGATACTGTCACTTAGTGCGATCATTGTCAATGTTAGGTGTTGAAAAAGATCGTGAAGAGTGGGTAGACAAGTTAGCCGATGCGTTACCGCAGAAAGAATGGGGAACGTATTTGATGATTTTGAAGAATACCGGTGTGTATGAAGGATTAACAATTGGACAGTTTATCGAAAAGATCGAGAGTCAGGATTTGGAACAGCAGGAGATCACTAGGATGAACAGTCCGAGTGGTCAACAGGATGATAAGTCTATTACATCTGATGAAAATTCAGATAGTGTTGATGATGAACTGTCTGAAAGATATGGAGAAATTTCAGAAGGTTCAGATGAAAGTATTGAAAATGTTGTTAGTTCTGATGAGAAAGTTGAATTTGATCAAACACCATCTGATTCTAGTGTTTCAGATGTTGATTCTGAAAAAACTGTTCAATTTGATCAGTCACCTGTTGATAGTAGTGATGATGAGGAAGAGAAACATATTAATGTTGCTAAATCTCATCTTTCTCCTGAAAGTTTTCATTTCTATTTTGCAGAACGCTTGGAGAAACTGAAAGAGAAAAGAGTGGCTAAAGAACAACAAAAGAAATCTGAAAATGATGTTCTGAATGTTGAAAGTGTTGCTGAGAAGATTACTGAAGTTGAGAAAGTAAGTGAAGATGAGAAGATGAACGAGGAAGAAAAGGTGATTGAAGTTGTGAAAACAATCGAGGTTGAGAAGATTATTGAAGTCGTCAAACCTTGCGAGAAGTGTTTGGAAGCTTGCAAGGATTGTGCAGCAAAAGACGACATTATAGCTGAGTATGAGAAGAAGAAGGAGCAGTTACTGTTCAACCTCAACTATGTGAAAGAATCGTACGATGTCTTGAACAAAACAGTAACTAGTCTCCAAAAGACAAACTCAGAAAGAAAACAAGCACTGACGATGATGAATGCGGTCATGATGACAAAGCAGAAAGCAATAAATTTCTACATCGAAGAGAGTGCTAAGTGGAAGCAAGAGTTGGAAACATAAAAAATAGAGAATGAGAGAATTAGACATTTACTGCAAAGTTATTCTAGTTCTGATTATCTCATTGATCGTATTTACCCAACTGTTGCAGGTATGGAAGCTTTTCGAGATGAGAAGCCGAAAGAAAAGAAAGACTGTGGTAAGAAACCGACTGTTAGTTATAACAAGTGTCCGCCTCCGATTTGGGATGGGTATTCTCCTAGGAAACCAAACAAGGAGCAACTTGAGAAAGCAGTCAATATACAGCTAAAAACCGACACAACTGACGTTTTACCAGATAACATTGATGTCACGTTTACCTCGTCCGATACTGATCATGAGTCTGAGTTAATCAAAAAGGTGGTCGATCAGGTGTTGGATACTGATGAGGAGTCTGAGTCAAAATCTGGGTCTGGAAATTCAAAGTCAGTCAACAGGGAAAATTCGTCGGTCAAACGGTCCTATAGTAAAGAATTTTTGTTATCAAAGGCAAATTTGAATGATGAAGCATTCGAGGTTGTTTATACTTTGAATGGTTCTGACAAATTATATTACAATAAAGAATTCCCAATAATGTGCATTAAAACAGAATTGGTTAACAAAACTTTCAAACTAATAGAAATTAATATTCCTGAATTAAAAGTTTTGAAAAGTTTTGAAAAACCTAAAAAATATACTTCTAGAGTTCAACAACGTTTAAATAAGAAAAAAGGTTACAATTCTGGTCCTGGTTTTCAAAAGAAACCTAACCAGGATCGTAGCTACAAAAAGAAAGGTTTAGGTTTTATTCCATCAGAAAATGATAAAAATATGAAAAATTCTAAAACAAAAACAGAATTTGTTTCAGGTGGAAGTGCTGATGAGGAACAAAAGAAACCGTTCTGGAGACAGTCAAATCAGGAGTTCCTTGCTGAAAAGAGAAGAAATGGAGCTGAAATGTGTTATCAAAGAGAGACTCGAACCTGTTACAGATGCAATGAAGCTGGTCACATTGCATGGAACTATTCAAAGAATGCCAGAACAAAACAGGGAGTTTCTCAGAAACTGAAAGAAAAAGTTGTTGATGTTGAACCACCAATCGAAAAACTTAAAGTTTTTGAAAATTCAAAATTTGAGGTTGGTGAGTGTTCGAAGAAAAATCGATATGAAAAGAAAGGGAAAGACAACCAAGTGTGGGTTGCTAAAAAGGGTGATGTGAATGTCGGCGATGAATCTGGTTCCATAAAGCCAGAAGAGCCACAGGTTGAGGAGAAAATTTCAGTGAATGATGAAGAATTTCCATCACTGAAGTTTGAAGAGATTAAAAAGAAAGTTGGTAAAACTGAGATTTCGAATCAGTTTTATAATGAGAAAAAAGATTTTGATGTCGAGAAAACATTCAACGGGAATGTTAAAAAGATTTTTGGGAAAATGTTGAGTGGGAGAGCAAAGGGGGTTAAAGATTTTTACGCGACTAAAAAGGCAACATACAACCCTACTGCTCAAGAGCTGAAAGCCATCAAGTCTGAAAAGACTTGGATGGAAGTCTGCTTCCCATGATAGTCAAAGGACTATGCCGGAGATCCCAAGTTTATATCGTGGATCAGGAATCGGCATCATTCTAGTGTTTGAAAAGTTTGTTTGAATGATTTTGAATAGTGTTTGAATGTTTACAGGTGAGAGGACTACGTCGGAGCTTCCAGGTTGGTAATTGAGAAGCAGGAATCGGCATCTTTCTGTCTTATTCGACAAGTGGTAAAAAGGTTTCTGTAGACGTCTCATTCCTACAGTAAAATCTACAAGGGGTATTTTTTGATCTACAAGTGGTATTGTTGGTTATACTTTGAAGAGATTATGTTTACAAGTGGTACAGAGGTTTCTGAACTGCAATTGGTAAATCAAGGACATTAAGTTGTACTTGATTTACTATTCATATGAGATTGATAAACAAGATGATGAACCATATCCCCATGCTTCATAAGTGGTAAACTTAAAAGTGGTAAACACAAACTCATTTTCCGGAAAAATCATTTCGATTAAAACAAACTTAAGTGTTTTGAAATCTAAATGAGAAAATGGTTTGTTGAAAGGGGGAGTTCGGATTGTTTATGCCTAGTGAATGGCGATTTGATGTGATTCGATGTCAGTTGTCAAGTTTCTGTACAGTTTGTTTTACTTTTCATGTTTCTAGTGAGTCAAGAGTCTAGAAGTTTTCAAATTTTCTTTGAAATGTGTTTGCATTTTAGGGGGAGTAGGGAAATTTCTGAAAATAAAAAAACATTTGAAAATTTGAAAAAGCCAAAAACATGATAAAATTCAAAAATGAGTTTCGTTGTGAAAAGAGGAAATGATAGTACATCAGTAGGCTGTCACAACATGCTAAAGAAATGTAAAGATAAAATGTGATAAACAATCTCACTGAGGATGTGCCAGTAGGTTTTTACACATTTAGTAAATTGTGACGAGATATAAACAAAATTTCAAACTTGCTTTTTCTGTGGGTTAACACAAACTTGGATATATAGGTAACCCCTGAAATCTTGTTTGAAAGGTCCCTTATTCTGAGATACTAGGTCTTTATGCTCAGTGATATCTGGGGTATTATCCCGGGACTTCTGCTGTATGGAAGTACTGACCTAGTCCCCGGATAATGCTTTCCGCAAATGCTTGAAACACAGCATCGCCCTCAGCAAGCTGATGAAACAATAAAATTGATAATCGTTGCTGTTGTAATCAAAAGATCCTCTAAAGGGGACACACCAAAAGTCGAGCCGTCATCTCTCTGCTGAACGGAAGTTCTGACCTGAGCTCTCACGGTTTCGCATTTAACCCCTGAACAGATATCATCTGTGGTATACTCACCTGTAAGACTGAATATTGGGATCTGGATACGGGAGTATATTCAAGTAGTGGGACACACGGATAAGTTTAAGTTCTTAAGACATTAATATCGTATCTCGGATCAATTGAACTTTGTGTGAAAATTTCAGTGGACCGATATACTGACAATCTAGGTGAATTGTTTTGAACTGAAAATGCAATCAAGCTTAACGGTGTTAGTGACATGTCTCATAAACTGATATGATCCTCTTACATGAACTCACAAAAATATTGTCTGTAAATATTTTCTTTACTGCATTACAGGTTTCTTTATTTCAAAATCCAAAAAGATTTTCAGTGTGTTATAGCTTTAATTTTTGAAAAAGTCAAAAAGATTTTCGACAACTGATGTTGAAAAACTGATTTTCAAAATTCTGAGTGCTAAACATGATGAGCAGCATTTGAGAGGGAGTGTTTGTGTGAAATTAAATGTTTTCATAATATAACCTTTCATGTGGTTTATCAGAATTTGGGTTTGGTTTGAGAGGGAGTCTATGTTGGTGCGCGGTTACATGTTAGTGTTGGTGCACATAAAATTGATAAAATTAGAAAATTTATTTCTGGGTTAAGAATGTGCAGGAAAGCCAGGTTTCGATTTTGGATCTGAAGATAGAGTGTCATGTTTCAATTCCTGAAGACCTCTGTTGGAGCCAGGTTGATCGATCCTGAAAGCCTGTGTAGAGTCAGACAACGATCCTGAACATATTACTGAAGAACAAAGTAATGCCAGTAAATCGAGATGGGGAGTCTGAAGATTGAGAGAAGGAAAAGCCCAGAGACTGATCTAGACTGAAGATGTGAAGACGCAGTTTGGTGTTCGATAGTCGACTCCATCAACATCTGAGGGGGAGTCTGTTGGTGCACTACATCTGTTGATTTCGTCTAGGATTAAGTCTATCATTGCATTGTATAGATTAGGGCACGAAATACGAGAAAACACGAGAATGTATAGGTATTGTGAGATAGGTTCGCTTTTAGGGTTCCAGGGAAGCAGGTTCGCTTATGTGAACACATGAGGTCCGCTCATGTGTACACAGGACACATAAGCGAACCCACAACCGTATATATAGGTTGTCTTATGAGCGAACTTATAACGGTTATTCTGAATTTCACGCCGAAGCTCTGCCGGTGTGATGATTGAGCTGTAATTACTGTTAAATCAATAAAACAAGCAATTAGAGTGAAGGACAAGCTATTTCTACCTAAGTTTCTTATAATTCCGCATCTGAAACATGGAAGATTACCTCGGAACGACTCGTTTGGGTCAGCATACGATCCTATTTTTATGACATGGGATGTTGTGTGAATGATATTTGTGACATGAGATGTTATGTGGATGATATATTGATAACATGAGATGTTATGTACTATTACTATCATTATATACGTACGCTTTACTATGGCCTGACCGACGTGAACACATCTTTAGAAGATGGCGCCGAGACGTCAACAACCGCAAATGCCTACCAATCAGGCAGAACTCCAGCAAATCATCGCTGCTGCCATCGCACAATACGCCGCCTCTCAAGGAGGGACTAGTGGAAGCAACTCTGGCAATACTGGCAACAACAACAACAATCCACCTCATGGTAATACTAAGCCATTAATACATACCATGACCTAATTGGATATCTATTGCAAAGATGCTAATGCCGTTCACATGTTATAATGTATGTGCAGGGTGCACCTACAAGCAGTTTCTAGACTGCAAGCCTGTCAACTTTGATGGCACAGGAGGTGTTGTCGCCTTTGTTCGTTGGGCTGAGAAAACTGAATCTGTTCTTCGCATGAGCAAATGTGCACTAGACCAGCAAGTCACCCATATTTCGGGGCTATTCTTGGATGGAGCCCTATCTTGGTGGAATTTGCAAGTACAGACACTTGGCGAAGCTGCTGCCTACGCGCTAACCTGGACCGAACTGAAGGAACTTATGCGCAAAAAGTACTGTTCCCGCGCTGAAATCCAAAGATTGGAAACTGAGTTCTGGCATTTGAAAATGGAAGGTCCAAAGATCGCAGAATACGTTCAGAGGTTTCACGACTTATCGCATGTGGTACCCTACATGGTCACTCCAGAGTTCAAGCGGATTGAACGTTTTATTTGGGGATTAGCTCCTCAAATCATAAGCATGGTGACCTCCTCCAAGCCTGCGACAATTACTGAGGCGATTGATCTGAGCGTGGCTCTCACAGAGGAGGCTATTCGCCTGAACAAGTTCGATGATGCTGAGCCTAAGAAGAAAGAGACTCACGTCGAGTCATCAGGAGGTAACAAACGGAAGTTCACGAACTTCAAGCAGGGCACCAGTGTGGTGGTTAAGAAAGGAGAAACAAGCACGCCAGCTCAAGTTACAGCTGGTAGTGGAAAGAAAGGAAAAGGATATATGGGCACCCAGCCCAAGTGTAATACCTGCCAACGCCACCATTCTGGCCATTGTAGTGTGAAAGTATGCGAAGCATGTGGAAAGCCTGGCCACTTGAAGGACACTTGTTGGGCCACTGCTGGCCAGGGAGGATTCGGAAACAGAAATAACAACCGGGGTGGGAATGGAAATCGCCCACAAGGAAACAATGGAGGTAATGGAAACCGAGGCAACAATGCTAACCAAGCGGGCCTGTGAATCGTAACCAGAGGAATAATCAAGCTGGAAATGGAGGTGGAAACGGGCAAAGACCCAGATGCTTCAACTGTGGAGATCTTGGGCACTACAAGAGGAACTGCCCAGGGTTAAACCAAGCCCGTGGAAGAGTGTTTAATATTGAAGCGAGGGAGGCGCGCCAGGATCCCAATGTCGTTACTGGTACGTTCCCTATAAACCAACGCTATGCATCCGTTTTATTTAATACTGGCGCCGATTATAGCTTCGTGTCATTAGAGTTTAAGGATATGCTTGGTCTAGCCGCTAGTAAGTTAGATATTCCGTACTCGATCGAAGTGGCTAATGGAAAGTTAGTAGAAGCCAATGAAGTCGTCAGAGGTTGTGTGATCGAATTGGGAGAGCGTGAGTTTGCTTTGGATCTACTATCAGTCCAGTTGGGAAGCTTCGACGTGGTGGTAGGAATGGATTGGTTATCAGGCAACAAGGCAGAAATAGTTTGTCACGAAAAGGTCGTTCGTATCCCAACCGAAGATGGCGAAACAATTGTGGTTCACGGAGAGAAGCGTGATACGCCATTAAGAATTATCAGCTGCCTGAAAGCACGAAAGTGTTTGAAGAAGGGATGTGCTGCCTTCCTGGCACACATTATAGATAAGAAAGCTGCAGAACCAAAGATCGAAGACATCCCTGTCGTGAGGGACTATTCAGAAGTCTTCCCAGAGGACTTGCCTGGATTGCCACCTCAGAGGCAAGTAGAGTTTCACATCGATTTAGTTCCAGGCGCCGCGCCTGTGGCTAAGGCACCTTATAGACTTGCCCCGTCTGAGATGCAGGAACTGTCGACACAACTTCAAGAATTGTTAGACAAGGGATTTATCCGACCCAGCTTCTCGCCTTGGGGAGCTCCAGTCCTGTTTGTCAAGAAGAAGGACGGTAGTTTCCGTATGTGTATTGACTACAGAGAGTTGAACAAGCTGACGATCAAGAATAGATACCCTCTGCCAAGGATTGATGATCTGTTTGACCAACTGCAAGGCTCAAGCTTTTATTCAAAGATCGATCTTCGATCTGGATACCATCAGTTAAGGATACAAGAGGAGAGTATCCCAAAGACAGCCTTCAGAACTGGATATGGACACAACGAGTTCCTAGTTATGCCGTTTGGGTTAACAAACGCGCCTGCAGTCTTTATGGATTTGATGAATCGAGTTTGCAAGCCGTACTTGGATAAGTTCGTGATTGTGTTCATCGATGACATTTTGATCTATTCAAAGACGAAGACTGAGCACGAACAGCACCTAAGAGCTATTTTGGAGCTGCTAAAGAAGGAACAGCTGTATGCCAAGTTCTCTAAGTGCGAGTTTTGGCTACGAGAAGTCCAGTTCCTTGGGCACGTGGTAAATGGAGATGGAATCCACGTGGATCCCACCAAGATTGAAGCGATTAAGAATTGGGAAACGCCAAAGACGCCAACCGAGATTCGACAATTCTTAGGTTTGGCTGGTTACTACCGAAGATTCATTGAGGATTTTTCAAAAATCGCTCAACCATTGACGCTCCTCACGCAGAAAGATAAGAAGTTTGATTGGGAAATCAAACAGGAAGAAGCGTTCTAGATATTGAAAGATAAGCTTTGTAATGCGCCGATTTTATCGCTACCAGAAGGTACGGATGATTTTGTGGTATACTGCGACGCTTCGCGTCAAGGATTGGGTTGTGTGTTGATGCAACGCCAAAAGGTTATTGCTTACGCATCGCGTCAATTGAAAGTACATGAAAAGAACTATACCACACATGATTTGGAACTTGGCGCAGTGGTTTTTGCATTAAAGATCTGGAGACACTACCATTATGGTACAAAGTGTACAATTTTTACAGATCAGAAGAGCCTGCAACACATATTCAACCAGAAGGAGCTGAATATGAGACAAAGACGTTGGGTTGAGTTGTTGAATGACTACGACTGCGAGATAAAGTATCATCCAGGGAAGGCGAATGTGGTCGCCGATGCCCTAAGTCGAAAGGAGAGGATCAAGCCCATAAGGGTTAGGGCTTTAGAAATGATCATCCAAACCGATCTTTCCTTGCGCATCCGTGCCGCACAAAAAGAAGCTCTCAAGGAAGGAAACCTCGAAGAAGAATATCTCCGTGGGATGGAGAAACTACTGGTACCAAACGAGGAAGGAACGTTATGCTTTGAGAAAAGGATTTGGGTTCCTCTGTTTGGAGGATTAAGGAAGGTTATTTTCGACGAAGCTCACAAATCGCGGTACTCTATCCACCCTGGAGCGGATAAGATGTACCAGGACCTTAAAGATTATTATTGGTGGCCTAGGATGAAAGGCGATGTGGCTGTTTATGTGAGCAAGTGTTTAACATGTGCCAAGGTGAAAGCGGAATACCAGAAGCCTTCGGGACTTCTGCAACAACCAGAGATTCCCAAGTGGAAATGGAAACAAATCTCCATGGATTTTATTACAAAGTTGCCAAGAACGCCAAGAGGCCATGACACTATTTGGGTAATAGTGGATCGATTAACGAAATCTGCGCACTTATTACCTATCAGAGAGAAAGATAATACGAGCAAGTTGGCCGAAATTTACATGAAAGAGATTGTTACACGCCATGGAGTACCTCTCTCAATCATCTCCGATAGAGACTGAAGGTTCATATCAAGGATTTGGCAATCCTTCCAAGAAGCTTTTGGCTCGCAATTGAATATGAGCACCGCATTTCACCCGCAGACCGACGGGCAAAGCGAGCGGACAATACAGACTTTGGAAGACATGCTGAGAGCGTGTGTTATGGATTTGGGCAGTAGCTGGGATAAGCATTTGCCTTTGGTCGAATTTTCATACAACAGCTACCACACCAGTATTGGTGCCGCGCCATTTGAAGCCCTTTATGGCCGCAAGTGCAGATCACTGCTTTGTTGGTCTGACGCAGGTGATAGACAGTTGGTTGGTCCTGATGTGGTCCAGGAAACCACAGATAAGGTTGCACAGATCCGAGATCGCATCAGTGCGGCTCGTGACCGTCAGAAAGCCTACGCTGATCGAAAAAGGAAACCTCTAGAGTTTGAGGTAGGTGATATGGTTTTATTGAAGGTATCACCCTGGAAGGGTGTGGCACGCTTCGGGAAGCGTGGGAAGTTGAATCCGCGGTATATTGGTCCATTCAGGATTATGGAGAGAATTGGACTAGTAGCGTACAAGCTGGACTTACCTGCTGAACTAAATGGAGTTCACGATACATTCCATGTATCAAATCTGAAGAAAAGTCCAACGCAAGATACCGTTGTCATTCCTACCGATGAAATTCATGTTGACGACACGCTCCACTTCGTTGAAGAACCCGTTGAGGTTACGGATTGGAAAGTGAACAAGACCCGCCGGAGCAGTGTCAAGCTTGTCAAGGTTCGTTGGAATGCCAGACATGGTCCTGAATACACCTGGGAGTGTGAGGACCGAATGAAAGAGAAATACCCCCACTTATTTCCCAAGAACCCTGCATCTAGAAGCAGAACTTAAAATTTCGGGACGAAATTTTTCTAACAGGGGGAGAATGTGACAACCCTCACTAAACCAGGTGTCCGTACGACTTAATTAATAATTAATTACTGCTTAATTACTGTGCTTACTTGAAATTATGGATAAACTGCTACTTGAATGATGATACATGTACATACTTGCATCATACTCTATTTACCGTCACTACATTATTTACATGTTGAACCTTAGTGACAAACATGATGCACAAAAGCACAGTAGCACAATGAACGGATAACCTATTGAACGTGCTGTCATAACTAGCACCAGGCATGCACTACCTCTAAGGCCTGTATGAGCCCGAGATAGTTAACTACACTAATAGTGAGTGTGAAGATACAAGGGTTGTAGAACTGCGTCTCTAGGAATAAGTTACAATGACTGGATGTGCCTAAAACGTACTCTAAGAACAAAAATTCAGCACATTAACTAAAAATTCAGCATTTGGTTAACTAATAAAGTGCCAAAACATGAGAAAAATGTTACTAGACACTTTCCAAAGTGTCGGGAATAAGTTGTGTCACTAAAATTAATATTAACGACACTTTAAAGCTTTGTTTAACGCTTTAACGGATTACTATCCAACCGAACAACCGGACTTTACCCGGGACATGAAATATTGCCAATTACATTATTTATCTTTTTTTGAGCCAGTTAGGGTCCCTGAATACCCTAACACCCGCCATAAAGCACAACACACTACTAACCGGGTTAATCCCTAAACTTAACTAGATTAACCTAACTATATCTAACTAATGGTTGGATTTGAACTAGATTACCCCCCCCCCTTTGCCGAACTCGGTCACAATGTGACCCACCTTGTACCATTTTTGATTAAACAAATCACTTATGTCTAATATCAAGAAAGCATTGCATCCAATGGTTAAAGAACTTGGTAATTGTCTATAAGAACTAGAGATTACACACATGATCATTGACACTTCACAACTCAACAAAACAACTCTCTCTCTCTCTCTCTCTCAAGAACTCTTGGCCGAACACCCACACTTGCATCCATCCATCATTCGACTTTGATCATCACATTCCAAGTTCATTCAAGCGTTAAGGATCACGTATAAGGAGGCTTGGTGCATTCGGAAGGCGAAGGACCTCTTTT
Organism: Helianthus annuus; assembly: GCF_002127325.2. Lineage (NCBI taxonomy): Eukaryota > Viridiplantae > Streptophyta > Magnoliopsida > Asterales > Asteraceae > Helianthus > Helianthus annuus. Next base: position 35,980,258 of record NC_035438.2, read on the forward strand.
CGTTGCTTTTATCCACTCTTTTTGCGTCTAGATTCTTCCCTAGCCTCGAGCTAGTAGTAAGTTGCTTGAATCACCTTCTCGAACTATTTTAAGATGGTTAAAATGATTTGTAACGGTTAAAAGTCATGAACATACAAGATGATGCATAAAAGTCTACTAAAAATGCAAGTAAAGATGGTTAAAAGCTTGTTTGTTGTGTAAATCTTGTAGTATTCGATTTGTGTAGTTATTTGGACCCGATCTATGTTGTGGTAGCTCGGATCACCGTTTAACCCGGGTTGGTCATGATCATGGATCATGACATAAAGTTGTTTTGGATGTAACAAGGGTTAAAGGATGAAACTCTACCACACACGAATCATGAACTTGTGTAAAAGTGATTTTGATTGTGAAATAGTGTTTAAAACTAGTAGATCTACGGATCTACAAGCGGTATTTTCAAAAAACCAAGTATCAAAGAAATCATGTTTTCTAAAGACGGATCTTACACTAACAAGAATGATTTTTAGAACACACAAGTGTGTAAACACTTGTGTAGCACACAGTATCGACAAAATAACTATTTTTGTAAAAGATGACAAGAAGTTGTAAAGACGAAATTTCTCTAAAAAAACAAGGTTTTTACGAAACCGGATTGATTTATATAAAGATCCGCTAAAGGTAATGGGATTTACATCATAGTTTTGCAAAAACTACAAGTTCATGAGATTCTTGCAATTTACATGTTTGTTGACTAGTTTGATGCGTTGAATATTGTTTTGGGTAAATGAGAAAATTGATTGGTTGATTTATAAAAGAAAATGATATGCTTGAAAGCGTGGCCACCTCCAGTTACAGAGGAAACTCTGGCGAAATTTTTCTAAAAACCTAACACTTAGAATTATTTTCACCACAAGTGTTAGAAATACGTTTTTAACTTGTTTTTACATATAAGTTTCGCCACGACTTTATTTACAAAATATCGGAGGTGGGATTTTCACAAAATTAAACGTGATAAATATATATTTAGTAAATATATTTTTCACAACGTTACTTGTCAATAATTTATGAAGATACATAAATATTATTTTTAGGGTAAAAATAATATTATCGAATGTTAACGAATCCAAAATAATACGAACGCTTTCACGATAAATATATAAGTTACACCGGTAATTATTATTACCACTCGATCGTTAAAACGTAACTTACGCATTTAAAGAAATATTTATGAACGCGTATTTTTGTAAAATCATATGTAATAGAAAATATAATATTTTTGAGAAGAATATTGATATTTTGGAAGTTAGAAATAAAATATATTTTAAGTGAGACTTAATAATATATTTCTAACGCACATGTATTAAATCCCCCATCCTTGGGAAGGAAAATGATTACCAAGTATATACAGAATGTAAACACGAAATAGTTGTCTAACTATTTCCCAAAATCTTAAACCATAAAGCCAAGGCACGGCCGTCCGTCTAATAGAGTTAGTACATGTAGGTCGTCGCACAGCTGCTTGATTTGGAGGTATACTTGGTAGAGACGCACCACAGTGAGTTCATGTCCCCCTTTTCTCTTAACTGTTTTCAGTTTTATAAACTGCGGGGGTGAAATACATGTTACTTTGATTACAAGTACTTTATACATGGTATGGTTAGCGTAAGGAGGTTTACTACTTAGATCATGTGAGTGGGTAGGAGCAACATGAGGTCATTAATCCTCATGGTAGGACCGAGGGACAGGAGCGGTAGATCTATCTGGGTGTAGCGAGCCCAGCCCCAGGCCAAACTAGAAACGGACCTCGGGGTGACTTTGTGCCCGACGCATAAATCCGCTAGGTTTGAGTCTCCCTACTTGCACTTCACACATATCAATGGCCTTGCAAACCATTGGTGATCTCTTTTTCCTTATTTGCTACATACCAGGATTTTTATACTTACAAGGGTTTATTTACTCAATTACACATGAACTCGCTCAACATTATTGTTGATTTTTCAACTTACATGTATTTCAGGGAATTAAAGGATCTGGCGCGGTATGACACGTTTTCCCGCTGCACTAGTTACGAGGTCATCCGGTTTAAGGGATGTGACTCTTTCCTGGACAAGTCACAGTCCTTAAACTATGTTTATGTTATGTTGATGTTTGTGTTTGTTGAACAATGTTTATGTCGTTAGGATGTGTTTCCGTTAAAACAATGTTGTTGTATTTGGTTTTTAAAACTTAATTAAATGGATGATCTTGCATGGTTTTATTTCATATAGCTTTGTTATGGTTAAGCTATGGTATTAAGAAGTCACACCAAATTAACCACGCTTCCGCAAAGCCAGGGTGTGACAACTTCGATTTTTACTATAAACAAAATCATTATTTCCTACATCCATACTTATGCATTTTATGCCTTCACGTATGTTCACACTTACACACTTATGTTATACTTATGATTCAAAATTCATACGTTTACATACACTCACAATTATACAATTACGATGTACTTACATTCATATTCATATTCATGTTTATACATTTTATTTTTCCATTTACACTTATACAACTTTGTTTGCACTTACGTTCATACACATATAATTTGTTCATACTTAAACCTTCATGTTCTACACCTATATTCACGTTCATATCTATGCTCGTACATATTATGTTCACACTTATACTCGTATGCATACTCATACGCTTTGTGGTTATACCTATACTCATGTTTGTACTCACATTTATACTCATTTTTCATACACGTTATACTTATACTTGTAATCATACTCTTGTCATGCGATTTGTGTTTATGCTCACATGCGTATACATGTTTAAACTCATACCATGATCGTGCTTTTCATTTTACTCAAAATTTATACACTCGCACCTGTACGCGAGCGAAACCCGGGGGATTCGCTTACGTTGGTCTTATACTATTTGGAACGCAAACGTGCTTACATGCTACATTTCTATACACACACGATCTTATTTTCAAAATTTATGTATACCTTGATTCATACGCAACTAGTACAAGCTATGCGGATCATGCGACGATTTCCTTATAATCACGGGTGCGCACGGGATTATAGTAATAAGCGCATGAGAACCATAGAGTGTACTACTGCGTATGGTAATACACGGAACGTAACATGACACCGAATACGAGACGGACGTAATATGGTCAAAACATGGTGGATACGCCGCTGGTACATCCTATATATAAGTGTTTTCACCATGTTACCAAACTTTCGTAAAACGTGCCATGAGAAATTCAGTGTTTTGTGGACTTTTGGACTTAATACAACTTTAAACAACTCACAAACGCATTATATCAGATTATCCACGACGAGACTTCATTCTTAACACGCTACTTTCGTCTATCCAATAGTTATGCTATTCTTATACTCATAATCGTTATTAGATCAATCGTTCACCATATACCCCAATTATTCTCTATTGTCTCAAACTCCAAAGCCTCAATTTTAAACAAACCTCTTCTGTTTGCCAAAAACCCTTTCGAGTCTTCCTCTGGAATAAATTTCGGGACGAAACTGTAATGCTCCGCGTTTTCACAGCTCTCCTAATTTAGAAATCAAGTCTTGAAAATTCTTTTTTTTAGAAACTTGTCTCTTTCAAAATTTCAATCCGTTGTATCGTCGAAAAACCTCTATCTTAAATGTAATTCGTTATGATTATGGTTATTTATTCTTTTTTTTATTTATTAAATTAATTAATTTTACAATTTAAAAAGTTTTACTTTAACCTAGTTAGTCTCGTTAACGTTTAAAGTTAACAAAATACAAACTAACCTAGTTAGTTTTGTTGTTAAACTAGTTTTTTTGCTTTTAACATAAATTAACCTAGTTAACTAAACCCTTCCAAGTCAGGGGGCTGTTTGTGCCTATAACTAAATTAAACCTCAGGGACTAAATGTGCAAATTTGTAACTGTTCAAACATTAAAACCCCAAAGAACTAGACATAGATGAACCCTAGCCGCATAAGACACTACACCTTCTTTTCTCTCGGCTTGTTCACCGGCGCCGCATTTCCGGCCGGTTCTCCGACCAGACAATCCCCCCTCTCCTCTTCACACCCAATCCCCTTCTTTTCTTCTTAAACCACCGGTCACTCCGGCACCTTTGTTAAAAGAACGGCCGGCCACCACCATTTCGGTGGTGGCGTGCGGCGGCAAACACAGACAGGAAGGAAGAGAGAGACATCGAGGACGAAGAGAGAGAGACATCGAGAACGAAGAGAGAGAGAGAGAAAGAGGCTGAGAGAGAGAGATCAGCGAAGGAGGGCAGCGCTGCCGTCAGCGGCGGCGGCGACGGCGGTGGTTTTGTTTTCTTTTTTTGCTCCGACAAACCCCGGTAAGCTTTGTCTTTTCTTTTTCATCTCGTTTCTTTACAATTCTGTTCAATCCATCTTCTCCGGCCGATTGCTTGTTGGTTTCACGTGATGGTGGTAACGAAGGCGGCTGCGTCGCCGCCGTCTGCGGCGGTGGATGACGGTGGCAGCGGCGGTGGTCCTCTGCTCGGGTCTCGATTCGCGACTCAGTTCTGGCCGGTCCTGGTTCAGACTCGGTTCGGTTTAGGTTAGTCAAGCTTCAAGTATTGTATCGGTTATAAGTTTCGATTCAAACCCGGTTGTTTTTGTTATCTCAGTTGGTTCGGGTTTCACGGCACGGGTTAGCTCGGTCAAACAGTCAACTCGGTCAACTGTCGGGTCAACTTGGTCAAAGCTGGCCAACCGGTTCAGTCACGATTCAGTCTTGTTTCGGTTTCGGGTCAGCGAGTTAAATGCGAGATTTGAATAACAGTGGCGACATTATATATTGTTTTGTATTAATTAAAATTTTTATCACAGAACCGAACCTTAAATAATTTGTATTTATAAGCATACATAGAATTTTATGTTTATATTGTTACGAATATTGTTGCATTTTGGAGAATATATCGACACGTTAGTTGTCGGGGGATCGTCCAAAAACAGAGGAAACTCTACCCAATTTTCGTTAAAACGATAAACATATATTTTTTTTTGCCAAACCATAAATGAAATCGTGTTGAATTTGAATAATTTTTATAACTATAAGTATAAAGGTATACTTATCTTTGACAACACCTCTACAATACTCTTGGTGGATTTAATTCAGATTTTTTTACATAAACTATGTACAATGAATATATATATACTTATATCAACTGGTTATACTCGAAATTCCCAATTCAAATCCTCCGTCGTGATTTCGTCTACTCATACACCTTCGTTTGCCCATATAGGGTGACCTCGGTGTTCCATTCTCCTAATCTCATAAACTCGTCAACACTTGGATAATCGGAAGACAACAATTTTGTGAGTACACTTGACCCATTTTCCTTTTAATACACTTTGGGTGCAACATGTTTACATTGTTAAAATGCACGAATCACAAACATTATTTTATTCATTCAATCCTTATACATGCTTTGTTATTCTTAGGTTCATACTAGAATATATACTACTTGTTAACCCGCCTTAACAAATATAGCGCTATAGGAGTAGCACACCACCCGACGGGGTTTTGTTAAGTTATATTCTATACGGTCTCGATACGGATTTATCGAGGGATGCTAATACTTTACGGTCTTGATATTACGGTATCAAGGGATGCTTTTATACTAGTAGACACTTGATTTGACATATTGTTATGCAATATAGTTTGACCTTGTATACCAAATGCTATGTTGGATTGAAAATACTTTTATACACATACCACGAGTCTAAAACTAGTGTACTCGCCAATACCTTTCTATTGAACTATGCTTTTTTAAAACATGTTGCAGGTTTAGCGATGATGTTGGTGATGCATGGAATCTAGTAGGATGCTTAGATACACACTTTAAATTTTGTCCTCCTATTGTATTGTATTTCATTATTCATGTTGTTATAATTGTTTCAAATCCTTGTAATTGATTCTTTAGAAATGGAATGAAATTTATTATTTAAATACATGTCATAATTATTAGTGTTATGATGTCTCGAGCAATCTATTTCGTCTCACTCCGATGTTTCCACCATCGGTTGGGGTGTGACACCCTGATATGTTAAGTACTATTAAAACACTAAATCGGCTTCTTGGGATTGTATCCTTGCTGACTCAAACCACTTAGCCGAGGGTAACGTCACCTTCAAAAGAGGGGCCTACCACTTTTCGCATTAATAACTAACTTAATTGTCTTTCAATATTCCGACCCTTTGGGATTGTATCCCTGCTGACTCAAACCACTGGGTTGAGGGTAACGCCACCTTCAAAAGAGGGGCCTACTACTATAACTAAGATAATCTCTTAAAAAGTCCGAAAGTGCGAAAATCATCAAAGGATACATTAAGGATGAGTTGGATCCAAGTGATTCTATCTTGTCTATTTGTTTTTCATTTTATTTATCTTTTCACTTTTAGTTTTTATTTTCATACTTAAAAACTCTTTTTTCAAAAATTGGAGCAATTAGACGTTGAGGATAAACCGGTACTAAAAGCTCTTGTATCCTTGGACGACCTCGGTATCTTACCAACACTATACTACGCTCGCGATAGGTGCACTTGCCCAAGTGTGTGTTTAGTGTTAGTATAATATCGTTTTTATAAATTTAAAACTTGACTAACGCGTAAAACGGGCTTAAAATATAATAAAAATCATATTACGCTATACGCACACCACTACACCTGTTGTTAAATCTCCATTGCACCCTCGAAAATGGAAGAGCTATCAAGCCAACTTCAAGAATTACTTGATAAAGTCTTTATACGCCCTACTTTTCCTGGGGGCGCTCCGGTCCTTTTTGTCAAAAAGAAAGATGGATCATTCCGCATGTGCATCAACTACCTTGAACTTAACAAGCTTACCGTCAAGAACCGTTACCCACTTCCTCGCATTGACGACCTCTTCGATCAACTTCAATGTGCAATGTGTTTTTCAAAAATCGATCTTCGTTCTGGCTACCATCAACTTTGAGTCCTTGAAGTGGACATCCCTTAAACCGCGTTTCATACTATATACAGTCATTACGAGTTCGTAGTCATGCCTTTCAGTTTAACCAATGCACCCACGGTCTTCATGGATTTGATGAACCGTGTGTGTAAGTTATACCTGGATCGCTTCGTGATCGTTTTCAAAGACGACATCCTCATCTATTCTAGAACTCAAGTCGAACACGAGCGTCACTTGCGTCTAATCCTCGAACTCCTACGTGCCGAACGACTATATGCCCAATTCTCCAAGCCTGAATTTTGGCTAAAAGAAGTTCAATTTCTCGGTCACGTTGTGAACGATAAAGGCATTCACATCGATCCCACTAAGATAGAAGCCGTCAAAAACTGGATTGCACCAAAATCTCCATCCGAAATTTGTTCGTTTCTTGGATTGGCAAGTTATTACTGTTGGCTCATCCCCAAAACTTTTTTACGCTAGAATTCAAATGGAACCATCCAAAACTTTGTATGGTCGTAAGTGTTGTTTGCCCATTTGTTGGCACGACATCGGAGACGCACAAATCACGGGGCCCGAGCTCATATAAGAGGCAACGGACAAGATCTTACGGATTCGTGACAATATACTCAAGGCTAAATGTGACATTTGTGCCATTACGATCATCATACAATTACAAATCCGATGAAATCTTGTTTTTCATTCTTAGGATTTGTACAATTACATATGACAAGTACACATATCAAATTTCGTATGATTTCGAACTCTCGAGAAGCTTTTCTGGAAGTTATACGCAAACTATTACGTAAACGTAATCAGTTTAACGCGGCATACACTCCGAAATAGTGACATAAGCTTAACATACCTTAAATAACCTTTACATAACTCAGAAATAAGTTTTGAAGGGTTTGGTATGGCAAAAATAAGTTTATTCGATCACAGGGACTTATTGCGACAAACTGCAAAAGTCTGCCAATTCGTATAGCAACGGACACTCCGGAACAAGATCATAAGCTAAACATACCTTAAATATCCCTAACATAGCTTAGAAATAAATTTTGAGGGATTCGGTGTGCGAAAATACGCTTATTTGATCACAGGGACTAAAAGCGTCAAAAACAGCGTAAGTTTGCATTTACGTGCATATCTTGCGTTCTGACCATATCCGGACCACCAAAAACTTTTGTAATCACTAAAATATTTTATTTTAGTGATGGGAATGCAAAAATAACGTTCGTCGCGCAATTTGGATCATTTTCGCGTCCGTTCGAGTTTCGTCGTAATTAACCGAACAATGCGATCGTACGACCAAACAAACCAACATCCTGATGTTTCCAAGCATATTTCAAGTCCCCTATGCTTTAACATCCATGTAGAGCCTTGAAATTAGGTTAACGGGGGTTAAACGCATCGAAAAACATGTTTAGGAGTGTGGAGGGACCATTTTTGCCATTTTTGAAAGTCTAACCTGTGTCGTCGCGTCCGGCGACGGCAGAAGGACTATGTCGTCGCGTGCAGCGACGCCTTCATCTGGACAAAAACTTCATTTTAGCTGCAGCACATGTATTTTTAAGCTAGATTTTCATTATTATGCGTTATTTGAGTGTTAATCAAGGCTTAAAACCTCAACCACACACTTGTATGGACAAGATTATTCCTTGGGCAATACATAAGCCACATGGCATGATTCAAGAGCTTCAAATCAACTATAAATACCCTACTAAATCTGCCCATTTTCCTTGCCCATTTCATCTTTCTCATCTCTTGAACTATAAGTGGAGGCTACCATCTTTGGATGCCACCTACCTGAGTTCTTCTAGTCATTTTTGCAGCCTTAGAGCACTTGTAAGTGTTGCTTCATGGCTAGTTCTTTTATTTCAGCAATTACAAGCTGAAAGTCAAACAGTTTGACTACCATTTGACTTTCGGTTTTGACCATGAATTGGTCAAGTCAAAGTTCAATCGAACTTTGCAACATGAGCATAATCATGATGGTTATAATCCCTTGCGATTATACCTGCTGATTACCACGTTGACTAGTCGAAGTGACGAGTCAAAGTTTCGGTCAAAATGCACGATTATATGCATTTTGCGATGCATTTTGCGACGAAACTATTCTCAGGTATCAAAACACTTTGTTTTGATACCAAATCAGTTTTCTAACTTCATGTTGAACTCGTCACTTTTAGTTTAGTGCTTATTTAGGGTCGTAAGTCAAGCGGTCTTGACAACCGCTTAGACTTTGAACCCGACCCGTTTGGTCGACCATTAGGATCCGACCAAACACATTAGGTGACATAGTTGTATAGGGAATAACCTTCCGAGGTTATACCTTATGGTCACATCGTTTAATTAGTTGTATGATAGGTAGTTTATATGCCTTAGAAAAATGACCAAAATGCCCTTTTTGCGCTTTTCATTTTAAGCACATGTAACCAAAATTTTGACACTTAAACTGTTTATGCGACATTATTAAACATGTCTAGGCTTATAATACTTATCATAGGACTAGTTAGGCCATCCGAACGCGCATTTGCGCAAATGACACGTTAAAGTAGCCTAAACTACCTTAACGAGTCATAACGGGTCATAAGCACTTAGGATAGGTTTCAAATCTGAATGTAGGCTTTGTTAAACCATATCATATGAGTTCCAACACTCATTTGGTTTACAAGACCTCATTCTATCTGATCTCCTGATTTAGGTCCCGATTAATAACATAGTAATCCGATATTAGGTGCCACTTGATTCCTTGATTTCCCGAGCTTTGTTAGGACACTTAATCAAGGATACTTGCAATCTCAAGTGAGTACATAGCTCCCCTCTTTTATTCTTTCAATTGTTTTGGGGTGATTCATATGTGCTAAATGCTTTTCAAGTTTTCATAAACAAATGCTATGGTTTATATAAAACATGATGATTTCAATAATGTGAACGAACTTGTTGGGGCGTTAGTCGAAAGACATCCGAATGACATTCATTAACTATGATCAAGCCGACCAGTAGTATGTTATGGTACCATAGGATCTGACAAATCCCGTTATTGGACTATCCCTTTGGTGGGTAATGTGGGTAACGACGGAAACTGTTATCTGATTAACAAATCATGTGTTGGTTTGTTAATCTTGTTAAAGAGGTCTTTCAGGGCCTAGTTAAAGATACCCCATGGGTGGTATATCGAGTCACACAGGTTTGAATGTATTCTTTAAAGAACAACCAAAAGTTATATTTCACAATTAAAGAACGATTGGAACTATTTGAACGATTTTGGACGAATGTTTTCAAACGATATCACACAACGAGGTTTACTTAAAGATATAAACCATACAATGTTTACTTACAAAGACGATTTACTACTTGGTTTTACAAAGACGAATGCTTTCAGTCAAGATTCATGGCTACAATGGTTTTCGTTTACTTATATCATCTTGTAAAGATGATAAAACATATTGCAATCTCAAAAACTTTTTGATTTCAAGGTACATACTCAACAACTCTCGTAGTTGGTCGAGGTATTGCAATATGGATTCAAAGCCATGAATTTGACATACAAAACCTACGTACTCGCCGGCATTTTTATGCTGACTGTTTTCACATATGTTTCAGGTTCTACTATGGGATGATTATTGATTGCTTGCTACACATAGGATGGGCGCGGGCTTTAGTGACTTAAAACTTGAAAGACAATTGTTGTAATCATTTTGTTTGAATCAAAACAATGAGTCAATTAATGAAATAAAACAAAACTTCAAATACCATGAGTTGTGAAACAAGGATTCTGTTACGACACTCCCCGATGTTTCCGCCGCGGTTTGTTGTATTACACGGTCGGGGTGTGACAGAAGAGTTAGTATCAGAGCTCATGGTTATAGGGAATAGGTTATTAGTAATTCTCTTGACCTAGTCTATAACCTTCCTAGGACCCAAACGCAAGAAATTTGCATTTAGATTCTTAATACAATACCGAATCACCTATCCTTAGGTGATTAACAAAAACAAAACAAAATTCATTCTCTCGAGTCAAAATTTTTCAAAACATCACAAGAAATCATCTATCCTTAGATGATTTGCTTTAGGCTTTTAAGCCTTTGGTGTTTTCAAAATCTCATCAAAGTTTGGGTCTTTATAATGTGAACACATGCAATCCGGAAGGGTGGGTGCCTCTGCCTCGAGTTTTCTGTCTAAGGCTAGAGTGTTCGTACAAATCCGCAGTATCGGACCAGTCACTCTTACCTAGGAACTCTTGGGGTGAGTGTCCACTTATAGGCTAAAGCATGTCTTCGCGATACATTATTATGACCCATTTACTTTGATTAGTCACCGTGACGTTTGTTTGTTTTAGTTAACGAACGGATGGTCAAAATTTTCATGTTTCGTCGATATTTTCAATACCTCTTTTGTTTATCCAATTGTCAATCTCACACGTTTCCCATGTTTCCTTGTTCCTTTTAGAAAATGCCTCCTAGACGCGATCAAACTCAGGATGCTGCACTAGCAGCCTTAGTAGCTCAGCAAATCGTTGTTGTGCTCCCGAACCTTATTACCCAGATAAATCAAGCGAATAACAATAACAATAGCAATGCTCAGTGTAGCTACAAAACGTTCAATTCGGCTAAACCACTGAAATTTTATGGGTCTCATGGAGGAACTACGCTCCTACAATGGTTCGAGAGTCCAGAAAGCACATTCCGACATGTTCAGTGTCCAAATGAGCGAAAGGTTGAGTTCGCATCTAGTGTTTTTTAGAAATGAGCATTAACATGGTGGAATGGTGTGATGAGAGATAGGGGTGCCGATGTGGCAATGGCACAAACCTAGGAAGAGCTTCGAGCTCTAATGATGAAGGAATTATGTCCTCATCATGAACTCAGGGCATTGGAAAGGGAATTCGACGATCTTAAACAAGATAGCGGTGAACATCAAGCCTACATTGATCGATGTGAGGAACTAAGTCTGCTATGTCCAACCATGGATACGCCTTTGGATAAGGCAATTGAATAGCAACCCTACCACAGTTAGATAGGCCATTGAACTATCCGCTACCCTGACTGAATCTCAGATCAGGAAGGGTAAACTTTTCCGAAAAGGCGACAAGAAACCATCAGATGAGACAAAACCAAAGGATAAACAGACTGAGTCCTCCAAGAAGTCAAAGAAGCGTAAGGCTTCACAGAATTTCGTTATAGTTGCTCAAAACAATCAAGTCGTACCTAACCAACCAGCACAGCCTCTTGCTAAGAAAACCTATGCTGGTACTGCACCGCTATGCAACAGGTGTAATGCATACCACCAAGCTCACCTACAGAGCCGTCAGTGTGCATCATGTGGGCGACTTGGTCATTTGGCAAATGCTTGTCGAACTAACCCGAACCAAGGTGGTCCAAACCAACCTCAAGCCGACCCTGCTCAAGCTCGTTTTCCACCTGGTTCTTGCTATAACTGCGGCGAGATGGGCCATTTCAGGAACAATTGCCCAAAGCTTGCTAATGCAAATCCAACCCGTGGATGAGCATTTGGCTAGCTGGAAGACGATGCTGCTTTAAAATGTTTGAACTTTATGTTTTGTTTCTTTTATATCCAAGAACTTTGAAACAATCAGTTTGGTTTATAATAAACCGTTATTTACATTTCGATGTATGAAAACAAATGTGAACACGTATATGTATGGCATACCCCAACGATACTGACACCAAGGAACCGTGTTCCTTGCAAGACAAACTACTCTTGTAGTCCTTCCATTTTGTGATCGCTCGCGATCTCCACGAAAATCTTAAGTACACATTTCTTCTAAAGAAACAAAGTACAAGGTACAAGTTACAAACTCTGGACGAATACTCATAGTACCACTTTAAATCCTTTCTTGGATATCTAAGGGTACTTTTCATAAGTCCTTAATTGGTCTTATGCGATATATCTATGTACATATCATTACATTCTGGTTTTCATAACAATATACATAGTATATGATTTCAAAACATAATTCATGATTTCAAAAACATTTCATATGGTTTAAAAACATTTAAACATAGTATATTTTCCCAATATACTAAGTACATAATTTCAAAAACATCATCCATGTTTTCAAAAACCTCATACATGATTCCAAAGGCATTTCACATGGTTTCAAAAACATTACATAAGGTTTTAAAAACAATAAACATATTTTCAAAGATCCCATGCATAGTTTTCAAAAAAACATTCTGCTCGTATGTTGACTTAGCATATGTAGTACACGATTTTCAAGGACATCCAGCTCGTATGTTGACTTAGCATACGTAGTACACGATTTTCAAGGACATTCTGCTTTGTATGTTGACTTAGCATGCCTAGCACATTGATTTCAAGGATCCTATTTGCTTCATATGTTGACTTAGCATATCTAGCACCTTGATTTCATAAACACTATACTTCGTATGTTGACTTAAGCACACCTAGTACAAGGTTTTGAAACAATTTCTCGCTACACGAATTCCAAAATCCTTATAGGATCTTCCTATCTTCATAGTTAGATCCTTGTGGATGTCTAAAGCGCAAAATCAAAATCCTTAATTGGATTATTTGTGTGCTTTAATGTGTATGTTACGATTCAATGAGGACAAAACCAAATCCTTATAAGATCTTCCTATTTTCATAGTTAGATTCTTGAGGATGTTTAAAGTACTAATTGAAGTCCATGGATTGGATTCCTGGTGTACTTTAAATGCAAGTGTACAAATCGATAACAAATTGATAACAAGTTAATGACCAAGTTGACAATTAGGTGATTATGTGATTATGTGATTATGTGTTTATGTGTTATATGTGATCCAAATGCTCGCTATCCAAATCCTTGTAGAATCTTCCATGTCTTCATATGATGGATTCTTAGAAGGATATCCAAAAGTACTATCTTAAATCCTTAATGGGCTTCTATGCAATAGTTAAGACCCTTGGATTGTAAAGTACTATTCCAAAGTTAAAGAGATCACGCGTTGATCTAGTTAAAGACAGCATTCGTTGATGTAGTTAAAGAAACCCTTTGGTAGTCTAGTTAAAGAGATCATGCGTTGATATAGTTAAAGACATCATTCGTTGATGTAGTTAAAGAGACCCTTTGGTGGTCTAGTTAAAGAGATCATGCGTTGATCTAGTTAAAGACATCATTTGTTGATGTAGTTAAAAAGACCCTTTGGTGGTCTAGTTAAAGAGATTGATTCGTCAATCTAGTTAAAGATATCATGTGTTGATATAGTTAAAGAGACCCTTTGGTGGTCTAGTTAAAGAGATCATGTGTTGATATAGTTAAAGATATCATGTGTTGATATATTTAAAGAGACCCTTTGGTGGTCTAGTTAAAGAGATTGATTCTTCAATCTAGTTAAAGAGATCATGTGTTGATCTAGTTTAAAAGACCCTTTGGTGGTCTAGTTAAAGAGATTGATTCGTCAATCTAGTTAAAGAGATCACATGTTGATCTAGTTAAAGAGACCCTCTGGTGGTCTAGTTCAAGAGGTCGTTCGCCGATCTAGTTAAAGAGATCATGTGTTGATCTATTTAAAGAGGTCGTTCATCGATCTAGTTAAAGAGATCCTTAGGCGATCTAGTTGAACAGACTCTTTGGTGGTCTATTTAAAGAGATCATTTGTTGATCTAGTTAAAGAGACTCTATGGTAGTCTAGTCAAGTCATCACAGGATTATTCGTTTGATTTTTCCCCTACACATTATAAAATGAACTGTGCGGGCTGTGCAAGGAATTACGTAATTATGGATGCATACATAATTATGGAATTCAGTGCACAGAAACCACAGCAAGTTTTGTCATGTGTAAGAACCTATAGTGATAAGAATAACGAAACGGGAACAATGTAATAAGGGCATGGTGGATACGCCGATGGTACTTCCTATATATAAGTGTTCCTTATTACATTGCGAATGTAGTGTTATTTAAGTTACTAGAAGTTCTGGACCTTAACCAATGTTGTTTTATGTTACACTCTCCGACTCCAATTTCGAGCACACATAAGTTTCCTATAATAATCTTCATAGGAAACATTCTCTCTATCCGTTGTTGGAAACTCCAAATTCTTGTCGATTTCACACGCTCTCTATATTTCAACACAACGAGTACATCATTTAAACAATTACATGTCACTCTTGAGGTTCGGTACAATCAGACACAAACCTATTGGAATGGAGTTTAAATCTTCAGATCTGAACTCTTCCCTATAAACAATAGACGAATACAAATAACAAAGTTCGCTGGAAATCCAGACGTGGCCCAGAGTTTTACTTAGGGAACGGAGGATTTATTTGAAAGTGAATCATCCACATCTGTCTCTACAAGTTTCCTCTAAGTTAAATTTCGGCACGAAATTTCTTAAAGTAGGGGAGACCGTGACATTTGTGCCATTACGATCATCATACAATTACGAATCCGATGAAATCTTGTGTTTCATTCTTGGGATTTGTACAATTACATATGACAAGTACACATATCAAATTTCGTATGATTTCGAACTCTCGAGAAGCTTTTTTGGAAGTTATACGCAAACTGTTACGTAAACGTAATTAGTTTAACACGACATACACTCCGGAATAGTGACATAAGCTTAACATACCTTAAATAACCTTTACATAACTTAGAAATAAGTTTTGAAGGGTTTGGTATGGCAAAAACAAGTTTATTCGATCACAGAGACTAATTGCGACAAACTGCAAAAGTCTGTCGGTTCGTATAGCAACGGACACTCCGGAACAAGATCATAAGCTAAACATACCTTAAATATCCCTAACATAGCTTACAAATAAGTTTTGAGGGGTTCGGTGTGCGAAAATATGCTTATTTGATCACAGGGACTAAAAGCGTCAAAACGGTGTAAGTTTGCATTTACGTGCATATCTTGCGTTCTGACCATATCCGGACATCCAAAAATTTTTGTAATCACTAAAATATTTTATTTTAGTGATAGGAATGCAAAAATACCGTTCGTCGCGAAATTTGGATCGTTTTCGCGTCCGTTCGAGTTTCGTCGTGATTAACCGAACAACGCGATCGTATGACCAAACGAACCGACATCCGTGATGTTTCCAAGCATATTTCATGTCCCCTACACTTTAACATCCTTGTAGAGCCTAGAAATTGGGTTAACAGGGGTTAAACGCATCGAAAAACATTTTTAGGAGTGTGCAGGGACCATTTTTGCCATTTTTGAAAGTCTTACCTATGCCATCGCGTCCGGCGACAGCAGAAGGGCTATGCCATCGCGTGCGTTGACGCCTTCATCTGGACAAAAACTTCATTTTAGCTACAACACATGTATTTTTAAGCTAGATTTTCATTATTTTGGGCTATTTGAGTGTTAATCAAGGCTTAAAACCTCAACCACACACTTGTACGGACAAGATTATTCCTTGGGCAATACATAATCCACATGGCATGATCCAAGAGCTTCAATTCAACTATAAATACCCCCTAAATCTGCCCATTTTCCTTGCTCATTTCATCTTTCTTATCTCTTGAACTCTAAGTGGAGGCTACCATCTTTGGATGCCACCAACCTGAGTTCTTCTTGTCATTTTTGCAGCCTTAGAGCACTTGTAAGTGTTCTTTCATGGCTAGTTCTTTTATTTCAGCAATTACAAGCTGAAAGTCAAACAATTTGACTTTCGGTTTTGACCATGAATTGGTCAAGTCAAAGTTCAATCGAACTTTGCAACGTGAGCGTAATCACGATGGTTATAATCCCTTGCGATTATACCTACTGATTACCACGTTGACTAGTCAAAGTGACGAGTCAAAGTGACGAGTCAAAGTTTCGGTCAAAATGCACGATTATGTGCATTTTGCGACGAAACTATTCTCGGGTATCAAAACACTTGTTTTGATACCAAATCAGTTTTCTAACTTAGTTAAACATGTTTTAACATGTTTAACTCGTCACTTTTAGTTTAGTGCTTATTTAGGGTCGTAAGTCAAGCGGTCTTGACAACGCTTAAACTTCAAACCCGACCCGTTTGGTCGATCATTAGGATCTGACTAAACACATTAGGTGACCATAGTTATATAGGGAATAACCTTCTGAGGTTATATCTTATGGTCACATCGTTTAATTAGTTGTATGATAGGTAGTTTATATGCCTTAGAAAAATGACCAAAATGCCCTTTTTGCGCGTAATCTCATTTTAAGCATATGTAACCAAAATTTTGACACTTAAACTGATTATGCAACATTATTAAACATGTCTAGACATATAATACTTATCATAGGACTAGTTAGGCCATCCGAATGCGCATTTGTGCAAATGACGCGTTAAAGTAGCGTAAACTACCTTTACGGGTCATAAACGGTCATAAGCACTTAGGATAGGTTTCAAATCAGAATGTAGGCTTTGTTAAACCATATCATATGAGTTCCAACACTCATTTGGTTTACAAGACCTCATTCTATCCGATCTCCTGATTTAGGTCCCGATTAATAACATAGTAATCCGATATTAGGTGCCAGTTGATTCCTTGATTTCCCGAGCTTTGTTAGGACACTTAATCAAGGATACTTGCCATCTCAAGTGAGTACATTGCTCCCCTCTTTTATGCTTTCAGTTGTTTTGGGGTGATTCATATGTGCTAAATGTTTTTCAAGTTTTCATAAACAAATGCTATGGTTTATATAAAACACGATGATTTCAATAATGTGAACGAACTTGTTGGGGCGTTAGTCGAAAGACATCCGAATGACATTCATTAACTATGATCAAGCCGACCAGTAGTATGTTACAGTACCATAGGATATGACAAATCCCGTTATCGGACTATCCCTTTGGTGGGTAATGTGGGTAACGACAGAAACTTTTATCTGATTAACAAATCATGTGTTGGTTTGTTAATCTTGTTAAAGAGGTCTTTCAGGGCCTAGTTAAAGATACCCCATGGGTGGTATATCGAGTCACACAGGTTTGAATGTATTCTTTAAAGAACGACCAAAAGTTGTATTTCCCAATTAAAACACGAATGATTGACCGATGGTTTATAACACGAACGATTGGAACGATTTGAACGGTTGGAACTATTTGAACGATTTTGGAAGAATGTTTTCAAACGATATCACACAACGTGGTTTACTTAAAGATATAAACCATACAATGTTTACTTACAAAGACGATTTACTACTTGGTTTTACAAAGATAAATGCTTTCAGTCAGGATTCATGGCTACAATGGTTTTGGTTTACTTGTATCATCTTGTAAAGATGATAAAACATATTGCAATATCAAACACTTTTTTATTTCAAGGTACATACTCGGCAACTCTCGTAGTTGGTCGAGGTATTGCAATATGGATTCAAAGCCATGAATTTGACATACAAAACCTATGTACTCGCCGACATTTTTATGCTGACTGTTTTCACATATGTTTCAGGTTCTACTATGTGATGATTATTGATTGCTTGCTACACATAGGATGGGTGCGGGCTTTAGTGACTTAAAACTTGAAAGACAATTGTTATAATCATTTTGTTTATATCAAAACAATGAGTCAATTAATGAAATAAAACAAAACTTCAAATACCATGTGTTGTGAAACAATGATTCTGTTACGACACTCCCCGATGTTTCCGCCCCGGTTTATTGTATTACGCGATCGGGGTGTGACACTAGAAGTCGGCAAAAGAGCTACACCGATAAGAGACGCAAGCCTTTGGAATTTAATGTTGGTGAACATGTACACCTCAAGGTATCCCCTTGGAAAGGAGTTGTTCGATTTGGTAAGAAAGGCAAGCTCGTTCCTCGCCTCGTAGGTCCTTTCAAAATTCTTGAAAGGATTGGAAAGATAGCGTATCGACTGGATCTACCACAAGAACTCCACAACGTTCATCCCACATTTCGTGTATCCAATCTCAAGAAGTGCCTAGCCGAAGAAGGACTTCAAGTTACACTGGATGGCTTACAAATCAATGAGTACTTGCACTTCGTTGTAAAAATGGTCGAAATCATGGACCGAGGAATCAAGCAGTTTAGGCACAGTCGT
The DNA here is from genome assembly GCF_002127325.2 of Helianthus annuus. Taxonomy (NCBI): domain Eukaryota; kingdom Viridiplantae; phylum Streptophyta; class Magnoliopsida; order Asterales; family Asteraceae; genus Helianthus; species Helianthus annuus. The sequence continues at coordinate 35,999,201 of NC_035438.2, forward strand.
ATTCCCATAGGCAAGGTGCGATAGGAAGGAAAATGTGGCACTAAATTTACTTGGGAACTCGAGAGTGATATGAAGACCAAGCATCCGCACCTATTTGTTAAGTCTTCCTCTTGAATAAATTTCGGGACGAAATTTCCTAAAGTAGGGGAGACTATAGCGCTTTGCATTTTATACTTCCCTTATTTAGAAAGTGTACTCGTATTTCTATTTTGAAAACTTGTAATTGTATCGCGTTCATATTTTATTTCCAATCTTGTATCCGAGACTTTGGTCATAATGAAATCCTATTTTACATACTTGTATACATGCTCCATACTTATATTATACGTTATCGATCTTGAATGCATATGCGCAACCCATACTCGAAATACTTATACCCATAACTTATATGTGCTTGATAACTATTAAATATGTGGTTACATTCTGATATGATATAATAATAATAATAATAATAATAATAATAATAATAATAATAATAATAATAATAATAATAATAATAATAATAATAATAATAATAATAATAATAATGAAACAAATTAAAGTGGCTTTTAGCGACTTTGGGCTTTCGCCCCTCATCCCCCACACGAAACACATGAGGCCAAAGGCCCAAGTGCTTCGCCCCATTCCTCCTTCGTCTGTCTCTCTCTCTCTCTTTCTTTGCCATGAAACACCCATACACGAAGGCTTTAGCCTTCGTGTCCTCCTCTCTGCCTCGTGTCACACGGAACCACACGGAGGAGACTCCTTCGTGTGGATTCCATTGCCTTCATGTGGAACGGACCAGTTATGCGTGCAACTTACAGAAGGTTCTAAAACCTTCTGTTTCGACTTTAATCCTACTACCAACTGCCCTCCACTTCACTAAATGTTAAACCCTAATTTCTAGATTATAAATTCCAGCCTCCAAACACTACTAAATATTTTCCCACACTCAAATCACTCTCAAACCCTCATATTCTCTCAAGTGTTCAAGCTGCAAACAGTGAACTCCAGATTGTTCACAGTGAGTTTCTACTCACTTTTTCTTCTTTTTTCTTTCTCTTTTCTTCTCTAACTTTCTTTGATAACCTCTAGGAAGGTTTCCACAAGTTTGCCTTGAACCTCACCACATTGAGGTCCAAAACGTTATAAACTTACTGTTTTGATATTATATTCTTATTTCTTGTTTGTTTGATTTAGAACTTGGTGTAAACTTGTACCCTCCAAGCTCCCAATTAAGTTCATAGTTGTGGATTTGTGATGTGGTTAATCTCCACCAAGAACTCAAACTAAAATCTTATTTAAATTTTGTCCAAATGTTCCAAGTGATTGAAAACCATCCAAGCTTCAACCTATTATGTTGAAAGTCTTGTGTATGAGTTGTGTGTAAAACATGGATGCTTTGGCTATCCGAATTAGTTCCACAAAACCTCACTTGTTCACACATTTCAACTAGTGACATCAAGTAGCTTCCAAGAATCAAAGTAACATAACCTCGCCTCGCCTCCAACATTTGCCATGTTAGGTATGACACGCCCGGGTTATCCTTAGTTGGCTACTTGGCGAACTAGTTAGTTATATTTTTATTTTCATTTTCATTCATGACCAACCACTTTATCAACTACGTTGATAAACTTGTGCTTTGATGAATCATACAAAGAGGTTAATCTTAACTCCATGTTTGACTTACACAATTTATATGATTATACATGATAGACTATACTATATAATATATATATATATATATATATATATATTTAACTGAATTCTTGATACTAACCGGATTATGGTTAGATGTCATGAACTTAGGTTATATTATCTTTGTTCTAAACTTCTCGTTTGTGATTCTAATGGGCAAGTTAGGACCCATGAAAACACATAGAACTTAGTGTCCTGATATTGTCTAAAGTATACATATTTTTATATAAATATTCCTACACTTTTGAGTAACTTTAGAGTTGTTTTTAGTAAATTCTACTCATTCTCAGCTCATATTTGAAGTCAAATGATTTTAAGAGATAATGAGTTAAAAAGGTTAATTTGGGTCTATAGAAAGCAAATAAAAGAAAAGGCTCTGGTAATTGGTAACTAATTAAATTCTGAGTTTTAACTTGAGACAACGTAGTAAAGTTATTTAGCCTTAAGCCACATTTATGTGCTATTAAGATGATCATTAAATAAATTAACTTGAAAGGGTTACCTATAAGGCTAGAGGGTATGGGGTTCGTCCCCACCCCCGTCGAGCTCCGTCTCGTCCTCAGCGTCTTGTGCTGGACGTTGGCGACGATCCTAAATTGGTGGGCCTCCCATTCAAATGTTACCGTTAAAATAAAAAAATCATAAATGATTAGATTAAATACCTGCTGCAACTCAATATAATCTTGAACAAGGGTTTGGTGCTTAAATCTTGCCCTAACATCCTCACAAGCGGATGGATCAAAAACAACCCCTTTCTTCTTCTTACTCATGAGATCTCAACTTTCTTGAAAATCCCACTTTGAAAAGATACAACAGATACAATTTTGATGAAAAATATTGAATAAAAATAGTGTCTTTGAAAGATAGATAAGAGGAGAAAGAAGAAGAGGGGTGTGGGGAAGAAAGAAGGTTCTTGCTTTTCCTGTTTTCTCTATTGATGTTGACGAAACTAACCAAATAAAGATACCCAAAAAGCCAACACATATCCATTGGTTTGGTAGACAAAGGCTATGTATTGTTTTTTTATATTAATAAAAATATTTTCTTTGTTGATGTTCTTAGGAATTTTATTTTTTAAGTTTAGGTTTTTTTAAAAGTTTATGTATTGTATTTTATATTAATGAAAATATTTAGTTAATTTATTTGTTAAATGTTAAAAAAACTAGAAGATTAAAAAAATAAAAAATATAAAAGTGGTGAGGTAGGATTATCTAGGACCATCCTCCATACCCTCTAGGTTTGTGGGATGGACCATCCTTGGGAGGACTATGATGTGGCGCCTACGTGGCGGATCATCCTCCCTTGGAGGACCATCACCATACCCTCTAGCCTAATAAATCATATGTATGTCTCCGTTGTCTACACATGAACCAAATGGATTGAATGCATTAATGGGCCTACATAAATGAGTGAAAATCAAATTAATTGTTGAAGTGCGCTTTTTACTAGACCTAAATGAAGATACAAAAATCTAAAGGTAGGAGGGTTTGGAATTAAGGAGGCGGCTATACAAGGATCTACACAATATATAGCATACACGGCATAAACTATAAAAAAGAGGGGGATCGCAAAAAGAAAAAAAAGGAATGACAGAAGGTTTTTGAGACGAAGGCTGCTCTACACAGAATGCGATTTCAAGGAGAAGCAAAGGATTGGTTCGAGTTCAAACCTCAGATTCAAGATACGAGTTCGGTTTTACAAACGGTTTTGTTCAGTTTAATTTGCTTCGTGTTATTAGACTTTCTAAACATGATATATTTACTGATTCAGACTTGTTTATTGGTTTTGACTATGATTATTGGCTAATTCGTTTATTCTACCCGAGTTTGTGATGAATATTTGTTGATAATCGGTAATATCTCAGTTTTGGTAATATACTTGGTGGTTTAATATTAAAGTAAGAGACCTAATTATTGTTGGCTTGATGTGTGTGCATACTTTACTCTAATCTATTATCTTATAATTGTTCCTCATGCATCTTTGTGAATGTCTTTCATGTATAGATGCATGTTAGGTTACCTACTTTGTGTTTTTAACTAATTTATGGTTTATGGTGCACGTATTCCATAGGAACGTTGTATGATAATTTAGAGGAGTTTAGTGTTCTACCTATTCTTGAGATCGGAAGGAGATAGATAGTTAGGATTGTCTTTGGTGTGAGATATTTAGGTGCAGTAAGACCGGGAGGAGATCTGTCTAAGTTCCCTAGCATTATTTGTTTTCCTAAGTCTTGACAAGATTTTTTAGGTTACCCCGTACACTTTAGAGTGTATTATGATTAGTGAGACCGGGAGGAGATCTAATTTTTGGGTACTTTAGTATTGTTGGAGAGACCGGGAGGTGATCCAACCCATACCAGTGAGTTTTATTTGACCTTTAGACCTTAGGAGAAGTTGGTGAGACCGAGAGGATATTCAACCCGTCTTTAGTCTTAGAGTGTCGTATTATTAGAACCTAGTTCCATCATAGTTACCATCGCCGAGAGAAAACCGATAGTCACGAATAGGATTCCAAACCTGGGTAGTACTTTCTCATCCTTGATTTCACCTTAGTAGCCTTCGGCCTGCGTCTAGGTAGTTTAGTTCGTCTTAGTTAATTCCTTTAGTTTAATTAGTTAAAACCCCAAAATCCAATCAAATCAAATAAATCAGTTACGTAATTAGTTGAGTCAGAGTCTAGTGTAGCGTCGCTAGTGTCTCATGGGTTCGATACTCGAACTTCATTAGGCTTTACTACTTCGGTACACTTGCTTGTCAGTGGTCTAGCATTTAGAGAGTCTTAGTTTATAAATTTAAAACTAAGTTTTTGGCGCCATTGCCGAGGACACTTAGGCGATTGCATTATTAGCTTTGACTGGTCTTATTTGTTTAATTGGTCTTATTTGTAGTTTGAGTCTTAGGGTTTGAGTCCTAGAGTTTGTGTCTAGTAGTAGTGTGTTGAGTCATTATTTTTGTAAATATTTTTATTAGTTAGTTTGTTTTTTCTTTCCTCTCTCTACTTTGTGTTGTTTTTGCTACTTTCTTTGTCACACCCTGGCTTTGCGGAAGCGTGGGTTTATTTGGTGTGACTTCTTAATACCATAGCAACAATCATAACAATGCTATATGATAAAAACATGAGATATTCATCCATTAATAAAGTTTAGAAAAATCCCATTTTCAACAATCGCAAAATAAGTTACAAACCTTAACTTGATTTAATGAGTTCGTAAAAATAAAACTTAGCAAAAGTCTTTAAACAATACTAGGTTTAGGGATATGTAACCCGTCCAGGAAGAGGTTACACCTTCTAAACCCTGGATGACTTCTTTATTCAAACGCAGCTTGAAAATACGTGCATACCGTGCTAGATCCGTTAGTTTCCTGAAATACATGTAGTTTGAAAAGTCAACATAAAGTTGAGCGAGTTCATGTGTAAGTGGGTATGTATAACCCTTTGTAAAAATGTCTGTATGTGTAAAAATCCCTGGTATGTAGCAATTAAGGAAAAAGAGATCACCATTGGGTTGCAAAGCCAATGATATGTGTGAAGTGCAGTAGGAAGACTCAAACCTAGAAGATTTTTGTGTCGGGTACAAAGTCACCACCTGGCTCATTCAGCGAACTCAGGGATTGGGCTCGCTACACCCAGATAGATCTACCGCTAATGACCCTCGGTCCTACTATGAGGATTAATGGCCTCCAGTTCCCGCCTACCCACTCACATGATCTAAGTAGTAACCCTCCTTACGCTAACCATACCATGTAAAAAGTATTCATAATCATAGTAACATGTATTTCACCCCCGAAGTATAAAAACTGAAAACATTTAAGAGAAAAGGGGGGACATGAACTCACATTATTTCACCATCTACAAAATATGCATATTTTTCCCAAAATTATATTTCATTCCATACAATTTCCAAAATAATACTTTTATCAAAATACGCATTTAATAATATTTTTCCGAAAATAAATAAGTTACATTTAAAGTTCGGGTGGTAATAATAATACCGGTGTAACTTAGATATTTATTTGTAAAGGCGTTAGTATTATTTTGGAGTCGTAACTTCGTAGTGTATTCAAGTTATATTATTTTTACCTCTAAAAATAATATATATAGTTCACAAGTAATCATAAAATCACACAAGCGTTTTATTATGAAATATATATTCTCAATATATATTTAACAAGTTTCATTTATGAAAGTCCACCTCCGACACTTGGTTATTTTGTAATAAAATCATGGCGAATTTTGTTTGGAAAAACAAGTTAAAAATATATTCATAACACTTGTTGTAAAAATATTTTCCAAGTGTTATATTTCTGGAAAAATTTCGCCAGAGTTTCCTCTGTAACTGGAGGTGGCCACGCTTACAAGCGTATCATTTTCTTTTAACAACTCAATCAATCAATTTTCAACGATCAATATTCAATATCAAAACATCAAACTAGTCAAAAATATGCATAAATCGCAAACACATGAACTTGTAAGTTGTGTAAAAGTATATAGTAACTTTCCAATATTTTTAGTTGATCTTTCTATTTCTAAAAGTAAAATCAGTTTCTTAGAAATCTTATCTTTAAAGAAAATGTAACTTTACAACTTCTTAGTCAAAAATTACGAAAATATTTCTTTGTTAAATCCCTTTGTCACACAAGTGTTTACACACTTGTTTGTTCACAAAATGCTTTTATTTCATGAAAGATCCGGCTTTTCAACGTGATTGCATCTTACACTTGGTTCTTCGAAAATACCACTTGTAAATCTTTGGATCTACTAGTTTAGAACTCCATTTTACAAGAAAAACTATTTTTACACAAGTTCTTGTTTATGTATGGAAGGGTTCGTCATCTTGTAACTTTCCTACTTAACATAATGCTAGTTCATGTTCCATGAACATGATCTAGCGTGGTTAGATGACGATCCGTTCCACTACTAGCAACCAACAACATAAAATAACCATTTCTAAACAAGATTCATAAGATTTACACCATTATTTATTCTTTAACCATCAAGTTTATCATTCTTACAAGACTTTTAGCTTTGATCTTTAGTGTTCTCGATTTTCATCCGTTAAGTCTCTTATTAACCACTTTAAACAAGAACAAGGAAGTGTTTAGAAGCACTTACAACTAGCTCAAGGCTAGGGAAGAGTCAAAGCGAAAACTAGGTGGATAAAAGCGATGTAGAGAGGTCCTTGAGATTCCGTAAGCACCGAGCCTCCTTGTGTGTGACCTTTCACCCTTGTGTGTATGTGAAATAACAAGATCCAAGCTTGAAGGTGGTGAGGTGTTTGGCTATGGTTTCGGCCGAGAATATCAAAGGGAGGGAGAGAGAGCACAATTTTTTTTGTTAAGTGTTGATGTGAATGAGATGGTGGACCTCTAAGCCTTCTTATAAACCATGTTTCCTAAATACCCACTATGTAATATGTATGCTAGATAACAGACATAGATCAATAAAATATTCAAAAATTATGGAGTGTATCCCACAAGAGGGAACCGATCGGATCAATGGGGGGGGGGGGTTAGTTGGAATTTAACTAGATAGTTTAGTGATTGATATGTTTAGTTAGGTGATTAAATTAGTTGTTAATGTGTAGTGTTTTGTAACGGGTGTTAGGGTGTTCAGGGACCCTAACTAGCTCAGAAAAGGAAAAACAATGTCATTGACAATATTTTTATGTTCCGGGTAAAGTCCGGTTGTTCGGTTGGATATTGATTTGTTAAAGTGCTAAATAAGCATTTAAAGTGTCTTTAATATCATTTTTAGTCATACAATGAATCCCCGACACTTTGGAAAGTGTCTAGTATTATTTTCCCATATTTTTGCATTTTACTAGCATAACTAAATGTTGAATTTTATTTAAAAGTGCAGAATTTTGCCGTTAAATTATGTTTTAGGCACTTCCCGGCACTATAACTATCACCTAGTGACGCAGTTTTACAATTCTCACCTCCCTACACTCCCTACTAGTGTAGTAATCTATTCCCGGCTCATACTGGCCTCAGAGACAATGTCTGTCTAGTGCTGGCAATGTCAGCATGTATATTGGGTTTTCCGCTCACTGTGCTAACTGTGCTTTTATGCATCAAGTTTGTCACTATTGTTTGTGTAATGAATGGAGTGACAGTAATAAAATGTGATGCATGAGTTATGTAGGTATCAGTAAACAGTAAGCAGTTAAATCAACAATTGTAATCAGCACAGTCATTAAGCACAAATTAAATATAAATTAATTGTACGGATACCCGTAATTTTTAGGGTTGTCACATTCTCCCCCAGTTAGAAAAATTTCGTCCTCGAAATTTGTACTACCTTAACCCCCTTATGGTTTCGTCACGCGCGTATGTATATGAATAATATCAAGGTAGATAATCTTTAATCCGAATCAAACCTTACTCACATTTGGTGAGTCCCAGAATATATATATCAACCTGAATTCTAGGGTTAAAAGGTGTGTGCTCATAGCAGTTGATGTAATGGGTACAAGATGTACTTGACATATAGCCTAGTGTAATCCAGCTAGTAGGGGGTTCCACAAAGAGGAGCCTTGACTAATAAGACTCCCAAACGATCGATCGCAGTATCCAAGCGAGTTTTCACGAAACATAGCACCCGCTATATAAATTCAGAAATCAACAACTCAGATGAAATAGTAAATTGATCTGTCAACTCCCGAGTAGATGAATGGTAAAGTTTAGTGTGTTGGAAATTTTGAATTGGGAGAATACGCCGAGTGAAAACAAGCGAATCTGGTGTATCCTCTCCTTAATTAGTAGTTGCATCAGGAATGTTTGAATGACGAATCAAGCAAAAGTATATGTAGTCCTGTGTGAAACAGTTGACCATGATTAGCACAAGCTACAAGTTTGTAATGACATCACAAGGTGTCGCAATGACATAATTTCCATAATAGCGGTGACTGAACAAGTTCACCGTGTTTGAGACCAGATGAAAGTGTACCGAAACAAGCCAGAAGATTTGATTTACACAATGTCATAAAGTTTTCGGTTGAATACGGAATCGTCAAAGAGCCACTGTTTTGATCGAAGTTGAAAAAGTTTTAAGTACTGTAAGGCATGGGATTGACAACGAAAGAATCGTTAGGAGGTACATGATGCTTATGAAATGAATATATGTACCATGTTTTAACACACAACTGGGTTGAGACTGATTTAATCGGGATAAACAAAACAGATTTAGAGCGAGTCAATAAACAATTAAATCCGGGTATGAGGTGCGTGACCAAATTAGCGCAAGCTTCGATTCTGTGAAAGTATCACTGCAAGATATCGTAATCAATTAACGATTTAGTGGAGTCATAGACCAACCGAATCTACTATGACTCGAAATGAAAAGATCTTTGCAAAAATATTCGAATATGATGCTCTCAATACATCATATGAGGTCTAAAACTGGACATGTGAAGTGGATAAGTTCAAGCAATTGAACTTAATCTCAGTGTAGCCCGGCAATAAACATACGTATCAACAAAGGAAGTATCGGCATGGTACAAAATAAACCATGAATGTAATTTGTAATAAAAGAAGTTTCAAGAGAGTGTGTTGGCTTGATAGCAAAAGAGCCAATAATTTCAATAACGTAGGTTACTCGAATCACAAAACAGTAATTAGATTTAGCAACGTCTTATTTGAACTTCAGTGAAATGTTTATTCGAAATGAAACTGCATGCGTAGTAATAGGTGCATGCATAACATATGGGTTTTCAAGAAATGAAGCAATGTGTTTCTACCAATCAGGGAGAAGTGACAAAGCATACGAAGCAAACGTGTGTTCGCTCTCAGCGAAGGAAATCAACGTGATGCAACTACTTTGAGGGGAGTAGAAATGCAAATATCTACTCGTTAGAAGTAAAAGTGAAGGCTTCAACGGAAGCAAATTTAAGTACTTTCGATTTTGTTAACTGCAGTGACAAGTTTGTCAAGTTAATAACGTTTGATTGAGTTGACAGATATGGTTTCTAAGTAAAACCCTTACGAGTTTGGTCTTGGGTTCCCAAAGGTTCTAAATATAAGATTTCTAGATTCTCCAGATTTCGTATCCCATGTGGGTCCGGTTTGTATATTGTGTAGGGAGCACCATTTTGTCTATGTCTAGAATAAGTCATTGTCCCACAACTTCGCAGTGGTATACTTTCTTCCTGAATTTCACCGCTATCGACGCTCGATCGTCGATCAGTCGTGTAGTAGTGGTTGGGTCCTCATAGTCAGTTATGTAAGAGGTCCGTTAACCCTTAGTAAGAGTTACCGACTCTCGTGTGTTAGTTCGTTCGGCTCCTGGTAGTTGATGTTTATTTGAAAATCATCATCCTTCTTTTGATGAGCAAAACTGGGGTTACCCAACAGGGACATCTTGGTCTGTTATCTTCCTTCTCTATCCACTGCTAAAACTTCACTGTCAATCCTTGTATTTCCGAAGGTGTAAGTCGCTCAGGGTGCATTGACTACAGGCGCGACGCCTGGAATCAAATCGATGCAAAAATTCGACTTGTCGTTGAAGAGGTAATTCTGGCTAGTCTTCGAGGAAGACTTCAGGATATTCTCCGATCACGGGGGTATCTTTAAGTTTTAGTTTCTTCGGCTCCCCTGTCCCTGACATGAGTCGGAGAACAACACATCCTTCCCACAACAACTTTCGTGCCTTCAAACAATTCGTTATCGGTGGTGGCGTATCCTGCTTCGTGAGTCACAATAGTTCCTTCATTCGTCATAGAGGTGCGGATATCAACCTCCGCTCGACCGCTTGCCAACTAATACATCCAATTACCACGTTGAAGCTTCCCAACTCAACTGGCAATAGATCTAGCGTAAACTTACGCTCTCCGGGTTCTATCTTACCGATTCCAGTTACTGCATTAGCTTCCACTAGCCTCCCCTAAGCTAGTTCTAATTGGTACTGGAATATCTACTTACTCCCTACTTAAACCAATTATACTCTCGAACTCTAGAGGTGCGAATCGTAAAATTTGCAATAGTATCTGGCAATACAGACGCATAACATTAAGTAATTCGGGACGTACCGATATCCATACTTGAATCCCTGGCGTGTCTCCCTAGCTCCGGTGGGGAGCCTTCATCCTTGTGCCTGATTGTTTTTAGGGCAATATTTTCTGAAATGCTTTTTGCTTCCACCGTTGAAACAACCTCGGGTACGTTTCTGATTATCGCTCATTCTGCCTTGACAATTGTCATTGTCGTTGTCCCCTTCGTGACTCTCACTACCGTCTTGGCCTCCATTTCTACTTTCAGTATCTTGCCAACAAGTTTCTTTAGGATGCCCCCTCTTGCCACAGTTAGCAGATTTTCCATATCTACATCGCCCGACATGATAACGTAAACAATTGTCGCACTTAGGTAAGATACCCATGTAGTCTTTTCCCTTTTTGGCGTTCTTCTTGCTACTCCCCCGAGTAACCATCTTGAAATTTGTGTGCTTTCTCTTGTTATCCCCAGATGACTCTACAGGAGTCTCTTTCTTCTCCTCCGCAATGGAAAATTCTCTTCGTCTAATTGCTTCTTCCGTGAGCGCCATGCTTATGTTGATAGCCTCGGTGAACGTTGAAGGATTAGATGTTGTTACCAGGCTTAGAATCTGAGGTGCCAATCCCCTTATGAACTGTTCAATCTTCCTAGATTCTGGTTCCACCAAACGCGAAGCAACTTGTGATAAATCGCCAAATATCTGCACATATTCAGCTATCTTCGGACCTTCCATCTTCAAGTTCCATAGTTCGGTTTCCAATTTCTGGACTTCTGCCCTAGAGCAATATCTCTTACGCATCAGCTCTTTCAGCTCGTCCCACGTCAAAGCCTTTGCAGCAGTCTCGCCCATTGTCCGAACTTGATGGTTCCACCATGATAGAGCCTCATCCACCAATAGTCCAGCTATATACGTGACTTGATGTTTGGGGTCACATTTGCTCAATCGTAAAACAAAATCCGTCTTTTCAACCCAGCGCACGAAGGCTAAGGCACCCCCAGTGCCGTCGAACTCTCGAGGTTTGTGGTCCAAGAACTGCTTGTAGGTGCAGCCTGCGATGTAAGCAACATTATTCGCGTAAGGCCTTCGCAAGGCACTCGTGGAAATGTCCAAACGTTTTGTAACGTGTCTTAAAGGACTACACATTACCGTCGGAGGGGTTATTTCCTGAGGTACCTCCGCTGCAATCGGAGCGATGGGCCTCGTACCGTGCGATGGCCTGTAAGAGGCGCTCTTGCATTTCTGCCTCTGTTGTAGGTAGTGGGTGGTTGATATTGGTGTTCCCTTGAGTCGACATCTTCCTAGAAGAAAGTTGGTTAGGTCAGGTCTTGTGAAGGACGCGAGCACACAGGTCTCTATTCAACGAATAAGACCTCAAAGGTGTATTACATATATGCATATATGCAGTTGTTATAACACTCAATCACGTATTATCACATGTATTGCACAACTTGTAAATAGGAATGTAGCAAGTAAGCATGTAGCATTATAGTTATAGCACACATATGTAGATCAACGACGTGCTTTGTGGGGACATAGCGACAGAGTTTTTCGTTAGTCATTAGTCATAAGTATTGTTGCGTGTTTAAAGATGATCGGGCTTTCATTATCCTCCGGCCACAATCATTGTGTCTTACAAAATGCATCACATCAGAAGGGACACAGGGTCACCCTACCCTTGTCCAACAGGTATATTAGTGTATCAAAATTACGTAGTCAGGAGTGGTCCTCAAAAGTCTCCGCAATCCCGGCTTATCATTAGTGTCTTTACCCAAGCGTAATGCAATCCGCATAATCCAGAAACCAACTATACTGGTGACTGAGGTGGAGGAGGAAAGAAAAGTAAATTGTTAACATGCGTGAGTCCCTCCTCGAGCTTGTATATACGTTGAAGTAATTATCTGCTCTGCCGCTCGATAGTAAGGAAATGAGCATCAGAATCCCGGGAATGGCGAAATAGCTAAGGTCAAGCGCACAAAGGAATCTTAATGTATGTGGCGGATCAAAGCATGCTGGTGATAGACAGGGTGGAGGACTTGGTGTTTTGCATAAATTTTTCAGACAATATGTTGTCTTGTGATGTAGACACTTAACTTATGTTTTCGGTTATGTAATGTTTTGCGTTTGAAGTTGCCAACTGTGGCGTCAGCTCAAGCTCCAACACTCTGCGACTCATATCCTCAACTGTAGCCGATGTTATAGGAGCACTCATCCTGTGTATAGCCTCCATAATGAGAGGGATGGCAAGGGTCCAAAATCAGTATAGTGTGTTATAAGATCCATCAAAGTGGCTCGTCCGGCATTGTAGAGGTGAACGTAGCAAATGATGCGACCTGTGCAGTTGGGAAAATGTTGTTGTAGCAGATGAATCGTTATGCGGGTGCTGACTTGAAGTACTTTCCCGGGGTGCGGGTATATTCTGTAAGAAAGCTATAGGCACCTTGGCGCAATGGACGTCGGTCTTCATAGTGGAAAGGAGCAATGTCAGCGGTTGCGGGTGTAAAAACAAACATCTCAACAAATGAGGAGATTGCCCGATGCAGGTAGATATAAGGGGTGCAATGTCTGGCAGACCAAAAAGAAACAGGATCGTGATCACGTAAAGGTGTAGGTTCAGCAGGCGCAACATCAAGCTGACCCAAAGGTGTAGAAGCTAGCTCAAGAGCAGCCTCTGGGTCATGTAACGATGTGGTGTGATGGATCAGCAGCCATGTCATCGTCGTCTTGTGTTAGTAGTAGAATGTTGTATTCCAGCTGTTTGTAAGGTTGCAGGTATCACAGACTCAAAGGAGTCTGAATGCATGCTAGAACCAGAGGATGGCTTGATAACAGGGGTCTTAAGAAGTAAAGTTAGTAACAGTGTTCTTGTCTGATTTTCTATTGTTATGGGCGTCGGTAGGAGGACCATCGATAAGCATGCCAACGTAGTCATATATTGTTTGTCGAGTAGCCAACCTTCAGTAGAAATGTCCGCAGGAGGCGCATCATCAAGGATTGGAGCCATGGTGTGTCCATCATCGGGATGACCAGTGATGGAGTGGTCATGGATTGAAACAAGAATGACAGAAAGATTCTTGTCAGAGAGATCATCAGCAAAGATGAAGTGTCACCAAAACCTGGTAGCACGGACTGTTAGAAGTCGTCCTTATCCTTAGCATATCAGGATCACTCTCAGTATCTGACGTAATTGTCTCTAGCGCAGTTGTAGTCTCACTATCTGTGGCGGTGGTCGTAGGGTTATCAATGCCTGATAACTCGTTCTCCAATTAGGGTGACATGTGTGCCGGTGCGTAGCATGTATATCCATAGAATTTACTAACAATTAGTGTATGCGAACAACTATCACATAAGCACGTACATCTACCTTAAATCAAATAAGCATGTAAATCTCAATTAATGCAAGCAAGTAATCATCCTAGTCTTCCCCAGACTATCCTCCCAGCCTCTCAGACTGAACCTCCTAGTCCCACTAGACCAACCTCCCAGCCTCTCAGACTGAACTTTCTAGTCCCACTAGACTAATCTCCCAGTCTCTCAGACTGAACTCTCTAGTCCCACTAGACTAACCTCCCAGCCTCTCAGACTGGACTCCCTCAGTCTCCCCGACTGAACTCCCTCAGTCTCCCCGACTGAACTATAAATTTTAAGAAGGAAAAGTGCTCAACTTTTGTTTGTAAAAACGGTTTGTATCCGGGATCTGGACGTAGTGTATGCAATGTAAATATGTTTTCGTGAGAGCCCTAGTGATCATAGTCTAGACTCGAGAAGGAATCCTAGTTCGCTATGATCAAGGCTCTGATACCAAGCTGTCACACCCTGGCTTTGCGGAAGCGTTGGTTTATTTGGTGTGACTTCTTAATACCATAGCAACAATCATAACAATGCTATATGATAAAAACATGAGATATTCATCCATTAATAAAGTTTAGAAAAATCCCATTTTCAACAATCGCAAAATAAGTTACAAACCTTGACTTGATTTAATGAGTTCGTAAAAATAAAACTTAGCAAAAGTCTTTAAATAATACTAGGTTTAGGGATATGTAACCCGTCCAGGAAGAGGTTACACCTTCTAAACCCTGGATGACTTCTTTATTCAAACGCAGCTTGAAAATACGTGCATACCGTGCCAGATCCGTTAGTTTCCTGAAATACATGTAGTTTGAAAAGTCAACATAAAGTTGAGCGAGTTCATGTGTAAGTGGGTATGTATAACCCTTTGTAAAAATGTCTGTATGTGTAAAAATCCATGGTATGTAGCAATTAAGGAAAAAGAGATCACCATTGGGTTACAAAGCCAATGATATGTGTGAAGTGCAGTAGGAAGACTCAAACCTAGCAGATTTTTGCGTCGGGTACAAAGTCACCACCTGGCTCATTCAGCGAACTCAGGGATTGGGCTCGCTACACCCAGATAGATCTACCGCTAATGACCCTCGGTCCTACTATGAGGATTAATGGCCTCCAGTTCCCGCCTACCCACTCACATGATCTAAGTAGTAACCCTCCTTACGCTAACCATACCATGTAAAAAGTATTCGTAATCATAGTAACATGTATTTCACCCCCGATGTATAAAAACTGAAAACAGTTAAGAGAAAAGGGGGGACATGAACTCACAGTATTGCGTCTTCATACTTGTAACCCAAATCTCCACGGCAATCCCGACTACCTACAATGGTCTAATGTCTATCAGACGAACGGGTAGTGCCTTGTCTTAGTATTCGTGTTTTTGAGTTACGATTCTGGTATCATTCCAAGTTATACTAATTGTATTTGGTTCTGGAATAATAGTTAGACAACCATTTTAGAGTTATACTTCTCAAGTATCGTATATGCGTATTTCCTTCCCATGGATGAGGGTATTTATACATGTGCGTTCTTATAATTCCAAAAAATATATTATTAAGTCTCACTTAATAAAATATATTTTAATTCATTTGTCTAAAATATTTCATCTCCAAAATATGCATATTTTTCCCAAAAATATTATATTTCATTCCATACAATTTCCAAAATAATACTTTTATCAAAATACGCATTTAATAATATTTTTCCGAAAATACATAAGTTACATTTAAAGTTCGGGTGGTAATAATAATACCGGTGTAACTTAGATATTTATTTGTAAAGGCGTTAGTATTATTTTGGAGTCGTAACTTCGTAGTGTATTCAAGTTATATTATTTTTACCTCTAAAAATAATATATATAGTTCACAAGTAATCATAAAATCACACAAGCGTTTTATTATGAAATATATATTCTCAATATATATTTAACAAGTTTCATTTATGAAAGTCCACCTCCGACACTTGGTTATTTTGTAATAAAATCATGGCGAATTTTATTTGGAAAAACAAGTTAAAAATATATTCATAACACTTGTTGTAAAAATATTTTCCAAGTGTTATATTTCTGGAAAAATTTCGCCAGAGTTTCCTCTGTAACTGGAGGTGGCCACGCTTACAAGCGTACCATTTTCTTTTAACAACTCAATCAATCAATTTTCAACCATCAATATTCAATATCAAAACATCAAACTAGTCAAAAATATGCATAAATCGCAAACACATGAACTTGTAAGTTGTGTAAAAGTATATAGTAACTTTCCAATATTTTTAGTTGATCTTTCTATTTCTAAAAGTAAAATCAGTTTCTTGGAAATCTTATCTTTAAAGAAAATGTAACTTTACAACTTCTTAGTCAAAAATTACGAAAATATTTCTTTGTTAAATCCTTTTGTCACACAAGTGTTTACACACTTGTTTGTTCACAAAATGCTTTTATTTCATGAAAGATCCGGCTTTTCAACGTGATTGCATCTTACACTTGGTTCTTCGAAAATACCACTTGTAAATCTTTGGATCTACTAGTTTAGAACTCCATTTTACAAGAAAAACTACTTTTACACAAGTTCTTGTTTATGTATGGAAGGGTTCGTCATCTTGTAACTTTCCTACTTAACATAATGCTAGTTCATGTTCCATGAACATGATCTAGCGTGGTTAGATGACGATCCGTTCCACTACTAGCAACCAACAACATAAAATAACCATTTCTAAACAAGATTCATAAGATTTACACCATTATTTATTCTTTAACCATCAAGTTTATCATTCTTACAAGACTTTTAGCTTTGATCTTTAGTGTTCTCGATTTTCATCCGTTAAGTCTCTTATTAACCACTTTAAACAAGAACAAGGAAGTGTTTAGAAGCACTTACAACTAGCTCAAGGCTAGGGAAGAGTCAAAGCGAAAACTAGGTGGATAAAAGCGATGTAGAGAGGTCCTTGAGATTCCGTAAGCACCGAGCCTCCTTGTGTGTGACCTTTCACCCTTGTGTGTATGTGAAATAACAAGATCCAAGCTTGAAGGTGGTGAGGTGTTTGGCTATGGTTTCGGTCGAGAATATCAAAGGGAGGGAGAGAGAGCACATTTTTTTTGTTAAGTGTTGATGTGAATGAGATGGTGGACCTCTAAGCCTTCTTATAAACCATGTTTCCTAAATACCCACTATGTAATATGTATGCTAGATAATAGACATAGATCAATAAAATATCCAAAAATTGTGGAGTGTGTCCCACAAGAGGGAACCGATCGAATCAATGGGGGGGGTTAGTTGGAATTTAACTAGATAGTTTAGTGATTGATATGTTTAGTTATGTGATTAAATTAGCTGTTAATGTGTAGTGTTTTGTAACGGGTTTTAGGGTGTTCAGGGACCCTAACTAGCTCAGAAAAGGAAAAACAATGTCATTGACAATATTTTTTTGATCCGGGTAAAGTCCGGTTGTTCGGTTGGATATTGATTTGTTAAAGTGCTAAATAAGCATTTAAAGTGTCTTTAATATCATTTTTAGTGATACAATGAATCCCCGATACTTTGTAAAGTGTCTAGTATTATTTTCCCATATTTTTGCATTTTACTAGCATAATTAAATGCTGAATTTTATTTAAAAGTGCAGAATTTTGCCGTTAAAGTATGTTTTAGGCACTTCCCGGCACTATAACTGTCACAACCCCCGGTCCCTAGTTCCCGGGAACGGGCGGCCGTGAGCCATTTTCGGTGGTATCACATTTATTTATCCAATTTGGCAGCGGAAATTTTCATCAGGACCGTAGTTAGGAAATATTTAATCAGAGTAAACCACCATGTTTTATAACATTAAACATATGGGTAAAACCCAAGTTTTCAATACACACATTTCATAGGAATAAATCCTATTTATTTAATAAAAACATCCGTTTTATTTTTAGGTAATTTATTACCTGAAACGCGTTTTAAAAACATTTTGTCAGTGGGAAATACTGGTGAGGGAATCCCAGTTTAATCAGGTTTAAATAAAATTCACAGTGAACAGTATTGAGGGCGATCCCGCAATTACATTTGTTTCCAAGTTATATCAATTATCACCCTTTGGTACTGTCGACACCCGACTTGTGGAAATGTTATTCCTTAACCAGGTTGTAACCAATTTTGTATACAAAACCCCAACATACCCACGATAATTGTATTCTTACAAATACTCAATAACTGTCATTCGCATGAAAAAGGTATTTAAGGATTTGTAAAAACAGTTAACAAAAAGAGGATTACTCACATTGCTGTTTTAGGTTATTCTTTAGGGTTTCCTGGTGAATATCTATAATTTACACAAATGCACGTGTGTTAGTATAATAACCCATTTTAACATTAGTAATACCCTCCCTGAGACGGCATTCCAACGACTACGTCGGGCAGAACCACGACAGCCGTTACGGAACCCTAGATCAATCGGGCAGCGTATCTAATACGTCTCCAGGGGTTATAATACTTACATCGTAGCAGAACCTCGCTATTTTAGGGGGTATAATGCCCGGGTATAGTGTACACTACTTTAGAATTTTAAGAGAGAAAGAAAGAAAATGAACGACGGACTGAAGGCCTGTTGCCTTCTATTTATAGGGCTGTAATCGAAGGTTCTCGCGGCCCGCGTAAAGGTAAGGCAAGGCTTAACGCGGCCCGCGTCAATGTGGGTCAACGGCGTAGCTTGGCCCGGTCATCACTAGGCTTGACACGGGGCTGACACGTGTCAGCTCAGGGCTGCGCCACAATTCTGAACACTCGCGGCCCGCATGAACTTAGGCTATCTTATACGCGGCCCGCATGAACTTATGATTTCAGCGGAGTCCGGTTCACACCCTGATGCGGCCTGCGTTAAGTTGAGGTGAGGTGTGACACTCTAGGTTTTTCCGAACGAACATCTTGTAATATCTTTGTGTATATATATGTTATTAAATGGAAACATGACCTTTTGCATGACATGTGTTGTATGTATGTATTATATATATATATATGTATGTGAGTCGAGACCACGACTCGAGACCACTCGGTCTCGAGTGGGCCTCTTGGGCCGTAACCGGTTTGGGCCGAAACCCTTTCCCCTACTTCGAAACCTCATATAAAAACCCCAAACCTTTCCCCACTCCTTCATTTTGTTACACAAACACACAAACACTCCTTTCCCTCTCACTAGAAAACCCTCAACAACACCACTTTCCTTCTCTAAATTTTCGGTTCAAGCTCGGAGCAAATCGGTAACAACAAAGGATCTCGGTCAAGAAACTCGGTCAAGATCATCACCACAAGTCGGACATTTCATTCTCTCATTTTCTTCCTTCATTTCGGCACCTTCTTCACAACCGGGCGTGGTGACCAGCGTGTTTGACAAAGTAACCTAATCTGCCGAGCAACCCAAGGTGAGTTCACACACTAAAAGCATGCGTCCCGCGGAGGGACACGAACAAACTACCAACTTTGGGAAAAACTCTCTTGACCCATTACTCCGGGGGAAACCAGAATGGGTAATTACTATCTCCGGGGGAGATACGTTTGGATATTATTTATAAATCACAACTAGCCATGCTAAACGAAACTCTATCACCTTAAGTCCCTGCTTACAGTACCGATTAATCGCCGGGGGCGAACGGGTTATTAGTTGATAGCGCTATTAGGTTTGACAACCTCACACCGTGACCGGGGGAGATCGGGCGTGAACTAGTAGACCTAGCAACATGGTCAATGACGATAGACATTGACTCGGGGCACAACAACTTTCCGTCAACAGATTCGGTATCTACAGTTTAGTGAGCTTACAGATGGGGTAGCTCCCCACAACGTGATTATAAATGCTTTATCTAAACAACTTAAGTTTTTGGTAAACTAAAACTGGACCACTAGTGAACTCACTCAGCATTATTGTTGACCCCTTACTGCATGCTTTGCAGGTAACCAGTGACTCAGGAGCTGCTGCTTGGGGATGTGTAGTGTTCGTCAAAACCCGTGTGTTGGGTTTACTTATCTTGAACTAAGGACTATCTTTAAAACTATTTGGTTTATGCTTCCGCTGTTTTGTTAAACTAATTATCGAACTTAAACTACGATGTTGCTAACTACTTTGGATATTAAATATTTCTACTATTAATTCAATGCTCAGTATAATTGGTGGCTGGATCCTGGTCGGTCACGCCTCCAAGCGGTGGTGTTCCGCATGTGGTTTTTGGGGGTGTGACAGATTGGTATCAGAGCCATTGGTTATAGTGAACTTGGTTTTAAAAAGGGGAAAATCTTTTTGGGAAAAAAAACCAGACTATAACCTGTGACTCGCGACGACACTACACTCCAAGTGCAAGGCTCAACACATCAGACCTCATAGCTCGGACTAGTATTTACTTGATTGCTTACCTAATGTTTCCTGTTTTACTATACGTACTAGTGTGCCTAATTAGATAGATACGCCTCTCTCTTCTATCTCATTCTCGCTACATTACGACACCACACTCATACTATGTTTTCTGATTATGAAGACAATGAGTGGACGTGGAAGAGGAAACATCAACATGACTCAGGCTCAATTCACTAACCTGCTTAACACGGTGGCTGCAGCTTTCGCAGCTCACCCTGGAGGTAAACTCGTTATCCTAGGATGTTTAGATCCTACCGCCACAACGCCCTTTATCCCTAAATCTATACGCTTCGCTTCTCACGAACAGGTCAGCATGCACCTGCGCAACAACCCGTGTGTACATTTAAAACTTTCATGGATTGCAAGCCTCTCCCTTTCAACGGCACTGAGGGTGCCATAGGTCTTCTGCACTGGATTGAGAAAGTTGAAGCTGTCTTTGCTGTCTGTGAGTGTCCCCCTGCGAACTGGGTGAAGTTTGCTACTGCTACGCTTGAAGGAAACGCGCTTTCCTGGTGGAAGGCGCAAATTCAGATGTTTGGATTGGAAACTGCTAATGCTACTGCGTGGGAGGATTTCAAGGACATGATTAAGGAGGAGTACTGTCACCGGGATGACATCCACAAACTTGAGAACGAGTACTATGCGCTTAAGATGGTTGGGTCAGAGATTGAAACCTACACCAAGCTGTCCAATGACTATGCTGCCCTTTGCCCAAACATGTCTCGACCTATGTATCGAAGAATCGAGTTGTACGTCAAGGGTTTGGCTCCAGAAATTCGAAGCCATGTAACTTCAGCCAACCTCACTACCATTCAGCCGATCGTTCGACTTGCTCACAAACTCACTGATCAGGCCGTGGAAGAGGGCAGGTTGCCCAAAAGGATCAGTGCTACTGTCGGAACTTCTAGTGACAACAAGCGTAAGTGGGAAGGAAATCAAAGCAAGGATGCTAACCCCACTCAGGCCCCGGCACAGCAAAGGAAAACTGAAAACAACAAGGGCACTCAACAACAGGGTGGCTATCGCGGTAACCACCCCAAGTGCAACAAGTGCAATCGACATCACAGTGGGCCTTGTGGAAAAAGTCAGTGTCAACGATGTAACAAAATGGGGCATGAGGCCAAGGACTGTAGGAGTCCACGTCCCGTAGGGCAGAACCAGCAGCAACAACATCACGGGAACGCCAAGGGTTGTTTCCAGTGCGGAGCTGAGGGGCACTTTAAGAAGAATTGCCCTGAACTGAACCAGAACCGCAACAACAATCAGGGAGCTGGAAACAACGATCAGAACAACAACGCTGGGAATGGTGCTAGAGGAAGGGCTTTTGTGATTGGAGCTGGAGAAGCGAGGAATGACCCCAATGTCGTGGCGGGTAAGTTCTTACTCGATGATCGTTATGTTTCTGTATTATTTGATTCTGGAGCCGATGCTAGTTATGTGTCCTTACGTGTTAGTAAGAAGCTTAAGCGTCCGCTTTCGTTACTAAGTTCACATCATATCGTCGAGTTAGCTAATGGTAGAAACATCGAGGCCTCACATGTTGTCAAAGGCTGCAAACTAGAATTGTCTGGTCAGACATTTAGTATCGATCTTTTCCCTGTTACTCTTGGAAGCTTCGACGTCGTCATCGGTATGGATTGGTTATCCAAGCATCGCGCTGAGATCCTCTGTCAAGAGAAAGCAGTTCGTATTCCCCGCCGTTCTGGCAAACCCCTCATTGTACAAGGTGGCAAAGGCGGAGAAATCTCCGGCGTTATCTCGTTCTTGAAGGCCCAGAAGTGTTTACGAAAAGGGCACACCGCTATCTTAGCACTTGTCACCAACACGCAGGAAAAGGAAAAGAGGATTGAAGATTTTCCAGTGGTGCGTGACTACCCCGAGGTATTTCCTGAGGAACTACCTGGACTCCCTCCCCATCGTCAGGTCGAATTCCAAATCGAGCTAGCTCCCGGGGCAGCGCCTATAGCTCGTGCGCCTTATCGACTGGCCCCCGCAGAATTGAAGGAACTCTCTACTCAACTACAGGAACTATTGGATAAAGGGTTTATCCGCCCTAGTTCATCCCCCTGGGGAGCACCGGTACTCTTTGTTAAGAAAAAGGATGGCACGTTCCGAATGTACATTGACTATCGTGAACTGAACAAGGTTACCATCAAGAATCGTTACCCTCTCCCGCGAATCGACGACCTATTCGATCAGTTGCAAGGATCGAGCTACTACTCTAAGATCGACTTACGATCGGGCTATCATCAGCTAAGAGTCCGTAATGAAGACATCTCCAAAACTGCATTCAGAACTCGTTATGGTCATTATGAATTCCTTGTTATGCCCTTTGGAATGACCAACGCGCCCGCGGTATTCATGGATCTCATGAACCGAGTGTGCAAACCTTACCTCGACAAATTTGTGATCGTGTTTATAGACGACATCCTGATCTACTCGAAAAGTCAAGAAGAGCATGAACAGCACCTACGCCTTATCCTCGAACTCCTTCGCAAAGAGCAACTGTATGCCAAGTTCTCGAAATGCGACTTCTGGCTTCGAGAAGTCCATTTCCTTGGGCACGTGGTTAACAAGGATGGAATTCACGTCGACCCTGCAAAGATCGACTCTATAAAGAATTGGCCTACCCCTAAGACTCCGACCGAAATCCGCCAATTCTTGGGACTAGCGGGATACTATCGAAGATTTATCATGGGATTCTCAAAGATCGCTCAGCCTCTCACGGCTCTTACTCAGAAGGGTATGGTTTATAAATGGGGTGAAGCTCAGGAAACCGCGTTTCAGAAACTAAAGGATAACCTCTGTAGTGCTCCTATTCTCTCGTTGCCTGAAGGCACTGACGACTTTGTGGTTTACTGCGATGCATCCATCCATGGGCTCGGTTGTGTGTTAATGCAACGCGACAAAGTTATTGCTTACGCCTCTCGACAACTTAAGACTCACGAAAGGAACTATACTACGCACGACTTGGAACTAGGAGCAGTGATCTTCGCGCTTAAGATATGGAGACATTACCTGTACGATACCAAGTGCACCATTTACACCGATCACAGGAGTCTCGAGCATATTTTCAAGCAAAAGGAATTAAACATGCGGCAACGCCGATGGGTCGAACTCCTGAATGATTATGAATGCGCCATCAAGTACCATCCGGGCAAGGCCAATGTTGTGGCAGACGCCCTCAGCCGAAAAGACACTACGCCCAAGCGCGTGCGAGCGTTACAACTTACTATCCAGGCTAACCTCCCTACCCAGATTCGAAATGCTCAGACTGAAGCTCTGAAACCGGAAAACATCAGGGCTGAGTCCCTGCGAGGATCGAGGCAACAACTAGAACAAAAAGAAGACGGCGCTTACTATGTGGCAGGGCGCATTTGGGTCCCACTCTACGGAGATCTGCGTGAGCTGGTGATGGACGAAGCCCATAAGTCCCGTTATTCAGTACATCCTGGTTCAGATAAGATGTACCACGACTTAAGGACCACTTACTGGTGGCCTGGCATGAAAGCCCACATAGCAGCATACGTTAGCAAATGTTTGACCTGTGCAAGAGTCAAGACTGAATATCAGAAAACCAGCAGGCCTACTCCAGCAGCCAGAAATCCCGAAGTGGAAATGGGAACAAATTTCCATGGATTTTGTTACGGGACTACCTAGATCCCAACGCGGGAATGACACTATTTGGGTGATAGTAGATCGATTGACTAAGTCTGCACACTTTCTGGCCATTAAGGAAACAGACAAGTTTTCTACCTTGGCAGAAATCTATTTAAAGGAGGTAGTCTCGAGACACGGGGTGCCAACTTCCATTATTTCCGACCAAGACGCTCGTTTTACTTCCGAGTTGTGGCAAGCTATGCACAAATCCTTTGGCTCACGCTTGGACATGAGCACCGCTTATCACCCACAAACGGATGGGTAGTCTGAACGCACCATCCAAACCCTGGAAGACATGCTTAGAGCATGTGTGATCGATTTTGGCAAGAACTGGGAGAAGCATCTACCGCTGGTGGAATTCTCCTACAATAACAGCTACCACACTAGCATTCAGGCGGCACCTTTTGAGGCATTGTACGGTCGTAAATGCCGATCACCTCTTTGCTGGGCGGAAGTCGGTGACAGTCAAATCACAGGCCCAGAACTGGTGGTAGATACGACGGAAAAGATTACTCAGATCAGATAACGCATGGCGGCAGCTCGTGACCGTCAGAAAAGCTACGCTGATAAGCGTAGGAAACCGCTAGAATTCCAGGTCGGGGACCGAGTTCTACTTAAAGTCTCACCCTGGAAGGGTGTGGTTCGTTTCGGTAAACGGGGCAAGCTGAACCCGCGATATGTTGGACCATTCGAAATTACCGAGAAAATCGGTAAGGTTGCTTATAGATTGAACCTGCCTGCAGAGCTGAGTGCAGTGCACAATGTTTTTCACGTGTCTAATCTGAAGAAGTGTCTGTCAGATGAAACACTCATAATTCCCTTCAAGGAACTCACTATTGATGAACAGCTACACTTTACTGAGGAACCGATTGAGATCACGGATCGAGAGATCAAAACCCTCAAACGTAGCCAAATACCTCTCGTGCGAGTTCGTTGGAACTCACGGCGTGGCCCAGAGTTTACCTGGGAGCGGGAAGACCAAATGAAGTCCAAGTATCCCCAGTTGTTCCCAAACGAAAACCCCCAGCACTGAAGCTATAACCGAATTTCGGGACGAAATTCCAAACTAACGGGGGGATGATGTGACACCCCGTTGAAACACGCTAGCTTGGCAGTGGCTGCCTTAACTTTCGGGACGAAAGTTCTTAAAACTTGGGGATAATGTGACACTCTAGGTTTTTCCGAACGAACATCTTGTAATATCTTTGTGTATATATATGTTATTAAATGGAAACGTGACCTTTTGCATGACATGTGTTGTATGTATGTATTATATATATATATATGTATGTGAGTCGAGACCACGACTCGAGACCACTCGGTCTCGAGTGGGCCTCTTGGGCCGTAACTGGTTTGGGCCGAAACCCTTTCCCCTACTTCGAAACCTCATATAAAAACCCCAAACCTTTCCCCACTCCTTCATTTTGTTACACAAACACACAAACACTCCTTTCCCTCTCACTAGAAAACCCTCAACAACACCACTTTCCTTCTCTAAATTTTCGGTTCAAGCTCGGAGCAAATCGGTAACAACAAAGGATCTCGGTCAAGAAACTCGGTCAAGATCATCACCACAAGTCGGACATTTCATTCTCTCATTTTCTTCCTTCATTTCGGCACCTTCTTCACAACCGGACGTGGTGACCAGCGTGTTTGACAAAGTAACCTAATCTGCCGAGCAACCCAAGGTGAGTTCACACACTAAAAGCATGCGTCCCGCGGAGGGACACGAACAAACTACCAACTTTGGGAAAAACTCTCTTGACCCATTACTCCGGGGGAAACCAGAATGGGTAATTACTATCTCCGTGGGAGATACGTTTGGATATTATTTATAAATCACAACTAGCCATGCTAAACGAAACTCTATCACCTTAAGTCCCTGCTTACAGTACCGATTAATCGCCGGGGGCGAACGGGTTATTAGTTGATAGCGCTATTAGGTTTGACAACCTCACACCGTGACCGGGGGAGATCGGGCGTGAACTAGTAGACCTTGCAACATGGTCAATGACGATAGACATTGACTCGGGGCACAACAACTTTCCGTCAACAGTTTCGGTATCTACAGTTTAGTGAGCTTACAGATGGGGTAGCTCCCCACAATGTGATTATAAATGCTTTATCTAAACAACTTAAGTTTTTGGTAAACTAAAACTGGACCACTAGTGAACTCACTCAGCATTATTGCTGACCCCTTACTGCATGCTTTGCAGGTAACCAGTGACTTAGGAGCTGCTGCTTGGGGATGTGTAGTGTTCGTCAAAACCCGTGTGTTGGGTTTACTTATCTTGAACTAAGGACTATCTTTAAAACTATTTGGTTTATGCTTCCGCTGTTTTGTTAAACTAATTATCGAACTTAAACTACGATGTTGCTAACTACTTTGGATATTAAATATTTCTACTATTAATTAAATGCTCAGTATAATTGGTGGCTGGATCCTGGTCGGTCACGCCTCCAAGCGGTGGTGTTCCGCATGTGGTTTTTGGGGGTGTGACATGAGGTCCCATGCGGCCCGCCTCAACTTATTATTTATTGTTTTTAATTTACTATATATATTATAATCTACTTTGGGGCTCGGTTTTCACATATGGGGTGCATATAAAGACATATTGGGATATTTTTAGGATATATTAAGGTGTCAGAAATATTATGAGGGTGTCGGTTTTACCGAGGGTTGTTGTAATAACTATCACCTAGTGACGCAGTTTTACAATTCTCACCTCCCTACACTCCCTACTAGTGTAGTAATCTATTTCCGGCTCATACTGGCCTCAGAGACAATGTCTGTCTAGTGCTGGCAATGCCAGCATGTATATTGGGTTTTCCGCTCACTGTGCTAACTGTGCTTTTGTGCATCAAGTTTGTCACTATTGTTTGTGTAATGAATGGAGTGACAGTAATAAAATGTGATGCATGAGTTATGTAGGTATCAGTAAACAGTAAGCAGTTAAATCAACAATTGTAATCAGCACAGTCATTAAGCACAAATTAAATATAAATTAATTGTACGGATACCCGTAATTTTTAGGGTTGTCACATTCTTCATGGCAGGTTATCATAGCGAGTACCCTCCCTATGTTCGGGCGTTTGT
This sequence comes from Helianthus annuus, assembly GCF_002127325.2. Taxonomy (NCBI): domain Eukaryota; kingdom Viridiplantae; phylum Streptophyta; class Magnoliopsida; order Asterales; family Asteraceae; genus Helianthus; species Helianthus annuus. The sequence continues at coordinate 36,026,346 of NC_035438.2, forward strand.
GGAATCATGTCAAGTGTTCGCTCAGATAACGTCAACAGCACAGGACCAAGGAGATCCAAGGTTTCCCAAAATGCTCACCATTCTTGCGCGAATGTTCGAGACACTAGGTCAGATGTTGAGGGAAGGCATGAATCAGCACGTACATCCAAGGTGTCAGGACTGTGATGGACCTCACTGGTATGAAGATTGTCTGGTTTATGTGAATCAGAAGAAAAATCAAAGTACAATACGCTTTACATGGGATGATTACTATGCTGGTCATATTGACTTTGAGAGCTATAAGGGAGTGAAAGAAGAAGAAGTTGAGGAAGAACATGTTAAAGAAGAGCTTCCCGGTGACCCAGAGTTGTCAGATGTAGAATTGGAGACGACAACGGATGATTCAGTCCCACCTCCGGTTCAACAGGACTTGACACCTAATTGGTATTCCACGCCATGGTATTATGGTCCTGAACCCATTGATGATCACTTCTGGAATGATGATGAGGAGGAAGACGTGGGTGAGCCACTGGAAAATATGGAGGATGAGAAAGAGCATGTACCATCTTGGGAGGAGGAGTTTGGGGATGAGTTGGTGGGTTTGCCAAATCTTGACGATGAAGAATTTTACCCGGTTGGTGATCTCGCCTATCTAGAGAGATTACTTGTAGAGATGTCGACCACGGAGATCAGATATACACCGAATGTAGAAGAAGAGAAATTGGCTGAGAAGTTTGATAGTTGTCCCGTAGAGAATTTAGCAGTTGGATCCCCCCCCCCCCCACACACCAACAAGAACACGGGAAAAGGCGCAAAGAAATTGCTTGGATCAACACATTGTGAGGGTCAGAATGTGGTATGAAAAGAAGCAAAATGAGAAACTGAAGTGCAGAGACAACCATCTTCCTCGTTACAGACATCGTATCAGGTTTGATCCAGGTAAATTTAAATTTTGGTGGGTTGACCTGTTTGAACGTCTTAAAATATTTTCTAGTTTCATCTTTAGTTTTTTAATAAATAACGATGAACAATTAAAATTAAACGGGTTAGACCAGGGTTGGATAAAGGAGAAGCCTCCTGATTGAGGATTTAGTGTGGGGATGTCACCCGAGTTGTAGAGTTTGTATTATGAGTCACTTTTATTTTTGAGTCGATTTTATACTCATGTTTGTTTGTTTTGCCTTGTGCAGGTTTGACTGACCCATCCGTACTCAATCTCCATTCGGGCGGTGATTTTGAGCTTGATAATTATGTAGAAGGCAACCCCGGTATATTCAGATACGACCGCGAATGAAATGCTATACGGTCATACTTGCATGGAACTTGACATCTGAAGACTACGCGCTCCCACCAGGCGAGTTTGTTCCATGTTTTTGTTGTTTTTTTTCTATTCTACTTTATTTATAGCTAGTTTTCCATTCACATTGAGGACAATGTGTGTTTTAAGTGTGGAGATGGGAGACTACGTCTTTTTAAGTAGATTTGAGTCGAAAAAAATACAAAAAAATATTAAAATCCAAAAAAAAATTGAAAAATAAAAAATGTTCCTGAAAATTTTTGCAAATAAATGGAAAATAATAGAAAATTTTGGATTTTTGGTTTTCAAAATATTATATATACGAGATAAAAATAGATAGAAGACGTATTTTTTGGGATGTACTGCCGACTTAGAGAGTTCCCTAGATTGCTTTAAGTATACCTTAATTTTCAATCATGAATTCTTGTGGGTTCTCATCTTAGGAGAAATAGAAAAGCTGAAACTGTTGATGGTATAAATGGTACCACTATAAGTAAATAGCCTATAAGTATTTTGAATTAAATTGGCACGCTTTGTCCTTTTTAGGAGACTAAATTCGGTTCTAGTGGCGCATGAAAAAAAAAATCTATCATCCATCTATATGAGCCATTTTATAAATATGACTAAAGCCTATGGTATTAACCACTGGGATGGTGACTCGGGTGGGGTATACCCGCTAGGCTGAAGTTAAAGAGAAAAATGTGAAACTCATGGTGTTTCCCACTAGGATAGTGACTTAGTGATAATGCCCTACGAGTTAAACATAAGAAAACAATTGCTAAAGCTCATCATCATCCATCATTCCATCAAAATTTAATTTTAAATACATAAGGGTTATTTATATAAAGTGGTAGATTTTTAATTTTTACCTTATAAGCTTGATATGGGATTAGGTAGATTTGTGGATCTTAAGTGTGAGACCCTTAGATGAATTATTAACCTGAACATAATGCTAGCATGAAAAGGGCTTAATGAGTTGGCGGTTGGGTTGAGGTGGGTAACAATACTGTTAATTGTGGTTTATACGTGTTTATGTCTTTTAATGAATTAATCTAATTTTTGGAAACCATCCATCCTAGTTATGATTCCATTGCATATTTTTCGGGATGAAAAATGTTTAAGTGTGGGGATATTTGATATGGTCTAAAGTATACATATTTTTATATAAATATTCCTACACCTTTGAGTAACTTTAGAGTTGTTTTTAGTAAATTCTACTCATTTTCGGCTCATATTTGAAGTTAGATGATTTTAAGAGATAATGAGTTAAAAAGGTTAATATGGGTCAATAGAAAGCAAATAAAAGAAAAGGCTCTGTTAATTGGTAACTAATTAAATTCTGAGTTTTAAATTGAGACAATGTAGTAAAGTTAATTAGCCTCAAGCCACATTTATATGCTATTAAGATGATCATTAAATAAATTAACTTGAAAGGGTTACCTATAATAAATCATATGTATGTCTTCGTTGTCTACACGGGAACCAAATGGATTGAATGCATTAATGGGCCTATGAGTGAAAATCAAATTAATTGTTGAAGTGGGTTTTTTATTAGACCATGTGTAGTGGTTAAACAAAATAATGCCCCCACCATGGGGCATTATTCGACACGTGGCAGTCCAGTCAGTATGGGGCGTTATTGCAAAAGTGGCGTAGTGGGAATAATGCCTAATAATGCCCCTTCCAATCATTAAACAAAAAAAAAGCAAACTATTTTCTCATTGGCCAGTCAAACCCAGTCAAACCCATTTGCAGCGTTATTAAAAAAACGCTGGAGCAATTTTTTTGTAAAAAAACGCCACATCACGCCGGCTGTAATGGGTGTTCCGGCGTTTTCCGGTGTTTTCCGGCGGTATTAAGGGGGGAACACGCCCCAGTACAGTTGGTCTTAGACCTGAATGAAGATACAAAAATTTAAAGGTAGGAGGGTTTGGAATTAAGGAGGCGGCTATATAAGGAAGTACTCAATATATAGCATACATGGCATAAACTATAAAAAGAGAGGAGGGTTGCAAAAAGAAAAAAGGGGGAATGGCAGAAGGTTTTTGAGACGAAGGCTGCTGTACACAGAAGGCGATTTCAAGGAGAAGAAAAGGATTGGTTCGAGTTCAAACCTCAGATACAAGATACGAGTTCGGTTTTACAAACGGTTTAGTTCGGTTTAATTTGCTTCGTGTTATTAGACTTTATAAACATGATATATTTACTGATTCGAACTTGTTTCTTGGTTTTGACTATGATTATTGGCTAGTTCGTTTATTCTACCCAGGTTTGTGATGAATATTTGTTAATAATCGGTAATATCTTAGTTTTGGTAATATACCTGGTGGTTTAATATTAAGTAAGAGGCCTAATTATTTTTGGCTTGATGTGTGTGCATACTTTACTCTAATCTACTATCTTATAATTGTTCCTCATGCATCTTTGTGAATGTCTTTCATGTATAGATGCATATTAGGTTACCTACTTTGTATTTGTAACTAGTTTATGGTTTGTGGTGCACGTATTCCATAGGAACGTTGTTTGATAATTTATAGGAGTTTAGTGTTCTACCTATTCTTGAGACTGGAAGGAGATAAATAGTTAGGATTGTCTTTGGTGCTAGATATTTAGGTGTAGTAAGACCGAGATGAGATTTGTCTAAGTTCCCTAGTATTATTTGTTTTCCTAAGTCTTGTCAAGATTTTTTAGGTTACCCCATACACTTTAGGTTGTATTGTGATTAGTGAGACCGGGAGGAGATCTAGTTTTTGGGTACTTTAGTATTGTTGGAGAGACCGGGAGGTGATCCAACCCATACCAGTGAGCTTTATTTGACCTTTAGACCTAAGGAGAAGTTGATGAGACCGGGTGGAGATTCATCCTGTCTTTAGTCTTAGAGTGTCGTATTATTAGAACCTGGTTCCATCATAGTTACCGTTGCCGAGAGAAAACCAATAGTCACGAATAGGATTCCAAACCTGGGTAGTACTTTCTCATCCTTGATTTCACCTTAGTAGCCTTCAGCCTACATCTAGGTAGTCTAGTTCGTCTTAGTTAATTCCTTTAGTTTAATTAGTTAAAACCCCAAAATCCAATCAAATCAAATAAACTAGTTAAGTAATTAGTTGAGTCAGAGTCTAGTGTAGCGTTGATAGTGTCTCGTGGGTTTGATACTCGGACTTCATTAGTACGTATGACATGTACACTTTCCTGTCAGTGGTCTAGCATTTAGAGAATCTTAGTTTATAAATTTAAAACTAGGGTGTCTAGATTAGGTTAGTTTTTTAGACCATATTCAGCACATCATGTCCAGACAAGTATTTAGACAAGATATATTTTCGTGTACTTATACTTTTTATATTTAATTCAGAATCAAAACTCTCCACAAACTCCGAATACTCATACACCTTCGTTTCCCCAACGTAGGGTAACTTTGGTGTTCCACCCTCAACAACTCGTCAATTCACGGTTAAATGGAAAGCTTTGCAAAACCGTGAGTGTGCATGACCCCCTTTTATTTTTAACACTTTTAGGTGCAATACGTATAATTTATCAAACTCGCACACACACTTACAAACATGCTTACAAACAAACAATCCAATATACATGCTTGATACGTGATACTATAACTCATACATGCTAAAATACTTATTTGCTTTATACTTGTCATTAACTTCGTAAGAGCCTCCCTTAACATGTATAGCGTTATAGGATTAATACACAACCCATATTCTTGAGGTCATGTTAAGTTCAACAAGACGATTTATCGTTGCTACGATAGGATTATGCTAGTGGGAAACTTTGGGTTGACAACGAGAAGTTGCATGCTAGTATTGTTATGTTAAGTCTTAGTTTACGATTATGCCATGTGGATTTGTTTCAAATATTTATATTTATGCTAATACTCAAACTTGTATGCTTTCCAATACTTTATGTGTTGACTTGTACTTTAATACGTTATTGCAGGAAATTAATGATGATGATGAACAGAATCTAGTAGGATGACTAGAAACCCATTTTAATTTAGTACTTGTTGTTGTATTTTGTTTCTTTGTTCAACTTGTCGTATTTGTTTCAAAACAATGTATTTTGCCTCAGCAATGAAATGAAATCTTATTTATTAAATACTTGTCGCAAATAATCGTTATGAAGACTCTTGCAATCTATTTCGTCCGCCCCGATGTTTCCGCCGTCGGTTGATGTATCATCTGCATTGGATTTGGATACCGATAATCTTAAGCCTGTTAAGATCCAAAATCTAAAAGGTGAAGTCTAGGAACTACTTACTGTGACAACCCTCACAATTACAGGTACTGTACAATTAATTAATTCTAATTATGTGCTTATTGACTGTGCTTGATTACAACTGGCCCTTTAAACTGCTAACTGATTTATGTTATATACATACATGTGCATCCTTTGCATGCAGTCACTCCATTTATTTCATACAGACTCTTAGTGACAAACCTGATGCACAAAGCACAGTGAGCGGATAACTCAGACACATGCTGACAATGCCAGCACATAGACAGACACTATATTGAGGCTAGTATGAGCCATGGATAGAGTACTACACCAGTATGGAGTGTAGGGAAGTGAGGACCATAAGACTGTGTCACTAGGTGATAGTTTGAGTGCCGGAAAGTGCCTAAAACTCATTTTAAGTACAGAATTCTGAATTTTCAATAACAATTCAGCTCTTAACACACTCGTATTATACAGAGAATTGACTAAATGGTCCTGAACGCTTTCCTAAGTGTTGGAATTAAAATTCGTTACAGAAAGATGCATAAAAGATACTATGCGGTACAATTAAACGCTTTAGCGGAACAGTACGTAACTGAACAACCGGACATTACCCGGGACACCAAAATATTGTCAGAAATATTATTTTATCATTCTTAATTATTTACGGTCACAAAAAAATCCCCACACACTATATAAACATGGCATACACCCACTATTCTAGAAAATACCCTTAACCTCCTAAATAATTACCTACTTAATACAAAAACTTACAATTAACCCCCCCCCCTCACAAATTTTCGGCCCACATATGGGACCCACCATCATCATCACTAAATCCCCACTAAATATTCCCTTTAAATATGATTGGGCCTCCTTTACTTGTTGTAGTTGCCAAGATATAATCATGATCACAAAATGGCCAATGGAGTTCAAGGGAATCATTACAACTTCACACTCCCCAACCCTCACCATCTCTCTTCCTCTCTCGGCCTACATACATCCGCCACCACCACCCCACTTCAACATTCATCCATTCCATTTCCAAGTTTGAATCAAATGCTAGAAGAGGTCTTGTGGAGCTTGAAGCTTGGAGGTCTTGAAGAAACTTCACACACTACTTTCTCACACCATCTTCATCATCTTTCTTCATAAGTTCATCCCTAGCTTTTGTGCTAGTTGTAAGTCTTTGATTTCACTCTTGGTCACTTCTACGTTGGTTATTCGAAAGATTGTAGTTGATGTTTAACACAAGAACATAAAAAGAAAATGAACAAGGAACATAAACATAAACTTACATAATGATAAAATCTGGTTGTATTATGTTGGTATAAGTATGCATGTTGTTTGACCATTGATTTCTCGATAAACCCGTTGTTAGAACAATCGTTGACGCGTTTTTAGTAACTTTTACATTGTAAACACCAAGCTGATTGGTATTTCCAGCCAACTTCAACAGGCTGTAACTGGACCGTTTTAAATCGAAAAACTGATTTTCTGAAGCCTAAAATATGCATTTTGGAATAACTGAACAAATGGCACTGGAATCGTAATTTTTCAAGGTCGTTTACTATTTTTAAAAGACTGTTTTTGGACAACAGCTTAAGCTGTGTTTTTACTGCAGAAAAAGTGTGTTGTATTCAGAGTCATAATGTGAAACCTGAGTAGAATCAACTCATGGAATTTTTACAATTGATGGTCACCGTTGTCACGATGATCCTCCAACTGGAATTTCGTCAATCGGACTTACGGTTAATTTTTAGTGAATTATTCCGTTAACTGCAATCAGAAAGTAACAAATCTGATTGCAGTCGGGTAAATAAATTTCTATAAAATATTGGTAACGAACTGGACCTGATATTTTTACACAATAAAATTTGGATCATATGAGTCATTCTGTAAAAATTTGGGAATTTTTGGAAACTATTTTATAAAAATCCTCGAAAACAGTCCAGTTTTGGGTGATGAAGCTGAAATAAAGTAAGTAATGCTTTGTATGTCTATATGTCGGTTTGATTATTGAAAATGATCTACGGGATATACGTAAAAGAAAATGATATGCTATGAAGCATGGACACCCCTATTTACAAAGGAGACTATGATGAAATTTTCCGAAAATCCTAACACTTAATAAATATTTTTGAGACGGGTGTTTACTAGTATACTTTAGATTTTGTTTTCAAAGATAAAACTCGTCATAATATTTATCACAAAATACAAAGTATCGGAGGTTGGTTTCATACATGAATATGGTTAAATATATATTCTCTAAAAGGGACTTAAAAATATATATCCGGCATCCCATCCTTGGGAAGGAAACGCGTATAAAAGATACTTTTGAAGTATTGATACTAGAATATGGAATGAACAAATATTCCAACACGACATATGATTAAGTTGAAATATCAGTTATTTTGACAAATAATTATCACTCGAAATAATATAAGAAACGTAACTCAAAAACATAAATACTGAGACAAGGCACGACCCGTTCGTCTAATAGACGTTAGACCATTGTAGGTAGTCGTGTTTGCTGAGGAGATTTGGGTTACAAGTACCGAAGACGCAATACTGTGAGTTCATGTCCCCCTTTTCTCTTAACTATTTTCAGTTTCACACTTCGGGGGTGAAATACATGTTACAGACATTTACAGACATTACAGACATTTATTTACATGGTATGGTTAGCTTAAGGAGGGTTTTTATTACGCGAACATGTGAGTGGTGGGCATGACACTTAAGGCCATTAATCCTCGTTGTAGGACCGAGGGACATTAATGATAGATCTATTTGGGTGTAGCGAGCCCCACTCCTGAGTCCGCTGAGTGGACCATGAGATGACTAAGTGCCCGACGCACAAATCCGCTAGGTTTGAGTCTTCCTGCATCACTTCACACTTATCATTGGCTTTGCAACCCAATGGTGGTCTCTTTTTCCTTAATTGCTACATACCAGGGATTTTCATACATACCAACATTTTTACAAAGGTTTATACATACTCACTTACACATGAACTCGCTCAACTTTTGTTGATTTTTCAAACTACATGTGTTTCAGGGAATTAGTAAATGGATCTGGCGGGCGTTGGAGTTTTTAAGCTGCGTTGTGAATAAAGATGTCATCCAAGTCATTAGGGCTTAGGAGGCGTATCTTAATCCTGGACGAGATACGTGGTCCTAAACGCGGGGTTGTTGTAAAATCTTTTGTTGAGTCTTTTTGAACTCCTTAAAACATGTTATGGTTGGTAACTTGAATTTGGTCTCGTCATTTCAGACAATTATGTTGTACTACTTTTAAACTTAAATTAATGGATGTACATCTACTGGTTTTATCATATAGTGTTGTTATGATCATATGCAATGGTATTAAGAAGTCACACCAATAATCACGCTTCCGCAAAAGTCAGGGTGTGACAGCTTGGTATCAGAGCTTCGATCATAGCGAACTAGGATTCTTTCTAGAGTCTAGACTATGATCATCAGTGCTCTCACGAAAACATTTTCAAACATTTTTACATTGCATACACTAAACGTCCAGATCCAGGGAACAAACATTTTTACAAACAAAAGGCACAACTACACATTCCAAAACTTATATTTATAATTCAGTCTTAGAGACTGAGGGAGGATCAGTCTTAGAGACTGAGGGAGGATCAGTCTTAGAGACTGAGGGAGGATCCGTCTTAGAGACTGAGGGAGGATCCGTCTTAGAGACTGAGGGAGGATCCGTCTTAGAGACTGAGGAAGGATGGGTCTTAGAGACCAGGGAATTGGACTTTGAGTCTGAGAGACTAGGGAAAAATTGAGTCTGAGAGACTAGGAAAAATTGAGTCTGAGAGACTGGGAGGCTTAGTCTGAGAGACCAGGAAGGATAGTAGGTTTCATGAAGAATAATGTGAATACATGACTACATGACAAATTATCTTGTTTGCATACACTGATTGTTAGTACTTACTATGGATATACATTTTATGACTATTACGTACCGGCACACGACACTATTTAGAAGGCGAGTTATCAGACATTGATAACCCTATGGCCACCGTCGCCAATAATGAGACTGCATCTGCGCCAGAGACATTTACGTCAGACACTGAGAGTGATCCTGACATGCTGACCAAGGATGAAGATGACTTCCAACCGTCCGCGCTGCCAGACTTTGGCGATGAATTACCCTTGCTGATGGCTTCTTTGACGAGAATCTTCCTGTCATTCTTGTTGCGGTCCACGATCATCTAATCATTTGGACACTTCGATGGCGAGCACAACATGGCTCCGATCCTCGACGCCGTACCTCTCATGGTTATTTTCCCAAGGATCCATCTATTTGATGAATTGTTTAATGGCGACATTAATCTGCTTGTCGATGATCCTCCTGTTGACGCCCAGGACGATGGAAGATTAGATGAGAACATGGTTACTAATTTCACTTCTTAAGGCCCCTGTTAACAGGCCACCCTCTGATTCTAGCGTATATTCGATTTCAGACTCCCTTGAGTCTGTGACATTTACACCCTGTCTATTGCCAGTATACTTTGATCCTCCACATTCATCAATATCTCCTTTGGCACACTCACCTGCTGCTATTACACCTTCTTGGTTATTAAGACTCGTTTCTTTACTGTCGAGTGGCAGACCTGTTAATTACTTCGACGTATATACAAGCTCAAGGAGGAATTCACGCATGTCAATAGTTTACTTTTCTTTCCCCCTCCACCTCAGTCACAAATATAATTGATTTCTGGATTTTGCGGATTGCATTACATTTGGGTAAAGACACTAATGATAAGCCGGGATTGTGGAGACTTTTAAAGACCACTTCAGACTACGTGATTTTGATACACTGATATACCTGTTGGGCAAGGGTAGGGTGACCCCAGTTTCCCCCTTGATGTGATGCATTTTGAAAAACGATACGATTGTGGTCGGAGAATAATGAGAGCCCAATTATCATAAAACATGCGACAATACTTTGTGGCCAATGACCAGCGAAAGCTCAGATGCTATGTCTTCGTTAAGCACGTTATTGATCTATATGTGTGTGCTATAATTTTAACGCTACGTGCTTACTTGCTATGCTCTCGTTAAACATAATTACCAAATTGCTTGGTTATGCTATGATTATGTTATTGCTTGATTGGTTGGTATGATAACCTATTATGTGTATGTACGTATGACCACTAAACAACTAAACGCGTCGCCTGAACAAATATAACCTGACTTAACTAATCTTCTTCTGAGAAGATGTTGGCACAAGGGAACGTCGATGCCAACAACCTTCCGCCAACAACAGCGGTAGAACTACAAGTGTGCATCTCACGGGCCATTGCACAGCTCGAGGCCCTTCGCACTGAACACAGCGAAGGCTACACCTACAAGCAGTTCTTAGACCACAAACCTCGGGAATTTGACGGCACTGGGGTGCCTTAGCCTTCGTACGCTGGGTTGAGAAAACAGATTCTGTCTTAAGATTGAGCAAATGTGCCCCAGGGCACCAGGTCATGTACATAGCTGGGCTATTTGTAGATGGGGCTCTGTCATGGTGGAACCTTCAGGTTCAGACAATGGGCGAGACTGCTGTGAACACTTTGACGTGGGACGAACTGAAAGAGCTAATGCGAAAAAGATATTGCTCGAGGGCAGAAGTCCAGAAGTTGGAGACAGAATTGTGGAACTTGAAAATGGAAGGTCCAAAGATAGCCGAATATGTGCAGAGATTTGGCGAATTATCACAAGTTGCTACGCGTTTGGTGGAACCGGAACCTAGGAAGATTGAACGTTTCATAGGGGGATTGGCACCTCAGATTCTAAGCCTGGTAACAACATCTAAACCTTCAACGATCACCGAGGCTATCAACACAAGCGTGGCGCTCACTGAAGAAGCGGTTAGACTAGGAAAATTTTCCACTACGGACGAGAAAAAGGAGACTTCTATAGAGTCATCTGGGGATAATAAGAGAAAGATCGCAAATTTCAAGAAGATTACTCAGGCAAGTAACAAGAAAAAGGCCAAAAAGGGAAAGGACTACATGGGTATGCTACCTAAGTGTGACAATTGTCTACGCTATCATGTCGGGCGATGTAAATATGGGAAATGTGATAACTGTGGCAAGAGAGGGCATCCTAACGAAACCTGTAGGCAAGATACTGAAAGTAGGAATGGAGGCCAAGATGGAAGCAAGAATCACGGAGAGAACAACGACAGTGACAATTATCCAGGCAGGACAAGTGACAGACAGAAACGTGCTCAAGGTTGTCTTAACTGTGGGAGCAAAAAGCATTTCAGAAAATACTGCCCTAAGAAGAATCAGGCACGAGGATAAAAGCTCAGTAGCAGAGCTAGGGGAGCACACCAGGAATCCAAGCACGGATATCGGTGCGTTCCATATCACTTAACGTTATGCATCTGTGTTCCCAAATACTGTTGCAAATTTTCGGTTTCGCATCTCTAGAGTTCGAGAGTGTACTTGATAGAGTAGCACGTAAGTTAGATAACTTGCACTCGATGGAACTAGCTAGGTGAAGCTAGTGGAAGCCAACGCAGTGACCAGAAACGACAAGATAGAACCCGGAGAGCGTGAATTTACGCTTGATCTATTGCCAGTTGAGTTGGAAAGCTTCGACAAGGTAATTGGGATGGATCAACTGCCGAGTGTTCGAGCGGAGATTGATAACCGCATCACAATGGCAAACGAAGAAACGACCATGGCTCATGAAGCAGGATACGCCCCTACAAATTACTAATTGCGGGGAGGCCCAATAGTTATTGCGTAAAGGATGTGTTGTTTTCTTGGCTCATGTCGGGGACAAGGGAGCCGAAGAACCAAAACTCGAAGATATTCCTGTGATAAGGAAATATCCTGAAGTCTACCCTGAAGACTTGCCAGAATTATCGCCTCAACGACAAGACGAATCTTCGCATCGATTTGATTCCAGGCGTCGCGCCTGTAGTCGATGCACTTTAGCAACAATAGCAACACCACCACAGGCGATGCCACCATAGTGGTTGACTGGGTGACACGGCACGGCAACCGGCGTAGCCGGTGATGCCGATGATGACGATGGTGACGGGATGGTGGTGTCGGAAGTGGTGGTCGTTCGACGGCAGCCGATGGCCGGCGGCGACTGTGGTTTCGGCAACAGCAGTGGTGGACGGTTACAGTCAGTTCGGGTCACGTTTCGGTTAGTATCTCAAGTTTCGGTCAGATTGTTTTGATTTGGGTTTTCTTCCGGCAGTGGTGTCGATGATGACGACGACGATGGTTTTATGCTAATACCGCACGTTTTCGGAAAGAAAAGAACGTCGCCGGGAGAACTCGGAACTCGTTAGAGCATCTACACCTGGCCGAAGTTATGAGTCGTCACCGGAATTCATCGAAAACTCGTGACGGGGTGTATATTGTCTCGTGTTTGGTATACCTTCTTGACCATTTTGGTTCCTCGTTTAATCTCCTGTTGTTTTTTACATCTTTTCATTCGACAGTATACATGATTCAATCAAAATTTTGAGTTTCATGAACTAAAAGTCATGTATAGTTCCTTTCACAAAGAAGAGGAAACTGTTAAAAATGGTTGCATAAATATAATGCTTAATAACTTCTCAATTGAAAGCATGTTTCTTTAAAGTGATAGGTAACTGAATATCCTATATATATATATATATATATATATATATATATATATATATATATATATATATATATATATAGGGAGAGGATCATGAGAAAACTAGATATAAATGAGAAAACTAGAAAACTAACTAAATCCACTAAAAAGGAGGGGGAGGGAGACTTTTAATGAAGGAGGGGGGACTTTTAATGAAGGAGGGGTAAAATTGGAAAAAATATATATAACTTTTCAAACATTTCCCATTTCTCCATACGTTATCATTTTAAAACAAAAATGGCACCATAAGATCACAAATTTTCTTATCTTTCATTCAAGTATATTCGAGCATATTTTTTATGACATAAAAAAAGATTTATGGTGTCGTCTTGTTTTCAACACTATTATTATAGTAGTGCACATGTGCAATATAACATGTACTACAATTGCATTACATGCTTAAAATTAGTTTTTTGAGTCTAGTTTAGCTTTTAGGGTTAGTTTTTTTGGAGGTTTAGGATTAGGATTAGGTTTTTGGGTGTGTGTGTGGGGGGGGGGTGGTTTAGGTTTTTTTGGTGGGGGGTGGGGTGGGGGGTTTAGGTTTTTTTCGGGTTTATGTTTAGGGTTTAGTTTTAGGTTTTTGGGGGGTGGGGGGTGGGGGGTTTAGGTTTTTGGGGGGTGGGGGGGTTAGGCTTTTGGTGGGAGGGTGAATTTAGGTTTTTTTTTTTTTGGGGGGGGGGTGGGGGTTTAGGTTTTTTTTGGGTTTATGTTTAGGGTTTAGTTTTAGGTTTTTGGGGGGTGGGGGGTTAAGCTTTTGGTGGGAGGGTGAATTTAAGTTTTTGGGGGGTGGGGGTGGGGGGGGTTTAGGTTTTTGGGGGGTGTCGGTGGGGGTGGGTTAAGTGGTTTAGGCTTTCCATATTAGTGCACATGTGCAGTACAACAAAAAAAAAAATTTTTTGAAAACTTTTTTCCATACATAAAAAGTAGCGATTTTTCTCTAAAAAATTGCAAAAAAAAAAATTGTTTTTTTTTAGGTTTTTTTAGTTAGTTTTTTGGTTTTTCTCATTTAAACTAGTTTTCTCATGATCCATCCCCTATATATATATATATATATATTAATCTGAATTCTAAATTTATTTTAGTATATAAGGTGGACTGTATGCATTTTTAGGATAGTATAGAATTAATATCATTTTAGATCATCAAAGATCAAACACCTTATCCTTTGTTAAAATTTAGATTGGGTACCTACAACATGGCGATATTGTAACAACCCTTGCCAAAATTGTTATTTCTTATTTTAATAATGCACATTAGGAAACCCTAATTGAGACCCTCAAATAGTATGGCACGACCCGTAAATTTTAAAACAGGCAGAACTAGGATTAGGGCCCCCTAAAACTCAAGGGGGGTATCCCCTAATAATGTTTATCTACTTAAATTAGCTTCAAAACACGTATTTTCGAATTTAGTTGACTCACCAGGGCTAAGCAGGACACGAGGCTACCCTAGTCTAAACGGGCGTGCCCCTCGTGTCGCGCCAGGATCCCTGGCAGCCGGTGCGACACGTGGGGGAGGCCAAAATTCAGTATATAACCCAGGGGCTTGGCACTTGCATGGAATGTGTGTTACGATGAAAAATTGAGCTACGTACGTTTAGTTATACGTTGTTTATTTCAAAACCAATCAAAATCCCGAACCTCTGCTGCGACAACAGGGTAATAACTCGATCACTGCTACGGCTGCCGGACCGGGAAACTGGGTCGGGGGCCGTGACAGAAAAAGGTGGTATCAGAGCCACTGGTTTAAGCCTATTTAAGTATTTGAAAAATACTTAAATTTCCAATTTACCATTCTGTGATTTCGTGAAAATTTAATTTAATAAATAAAATTTTAACTTAAATTTTTGTGTGTTTCCTTATGTGTGACTAACAGCATGAATGAACTATCGGAAGCCCTCCGAAGTTTCACCATCCATACTTCCGATATGGAGATTTCCAGAAACTAGTCCGGTTACCAGGCTGACACCGAGGAGCCATTAGTCTTTCAGGCCCAGTCCCAGGAGAAACCAAAACCCAAAAAGAGAAGAAGGCTTCTAGACTGGAAACGAGGACGAAAGAAGAAGCCCGCTGCCCAAAAGGTGAAAAAGACGGAGGACCCTAAAGGAAAAGGAAAAGGAAAAGAAGTAGGGGAAAGCTCTGGCCAGGCCCAGGAATTGCCACCTTGGGAGGAACTCGATAGAAAACTAGCAAACTGTGACCTCATCGGACCTGCTGACGAAACCCTTTTCAATTTTCCCGCTCAATCAAAACTTCCTATCAATTTGGAACCTGCTATCCCAGATCCAAATGTCAACCCTCAACCTTTTACAGGACAGTTGGAAGAATGGTGGACAAATGACTGGCACTTCCAGAACTTCATGAATAATCCGAATGTGTACTTTCCCCAGTTTGAACCTGAACCTGCCCCATTTCCACCCATGAACCCGGAGAATGTTGCCGAATTGCGCCGCTATGGCGAGGAACTGGTGGATGCGGGAAATTGGATTCGAGAAGTGGGGGAAAACATCACGTGGAATTACGACGAGAGGGAGCATCGTTTTTGAAAAAGCTAGTTAACCGTAGTTAAAAAGTTTTTGTATAATATTAATATGTGAAAAAAAATATAAAATATCACAATATATATATATAATATTGTATAATAATAACTAAAATAAAACCTTTGTAAATTAGATGATGTGTATTGATGCATGATATTATATATAAAAATATAAATGTCGCAATGTCGACGATTTTGGCTATATGTGTGACTTAATTGTATTGTGATTGCCTTATTGTGTTTAGTTGCTATCCATTTTGTGACAATAATTTCTATATATTGTTAATTATCAGATGGAAAATGCAATAATCCAACCGGCAAATGAAGTTAACCAATCCGAACCTAATAATGAAGACCATTTTCTCAATAGGCAAGATATAGAAAATATCGTTGCTCAGGGAATAGCCAACGCTATCCCTGCAATCGTCGCTGCTGTTAAGAATCCTGTTAAACCTTCATAAGCCAACCATAGCAAACGCACCCGCGGCGATAATTTCAGTAACAGTGTGAACGGGGGTGGTGATAATAATAATGTGGTCCAAGCCCCATTACTTAAGAAAATGAAAATGGCAACGACTGGTTGCACTATAAAGAATTTCTTGCCTGTAAGCCGGTCGAATTTGCAGGCAATGAAGGGGCGACTGCTGCACTGCGTTGGTTAGAAAAGACTGAAGCAGTAATTAAAATAAGTAAATGCACCGAGGAAGACAGGGTTATGTATGCATCCCACCTTTTCAAGGAAGAGGCGTTAGAATGGTGGAATACGGTGCTGCAAGCAAAAGGAAGTGACGTGGCTTATGCCATGAGTTGGGAGGAATTTAAGGAATTGGTGGAAAGAAAATTTTGTCCCGCCTACGAAAAGGAACAAATGACAAATAAGTTCCCGAACCACCGGATGGTGGACGTTGATTGTCGAGGGTATACTTCGAAATTTTTCGAGTATGCTAGAATTGTACCAACTCTGGCTTCGCCAGAACCAGTGCTTATTTCTCGCTACATTTGGGGACTAATTAGCGAGATTCGCAACATAGTTAAAGCTGCGTGACCCCGAACGATTGACGATGCGGTCGAACTGGCCAACACCTTAACCGACGGACTGGTGCGTACAAGAGAAGAAAACAGGAAAAAGGATTTGGCTCAGAAGATTACCCAAGGTTTCTGAGGGGGTAATAATGCCAATAATTTTAAGAAAAAAGGGAAACTGACAGTCGTCCATACCGCCATTTTGCGGAAATTGTAAAAAGAAACATTTTAGAAAATGTAATGAAAGTTGCAATTTCTGCAAAAGACCAGGGCACCGAGAGGAGGAATGCAGGAAGAAATCTGTAATCTGCTACAACTGCGGCAAAACAGGACACTTCAAACCCGACTGCCCAAAATTGGTTAAGACAGCTGACAATAAGGCCAAACCTGCCGAAGGAACAAATAAGAAGAATGCAAGAGCCTTTCAGCTGACGACTCAAGAAGCAGATCTGATTCCCGATGTGATAGCTGGTACGTTCCTAGTTAATGACGTTTAAGCAAAAGTATTATTTGACTCTGGTGCAAACCAAAGTTTTATAAATACTTCATTCTGTCAAGCTCTTAAACAACCTTTAACCAAACTTAGGCATATTTATACGATAGAAACGGCAGAAGGAAATTCTGCTAATATAGATAGGATTCTCCAAGGAGGAAAAATAGAACTCTAAGAACATAAATTTTCTACAAACCTGCTACCTATGAATTTAGTCGGATTCGATGTCGTGTTAGGAATGGATTGGTTAGTAGCCAACCATGCTTGAATCCTCTGTGATAAGAATTCCATAGAAATACATACGCCAGCAGGAGAAGTGATTTTGGTGACAGGAGATAAGCGGCGTAAACTAATGAAGTTCATTTCAATAATGAAAGTTGCTAGTTATGAGCGTAAGCAAGGAATAGTGTATATGATTTCGGTAATCATTAACATTAAAAGCAAGGAACCAAAAGAAATTCCAGTAGTATCAGAATACCCGGATGTATTCCCAGAAGAGCTACCTTGATTACCACCCGATAGGGAAGTAGAATTTAGAATTCATCTAATCCCTGGAACTGCACCAATAGCTAAGGCACCTTATCGGTTAGCACCCACAGAAATGTTAGAACTGAAAAAGCAGTTAGATGAATTATTAAGCAAAGGATTCATACAACCTAGTTCATCCCCTTGGGGAGCACCTGTGTTGTTCGTGAAAAAGAAGGATGGTTCGATGCGGATGTGTATCGACTATAGGGAATTGAATAAGGTTACAATTAAGAATCGATACCCATTACCTAGGATTGATGATCTTTTTGATCAACTTCAGGGAGCAAAGTATGTCTCTAGGATAGATTTGCGCTCCGGATACCATCAGTTGAAGGTACAGGAAGAAGATATACCTAAAACTGCTTTCAGAACTAGGTATGGTCACTACGAGTTTACAGCCATGCCATTTGGACTGACGAATGCTCCTGCAGCTTTTATGGATATGATGAATAGGATCTGTAAGCCGTATTTGGATAAATTTGTAATTGTCTTCATCGACGATATACTTATTTAAGCAGGGACGAACATTGTGAGCACCTGCATGCACTCTTAACTCTGTTAAGAAAGGAAAAGTTGTATGCCGAATTCTCAAAGTGTGAATTTTGGCTACAAGAGGTGGAATTTTTAGGACACATGGTAAATCATGAAGGCATTCACGTGGATCCCTCCAAAATAGAAGCGATCATGAACTGGAAGGTCCCGCAATCAGCTACCGAAGTTAGAAGTTTTCTAGGATTAGCGGGATATTATAAGCACTTCATTAGAGACTTTTCTAAGATAGTTGTTCCATTAACTAAGCTAACCTGTAAAACTGTTAAGTTTGAATGGGGACCTAAGCAAGAGGAAGCCTTTAGAATCCTCAAGCAAAGGTTAACTAATACCCCAATTCTTGCCTTACCAGAAGGAACATAAGATTTTGAAGGCTACTGCGATGCTTCTAAGCTAGGATTAGGATGTGTACTAATGCAACGTAAAAAGGTAATTGCATATGCATCAAGGCAATTGAAAAAGCACGAGGAAAATTATACGACTCATGACTTAGAATTAGGAGCAATAATTTTAGCCCTTAAGATTTGGAGACATTATCTGTACGGAAGTAAGTTTACTATCTATATAGATCATAAGAGTTTAAGGTATATATTTGGGCAAAAAGAATTAAACATGAGGCAAAGAAGATGGATGGAAATTTTAAGTGGTTACGACTGTGATATTCATTATCATGAAGGAAAAGCAAATGTAGTAGTAGATGCCCTAAGTCGTAAGTATCATGAAAAACAAAGGCGAGTTCGTTCTCTTAGATTAAATCTACAGTTAGATTTAATGGAACAACTGAAAGGTGTTCAAGAAATAGCAATCAAGGATGATGCTGAAGGAATGAAAGGAAGGATAAAAGAATTAGAGCAAGGGACCGATGGGATTTGGAGATTCCATAAAAAAGGATTTGGGTACCTAGACAAGGAGATTTAAGAGATAAGGTTTTAGAGGAAGCCCATAAATCTAGGTATACGATGCATCCTGGTAATAACAAGATGTACCAAGATTTAAGGAATAACTTCTGGTGGATAGGAATGAAAAAGGAGATAGCTAGATACGTCTCTAAGTGTCTAACTTGTTCGCAAGTTAAGGCAGAACACCAGAAATCCTCAGGTTTACTTCAACAGTTAGAAATGCCTATATGGAAATGGGAACTAATAACAATGGATTAACCAGAAATGGTAACGATGCAATATGGGTGATTGTAGATCGATTAACCAAATCATCTCATTTTCTACCAATGAAAGAAACCTTTAGCATGGAAAGATTGGCTAAGTTATACGTAGACGAGGTAGTATCCCTACATGGAGTTCCACTCTCCATTGTGTCAGATAGGGATAGTCGTTTCACCTCACATTTCTGGACAAGTTTCCAAGAAGCAATGGGGACACGATTAAATTTAAGTACTGCATACCATCCTCAAACAGATGGACAAAATGAAAGGACAATCCAAACCCTAGAAGACATGCTCAGGGCATGTGTCATAGACTTCGGTGGAAACTGGGACGACCACTTACCATTAATAGAATTCTCCTATAACAATAGTTATCATACAAGTATCAATGCTGCCCCGTTCGAAGCACTCTATGGACGAAAATGTCGAACTCCAGTATGCTGGGCAGAAATAGGAGAAAGTCAATTATCAGTTCCCGAGATTGTACAGGAAACCACCGACAAGATAACTCAAATAAAGGAAAGATTAAAAACGGCTCGAGATCGCCAGAAGAGTTATGCAGACAATCGACGCAAGCCATTAGAATTCCAAGTTGGGGACAAGGTGCTATTGAAAGTCTCCCCATGGAAAGGGGTAGTTCGATTCGGTAAGAAAGGGAAGCTAAGTCCAAGGTACATAGGACCATTTACCATTACCCAACGAATAGGACCAGTTGCCTATCAATTACAGCTACCAGAAGAACTAGCTGGGGTACATGATGTGTTCCATGTATCTAATCTCAAGAAATGTTTATCTGATGAATCCCTGGTAGTACCTCTTCAAGATATAAAGGTAAATGAAAAGGTGAAATTTGTTGAGAAACCGCTCCAAATAGAAGACCGAAAGATCAAACACCTCAAGCACAAAAGATTGGTGCTGGTCAAAGTAAAGTGAGATTCAAAAAGAGGACCAGAGTATACATGGAAACTGGAATCAGAAATAAAGCGAAAATACCCTTACTTGTTCTAGTAAATCTCGAGGACGAGATTTTAAACAAGGTGGGGAGGTTGTAACAACCCTTGCCAAAATTGTTATTTCTTATTTTAATAATGCACATTAGGAAACCCTAATTGAGACCATCAAATAGTATGGCGCGACCAGTAAATTTTAAAACAAGCGGAACTAGGATCAGGCCCCCTAAAACTCAAGGGGGGTATCCCCTAATAATGTTTATCTGCTTAAATTAGCTTCAAAACACGTATTTTCGAATTTAGTTGACTCACCAGGGCTAAGCAGGATACGAGGCTACCTTAGCCTAAACGGGTGTGCCCCGCGTGTCGCGCTAGGCACCCTAGCAGTCGGCGCGACACGCGGGGAGGCCAAAATTCAGTATATAACCCAGGGGCTTGGCACTTGCATGGAATGTGTGTTACGACGAAAAATTGAGCTACGTACGTTTAGTTGTACGCTGTTTCTTTCAAAAAAAACAATCAAAATCCCGAACCTCTGCTGCGAAAACAGGGTAATAACTCGATCACTGCTACGATACAATGTCCGATCGATTAAAACTGATCCGATGGATGTTTAAGTGCTGCCTGAGTACGGGCTATACTTTGTCATTCGTCTTGAGGGTTTCGATCTCGTGAATTTATCGTAAATGTTGAATTAAGTTATTGACCTAGTTTTGTTTGCATTGTTATTTTAACTAGATTACCAGGTGTAACACCTCGAAATTTTGTGTCCAATAATGTGTTGACACGTGTCATGAGTTTACACGTGGTATTTAATACTAAATAAAGGACTAAAGTTGACAAACCTTGAAAGTATGTAAATTCAAGGATTAGAAATGTCAACGAGGGGTAAATATACTGTATAGTAACCCTAAATGATGATCGTACCTTCAAACGAATAAATCATGGATCGTACGGAGCGAAACGCGGAAGAAAGTGAGAGATTACAAACTACAGGGGTTAAATGTGTCAACATGTTTAATTTATACCTCTGAGTGACCATTTGACGAACCCGAGATGTTGTAACAGTAAATTACGCTCACTAGAATATACGATATGAACTTCGCGGAGTTCTGTTTTAAAACGAGAAAGTTATGATAAATTTCGTATGCGAGGGGTTAAAAGCGTCAACAATAAAAGTTAAGGCCTTCCGGATAGTAATTAAACTAACCGGAGACTTAACAATGCGGGTAATAGTCACGAGGCCCTTATTCGTAAATAATCGAGGCCCAAATCGCAAAGTTACCCCTTCGAAACCGAAAGGTCAGGTTAATGATTACAAAAGATTTGAAAATCTTGAAAATCAGGCCTCAGGCGGCCCGCATTAGCGAAACAAGGAAGTTCAGGCGGGCCGCGAGCCATCTGTAGATTCGGTTACTGACATTAGGATTCAGGCGGCCCACGTGAGCCTAGCCTGAATCTTAATGCGGGCCGCGTGAAGTCCCCAGATGCAGAAAACTTGGACAGATTCACTGTTTGAGCTTGTAAACGATCTTGGATGCATTAATTGAAGCATGGGCGCCCCCTACATGTCCCCTAGCACTCAGGGACACCTGCTGATCATCCATGAGCAATTATAGGATGAGTTGTAATGATCTTGTGCATGAAATTTCACTATAAAAGGCAATGCATTGCACACAATTGAAACACACCTCAAACCTGCTCTCTTGATCATCTCTGGAGCTCTCAAGCATTCTTCTAACATCTCTAGTCGTGCACCAAGCTTCTGTAAGTATGCCCAACCCTTTGTGGCTTAGTTTTTGCATAGTTTAGCTTAAAAGTCAATCCGTCGTAATTAACGATTGACTTTGCGATAAATCACAAATGGCCCAGTGGTTTGTCGAATCAAAGGTAGTTATATGTTGGTAATCATGTGGGCTTTAAACCCCTAAAAGGGCACCCTCTGATTCCCACTCTAACTAGTCCGAATGTCGAGTCAAACGTGCTTAGAAAAAGTCAACAGAAATGCTATTTTGCGATTTTATGCATAATCAGTAATGTAGATGGTGTGTAGCCAGTTTTAACACTCATAAAACATGATAATAAGTATATTAACTAGTCTAAGCTTGTTTGATCCGACCAGTTACTGTTTTGACCCGGTTTGGAGCCGAAAGTCGCAAAACTTTGACTTTTGCTTTTACTTCAGTTCTGACCCGTTATGGTGTGATATAGATATGCCTTAGGACTCTCCTAGGACTAGGTTACATGATGGTATGACCCTCTGTGACCGGTTCATTGTTTGTCCGAGTCTTTTACACCTTTCCGTTAAATGCTTAAAAGTTGACCGTAACGCCCTTTTTAATTTAAAACGAGAATTTCGGACACTATTCGTAATACATTGATATTACAAGCAATGGTTGAAATATAATTATCTTTATGCTTCCGCTGTGCATTCATATAATTGTGTAGTTTGACTATATTGTTGCCAACTACGTCACGGTAATCCCCCACCGGGCCCACCGGTGAGACATGTGGAAATAGGGGTGTGACAGGTTGGTATCAGAGCCAACGTTGAGTGAATTAAACACTAGTCTTTTGTGTTTAAACACAATGACACAATTGCACGTACTTGAGTCTAGACAAGGACATAGGACAAATTCGAATTGTTATTCCAGTTTGCCTTTTATGGTTTATTGTGATTTAAAAGTTTTGAAAGCAGGAAATATGCCACCAGCAATTAGAAGAGGAAGAGGAGGAAGAGGCAAAGGGCTGATCACTACTCACAATGATCACGAGGCTGGACCTTCGAACATGCGAGCTCCTTCGACTACAAGGAGTGAAGAACCTCAGAGACGTAGAAGGAACCTCTTTGAACCTGCAAGACATTCTACCTCGCACAGTTCAACGCCTTCATACCGTCACTCTTTTGGACCAAACTCAGAAAATGAACCCAATAACCCTCAACCTTCGTTTATACCTCTCCAACGATCTGCTTCGCACCGTTCCTATGGCGATCCTACTCCTTTCTTTCAAGGCCGATTTAACCCGGCTGATTATGTCCAAGAACCGATAGGTTATAACCCATTAGGTCCTGAAGACCATTTCTCCGAAGATAATGCGGTAGATATGGATGAAGATACGAATCCCATAGAACCTGCAAGAGGTACTCCCAACCATCCAATCGAGATCTCTGATGGGTCATCCTTTCATGGAACACCCTATCAAGGTCCCGACAGTTATCAGGCGAGGTTTGACCAATGTAATTGGTACTTCACACCTTCTCATCATTTCTCGCCTAATGACCAACAGCAGCAACAGGATCCTTCTGAGGATTCGCGGTTCGTGACTGTTACGCCGCCGCCTCCACCGCCACCAGTTCAACCAGTACTTCCAGATCCGCCAAGGCGTAAGAGATCAGGGGCGCGGATGTCTACCCGAGGAGGGGAATTCCATTTTAGCACCCCTCGCCACTCGAGTGCAAGTCACTTTCCGCCAGTACCTGAAGAACCACAGTTAGGGGAACCTTCTGGTCACCCTGCAGAGGTGAATTCTGCACCAGTTGCACCACCTCCACCATATTCGGCTATGACAATCCGATACCAGCATACGGCGGTTCCACCGCATACAACCCGTTTGAGCAGCCGACACACACGCACTACAACTATAACTATGATGCCGATCCATACGTGGTAGCGGCTAATTACAATGCCCTCCATGGAACCTCTTGGAGACCAGATTACTCAGCTCATGGGTATCCAGCACCTCCTAGACCTCCGGTTCAGCAACCGTCGCAGCAGCCACGTTTTTCTCCACCGGAGCAAGAAGAAATCCTCCCCTCCACCGTCTAAACCGAGTGGAACGAGACTTCGAACAAGAACGTAAGAGTAATCGTGGATTCCTTAAAGGCCTAGCAAACCTACTAAAAGGAAGGAAGAAACGAGATCATTAGTCTCTTTATGTATTACAGTATTTACTATTACAAGCAAAATCCCTGCGAGGACATTTGTTTAGAGTATTTTAGTCCCTGCGTGGACATTTGCCGTGTTTAGTCCCTGCGCGGACAATTACTTTCAGTTCCTGCGTGGACTTATCTTTTAGTCCCTGTGCGGACATCTATCTATGTATTTGGTCCCTGCGTGGACTTGTTTGCTGTAAACCTCTGCATAGGTATTTTATCTATTTAAAAGTCCCGCTTAGGGCAGAGTGTAATCGTTATTATGATTAATGGAATGTTAAATTATAAATTTCATTTTTGTTATTATATACATTATTATATGAAATCAATCAAAAATCATTCCTTTTAAATTAGTCTGCCTAAATAAAGAATCTTAATGGTGAAACCTAGCCTGGTGTCGTTATTAAGACCCGGCCAAGATGGTAAGACCTGATTAAAAGATTCAGACTTCCTGTTAACCTCTGTAAACATGTTAACGTTCTTGGCAGATGTGATTCGTTAAAATCGCACGCGTCATTCTTATATAAGAATCCTTCAAGGGATTCCAAAGCCCAAATTAATGATTAGTAAATCATGGGTTAAATCGTCAATAAAGATGATCGTTTATTAAACATCCATTAGAGATGTAGTGCCTACGGGCCATACTTATTGTCATATAAGACAAAAGGCAGTTGTAGTCTATGACTCCCTATCAGAAAAGGTAAAAGGACTACGGTTCAAACCTTCATGCCTTGATTCTCTGTAATCCCGGCGTATATTATAAAAACGTCCTTGTGACTAGGCTTTTGTGCCACTAACAATATTGTTTGTAATTAGGATAAGTTATATTCAAATCCTAAATTAAAGTGAGTAACAAATTAACCAGATATGGCCTATGTTCACCATGGTTAATGAATTGCCACAAAAGACAATTCCATAATAAACTCCTAAATAAAGCTTTGTCATTATCTTCTGTAGCAGATTCAAGTTACAATGGCTGATCCAAATGAAGTGAACAGTCATTCGAAAGAAGATGAAAATGATAACGCCCAGATACATTTAACGGGCGCGGAATTGAAAGCTCTTGTCGACGGTGCTGTTAAGGCAGCCTTGGATCGACAGTACGAAGAATACACTGAATCCCGGAGCAGAACCTTATCTACACCACACTCAAAGCCAAAAACCCACTCAAAATCTCATAGAAAACCACCCTCGACCCCGTCTAAGCCTAAAAAGGACGATGATAAGCACTCATCCAATGAAAACAGTATCCGTCCTAAGGAAAACGTGTTTACTGATGCATCTCGCGCCAGGGGTTGCACCTATAAGTATTTCGTATCTTGCAAACCCCGAGATTTCACTGGGGAGAAGGGCGCGGTAGATTGTATGACATGGTTAGACGAGATGGACACCATGGTGGACATCAGTGGTTGCGCAGAGAAAGATGTGGTGAAGTTTGTTTCACAGTCATTCAAGGGTGAAGCCCTTACTTGGTGGAGATCTCTGGTTCAAGCCTCTGGGAAGGCTGTGTTGTATGGCATGACGTGGGAGGAATTTATTGCTCTCATCAAGGAAAATTACTGCCCTCAACACGAGGTTGAAAAGATCGAGTCCGACTTCCTATCGTTGGTTATGACAAACCTTGACTGTCAAGCTTACCTCACGAGCTTCAACACAATGTCCCGATTGGTTCCATATCTGGTAACCCCGGAACCAAAGAGAATAGCTCGTTTTATCGGTGGTTTAGCCCCCGAGATAAAGGCAAGCGTAAAGGCCTCTCGGCCAGCTACCTTTAGATCTGTAGCTGACATATCTTTGTCCCTCACTCTGGATGCGGTCAGACAAAGATCGCTGAGGAACAAAGAAGCTGAGAAGAGAAAGCGTGAAGATGATAATTCACGAAGATCGAGCAAGAAACACCGTGGAAACGGTGACAACAGGAAGGGGTCTGAGTCAAGGAGGGATGGGCCTCAGTCTGGTGAGAAGCCCAAGTGTAAGATTTGCAAGAAACAACACTTTGGAAAGTGCAGACTCGAATCGAACTCGCAGACTCAGTCGAAGTCATTTGCTTGCGGGATATGCAAGTCCAAGGATCACAAGACCTTGGATTGCAAAAAGCTGAAGGATGCAACTTGTTATAGTTGCAATGAGAAATGGCACATTAAAACCAACTGCCCTAAATACGCAAAGAAGCCTGAAGAGGCCAAGAAGACCAATGCAAGAGTCTTCAGGATGGACGCGAAAGAAGCTGTGCTAGACGATAACGTGATCACAGGTACTTTCCTTGTAAATGATATCTTTGCAAGAGTACTTTTTGATTCAGGCGCTGATAAGTCTTTCGTAGATCATAAATTTTGCAAATTGCTGAATATGCCTGTCAAAACCTTGAGTATAAACTATGAGGTAGAATTAGCAGATGGCACCATAGAAACCGTCTCCACTGTGTTAGATGGATGTGTGATATCCATTAAGAACCACTCTTTTCCTCTGTCTCTACTTCCCTTTAAATTGGCCGGTTTTGACATAGTATTGGGTATGGACTGGTTATCTCACAACCAGGCCCAAATCGTCTGCAGCAGAAAGCAAGTGGTGATAAAGACTCCATCTGGTGAATCGCTTACCATTCGGGGAGATACCCAGCATGGATTACCTGAGCAAGTGACTATGTGTTGGTGCAGTCATCTGTCGTCTTCGTCTTATGTCGAGTCTCGGGTTTGTTGAAGATCCAATCAAGCATGACTTCACAGATGACATCAGGAATCAAGAATTTGAAGGTTGGCCGTTTGAATGAAGGTTGGCCGTTTGAAGACAATGGTTCCGTTTAAGAGAGGCTTCCGTTTGAAAGCCATTCCGTTTAAGTGTTTAGTGACCGTTTGAGCGTGTTCAAACGGTTAGGTCATGTACTATGTATAGATCTCAAACGATGACATTTGTAACAATTCGGAAATTTGATACCGAGGTGCTGCCGGTATTTCCTCTCAGTGTAAACGATGTTTATTGAATAAAAAAGAGGATTAAAGTGATTTTCTAGCTGTTTTCAAGTTCGTTTCTTAGTTTCCGCCTCTGAAACGGATTAGAGCTCTTCCGAACGACTCGTTCAGGTCGCAAAACCGATCCTACAATTGGTATCAGAGCTCAGGACGAGGAGTTCTTGCCATATTCAGCTTGAAAATCTGATTTTCTACACTTTCTGTTCAAAACCGATACTTTTTACGGTTAAAATCAGCTCAAAACTTCACACTGTGTTCGGAATTGATAACTGACAAAGCCTTGAAAGTTTCAGACTGAAAATCGAAGTAAAACTGACAGTAAATTGCAGTCCGTTTGAAAATGTTCGACAATTTGCTGACGTCATGAGACCTTCCGTTTGAAACCAGATCAATCGTTTGAACTGATCGTTTGAAGACAGTTCCTATCGTTTGAAATCATCCAATCGTTTGAAGTTTCGTTTGAAATTAGAACCTATCGTTTGAAACCAGATCTGTCCGTTTGAAAGACATTCTGTCGTTTGAAAAGTAATTCTATCGTTTGAAATCACATCAGACCGTTTGAAAACTTCTTGACCGCTTGAGATAAGACCCTGTCGTTTGAGTTTTGTCTGACCGTTTGAAGTTGTGTTCGTTTGAGAAATTATTCTGTTTATCATGGATTCTGAGTTTTATAACGCTTTTGCAACACCGATGTCAGTGACTCAAAGTGCTATGATTGAAAATGAAACCGGAACATCTCAGAAACCACCCAACTCATGGATATTGATGACTATAACTTGTGGTCTGAACGTTTTGGAAATTGGGTCGAGGCTTATCATCTAGATGCGTGGGAACACACTGAAGAGCCGTATGTTAAGCCCACAAAGAACGATGTTGTGAATGGTACTCCGTTAACACTTAGAGAGATGAGTACTGCAGATAAAAAGAAATATCGAGATGAGAAATTGATGGTGAGTCTGCTTCAGCAAGCGATAAAAGAAGATATTTTGATACTGCTTCAACATGATGGAACTGCACATTCGATTTGGACAGAGTTGGAAGCAAAGTTTACTGGAAGTGACGATATGCTTAGGAATAAGATGTCTCTCATGAAAAAGGAATTTGATTTATTTAGGGGATTGAAAAATGAAAGTACCAAGCAAATAATTGATAGATATTGTAACTTGGTGAGAAATATGACGAAACTTGGTGTTAAGAAAGATACTGATGAATTGATTGAAAAACTTGCAGATGCGCTACCATATGAAACATGGGGAACATTTCTGATGATGCTGCGGTCAAACAAAACAGATTATAAGAAAATGACACTGGGAGATTTTATCAAGCATCTGGAAGCTCAGGAGATGGAGCAGAGGAAGATCGCTAGAATGAAAAACTATGATGGAGAACAGGATATCAATTTGTACTATAAGAGTGGTGCTACTGATTCTACAAAGTATTCTCCAAAGATCGAAACTGCTTACAGTGTTAAAGATTCTCCTGAGAAGAAGGCATCTCAAGGATCAAACAGCACAAGATTTTCATCATACGATCCTAATATCTCTGTAACAAAGAATGGTAGAAAACTTCAGTGTAACATTGTGTTAAGTCTTGAAAATGATCAAGACTACACTGAAGAAATTGCAAAAAATCAAATGTCTTTGTCAGGGATGATTTTG
The DNA here is from genome assembly GCF_002127325.2 of Helianthus annuus. NCBI lineage: Eukaryota > Viridiplantae > Streptophyta > Magnoliopsida > Asterales > Asteraceae > Helianthus > Helianthus annuus. The sequence continues at coordinate 36,055,314 of NC_035438.2, forward strand.
GAGTCTTATAGTTGCTTTGTTGCAGGAAAGATCGGAAATCCAATGCTCACGAAAGAGGATTACGATCAAATCGATGCTGAGGAAATGGAATTAATGGATATCAAATGGTGTATGGCGAGTGTGATGAGACGTGCTGAAAAGTTTAAACAAATTACAGGCCGTGATGATTTTCGTGATGCAAATGTTTCAGCTTTGGGTTTTGATAAATCTAAAGTTACGTGTTTTCGTTGCAGGGAGAAGGGGCATTTCAAGAGGGAGTGCAAAAACCGTGAAGCTACTGGAGCCCAGAATCCTTTTGGAAACAACGACTATCACAAGAAGGCCATCTATCATCAAATCACACCACCAGCACAGCAACAGGCACAAACAACTAATGGGAGAGATGTGGTTGATAGAAAGGCATGTGTTGTTAGTCAGGGAAAATATGATAATTTTACCTAGGAAAAGTATCTTCCGAAAGACAGTAAAGTGTGTTTAGTTGAACAAGATGATGAAAAGCTGGCTGAAGGTTTTACTTGGGATGATTTTTGTCCGGATCAAGATCTCATGGCCAAAGAGATGTCCAAAAACACTTCTCATGCTTTCTTTGCTAATGCTTATGATTTGAAATGTGCAGAAAGGTGCAGAAAAGTCATGGAAGCTGCTGAAGAAAGACGAAGGAAGAACAAAGAAGAGGAAGAAGAGGAAGAGCGATTAAAAGCTGAAGCTAAAGCTGAGAGAAGGAGAAGAGCTGAATTCTTACAACCATACAGGACCGTCAACGAGGTTCCTGAATTTGAAGTAAAAATTGATGCAGAACAAGTTGAAGTTTCAGAAAAGTGTATGAACTGTGATTCGCTGATCAAGCAGAACAATGAGTTATTGCACAATATCAACAGGTTGAAAGAATCGTATGATACGATGAACAGAGAGATCAACAAGTATACAGATTCGAGTGGTGAACAAGCTGAGGCAATAAATACACTGAAGATTGCGTACCTTAGACAGCTTGATGATGCGAATTTTCACATAAAGAAATGTGCTGATCTGGAGTTGGAGCTAGCAACACAAAAGATAGAAACTGAGAAAGTTAAGAAGTTATTAGATAGTTACTCATGTTCTACTTTTGTTGTTGACAGGATTTATCCAGTTGTGAAAGATTTGAAGACGTTTGAAGAAGTGAAGACATCTGAAGAAGAAAAATCCGTGACAAAAGATGAAGAATCAAGTGTGGTCTACAATAGATGTCCGCCCCCGGTCGAAAATGGATATTCACCTCGAAATCCAAATTCTGAAAGAGTCAATAAGGCAATCAATTTACAATGGGAGTCTGGGCCGTCGGATAACTTGCCAGAAAGTATTGATGTTACGTATACGTCATCAGACACTGATCATGAGTCAAAGTTGATAAAAAGTGTGGTAGATCAGGTGTTAGACAAAGATGACAGTGAGGAGTCAAAACCGGAGTCCAAACCCGAGTTAAAGTCTTGGTCAAATATGTCAAAGCCGACAAATAAAAAGGACAAACGGGTTTATGATAACGAGTTTTTACTTTCGAAATCTAATTTGAATGATGAATCGGTCAAAGTGGCATATACTTTGAAAGGTTCTGACAAATTATATTCTGACGAGAGTTTTCCAATAAGAGGTGTCAGATTTGAAATGATTCAAAAGGTTTTCAAAATAACAGAAATTAATATTTCTGAAATAAAAGATTTAAATATTTCCGGAAAACCTAAACAATACACTTCAAGAGTTCAACAAAGAATTAACAAGAAAATGGGTTACCATTGTGGTTATAATTTCCAAAAGAAATCAAACCATAATCGTAATTTCAAAAAGAAAGGTCTTGGTTTTGTTCCACCGAAAAACTATAAAAATGAAAAAGTTTATAAACCAAAAACTGTGTTTGTTTCAGGGAAAACGTCAGAGGATGAGAAAGAACAATCATTCAGAAAGCAGACGAATCAGGAATTCCTTGCCAAGAAGCAAGACGAATTGAAGAAAAATGATGTTTCAAAGAAAATTGAAAAGAGAACCTGTTTTCAGTGTAAGGCTGTTGGTCATGTTGCTAAGGATTGTCCGAAGACATTCAGACCAAAACAGGAAGTCTCTGGTAAATTGAAAGAGAAAGTTGTTGATAACACTGAACTTTCAACCCGAAAATTCACAGGCTTTGAAAATTCAATTTTTGAAAAAGGAGAATGTTCAAAGAGTGTTTTGAAAAGAAAAGAAAATGTAATAAATCAAAAATGGGTTGTTAAAGGTTCAGGTTACAGTTCTGGTAATGAATCTGATTCCACAAAATCAGAGGAGCCATGTGTTGTGAAGAAGGTTGAAAGAAAAGTTCCAATTATGAACGATGAAAATTTTCCACCGTTGTGTGCTGAAAATTTTATGAAGAAAGTTGGAAAAGTAGAAATTTCAAATCAGTTTTATTCTGACAAGAAGAAATTTGATGTTGAAAAGACTTTCAACGGAAATGTGAAACGTATCTTTGGACAAATGGTCAACGGTAAGGCCAAAAGTATCAAAGATTTTTATGCTTCCAAAGGACGTGTTTACAAGTCTGTTGAAAGAAAAGATGAAAAAGATGTTGTTACACCCAAGGAAGGCCAGGCTTGGGTGGATATATTTTTCAAAGAATAAAAACCTGACTTGCCGGAGCTCCCAAGTTGGTAATCGCGGAGCATGAATCGGCATCTTTCTTAATCTGTGTTTAAGGTATTGCAGGACTTGCCGGAACTCCCAGATTTGTAAGCGTGGAGTAGGAATCGACACCTTGAGAATTCAACCAACAGATGGTAATTGGTTGAAAAACAGGTTTGAGTTGAATGTTTATGATTGTTATAAGTGGTTCAGAATTTGAACTAGGTTGATCTTACAAGTGGTTAAATCAAGGTCATTAAATTGAACTTGAGTTAACTATCATTCATAAAATTGGCAAACAATGTGATGATTTGATCCCAAATTTTACAAGTGGTAAAATCAATAAAACTTATTTTCCGGAAAAACCATTCTGATTAAAACAAACTTAAGTGTTTTGAAATCATTATGGGAAAATAGTTTGTTGTGAGGGAGAGTTCTGATTGTTTAAGCCAAACGGATGGAGAATTGAAGCGATTTGATATCAGTTGTCATGTTCTGTACAGTTTGTTTTCAATTTTCATTAGATGTATTTGAATTTTAGGGGGAGTAAGAATTTTTAGAAAATCCAAAAACATCAGAAAATTTGAAAAAGACAAAAAATTTGAAAAAAACTGAAAAATGAGTTTTTGTTGCATAAAAGAGGAAATGATAGTACATCAATGGACTATCACGACACGCTAAAGAAATGTATAGTCAAAAATGTGATAAACAATCTTACTGTGGATGTGTCAGTAGGTTTTCGCACATTTAGTAAACTGTAACGAGATATAAACCTAAAATCAAACTTGCTTATTCTGTGGGTTAACAAAACTGCTTGGATATATAGGTAACCCCTGAAATCTTGTTTGAAAGGTCCCGTATTCTGAGATACTAGGTCTTTATACTCAGTGATATCTGGGGTTTTATCCCGGGACTTCTGCTGTATGGAAATACTGACCTAGTCCCCGGATAATACTTTCTGCAAAAAGCTTTGAAATATAAGCTCGCCCTCAGCAAGCTGATGAAACAATAAAATTGATAGTCGCTGCTGTTGTAACAAAAGATCCTCTAAAGGGGACCCACCAAAAGTCGAAGCCTTCATCTCTCTGCGTATACGGAAGTATCGACCTGAGCTCTCACGGCCCTCGCACATAACCCCTTTACAGATATCAGCTGTGGTATACTCACCTGTAAGACTGAATATTGGGATCTGGATACGGGAGTATATTCGAGTAGTGGGACACACGGATAAGTTTAAGTATCTAAGACACTAATTGCGTATCTCGAAACAGTTGAAATTTGTGTGAAAATTTAAGAGGACAAACATACTGACAATCTAGGTAAATTGTTTAGAACTTAAAATGTAATCAAGCTTAACGGTGTTTGTGATATGTCTCAAAATCTGATATGATCCTCTTGCACGAACTCACAAAAATATTGTCTGTAAATATTTCGTTTCTGCATTTACTTCTATTCAAAAATTCAAAAAGATTTTTGGTGTGTTTTAGCATAAATCTTGAAAAATTCAGAAAGATTTTCGACAACTGATATTGAAAAGCAGATTTTCAAAATTCCGAGTGCTAAACATGATGAGCAATATTTGAGGGGGAGTGTTTGTTTGGAATTTAATGTTTTCATAATCTAACCCTAAAATGGTTCATTTGGTTGGAAGATCTGTAATTGTTTTGATAGAGAGTCTGAATAGTGCGAGTGTTTACATTTGAAATATGTATGTGAGAGAAATTTACTTTGAGGTAGAGGTTTTGCAGGATAGGATGAAAAGTTGCTAGTTGGAAAGCCAGACAACGATCCTAAAGCTAATGATGCTGATGATCTGAAGAAATGCCAGCATATCGCAAGGGGGAGTCTGAAGACCTGCAAGAAAAGACTGAGAGTGAAGCCTAGAGACAGATTAAGACTAAAGATTGTGAAGACTCGACACTTAAGACTCGTCAACATCTGAGGGGGAGTCTGTTGGTGCAGTCATCTGTCGTCTTCGTCTTATGTCGAGTCTCAGGTTTGTTGAAGATCCAATCAAGCATGACTTCACAGATGACATCAGGAATCAAGAATTTGAAGGTTGGCCGTTTGAATGAAGGTTGGCCGTTTGAAGACAATGGTTCCGTTTAAGAGAGGCTTCCGTTTGAAAGCCATTCCGTTTGAGTGTTTAGTGACCGTTTGAGCTTGTTCAAACGGTCAGGTCATGTACTATATATAGATCTCAAACGATGACATTTGTAACAATTCGGAAATTTGATATCGAGGTGCTGCCGGTATTTCCTCTCAGTGTAAACGATGTTTATTGAATGAAAAAGACGATTAAAGTGATTTTCTAGCTGTTTTCAAGTTCGTTTCTTAGTTTCCGCCTCTGAAACGGATTAGAGCTCTTCTGAACGACTCGTTTAGGTCGCGAAACCGATCCTACACTATGCTCAAAGCTTCAAAATGTTTAAAGAAGGGTTGTGTCATCTACATGGCACAAGTGATTATTGATGGGCCTAAGCCGAAGATAGAAGACATCCCCGTCATTTCTGAATATCCAGAAGTTTTTTCGGAAGAACTACCTGGTTTGCCACCAGATAGGCAAGTGGAATTCAGAATTGACATCATCACTGGAGCAGCTTCTGTTGCTAGAGCACCTTACAGGTTAGCACCAACCGAAATGAAGGAGTTGAGGACACAACTAGATGAACTGCTAACTAAAGGTTTCATTAAACCTAGTTCGTCTCCCTGGGGAGCACCTGTCTTGTTTGTCAAGAAGAAAGACGGATCGATGCGTCTGTGCATCGATTATCGCGAGCTTAATAAAGTCACGATAAAGAATAGGTATCCTTTGCCGAGGATCGACGATTTGTTCGATCAGTTACAAGGGGCAAGTTATATCTCGAAGATTGACTTAAGGTCAGGCTACCACCAACTAAAGGTTAGAGACGAAGACGTACATAAAACCGCATTTAGGACTCGTTATGGTCACTATGAGTTCCTAGTGATGCCTTTTGGGCTCACTAATGCGCCGGCCGCATTCATGGATCTCATGAATCGCGTTTGCAAGCCGTACTTAGACAAATTCGTCATCGTTTTCATCGACGATATTCTTATGTACTCGAAGAACCAAGCTGACCATGAGAAACACCTTCGCTGTATTCTCAAACTCCTGCATCATGAGAAACTCTATGCCAAATTCTCTAAGTGCGAATTCTGGCTTCGAGAAGTCCAATTTCTTGGACATATGGTTAGCGAGCGTGGTATCCAAGTGGATCCCGCTAAAGTAGAAGCTGTCATGAATTGGCAAGAGCCAACGACGCCTACAGAGATTCGTAGTTTCCTGGGGTTAGCAGGATATTACAGGCGCTTCATCGAAAATTTTTCAAGGATTGTTGCGCCCCTAACTTCCTTGACCAAGAAGAAAGTAAAGTTTGTTTGGGGCCCTAAGCAGCAAGAGTCCTTTGATATTCTGAAGCAAAAGTTGAGCAACGCTCCTGTACTGACATTGCCTGAAGGTACCGAAGAGTTCGTAGTTTACTGCGACACATCACACACTAGCATGGGATGTGTGCTTATGCAGAAAGTAGGGGTGAGCAAATTAACCACTATAACCGATAATCGAACCGTAACCAACATAACCGAACCACTAATAACCGATAACCAATATAACCAATGGTTATGGTTATGAAACTTTGTATAACCGCTTAATCGGTTATGGTTATGGTTATGAAGCTTTGATTAACCGAATATAACCGAAACCGAACCGAAGTTGTGATGCTAACTTTATATAATAGATTTGTGTTTTACAAAACCATATAGAGGGTTTTTACTAAGATAAAAGTATGTTGGTAACAAAATGATCTTAATGTAGATGTCATTTATTTTGATAAAGAACTAAGGTGTTATGGCCATAATTATTTTTGTTTGAGAATTACCTTATTAAAAAAAACTCTAAATCGGTAGTTAAACCAAAAAGTTTAGTCTTCGTATCTTATAAAATAGGCTCAAGCTAAGTTCAAATCGTGCACAACCCTATTTATTTCAAACCTTGCTTGGTTACTTAACCGCAATTAACCAAAACCGAACCATAACCGACTTCATAACCGATTAACCATAACCGAAGTTTGGTTATGGTTATGGTTACCAAAACTCCATAACCGAACTAGCGGTTATGGTTATGGTTAATAGTAAAAACCGACCCAAACCGACCCATGCACACCCCTAGCAGAAAGGCAAGGTTATTGCCTATGCTTCAAGACAGTTGAAGGTGCACGAAAAGAATTACACCACCCATGACTTGGAGTTGGGTGCCGTTGTGTTCGCATTAAAACTGTGGAGGCATTATCTGTATGGTATCAAGTTTGTGATCAATTCTGATCATAAGAGCCTTCAATATCTGTTTGATCAGAAGGATTTAAACATGAGGCAGCGCCGTTGGATGGAGACTTTAAATGATTATGATTGTGAAATCAGATATCATCCCAGCAAGGCGAATGTAGTCGCTGATGCCTTGAGTCGAAAGGAAAGGGTGAAACCCATCCGAATCAATGCCAAGAGCATTGAAGTGAAGAATAATTTGATTGAAAGGTTGTTAGCTGCACAGAGGGAAGCTGTGTTAGAAGCTAACTATCCTAAAGAAAAGCTAGGAGCAACTAAGGAGCAGTTAACTCTTAGCAAGGATGGAATTTTACGATTAAATGGAAGAATATGGGTTCCAATTTATGGAGGACTTCGAGATGTCATCCTCCAGGAAGCCCACAGTTCTAAATACTCCGTTCATCCTGGAGCTGATAAGATGTACCAGGATCTAAAGGCAAATTATTGGTGGATAGGCTTGAAAAAGTCTGTAGCCGCTTATGTAGCCAAATGCTTGACTTGTGCGCAAGTCAAAGCTGAGCATCAAAAGCCGTCAGGCTTGCTACAACAGCCTGAACTTCCCGAATGGAAGTGGGAAATGGTAACTATGGATTTTATCACCAAGTTACCCAAGACGAGGAAAGGAAATGATACAATATGGGTTATAGTTGATAGACTGACTAAGTCAGCACATTTCTTACCCATCAAGGAGACTTATAGCTCCGACATGTTAGCCCAGTTATACGTTGATAAGATTGTAGCCTTACATGGCATACCTGTGTCTATTATCTCCGACAGAGATACTAGATACACGTCGTATTTTTGGAAAAGTTTCCAGCAATCTTTGGGCACACGTTTGAATTTTAGTACGGCTTACCATCCTCAGACAGACGGTCAGAGTGAGCGTACTATTCAGATGTTGGAAGACATGCTACGTGCATGTGCGATCGATTTGGGTGGTAGTTGGGATAAGAACCTACCATTAATCGAATTCTCCTACAACAATAGCTACCATACCAGCATTAAGGTTGCGCCCTTCGAGGCATTATACAGTAGAAAGTGTAGATCGCCCGTTTGTTGGGCGGAAGTTGGAGATGTCCAATTATCAGGACCAGAGATAGTCTTCAAAACGACGGACAAGATTGTCCAGATTCGAGACCGTCTCAAGGCTGCCCGAGATAGGCAGAAAAGTTACGCAGATCCAAAGCGTAAAGATTTTCACTTTGAAGTAGGTGAAAAAGTGTTACTCAAGGTATCACCCTGGAAAGGGGTGATGCGTTTCGGTAAGAAAGGCAAATTAAGCCCGAGATATATTGGTCCATTCGAAGTAATCGAACGTGTCGGATCGGTTGCCTACAAGTTAAACTTACCGGAGGAGCTTAGTGGTATCCACTATGTGTTCCACATCTGTAACTTAAAGAAGTGTTTCGCTGACGAATCACCGGTTATACCACATACATATGTGCACATAGATGAGAGCTTAAGATTTGTGGAAAAACCTGTGTCGATTGAAGATCGACAGGTAAAGAAGCTTCGAAGGAAGCATGTACCTATTGTAAAAGTCAAATGGGATGCCCGTAGAGGTCCCGAATTCACGTGGGAGGTTGAATCCACGATGAAAGAAAAATACCCTTATTTGTTTCAGTAAATCTCGGGTCGAGATTTATTTTAAGGGGGTGAGGATGTAACACCTCGAAATTTTGTGTCCAATAATGTGTTGACACGTGTCATGAGTTTACACGTGGTATTTAATACTAAATAAAGGACTAGAGTTGACAAACCTTGAAAGTATGTAAATTCGAGGATTAGAAATGTCAACGAGGGGTAAATATACTGTATAGTAACCCTAAATGATGCTCGTACCTTCAAACGAATAAATCATGGATCGTACAGAGCGAAACGCAGAAGAAAGTGAGAGATTACAAACTACAGGGGTTAAATGTGTCAACATGTTTAATTTATACCTCTGAGTGACCATTTGATGAACCCGAGACGTCATAACAGTAAATTACGCTCACTAGAATATACGATATGAATTTCGCGGAGTTCCGTTTTAAAACGAGAAAGTTATGATAAATTTCGTATGCGAGGGGTTAAAAGCGTCAAAATAAAAGTTAAGGCCTTCCGGATAGTAATTAAACTAACCCGGGACTTAACAATGCGGGTAATAGTCACGAGGCCCTTATTTGTAAATAATCGAGGCCCAAATCGCAAAGTTACCCCTTCGAAACCGAAAGGTCAGGTTAATGATTACAAAAGATTTGAAAATCTTGAAATTCAGGCCTCAGGCGCCCGCATTAGCGAAACAAAGAAGTTCAGGCGGGCCGCGAGCCATCTGTAGATTCGGTTACTGACATTAGGATTCAGGCGGCCCGCGTGAGCCTAGCCTGAATCTTAATGCGGGCCGCGTGAAGTCCCCAGATGCAGAAAACTTGGACAGATTCACTGTTTGAGCTTGTAAATGATCTTGGATGCATTAATTGAAGCATGGGCGCCCCCTACATGTCCCCTAGCACTCAGGGACACCTGCTGATCATCCATGAGCAATTATAGGATGAGTTGTAATGATCTTGTGCATGAAATTTCACTATAAAAGGCAATGCATTGCACACAATTGAAACACACCTTAAACCTGCTCTCTTGATCATCTCTGGAGCTCTCAAGCATTCTTCTAACATCTCTAGTCGTGCACCAAGCTTCTGTAAGTATGCCCAACCCTTTGTGGCTTAGTTTTTGCATAGTTTAGCTTAAAAGTCAATCCGTCGTAATTAACGATTGACTTTGCGATAAATCACAAATGGCCCAGTGGTTTGTCGAATCAAAGGTAGTTATATGTTGGTAATCATGTGGGCTTTAAACCCCTAAAAGGGCACCCTCTGATTCCCACTCTAACTAGTCCGAATGTCGAGTCAAACGTGCTTAGAAAAAGTCAACAGAAATGCTATTTTGCGATTTTATGCATAATCAGTAATGTAGATGGTGTGTAACCTATTTTAACACTCATAAAACATGATAATAAGTATATTAACTAGTCTAAGCTTGTTTGATCCGACCATTTACTGTTTTGACCCGGTTCGGAGCCGAAAGTCGCAAAACTTTGACTTTTGCTTTGACTTCAGTTCTGACCCGTTATGGTGTGATATAGATATGCCTTAGGACTCTCCTAGGACCAGGTTACATGATGGTATGACTCTCTGTGACTGGTTCGTTGTTTGTCCGAGTCTTTTACACCTTTCCGTTAAATGCTTAAAAGTTGACCGTAACGCCCTTTTTAATTTAAAAAGAGAATTTCGGACATGTGAAAGGACCATAACCTTAGTTACTGATTTCTAAGCATGTCCCTAAAATTTCACGTCAATCCGAGATCTAGAATAGGAGTTATGCTAAATAGCGCAATTATGGAAACTTTAGTAATTAAAGGGCGCAATTAGCATAACGCCTATCTAAACCCAGATCTCGACACCAAACCTTTTACACACTGATGTAAAATAATATTTTGGGATTTTTAAAGATTTTTAAGTATTTTTAGCCTACTCATAACCTACGGTTATGGCATCGGTTCGGTAATTACCGAATATACCCTTTTCGGACATAACTTGAGTTCTACAAGGTCTTTTGACCCGATTCCAGTTGCTACTGATTTTAAATAATAAATAGAGTATTTTGAACTTTATAAACTGTTCGGAAAACTCAGATTTCCTGTAGAACTCAGAAACCTCTTTTATAATCTTTAAAATGACCGAAATACCCCTACGGAGCATAAAATGGATTTAAACTCGTTACGGGCATTATGGAAGGTATCCTACTGATACCACAACCTCTTTAAAGCATATTGACTCAGGAAACCTGTGTAGGACTCTTACGGTTACCCGTTACGCCTTTTGCGCGCACGGTTCGGTTTATGTAACTAGTTTACATAAACTAGCCGAAACGGGTCAAACCTTATTGTTTTGACCCCAAAATCCAGAGTGTGGTTATTATACCCATATAAAACAAGTCTTCAAACTTGTTGGGTCCAAATCACATTCCATTCACGGTTTTCGCCTTTCACGCGATTAAACCGTAATTATCCTTTGAAACTGACCGGTCTAAGCTACGGCTAAATTAAAGACCCGTTAGGATTCTAATAGGTTATTTTAAACCTTCGTTACAGAATAGGAGACCAGTAAAAGATGTTTGCAATTTATTTGATTAAGGATTTATACTTGCAAAGGTAAATACTTTTAACTTATTTTCTGTTATACGGGCTTGGGTTACGGTATATAAAATACCGCTTGATCGGGCATCAAATCTTCCATCGTTTGGTTGTTAATTGAATAATTTGATCGGCTCGTTTAAATAGTTTTGTTCACTTAAAAGCCTTTGGGGGGTTAATGACCATGTCCCGGATATCCCTGGCAGCATTTTACGAAATGGTCACGACCTAAGCGCGGAGTGTAGGCGTACACTCGTCAGTGCATAAATAGTTGATGTGGTGTGTCTATTGATCTTTAACCCGGTACGTCCGGGCTACTGAACGCATAAGGAACATGTAATTCGTTCACAAGATTATAAATTTAAATAATTCTCCCGAGTTATAAAAGAGTTGTGCCTTGTGCATTCAAATCAATTTTAATAAACATTTTTCAAAAGTGTCGGTTGAATGTATTTACCAGTGTAAACTGACGTATTTTCCCAAAAAGATTAAATGCAGGTACTAAGCGTAATTGGCTGGATAATTCTCCTTAGCATCAATAAAGAGTCTCGCAAGCTTAAGATGCCTACGTCTGTTGAACAATACTTATATTTTTATTTGATCCCCTGTGGATACTTTTCGACTATTCGTAATACATTGATATTACAAGCAATGGTTGAAATATAATTATCTTTATGCTTCCGCTGTGCATTCATATAATTGTGTGGTTTGACTATATTGTTGCCAACTACGTCATGGTAATCCCCCACCGGGCCCACCGGTGAGACACGTGGAAATAGGGGTGTGACACCAGGCTTAATCAGTAGGCGAATTCTGTCCAGTTAAACTTGCAATGTGAGTTATTCTCTTTTTATCAAATTGCTTTGTAAAACCATAAATGTTTCCCAGTTATACCTTGCAGTGATGAAGTCTTTGCTAATATTAAGTTACTGGCAGTAAGTGGGGTATTGTGCACATTACTGTTGTTTTATCACTTTAGGTGGGTGGGCCTAATTAGTGATATACGTCACTTTAGGTGACAGGACCCAATAGTGATATGACCACAGTCATAGATCCGGTCGAGTGGCAACTGATCCAGCTAATTATAAGATAGGGGCAAATGTGAAAACTCTTAATGCTGTAATTTATAACCATGTGTCGTTTTGTACATATTGAAGGACTCGCCAGTATTTACCGCTGATAAAATCTTTTTAAACATGTTTCAGGTGATTTACTATGAACAAGGAAAAGTGTCGTGTAGCACTCCAGCTTGAATGAAGTGGCTCAGTAAATAAATAAACATGTTTTTGTAATCAAGAGATTTCCCAGTGAAATTCCTTTATTGTAAATTACGGGGTTTGTCCGAAACTTGAAATAAAATAAATGGGTGTTTTCAGTATTAAACGATCCTGTTAAAATTTCTGCTGCCAAATTACACACCAATACCACGGGTTTCTGTCCCGCGGCTGCCGGACCGGGAAACTAGGTCGGGGGCCGTGACAGATATGCAGGACTGTTTGGCCGCGTATGCATTATATTATTTTTCTTGTTTGATTTGAAATTTATGAAGTTCACTTTTGGATTGGTCAATAGTAAATTTTCGGATAATTTATCATTGTTTTTATTTTAGAATTCAGACCATCAAATATCAAGTGTTTTACCATCCGTCAATCTATAGATTCTGTATAAGTATATTTCAATAGTGAATATATTACTTAATTTGTAAATCCTTAAATCCTTTATTGATTAAACGGTTTTTTTTTTATATTTTCTCTTTTACGTTAAACTCTAAAAATAAATAACTACCCAAAGTTATTTATGAGTTAAATTATTGTATCCAATTAATTGATTTATGGACCTTAAATATTAGGAATTATAATTATAAATACCCTATGAGTATTAATGAAATCGTTATTCCGTATTTAGGATAATCGCTTACGTTCGTTCTCTTGGAATTCTCCATCCTTTACTCGCGCGATAATTCAAGGGATTCTTATACGCAATCAATGTGAGCATACTCGACCCTTTTTACGCTTTAAAGCATTTTTGGGTGCAACATGTATCAACTAACAAAATCCACTTTATACAATCAAACATATTCGACCACTCAATCCATCGAACACGTTATTTGTTATGCTTAGGTTGTTTATGCATGTTAGTTTCAACTTGTTTATCCATGCTATTTGTTACGCTTAGGTTGTTCATGTATGCTAGATTCAACTTGAATGTAAATTGCCACGTTGGATTGAGATAAACTTTTATACTTATACTTATATTCAAACTTGTATGCTCGCCAGTACTTTTTGTATTGATCTATGCTTTAATACATGTTGCAAGATTCTGATGATGCAAGGAATCTAGTAGGATTGCCTAGAAACGCATTTAAACTTTAATACCTATTGTATCGTATCTTATTTTCAAGCATGTTGTATTTTGTTTCCAAACCTTGTATGAAACTGTTATTAATGAAATGAAATTTTAGTTCTTTTATGCTTGTAGTTATTCAAATTTGTTATATTCTAGTTCAAGCAATGTAAAAAAGGTAATTATTAAATACTTGACACAAATAGCGTTATGAAGTCTCTTGCAATCTAGTTTTCGTCTCATCCCGATGTTTCCACAATCGGTTGCGGTGTGACATATTATCTATAATAGATAACAAGTTTTAGTATAATATCTATATACCTATCTATACTGGGGTTTTCTAATGGCATACCCCCTGTCTATCCGCACACCTTTTCAATTCAATACGCATCGTATAGGCCTGTACGATGCGTATTAAAATAAAGTAAAAGACATGGCAGACTGACAGGTGCAGGTTATGTCTGGTGGCGGGCTTGATACGCATTGTATAAGCCTATACGATGCGTATCAAGGCACTGCTTTTTTGAAGTTTATTTTTTGTTGTGTTGTGTCAAATGCGAACCCGAGAAACGAAAGGGATTTCGAGCAGTTGGTCGATGACATGATAGATAAAGATCTTGACACGATCATATCCATTTTCAAGTATTAGACTAGATAGTCCACGATGAAATATATTAAAACCATTCAAGCCCACCAATCTACAATGTGTTATGGTGAGATTTTTCAAGTTTGCACATTGGGGGAAAAGACTAGCACCCCTGTCAATATTGTCATAATGCAATGAGACATAACTGAGATTTAAGCGGCGTGTTAAAACGGAACATAATCCCGGATTGTCTAAATAAGCGCTTTTATCATGTGTCATGTGGTAAACAACTACCAAGGGGATATTCAGATCTCTATTCGGTCATCTTTCCGAGCTTTTATACACGAATATGTGGTTCTCAATTTTTAAAATATTATGTCAGTTGGAATGTTTTAAAAATCAGATGCAACTTTACGGCACGCTTACCTTAATCACATCTTCCATGGAGTCACAGATCCGACAATAAGGCCCACGGATCTTCAAGCCCACCAGTCTACAATGTGTTAGGTGAGATTCTTCAAGTTTGCACAGTGGGAGAAAAGACCAGCACCCTTGTCGTTCCGTATTTTCTCCTTTTCTAATTCTCGAAGAATCTCATAACGTATTCCCTGTTTCTCTAAATCGTCTGTAAAATTATGTTTCTCTAATATGACACATGACAAAAGCGCTTCTCTAGATAACAGGTGCAACTTTACGGCACGCTTACCTTAATCACATCTTCCATGGAGTCACAGATGTAACAACTCTCACTAAAATTAATACTTAGTGTGATAATTATCCAATAAGGAAACCCTAATTGAGACACCCAAGTAATTCTGCATAAACCCTAAAATTTCCAGAACAATCGGAATCAGGATCAGGGCCCCTAAAACTCAGGGGGGTAAACCCTAGCTAACAATTATCAACAAAACTCGTTGTTAAAATTTCATTTGAAAATTCTGTCAAGTCAGCAAGGCTAGTCCCGAACCCAGCTACCCTATAATAGACTGCTTCCAACGATTGTTTAAGTGCCGCTCAAATTGAGTTATACTTTGTTATTCATCGTGATTTCGACTTGAATGTTTGAGTGCTGTTCAAACTCGGACTATACTCTGTCATTCGTTGCGAATCCGTTGAATTGTTAAGTATTGCACTTGTAAATCGTTGTGAGGGTTTAATCTCGTGAATTGTCGTAACTGCTGTATTAGTTACTAACCCGTTTGTGTGTGCATTGTTATAAAATTAGGTTAATCAAGGCTAATCAGTAGGCTTATACTCTGCTTGTTAAAATCTGCAATGTGAGTCATTCTCTTTTTATCAACTGTTTTACAATACTCCAAATTATTTTTGAAGTTATAATTACAGTGATTAAGTTTATGTAATCACCAAATTACAGCTGGTATGTGGGGTATTGTGCACAGTACTATTGTTTTTATCACTTTAGGTGGGCGAACCTAGTTAGTGATACCCGTCACCATTGGGGCAGCCAATGGGGGATATGACCACAGTCACCGAAGCGAGTCGAGTGACAAATACTGTGGGTAGTTGGTTTGATATCAGAAACATTGTAATCACCCTTAATACTGTGAATTATAACAAATGTGTCGTTTTCAGTAAAATGAATGATTCACTCAGTATTTCCCCGTTGACAAAATCTTTTTCAAACATGTTTCAGGAGACCTGTTGTGAGCAAAGAAAAGTGCCGTGGAGCACTACAAAGCTTAGAAAAGTGGCTCAATGGAAATAAATAAAGAAACATGTTTTGAGAAATAAAGATTTCCTAGTGAAATCACCTTATTGTAAATTATGGGATTATCCCTATATTATATAAAACGGGCAGTTTTAATATTTAAAGATCCTGCTTAAAAAGACTTCCGTTGTCGCTTAAAATTAATACCACGGGATTTCCTGCCTCGCGGCTCTGGACCGGGTCAAACCGGGGCTGAGGGCCGTGACAGGAAAAAGGTGGTATCAAAGCCACTGATTTTAGCCTATTAAAGTAATTGAGAAATACTTAGGAAATCTAATTGCCATTCTGTGAATATATGTTTTATTAACTGATTAATTGTTGAGTTACAGTATGGGTAAACAAAAGCTTTCTGCCCTCTACCACAAATTAGATACTGCACCCACAGAAAAAGGAACCTCTTCCTCCAAATACCCAGCAAATCTGGGAGAAGGGATTTTTGTCCGTAAGGCAAATTATGAAAATCCTCTCACCCCAGATAAAAGAAATTCGATTCTTAGGAAGGGACAGGAGAAAATAAAGAAACCCCAAGTCAAGAAAGTGAGGTTCAATACAGAAATCCAGGCATTAGGCAATAGTCCACCTTGGGAAGACAAATTAGATGAAAAGTGGGCAAATCTTTATATGCTAGCTACCGTAGCAGAAAATGCAAACCTCTAAACTACTAATAAACCGGGTCTAGTAGAAAATCACTACCCAGTAAATAAATAAATAAATCCTAGTGTGTTCTCTTTCCTATTGTCTTTTGTATAAATTAGTATGCAATAAAACTTCAATGTTTATTTGTAAAACTTTGTTCCAAAGTTTTAACTTAGCATTTTTGTGCATTTTGCGTATATGCTATCCAGCATGAATGAGATATCGGAAGCATTTCAGAATCTCAACCTCTACCCAGTACCAATTGAAGTCTCCCACGACTTTACTGGTTATATTGCTGACATAGAGGAACCTCTGGAATTCCAAGCTCCACCGCTGGAAAAAGCAAAACCTAAAAAGAGAAGAAGATATGTAGGATGGAGGAAAGTGCGCAGGAGAAAGCCAGCCACTAGGAAACTCCCTAAAATAGAAAACCCTATAGACAAAGGAAAAGGAATCGAAACCGGAGAGAGTTCTAAACCAGCAGAGATAGAAATAAGGAAAGACATTAGGCAAAAGGGAATAGAGATCGGAGAGAGCTCAAAACAGACTGAAGAAATCACAATTCAAGACGAAATAGACCGTCTACTGGCAAATTGTGATGTTATTAGCCCTATCCACAATAATCTATATCCTTACCCGGCCGAAAACCAACTTCCTGTAAATCTGGAACCAGCTATTCCAGACCCACTAATCCACACTTGACCTTTAGGCCAAATGGAAGAATGGTTGACGAATGACTGGCAATTCCAAAATATGATCAACAATCCTTATTCCTTCCTCCCACGGTTTGATCCAGAACCTATCCCCAATCCTCCAATGAGCAACGAAAACTTAGCCGAACTTCGTCAGTTCGGGGAAGAGCTGATAGGTACGGGTAATAGGATTCGGGAGATGGGAGAACAAATATCCTGGAAATACGACGAAAGGGAGCGTCGCTACTAAACTACCAGTTGACCAAAGAATAGTGGGGTTGGGAAGAATATCTGTATAATAACAGTAGTAGAAAAATATAACTCTGTAAAATGGGAAATAAAACATTGTAAGATAAGCAGTGTATATGGATGCCTATATAATCTATAAAATAGAAGTCGAAACATCGACAATTTTGGCTATATATATATGTGTGTTGTGAAAAAGATTTATGTGATTTCTTGCCATTATTTTATTTACAATTATTTGATACTAGTAGTATATCTATAATAACCATCAGATGGAAAACGCTAGTAATGAACCAGTTAATGAAGGGAATCAATCTGAACAAAATCAGGAAAACCAGTATATGACTAGACAAGATATTGAAAATATCATCACTCAAGGGATAGCTAATGCCATTCCAGCAATCATGGCTGCTGCTCAGAAACCCATTGAACCACAACAAATCATTCCTAGTAAACGTACTCAGGAAGACAATTTTAGTCATAGTGTAAATGGAGGCGGCAATCATGACGATAATAATCCACGACAGGCTCCACTTCTTAAGAGAATGAAAGCTGCAACGCCTGGTTGCACTTACAAAGAATTTCTTGCTTGCAAACCTGCTGAATTTGCAGGCAATGAAGGAGCAACTGCAGTACTGCGTTGGTTAGAGAAAACCGAAGCAGTAATTGCAATAAGTAAGTGTGCCGAAGAAGATCAGGTTATGTATGCATCAAATTTGTTCAAAGAAGGGGCGTTAGAATGGTGGAACACAGTATTACAAGCAAAAGGAAGAAGGATGGCTTATGCTATGAAATGGGAAGAATTTAAGAATCTTGTAGAAAGAAAGTATTGTCCTGAATATGAAAAGGAACAAATTACAAATAAATTCCTAAATCGTCGTATGACGGGTGTAGATTGTCGTGGTTATACTTCGACATTCTTTGAATATGCTAGAGTGGTACCAACACTGGCTTCGCCAGAACCGGTACTCATTTCCCGTTACGTTTGGGGATTAATTAGTGAAATCCATAACATCGTTAAAGCTGCGAGACCTCGCACTATTGACGATGCTGTGGAATTAGCTAATACCCTAACTGATGAACTGATACGTGCAAGAGAAGAAGATCGAAAGAAGGAATTGGCCCAAAAGATTACCCAAGGATTCCGTATGGGTAATAATAGCAATAAATTCAAGAAGAGAGGAACGAGGCAAGCTGCAAATCCGCCTTTTTGCAGAAATTGTAGAAAGAATCACTTTGGAAGGTGCAATGTGACCTGCAATTTTTGCAAAGCGATAGGACATAGTGAAGAAAACTGCAAAAACAAAACCATAGTTTGCTATAACTGTGGAGAAACAGGACATTACAAAACAGAATGTCCTAAATTGATTAAAACCACAGACAATAAAGGCAAACCAGCTGATGGAACAACAAAGAAGAATGCCCGAGCATTTCAATTGACTACTCAGGAAGCCGAACTAATTCCTGACGTCATAGCTGGTACGTTTTTGGTTCACGACGTTTATGCGAAAGTGTTATTTGACTCTGGTGCAAACCAAAGTTTTATCAATACTTCATTTTGCCAAGCTCTTAACTTACCCTTAACCACCCTTAGGCAGATTTTTACGGTCGAAACGGCAGAAGGGAATTCTGTTAGCATAGATAAAGTTTTGCAAGAAGGAAAGATAGAACTTTTAGGCCATAAGTTTTCTGCAAAACTGTTACCTATGAAATTAGCCGGATTCGATGTAGTATTAGGAATGGATTGGTTAGTAGCCAACCATGCTCGAATTCTTTGTGATAAGAATTCCGTAGAAATCCGTACCCCCACAGGAGAGGTAATTTTAATTACAGGAGATAGACCTCGAAAGCCACTGAAATTCATTTCAATAATGAAGTTGGCTAGTTATTCAAGAAAACAAGAAATGGTGTATATGATTTCTGTAATCATTAACACTAAAAGTAAGGAACTCCAGGACATCCCTATAGTCTCAGAATACCCAGATGTCTTTCCAGAATAATTACCTGGGTTACCACCCGATAGAGAATTAGAGTTTAGAATTCATCTAATTCCGGGTACTACACCAATAGCCAAGGCACCTTATCGATTAGCACCCACCGAAATGCTAGAATTGAAAAAGCAATTAGATGAATTACTAAGCAAAGGATTTATACAACCTAGTTCATCCCCTTGGGGAGCACCAGTGTTGTTTGTGAAAAAGAAAGATGGGTCGATGAGGATGTGTATCGATTATAGAGAATTAAATAAAGTTACAATTAAGAATCGATACCCATTACCTAGTATTGATGATCTTTTTGATCAACTTCAAGGCGCTAGGTATTTTTCTAAGATAGACTTAAGATCCAGATATCACCAGTTGAAAGTACAAGAAGAAGACATACCTAAAACTGCTTTCAGAACTAGGTATGATCATTATGAGTTTACAGTCATGCCCTTTGGACTAACAAATGCCCCAGCGGCATTTATGGACATGATGAATCGGATCTGTAAACCATATTTGGATAAATTTGTAATCGTATTCATCGACGATATACTTATTTATTCCAAAAGTCAGGAAGAACATTGCGAGCACTTGCATGCACTCTTAACTTTGTTAAGAAAGGAAAAACTTTATGCCAAATTCTCGAAGTGTGAATTCTGGCTGCAAGAAGTGCAATTTTTAGGTCACATGGTGAATCATGAAGGAATCCACGTAGATCCTGCTAAAATAGAAGCAATCACCAAATGGAAGGTCCCGCAAACAGCTATGGAAATTAGAAGTTTTCTAGGCTTAGCTGGATACTACAGACGATTTATTAAAGATTTCTCTAAGATAGTTGTACCTTTGACCAAGCTGACCTGTAAAGCCGTTAAGTTTGAATGGGGACCTAGACAAGAAGAAGCTTTTAAGATTTTAAAGCACCGATTGACGAATGCTCCAATTTTAGCCTTACCCGAAGGAACAGAAGATTTTGAAGTATATTGTGATGCTTCAAAATTAGGATTCGGATGTGTGTTGATGCAACGCAAAAAGGTAATTGCATATGCTTCCAGACAATTAAAGAAGCACGAGGAAAACTATACGACTCATGATTTAGAACTAGGAGCTATAGTTTTTGCCCTTAAGATTTGGAAACACTACCTGTACGGAAGTAAATTTACTGTTTATACAGATCACAAAAGCTTAAGGTACATATTTGGGCAAAAAGAATTAAACATGAGGCAAAGAAGATGGATGGAAATCCTAAGCGATTACGACTGTGATATTCAATATCACGAAGGTAAGGCAAACGTAGTTGCAGATGCCTTAAGTCGTAAGTATCATGAGAAGCAAAAACGAGTCTGTGCTCTTAGATTAAATCTACAAGTAGATTTAATGGAACAATTGAAGAAAGTTCAGGAAACAGCAATCAAGGACGATGCTGAAGGAATGAAAGGCTATATAATAGAACTAGAGCAAGGAAATGATGGAATTTGGAAATTCCACAAGAAACGAATTTGGGTACCTAAGCAAGGAGAATTAAGAAATAAGATTTTAGAAGAAGCCCATAAATCTAGGTATACCGTACATCCAGGAAACAATAAGATGTACCAAGATTTAAGAAACAATTTCTAGTGGATAGGAATGAAAAAGGATATAGCTGAATACGTATCTAAATGTCTTACTTGTTCACAAGTTAAGGCAGAACACCAGAAACCTTCAGGACTACTACAACAGTTAGAAATGCCTGTATGGAAATGTGAACTCAAAACAATAGATTTTGTTACTAAGTTACCCAAAACCAGAAAAGGTAATGATGCGATTTGGGTAATTGTGGATCAATTAACCAAATCAGCTCATTTTCTACCAATGAAGGAAACCTTTAACATGGAAAGGCTAGCCAAGTTGTACGTAGATGAAGTAGTATCTTTACATGGAGTCCCACTCTCCATTGTATCAGATAGGGATAGTCGTTTCACTTCCCATTTTTGGACTAGTTTCCAGAAAGCAATGGGAACCCGACTAAATTTGAGTATGGCATATCATCCACAAACAGACGGACAAAGTGAAAGGACGATACAAACCCTAGAACATGCTCCGAGCATGTGTAATTGATTTTGGTGGTAATTGGGATAATCACTTACCCTTAATTGAATTCTCCTATAATAATAGTTATCATTCATGCATAGAAGCTGCTCCATTCGAAGCACTGTATGGACGCAAGTGCCGAACCCCAGTTTGTTGGGCAGAAATAGGAGAAAGTCAATTATCAGGTCCAGAAATCGTGCAAGAAACTACTGACAAGATAACTCAAATCAAGGAAAGACTAAAGACTGCTAGAAATCGCCAGAAGAGCTATGCAAACAATCGTCGCAAGCCACTAGAATTTCAAGTAGGAGACAAAGTACTTTTGAAAGTCTCTCCTTGGAAAGGAGTAGTACGATTCGGTAAGAAAGGAAAGCTGAGTCCAAGATACGTAGGGCCATTTCCAGTAATCCAACGAATAGGACCAGTAGCCTATCGTTTACAACTACTAGAAGAACTAGCTGGAGTACATGATATATTTCATGTATCCAATCTCAAGAAATGTTTATCAGACGAATCCCTAGTAGTACCTCTTCAAGATGTAGAGGTAAATGAAAAGCTGAAATTCATAGAAAAACCATTACAGATAGAAGATAGAAAAGTCAAGTTCCTCAAGCACAAACGACTAGTGCTGGTTAAGGTCAAATGGAATTCAAAGAGAGGACCAGAATACACTTAGGAGCTAGAATCAGAAATAAAGCGAAAATACCCTCATCTATTCCAGTAAATCTCGAGGACGAGATTTTTCTTAAGGTGGGGAGGATGTAACAACTCTCACTAAAATTAATACTTAGTGTGATAATTATCCAATAAGGAAACACTAGTTGAGACATCCAAGTAATTCTGCATAAACCCTAAAATTTCTAGAACAATCGGAATCAGAATCAGGGCCCCTAAAACTCAGGGGGGGGGGGTAAACCCTAGCTAACAATTATCAACAAAACTCGTTGTTAAAATTTCATTTGAAAATTCTGTCAAGTCAGCAAGGCTAGTCCCGAACCCAGCTACCCTATAATAGACTGCTTCCCTTACGGACCGTAAGGGATAAAGGCTTACGGTCCGTAAGCGAGGTCCAAAAATTGGTATAAATAGCCGACATTGGGACTTGAATTCTGTCTTTGGAACGACGTAAATTCACTTTACGTAGTTTGAGTTATAATAGAAACAATTCGTAACACACACTAAATCTCGAAACGCTGCCGCAATCAGGGTAATAACTCGATCGCTATTACAATTCAACGTCCGATCGATTGTAACTATCCAACGATTGTTTAAGTGCCGCTCAAATTGAGTTATACTTTGTTATTCATCGTGATTTCGACTTGAATGTTTGAGTGCTGTTCGAACTCGGACTATACTCTGTCATTCGTTGCGAATCCGTTGAATTGTTAAGTATTGCACTTGTAAATCGTTGTGAGGGTTTAATCTCGTGAATTGTCATAACTGCTGTATTGGTTACTAACCCGTTTGTGTGTGCATTGTTATAAAATTAGGTTAATCAAGGCTAATCAGTAGGCTTATACTCTGCTTGTTAAAATCTGCAATGTGAGTCATTCTCTTTTTATCAACTGTTTTACAATACTCCAAATTATTTTCGAAGTTATAATTACTGTGACAACTCGTAATTCGAGCCCACTTCTGTGTAACATTATGTGCTGATGTGAACTGTTACGAATGATATGACGTTATGATTTTGTGTTTTGTGTTATATGAGTGCACGTATGTATGTCATAAACAAACCGAACCACACAACATGGCCTTTGGGCCGTAATATTTGTACTCGAGATGTGGGGCTCGGCCCACTCTCATGCCCGCAAACAAACACCTCTTTAGGGGTTATTGCCTTTAGTTAGTAACAACACACACACACAAGACTCTCTCTCTCCCTCTCGGCTACTTGGAACCCGGCGACACACCCACACCCTACAACCAAGGATCACTCTTGTCTCTTCTCTAATTCGGTTAGTAATTGATATGTTTATTGTTGGTTTGAATATTGTTGAGGAATCGGCTGTTATATGAATGTTCTTGTGAGTATTGTTGCATGATAGTATGTTTGATTATGATGTTAACTATTAATGTTCATGAATCGGCCATGTTTGTATGTTCGTATCTAATCGGATATGATGCTTGTTAACCGGCTGTTTACCTATGTTAAATCAGAATTGCCTGCTTACAACCGAACGGATAGGTATAATTGGCTGAATTCATATGGCCGTGTTTAAGAATCTGTGTGAATGATTAAGATGTATGTTCTTGAATAGGGCATGAACAGTTTGAATGTGGTTGATTGTGAAATAATAACTGATTTGATCTAAATTCGAAACTGCCAAAGTTGTTAACTGTTTTTACGGAATTGATTATGATGCAAATAAGGAAATCAGGAAAGTTGTTACGTGCACTGATTACGACACGGATTGCGAGTCGGAATCTCCCATTACGACTCGAGACCCCACACTTGTACACACATAGCACAACTCGAAACCGTGGTTGCGAGTCCCGTTGCGACTCGTAACCAACGCACATCGACACAAGACAGCATGAACCGAAACCACTGTTGCGAGTCCGGTTGCGACTCGTAACTAGACCATGACAAGCCGAGACCGGGGTTGCGAGTCCCGTTGCGACTCGTAACCGGATCTTGCCTAGCCGAAACCCCTCGTTGCGACTCGAGACCTTTCCTTGTTGCGACTCGAGACCATATAACCGTACATGCTGATATTGGGCCTGCACAATACGAGCCCAACTGATTGGGCTGAACACTTGGACTTTGCTTGTTTACGTGACTGTTTACGTCGATGTCTATACGTGGAATATGATGTCGAATACTTGTACAATTTGTATACAAATCTGACTAGCGTAATAACTTTGGTAGGACGGGGTTGATCACTTTGTAACTTAATTGAACCGTGTGAATCATACCGAGCAATCCCAGGTGAGTTCATTGCATTTTCTCAAGCATGCGTCCCGGTGGTTTGGGACAACTGGTAAACATTGGATGGGAAATATTGGGTAAACAACTTAATCGGTTTTGGTTATTGCCTGGAGGGCAATGGGGGGTAATTAGTTGATAGCGCTATTAGGTACTAATTATCTGGGTTTCACTATGGTTGTTTAGAGGCACACTCCTCGGTTACGTAAGGGCGGTTCCCCTAGGGTAACTAACCGAACAACATAGTGGGTTGCTAAGAGGCACACTCCTCGGTTACGTAAGGGCGTAGTCCCTAGGGTAATCTAACTTGAGCAACATCGTAACATATCATTGAATCGTATTAACATATATCTGGTAACACAACGCGTAATAACACCTTGAACTCACCAGCGTAGTCTGACACACTTGTTTGCATGCTTGTAGGTCATTAACATTTGGAACATGGACTTGCTATCTGGGAGTGCTGGAGTGGTCATGGATCGAGGCTCTTGGATTTATTTACATTGGATACTTTGGTTTTAAGTATTATGAAACAATTGCTAAACGATTTATTAAATGCTTCCGCTACACAATACCTTGGGATTTGATATTATATTTTATTTAAGTATTTACTATTGGTTCAATGTGATTGGTGGCTCGAACTCTGATGCGTAACACGCCTCGCGGGATTTCCGCAAGTGGGATTTTGGGGGTGTTACAATTACAGTGATTAAGTTTATGTAATCACCAAATTACAGCCGGTATGTGGGGTATTGTGCACAGTACTATTGTTTTTATCACTTTAGGTGGGCGAACCTAATTAGTGATACCCGTCACCATTGGGGCAGCCAATGGGGGATATGACCACAGTCACCGAAGCGAGTCGAGTGACAAATACTGTGGGTAGTTGGTTTGATATCAGAAACATTGTAATCACCCTTAATACTGTGAATTATAACAAATGTGTCGTTTTCAGTAAAATGAATGATTCACTCAGTATTTCCCCGCTGACAAAATCTTTTTCAAACATGTTTCAGGAGACCTGTTGTGAGCAAAGAAAAGTGCCGTGGAGCACTACAAAGCTTAGAAAAGTGGCTCAATGGAAATAAATAAAGAAACATGTTTTGAGAAATAAAGATTTCCTAGTGAAATCACCTTATTGTAAATTATGGGATTATCCCTATATTATATAAAACGGGCAGTTTTAATATTTAAAGATCCTTCTTAAAAAGACTTCCGCTGTCGCTTAAAATTAATACCAGGGGATTTCCTGCCTCGCGGCTCTGGACCGGGTCAAACCGGGGCTGAGGGCCGTGACAACAGATCCAACAATAGGGCCCACGGATCTTATGCCCACCCGAGACCGACCTCTGGATCACACGTGGGAGAAAATACCAGCACCCTTGTCGTTCCGTATTTTCTCCTTTTCTAATTCTCGAAGAATCTCGTAACGCATTCTATGTTTCTCTAAATCATCTGTAAAATTATGTTTCTCTAATATGACACATGACACATGATACGGCACGCTTACCTTAATCACATCTTCCATTGAGTCACAGATCCAACAACAGGGCCCACGGATCTTATGCCCACCCGAGACCGACCTTTGGATTACACGTGGGAGAAAAGACCAACACCCTTGTCGTTCCGTATTTTCTCCTTTTCTAATAGAGATCAACAGCTCTTGATGACACACTATAAAGTTTAAACTTATCGTGTGTTGTAGTTTGGAAAGATGAGCGAACAGAGATCTGATAACAAATTGTGGAGAACTTGTTTGCATTATCCTTCAACATACGCTAAAATACTCTAAAATACGAAAAAAAAAACTCTAAAATACGAAACAAAACTCTAAAATACGCAAAAATACCCTAAAAACGCTAAAATACGATAAAATACGCTAACATACGATAAAATACCATAAAATACGATAAAATACATGAAAATATGCTAAAATACGCTGCAATATGTTAATATACGTCATATTACGAAAAAATACATGAAAATACGTTAAAATACGCCGAAATACGTAAAAATACCCTAAAATAGGTTAAAATAAGCTAAAATACGTTAGAATACGCTCAAATACATCAAAAATACAATACAATACGCAACAATATGTTAGAATACATCAAAATAGGCAAAAATACGTCAAAATACGCGACTAATGATATTTCCACACATGTATACATATAACATGGCACTATGCAGTACAAGTGGATTTCAAACAAAACTGTACGTAATCATAGAATACGATATTTGCACGCAACCGAACGGCACCGAAACGACGTAT
Organism: Helianthus annuus; assembly: GCF_002127325.2. Lineage (NCBI taxonomy): Eukaryota > Viridiplantae > Streptophyta > Magnoliopsida > Asterales > Asteraceae > Helianthus > Helianthus annuus. Next base: position 36,081,939 of record NC_035438.2, read on the forward strand.
GTTGAAGGTATACGTCATAAAACGACAAAATATGCGAAAGTTCGGCAAAAAACGACATGTATACGCGTCGAACCGAGGGAAACACGATAAAACTAAATTTGAAATTATGCCATATATGATCATATAGGCCTATGTTGTATCGTATATCGGCTTAATACGCATCATATAGGCCTATACGATGCGTATTAAACTTTGAATTTTCTCAAAAATACCCCTGAATTTATCAGAAAAACAGGGGTATTTCAGTAATTTCATCGATTAATACGCATAGCATAGGCCTATACGATACGTATTAAATTATAAATTTCTCAAAAATGTGTTTCAAATCAAGGGTCCTATCATTACAACCACTTGTTTTCAATGGGGATGTAATGCAATGATTCCACTTAATTGAATAGACATACACTTGCTTCATAGGACTCACTTGAATTGTCTCGGAAGTACTGAACAACCGAAATAACAGCTTCGGTTTCATCAGCTGCATCGTTTACCGTGGAATGCATCCTTATTTCTGTAAATTGCACAAACAAGCATGCCTTGAACGAGTCTAGAACACTCGTAATCCTCAACCGGCTTTGAAACCGGACAGAATCTATTAAGAAACTGTTTGATTTCACGGTGAGTGGAGAAATTAGCGACGGAGAAACTGTTCGACACAGACATGCATCTGGAAAGAAGCGCTTTAACTATGTCCTCTTAATTGTTTGAGAAGACATGCTTGGTAACAAAGAGGAACACTTTCTTCTTTTGTTCTTCAATCTTTGTTACTTGTTAATGTTTTTTTCTACTTTTAGAAAGGTTTGACCACCTCACGACTGTAATAAAACGGAACATAATCCGAGATTGTCTAGAGAAGCGCTTTTATCATGTGTCATATGTTGGGTTCTTCTGTGACTATGGGAAACACTAGCAAAAGAAACAAATATTTTTAGAGAAGCATTGGGATTCAAGGGTTTAGTTAGAAAATAATCCTAGATTGTCTAAAGAAGCGCTTTTATCATGTGTCGTATAAATGTAATTAAACGGAAGCTATCAATCGAGACCTCATTGTTAATTTTAATGAAGCAATGAAGATTGAATGTGCAAACCGCAACCGTTTTTTACTACGGAGTTGGAGCATGAAGAAACGAAACCCTAACATTCGTTGAGTGAGAATGTGTGCAGACTGAAACATCTTGACACAATATAATTGCAAGACTGTTTGTCGGGCTTCCAATGCTCACACAGGGTGATAAACAAAGCTGATATGAACACATACCAACTGATTCAGATTTAAACAATGCACGCCTCAATTCATCTTTTTTACTCTTTTCTTCGATTTCAACAAATCTTTTCAATAATCAGTACGCAACAAATCTTTGTGTAGTTATTCGGAATGTTTCGAATCATCATAGAAGACGAAACTTCAGCAACCATTTTTCCTTTTCCTTCAATTTCGAGAACATTCTCCGTAACACGAAGACATGTCGGGTTCTTCTGCTAGTGGTTTCTGTAACCAATTGGGAACCACATATTTGCTTCAAGATTTATGTATCTGAATCAGGTTTTCAAACAAACACTACTAAAGATGAGTTGGTATTGAACCAAGAATATGAAGATCACGGTGCAAAGAGACCGCCTTGTTAATTTTAATGAAGCAATAAAGATTGAATGTGCAGATCGCAACCGTTTTTTACTATGGAAACGGTGGCTATGGGAAATACAAACCGTAATCGTTTGTGAATATGGGAAACACAAGGTTTCTTTTTGAGCTTGATGGATGTCCATTATCTCAACGCTTCTCCTTACATTACTCATCTGGAATTGGGGAACCGTTGTGTATCTGAATCAAGTTCTCAAACAAACACTACTAAAGATGAGTTGGTATTGAACCAAGAATATGAAGATCACGGTGCAGACACGTGGGAATAAAGTCATTGGACTGGCGCAGATGAAGTCAAATGTGATTAAACTTGGACATCAGACGTAAATCTTGAAGCAAATATGTGGTTCCCAATTTGCGGAACATAATCCCAGATTGTCTAGAGAAACACTTTTATCATGTGTCATATTGTAACAAGAGTATGCTGTTCCAAGATCCATTCCAATTGCAGTTTTTTCAACTCTTCTGTTCCAAATGCAGCTTATGAAACCGGAGCTGTTATCTCGGTTGTTCAGTACTTTCGTGATAAATACAATGTTCATCTTCGTTATCCTTTGCTTTCTGCAATTTAAGCAGGCACGGATGCTAAACGTACTGTTATTACATCCAAGACGATTCAAGTGAGTCCTATGAAGCAAGTGTCTGTCTATTCAATTGAGATGAATCATTGCATTACATCCCCGTTGAAAAACTGAATCGATAAATTTAGGGAAAATGGGGTTGAAAGATGATAACCCAACAGTGGAGGATCTCATTCTACAGCTTCGATAAATTCAGGGGTATTCTCAAATAATGTTTCCTAGATGTTTGAAGACCAACAAACGTCCAAAGTGCCGCTTCTTCGTTCGCGTGACGGAAAGCTACCGCGTGACGGAAAGCTACCGCGTGACATGAAGCTAGCTTGCAAAATTAAAAAATTAAATCGACACCTTCAATACGCATCATACAGGCCTATACGATGCGTATTACTTTTTGATAAGGGGACATTGTCAGCCTTTGACTGACATAGAAGTTTGAACCCACCTCAATACGCATCGTATAGGCCTATACGATGTGTATTGAGGGTGTCGATTTTATCCCCCAAGGTGTGCCAATAATACAACCCATCTATACTTTCTATTAAAATGTATTATGTATGGTTTTCTAAAAATCATCCGTGTTTGCACACAGGTTTTACTTTACACTCTGTTCCCGAGTCTCATTTAACAAGAGGAGGGGAGGGAAAAGCGATAAAAATATGAAAAACCATGTTCCCGAGTTTCATTTAACAGGGGGAGGGGAGGGAAAATGGAAGAAAATATGACCATATATTCATCCTCACAAATTGGAGAGATTAAGAGAGAAAAATTTCCTTCCCCTCCTCTCCCCTGTTAAATGAGACTCGGGAACATAGTGTTAGTATAAAGGGGAATTGGCCTGTAATAATCCCACCAAGACCTTATTGGCCATTAATAATCCCACCTTAGAATATTCCCCCCACCAGTCCCACCTTTCACCTATTTTTCCTACAATGGTCCCCCGTTAAAAAAATTTAACGGAGTTAAGTTTTTTTTCCAAATTGCAAACATATATTTTTGGGCTTTTGATCAGAACAATGATACGAGTCTATCGATGTAAAACTTACTTCGAAATGGTGCTCAAAGTGACTTGATTTTGGTTAATTGGAAATTTAAACACCCGAATTGAAGCGCCGTTTTCATCGTTTGGAGCACTGTTTCGAGACAAGTTTTACATCAATGGACTTGTATCGTCGTTCTAATCAAAAGCCCTAAAAATCTGCTTGTAATTTGGAAAAAAGCTTAACTCCGTTAAGCTTTTTTAACGGAGGACCATTGTAGGAAAAATAGGTGAAAGGTGGGACTAGTAGGGGAATATTCTGAGGTGAGATTATTAATGGCCAATAAGTTTTAGGTGGGATTATCTGGGCCCTACTTAAAGTTAATCTCATCTAAATTGGTACAAAAGAATCTAGGGCTTCTGATCTGATCTCCCCCATTTTGGCGTTACACAACTACTTCTTGATTGGTGTTCCAGTGGTAACGCGATCGGCTCCGGCCATAATCTTTCCGGCAATTAGCTTCACAGGTACCGTCAGATTCCATTCAATTTTACATCAACATAAACCGATTTAGGCACCATCAAATTTTTGGGCTTCGAAGTTAACCTAATCCATAAAATTATGCTGATTTTGTTTCATTCCTATATCAAACGATTGCCGAATTACACTTATTTCTCTCACGAATGTATTCATCCGCGATCAAAGTAATTGAACTGTAGTAAATAAATTGAGTACAGGTTTTTTTATTTTTTATTTTATTTTATTTTTATTTGACGTGTTCAGAAAGTTCGTGTGAAAAAAAAACTATGTATTCGTCGAGAGGGAGTAATGCGTACGGACAACAACAACAGCAACAGTCAAACTCACTGTCATACTCTGGTCAAAATGTAAGGTTATTATTTATTGCTTTTGTTATGCTGTATATATTTGCTTTTGTTATGCTGTCATACTCTGATATTTGAACTAAGAAGAAAGAAAATAAAATCTTTTAAAAACCAGTTTGTGGTTTTAAGTGGTAACCTTTAATGTTTTCATTTGTTAATGTAAAATTCGGAAGCTATATGTTATTTTTATGAAGTTTTTGTGCTTCCTAACTTTTCATTGTTGTTTCGGTGAAGCTGGGAACTGATGGTGCTTCTCACCTGTCTATGGCTTCAAGGCACTCAGCCTTATTGGGTAGCCATTCATCTGCTGGAGCTCATTATGGTGGTCAATATACTTCAGTGTACGGTTCAACTGCACACGACAGTGTTCTGCAGGTCAGTGAACTATTTGATCAGTAAAATGAGTTTTAGGGGCTGTTTGACAACTTCTGAATGAGTAAGTGCTGAACCAGTAAGAGGTCTGAACCATTAAATGCTGAACCAGTAAGAGTCATTAAGAGCCAATATAATGCTTAATTGTTCAGAGACAAATGTCTGACCAATTCAGATAAGAGGTCCTAACCATTCAGATTCAGACTCTGTATAATGCTTAACCATTCAGAGGCAAATGTCTGAATCGTTCAGACATCTGCTCGCGAAACAAACAGTCTTAACCATTAAGTGCTGAACCAGTAAGAGGTCTGAATCATTAAGAGCCTTATTAAGAGCTAAACAAACAACCCCTTAGTTTTTTTTTTTTTTAAACTTTACATGATAAAGATTATCATAAATCTATATTTATTGTTTTTATTTTATTTTTTTAATTGGTACCGGATATCTTTTCATTGAGTATGGAAGTTTAGTCTATGTGAATGTCAATGCCACATATGCAGGCTCCAATTACTACTGTCAAAGGAACTGGATCATCTTTGGTTCATAGTTATTAAAGGCGCTAAGCGCACTCAAGGCGCATAGGCCTCGCCTGGGGCCTAGGCGCAAAGCGAAAAAAAAAAAAAAACGAGGGCTTGAGAAAAATTAAGCGCATAATAAAAAAAAGTTAAAAATGTATTATGTATTAGAAAAAGAGTACTATTCTTCAAATAAAACAAACAAATTCTATTATATAAAACTATATATCATCTATTTAGAACCAAAAGTTCTAAAACATTAGTGTATTAGTGTAGAAAAGTACTTTTTCTTAGATAAAAGTAGAAATCTAGCTAGGATCTTGTCAGAATTTAGAGAATTTGGCCGGAAACTATCCGGAATCTAGGAATCTCGCCGGAATGTGCGCCTGAACCATCACCTGGAGAATTAAAGCGCAATTTCCTCGACTTAAAGCGCAACTGCCTCGCCTCGCCTAAAAACTGGGCCTAGGCGCTAGAGGCGATGGCTTTTAATAACTATGCTTTGGTTGTTTGTTAATCTTTCTGTATTGAATTGTCTATCAAATTATAACTATTTTACCAATGTTTTTGGATAGGCGGATATTTATGATCGTATAGATGCAGAAGCAGCACGGCGACAAGAGCTGCTACAAACTCGGCCACTTCAATCTGCTTCTGTAGATGGGGGCTCTAGGTATATAACTTTCTTAACATTTGAAACAAATATGTGTTATCATTTATTTTAGAGTTAAGTGCACGGAGGGTTCTTGTGGTTTGCAAAAATTGCATGCTTGGTCCTCAACTTTCAAAAATTGTAAAAATGGTGCCTGATGCTTGTTTTTTTTATAACGGTGGTGATCCCTGACTTAGATGGGGGTTGAGTTTCTCAGTCAAGTTGGTATGAAATGACCATATTACCCCTGAATTAAAAAGGCAAAAACATTTACAAATAAAAAAAACTAATAAGGATACACGTTTGGGACTCACCCACCTCATCTTGTTCACCCCTACACCAATACCACCAAGAAAAACCCTCATCGCCTTCAATGCAAGTTGCTTTCCCTGACCACCACCAACGAACCTCGACCCATATGCGTTGACCTGCGCCATCTACGGTTTCCCCTTCCGGATTGAACTCATCTACGTTTATACGTCCGACAATTCCACCTCGAGCTTATTCCACCTCCAAATTTGGTGTGGGTGAATGCCTAGATCCATATGCTGGTCATCAGAATCATTCATTTTCGAGGTTGTCCGGCCATCGTCGTGCTGTCGTGCTCTGAATTAGTTAAATTGACCGGTGGTTGCCACCCTCTGGCAAAAGGAATTGCGGGGATGGTGGAACGGTGGTTGGTTCTGAAGTTGTGTTCCTTGGAATTACAATGTGGCGTCATTTATAAATGATCAAACACATTCAACCACTACTTTCAAAAAACCATGTCTATTTAGCTCTGCAACACTCGCGCCACCGGAAGTTGCAGGTATGGTTGGAATGGTGGTGTTAGCGTTTTCAGGTGGTGGTGGCCGGTGTCGAATACGAGGCCTGTATTTCAACGCGAGCGGTAACATTTTGAATTGAAGACTCAAGTCATCAATAAATTATGTATAATTTCACCTCTTCGTTCAAGCAAGATTGCTCGACAAATCACCATACATCAACTTCAATTTTGCTAGTAGCTTAACAGTTGGGGTTTGGTTGTTGACTTGTTGGTTGAAGAAACGACAGTAGGTGGGGTGAGGTTTAGTGGTTATGGAAAGAGATGAAGTAGGGTGGGTGGGGGTTAGTTTAAATACTATGGGTATGTTTGGTATGGGGTAATGGAATGGATCATTATCATTCTATGTCTTGTTTAGTTACCATGTAGCTATGTCTGTTTGGTTACCATGTGAGAATGGAATGAACTATCGGTGGTGGGGGGTGGTCGGTGATGGTGGATGGTGATAGGTGGGTAGTAGAAGATGAAGTGGGATGGGGTGGGGTGGGGGGAGGGGGGATTAGTTTAATTACGATGGGTATGTTTGGTATGGGGTAATGGAATGGACGAGGGAATGGAATGGATTATTACTATTCTATATCTTGTTTGGTTACCATGTGGGAATGGAATGAACTATTACTTTGTGTTTTTTGGTAGACGAAGAAATACAATCAGTATGAGTGGCGGTAGTGGGTGGTGTTCGGGGCAGTGATGGCGGGTGGCGGCGGTGGCAACGGTGGTGGGTTGCGACGGTAGTGGGTGGTTATGGGTGGCGGCAGTGGTGGTTGGCAGCTGCGGCGGGTGGCGGCGGCGACAACAGGTGAGTGGTTGCGGCGGTGGCTAGGTGACGGTGGTGGGCGTCTGTGGTTGGGGTGGCGACGGTGGTGTTAATGAAGGGTGAAAAAGAGAATGAAAGAAAAAAACATGGGGGATGGAATGATTTTGAAGGAAAGGAATCCCTTGTGTGATGGGCGATTCCATTCCATTGACCAACCAAACACCTTTTTCTTCATTCCCTCACAATGCTCCATTCTATTCCGACTCTCATTCCTGTATACCAAATACTACCCATAATGTATTTATTTATTTCTTTTCTTCTTTAAATAATTAAGGGTATTTTAGTCATTTTACATGGACTTAACCGGAGCTTTTAACAAAGTTACCTAGTATGGACCACGGAAGTTGTGAAATGTCAACGATGGCGACCCTACATGTGAAATGGGGCATCTATGAAATTCTTGCAAACCATAGGGACTATCCGAGCACTAAACTCTTTATTCTATTATGTATGTTATGTACTTCATTTTGTTCATAAGTTGTGATGATCAATGAATGAGATACACTAGATGTACTAAACGTTGACGTCAACAACTTTACAAGACGAACACTCGACGGAAACGTTGATAAGTTAATAATATCTTATAACACTAAGTAGCAAAACCGTTTCTGGCAGACAAGCTGATTATCTAGTAGCAAGAACAGCAACTGTTCGTCATGCGGGTCAAGAAATTTTGCCATATGGTGGTAGAATCGATACTGATCTTCATACTTTATCAATGATAAGTGGTAAACAACATACTTCATCGATTCTGGGGGCTGCTTCAAGGAGACAAGTGGAAGATTTAGTCTATACTCGTAGTTGTGCTAATCCTGGTTACGGAGTTAGCTTGCCACCTGGCAGTCTACATGGCATATCCCTGGAATCAGCTTATCCAGGTGGCGTTTTGGCACGTGCGGGTTATTCAAGGCTTGATGATCATAAAGACGACGTGCAGTATGCTCGGGAAATTGAACTAAGAGAAGAAGATCGTCGTAGGGAGATTTTACAAGAACTTGAACGTGAACGGGATCGTCAACGGGAGAAAGACCGGGATCGGGAGCGAGAACGGGAACGAGAACGGGAGCGAGAACGGGAGCGAGAACGGGAGCGAGAACGGGAACGAGAACGGGAGCGAGAACGGGAACGAAAACGAGAACTTAGGAGGGAACGGGAAAGAATCTTGGAGAGGCGGGAGAAGGAAAGAGAACGCGAACTTAGGCGGGACCGGACCCCACCAAGAATTTCAAAGGACCGAGGTCGTTCCACATCAGCAAAGCGCGGGAGGTCTTCAAGGTGGGAATCACCTAGGTGGAATTTGCTGCTTACTTTTACTTCTGTATGTATAGCTGCTGTTGTGTATTGCAGCCTTTATAACTAACATTAGTGTTCTATCATGCTGAAGGCGTCATTCACCTGTTAAAGAAAGACGAAGAGAATACGACTGCAAGGTAAAGCGCCATATCGGACCTTTCATGTTGTCTATCGTCATCTCCAATTGGTCCTGTTGACTTTTTTTTGTACTGAACGGTTCTCTACGTTTACTCTGCTGGCCTTGTGTTCAACATCTGGTTGAACCCCTGACGAGATTTTCATTCATAGTTTGTTTGGTGATCGAATGTGGTTATGGTCAAGTTGATGAAGATGACTGTAGAATTCTTTTGATTTATTTTCTTTTCAACGACACAGACGTCAACTATAAAGATATCGCAACATTTATTGAGCTCTTTGATACTCGTGAATATATTCTCAACGAGTTTGTTTGTTCCTTGCACATGAATGGTTGCTTTTCGTCATGTATTTTCAGTGATTTAAATTATTATCTTTGCAGGTTTATTCATCCAATTTGGTGGCCACAGAGAGGGATTATTTATCCCTCGATAAACGGTATTCTAGGCTATATGTTTCTCCACAATGTTCCAAGGTACGTCGCCTGTAACTTTTTACAAATTAGTATCTTCTTTATTCTTCATCATTGACATTAACTTGAGTGATTATTTTTTTCAGGTGATTGTTAATTGGTCAAAGGGGGACCTTAGTATTCCTTTCAATACCCCTATCAGGTATGTTTTGTTTGTTTCTATTTCTTTTTTATTTAATATTTGGAACGTGCGTTTTAACAAATCTTGATGTTATTGAACAGCTTTGAACACGATTTTGTGCACGAGGAAACACCAAGTGAACATGAATCAGCATCTAAAACAATTATTAATGGCGATGTAAAGTTGGAAAGTGGAACTACTCGGTGGAATGCGAAGGTTGATATTTTGAACTCTACAGTCAAAGACATGAGTGTATTTTGGAATGTACAATATTGTTTGACGTTTGGTTTCTTTTGCTTGTTTGATTCAGATGTTATTGATGTGTGGGCTTAGTCGTAACTCTTGGGAAGAGTTGTCATCTGAAAGAAAGTATGAGGATCGCATCCCGCATCTTTGCAATATGCTTAGGTTTGCTTTTCTTAAAGATGGGAATTCTTCAATGGCAATTGGTGGTTCATGGGACACTGTTGATGGCAGTGACCCTTCGGTAAATAAATCCACTTTAGTTCAAACCGTTTTAAGGTTGGTTCTTGTGTGGTCGGTTTTATCCGTATATAGTTGTGTATTCTCTGTTTCATCTAAACTCAAAGTACAATCTCTAGGCATGCCAAGGAGCTCACAGGACTTGACTTAAAGAACTGCCGAAATTGGAACCCATTTCTTGAGGTAATTTAAAATTATCTGTAGGGGATTCTAAGAGAACTACAAGTTATTTGAGAACTTGAGAGAACCACTATCAACTTTTTTATAATAATGTTATTATTGTAAAAATATAAAAAACCAAAAAAAGGATATGTAGATTGATGATATACATATATGTAGCATGCGAATATACACATATGTAAAGATATATATGTAGTTTACGATGTATGTACATGTAACCCTTTGATGTACATATATTTTTTCAGACATTCTTTTTGGGTAAAGATTAGTAACATATAAATAAAAGTAAGAATTTTTTGTTTTACTTGGTTGATATTGGTTCTCTCTGGTTCGCAAATATCACTTTGGTTCCCATTTGATCCTAATCCTATATATTTATTTATAGGGGAAGGTTATTGTACAAGGTTATTGTACAATAGCCCCTTAACGTGCGAAGGTACGGAATATATATATAAGGGAAGGTTGTTGTACAATAGCCCCTTAACGTGCGAAGGTACGAAGCAAATTACACATGTTCATTACTAAAATATGCACGTTTCAAAATTCAAATTCTGTATGGTATTAAATATCAAAATTACGCATGGGTTGGGTCAACCCTAATTACGCATGTTAGAAACATAATTACCCACGTTATTTTTTGACTCCGTACCTTCTCACGTTAAAACCCATTTGTATTTAAAACTTTTACTATATATACATATATTTGTTAATTCTTTAATTAATTTACTTGTTTTTGACATTTACAGATTCACTATGACAGAGTTGGGAAGGATGGACTTTTTAGCCATAAGGAAATCACCGTACTTTATATTCCTGATTTATCAGACTGCCTACCTTCAATAGATGCATGGAGAGATCAGTGGTTGGCCCACAAGAATGCCATTTCAGAGCGAGAACGTCTGCAAGCTCTTAAAAACAAGGTACACAATCTAGAAAAAAATATTAAAAGAAAATAGATTAATTTCTATAGCCTTTCTGATATTAATTTCTCTTTTCCTTTGATCATTTGTTTGTTAGAAACCACGTGAAAAGAAAGAAGCCTCAAAAGGTAATATACGAATGAGAACCGGCTCATAGGCTCTCTTTTCTGCTTAAGGTATTCATTTATTGTAATTCTGGCTTGCAATCTTGCATTGACATGTTTCTGTTGAACAGACAAGGAGCCTAAGACGAAAACAAATTTAAAAAGTGTTGATAAAGGGAAGAAAAAGAAAGAGGCTGGATCAGCATCAAAAGTAAATGTAACTGAGAAAGCTGGAAAAGAGGGGAACAAAACCGTAACTGAGAAAAAAGATGTGGATAAAACTATAACCAAGAAGAAAGACGAGGCCGAGACAGTTGATGAAGGGGACAATTCTGGAAAAAAGAATCAGACAGACGATGGTTCTGGTGTTCAGACACCTGGCAGTGGAAAGAAGAAGAAGATTATCAGAAAAGTTATTAAAAAGAAGGTTGTTCTTAAAAAAAAAGATGCAGCCAAAAAAGCAACCACACAAGATGATGCAAATACAGAGGTGGATAAAACCGTAACTGAGAAAAAAGACGTGGATAAAACTACAACTGTGAAGAAAGACGGGAAGCTGATTAAAAAGAAAGTTGTTAAAAAGTCTCCAGTTGTGAAAGCCGATAAGAAAGAAGATGAGGTTAAGGAACCTGGGTGTTCTGATGACAAGACAAAAAATGAAGATGCGGTTGTTAATGTTAAAGCTACTGCTAAAAAGAAAATAGTTAAGAAGGTTACCAAGAAAAGTGTAGCCGCCAAGGTTGCCGGTAACAAGGATAAGGTGGTCACGGGAAATGAAGCGGGGTCAGCCGCAAGTGAAGTCAAAATGGAGAACAATGAGAAAGTTCAAGTGAAGGAAGAGAAGAAAGCTAAAGTGGAGGGTGCTTCTGACAAGAATGAGAAATCGAAGGGTGGTAAAGAGAAAAAAAACAAAGATATTGAAACTGAAACCAGAGGTAAAGACGTTAAAGATAAGAAAAAGGTCGAGGAGCCACCTAGACATCCAGGGCTGTTTCTCCGGACAAAAGGGAGCAAAAACTCAAAAGTAGGTTTTCACAAAATGTTTATTTGATGAAATTATGTACCGTATTCATTATTTAATTGTCACATTATATGTGACAGCTGCGTTCATTGTCACTTTCACTGGACTCACTCTTGGATTATACCGACAAAGATACTGAAGAATCAACATTTGAGGTATGTCGCTTCTTAATTATCCTATATCTTTGTTAACTTACCAAATTTCTCGTTGTTAATAGGGTTTGTTTCTTTTTGGCAGCTATCTTTGTTTGCTGAAACGTTTTATGAAATGCTTCAGTTTCAAATGGGTTCTCGGATATTAACGTTTCTCCAGGTTGGTGATTATTAGTGATATGATATTTATTGTTTTAATCCATATGGTTTATGCGGGTTACCGTTTTTATGTTACCTTGTTTCTTATCTTACAGAAATTAAGGATCAAATTTGTGGCAAAAACGAACGAAAAGAAAAGGCAGAGGGAAGAAGTTTCTGATAAGAAGGAAAAGGAGAAAGCTAAAAAATCATCCTCTAAGCGCCAAAAAACCGATGATGTCACTGCCGAAAGCAAAACAGTTGAAACAGAAACATTGCAAGAAGATGAGAAAGATATGGATATTGATAATTTGGAGAACACAAAAAAAGAAGAATCAGAAAAAGATGAAGATTCTGAAGAAGAGCCGGAAGAAGATTCTGAAGAAGAACCAGAAGAAGATCCGGAAGAGGATCCTGAAGAAGAATCGGAAGAAGAACCAGAAGAAGATCCTGAAGAAGATGAACACATGGCGGATGCAAGCCCTAAAGTGACTGTGAATCCGGAGAAAAAAGAAAACTTGAAGGTGGACACGAAGAAGAAAGAATCGCTACTTACTATTGACAAGGAACTTCTGCAGGCATGTTATCTTCTAAAATTCATTCTAGTGAATATTTTTATTATTGTTTTTTTCGGAGTTATAAGAATGTTTATAATTTTGATGCGTGATTGCTTTTTTGTAACAGGCTTTTAGGTTTTTCGACCGAAATCGAGTGGGGTACATCAGGGTAACTTTGAGTTGTCAACGACCGACACTCATCTTTTCATTCGAAATTCAGTGTTTTAATACCTTTCAATCCATATGTGTTTGCAGGTTGAAGATTTACGGTTGATCCTACATTCATTGGGAAAGTGCATGTCTCACAGGGATGTCAAGGTGATAATTAGCCCCTTTAGTGCTTTTTTTCAGCTTGTTTAAGGAAAATGGGTCGATTTGGTTTATAGTTTTTTCCTTAGAAACCCAGTCAAATTTGTAAGATACCTAAAATGAAAACATGTCAAACGGCACAATAGTCGTTTTAGTTGTTTGTAGCGATATTTTGATACTTATCACATAAATTATCTGTAAAAATCCAATAAAGAAAAGACAACAACCTGTTTGCTGGTGTGCCCATAACCCATTTCAACACCACATAAAATCTATCGGTTTTGACTCGCTATTCAACTTGCCCATTATACTCAGTCTAGACTCATGACTTGTTATTTGGATTCAGGAACTTGTACACAGTGCACTGCTGGAGAGCAACACTGGGAGGGATGATTTAATACTTTACAAAAAGCTAGTGGAAATGACTGATATTTGAGGCTGGCATTTTAGTAATTCTGGCATTCCTGAATGACGTGTTTTATTTGGTGTTTGTATTTTGGTATATGTCTCGAGGAAAACAAAACGAAACAAGGGATAATTTGCCTTTTGCTCCTGTACTATTTGGTAAGATAATTGTTTACCTCTTCTATTTTGCTTTGTTTGACAAGTTCAGCGAAGGTGTCGTTATCGCTGTGTTCCCGAAACCTTTCTAAAGAGAAGCGGAAAGAAAGTTGAAAAGATTTGTGTTTCTGAGGTTTCCTTTTATGGAAATGAAAATAAGAGAGATCTTTAATAATTTTTCCTTTTAGCTTTTTTCTCAAATATATTGTAAAGATCAGAGTAAGGTTAACATACAAAAAGCCTTATCATACATCACGTAGGAGACAATGGTAACCGTTGGATCAGGGATATAATCACGCATGGGACCACATAAACACACATGGGACCACATAATCACGCATGGGACCACATAATCACGCATGGGACTATAATCACGCACGTTCTATGATAATAATGCACGTTATATTTTTTGTCATGTATGTTAATGTAGGTTAAGCCCTGAAGTACATTATACTTTCTCGTAAAGATCAAATACAAAAACATAAGAAATGAAGGATATATTTTTTTTCCATCTACTTAACCATGATGTTTAATTGCAAAATGTAAAAGAATAAAAAAAATCATGTATTTACTCTAGTAGAATAATTATGTGTAATTACTCTAGGGTAATTATAATTATTCTACTAGTGCTATTACACAAATTATTTATTTTATTTTTTTTCTACTGTGCTATTTACACAAATTATTTAATTAAAAAAGTTTGTGGATAGGATGATTCTTTACGTAATCTTACGTGGCATGTATGCATGTAACGAAGCTACTAGAGTCCAAAAGCAGTGTCATGGCATAACTTCAAGTAACATAGCAAACAAAAAAAAGAATCTGAACAGAGTAAGAGCAAACAAACAAAAAGAATCTAAACAGGTTGTTTTATAAAAACCCACATTTGATCATAGCATTCATAAACCACAACCGATTTTGATCATTATCTCACTAACAAATGGCTTTGCTTTTTCATGTTCCCATTAACAAATCTCAACACCTTCCCATGAAGATTCATGCCACCCATGTCACACCATCTCCTCCCCAAATCACACTTGAACCGCTACGCATACCCAAAACCAGTTTCAAATTCGATACCTACATGACCGAAAAGGCGAAGCTCGTTAACGACGCGTTAGAACAAGCCGTGCCATTACAAGAACCATTGAAAATACACGAGGCGATGAGGTACTCATTGCTCGCCGGAGGGAAACGAGTGCGCCCCATTCTATGTCTCTCCTCGTGTGAGCTCGTTGGCGGTACGGAGGGGTGCGCTATGGCAATGGCTTTGGCTGTTGAAATGGTCCACACCATGTCATTAATACATGATGATCTCCCATGCATGGATAATGATGATTTAAGAAGAGGCAAGCCCACCAACCACAAGGTTTACGGTGATGACACCGCGGTTCTTGCAGGTGATGCACTACTTTCGTTAGCGTTTGAGCATCTAGCCACACAAACCATCGGGGTTGGACCACAAAGGGTGGTCCATGCAATAAGCGAGTTAGCGTCGGCAGTGGGTTCTTTAGGACTTGTGGCAGGTCAAATAGTTGATCTTGCTAGTGAAGGAAAACAAAATGTTGATTTGAACAAATTGGAATACATTCACATCCACAAGACCGCGAAGCTGCTGGAGGCTGCGGTGGTTGGTGGGGCGCTGTTGGGCGGTGGGAAGCCGGATGAGGTGGAAAGGGTTAGACAATACGCAAGGTGCATTGGGTTGTTGTTTCAAGTGGTGGATGATATATTGGACGTTACAAAGTCATCGGCCGAGTTGGGGAAAACCGCAGGTAAAGATTTGTTGAGTGACAAAGCGACTTACCCGAAGTTGATGGGGTTGGAAGGGGCCAAAGAGTTCGCAGGAGAATTGGTTGCAAAAGCGGTGAATGAGCTTGCTTACTTCGATACCGGCCGGGCGGCACCGTTGTACCATTTGGCACATTATATTGCATATAGACAGAATTAAATTACAGATGTTGTATAGTGCAATATGGACAAGTTGATCAGTGAGGGCCGAGTGGCCGACTGATTTTATGTTATGTGTTTATAATTACCAGAAAATATATGCGCTTTTCTATTTAAGTTTTACTATTGGAATTCCCCGCCCGTTGCGGCGGAAATTCGACCGGTATCAGTTCTACAAATACAGATGTTGTTCGATCGATTTTGATTTAGTTCGATATAATAGCAACACACCATCCGTTTTTAATAAAATTTATATTGAGAAAATAAACATAGTACACAACTTATTGTTAGATACAAAATCAAGATGAATAAAATAATGTTTTCAAAGGTTAAGATATTCACAAATACTTCTAAAAATAAGAAGTGTAAGAAGACATTATAGAGTGATAAGTGTACAAGAACCTAAAACCTAAACTCACTACACCACCACCCAAAACCTTAACACCCACCCCCACCACACCACCACCCAAAAACCTAAACCTCCCCCCAAAAAAACCTAAAAAATGCCTACCCCCCCCCCCCCACACCCAGCAAAAAAAAAAAAATTGGTGGTGATGAGTGTTTATGTTTTTTTTTTGGTGTAGTGGGTTTATTTTTCGGAGTCTTTGTACACTTCTTATTTTCAGGAGCTTTTGTATTTGATCCTAAACCCAAAATACCAACATGCTGAGTTCAATGTTAGGTTGAGTAATGGGCCAAACATGTCGTCATTTTTACGATGGAAACTGATGCGAGATCTAATCATTGGTTTTTAGCGAAGATTCTTATGGGCAGTGGCGGATCCAGCCCTGTTTTGTGGGTTCACATAAACTCACTCGGTTTGGAAAAAAATGGAAACAAATTAGTAAGAACTTTTTTTGATTTGAAAAAAATAGTGAGAATCTACCAAAATGAACCACGGAAAGAAGTTTCTAGATCCGCCACTGCTTAGGGGCATAAAGTTTGCAAAGAGGCGGTGAAACGTCATCGCAAGCTCAAGCCCAAGACGAAGATAACTTGAATTAATGGTTTGTAATAGAACAAGCATATCTAATCTGTGACGGTGGTTGATTGTTAATTGCGTGTGTATTTAATGGTTTCAATTTAAATTGTCGGTTTATATGTTAAATTTAGTTCGATGAGAAAATAAGGAAAAACTAAATATTTTTTATTAGCGGAAATAATTCGTAAATATTTTGTATTTATTGTGATTATCATATTTACTTGTATTCGGTTATTTACTCTCCATATTTGGAGAGATGTTTGTAATTCTTTTATTATAAATGATAAACCTCAATACCTCTAAGAACATAGAGGTTGATTTATTTACATGGTATCAGCCTAACCCTATCATTTTCTCCCCTTCTTTATTGATTTCCTCTTATCTTTCCTGGCTTCCACTGCCGACACCAACTCTGTTCCCCATCTTTCTCCAGTTAAGCTTTCTTCCTCTAATTTCCTTATATGGCGCAATCATATGACCCTGTTGCTGGCACATCATAAACTTTCGGCTCATATTAAGGATTCTTCCCCACCCTCTGAAACTGTTACCGTCAATGATAAAACCGAGCCCAATCCGGAATTTGCTTCATGGACCGCTGCGGATCAGAAAGCTGCTCTCCTTCTCCTTTCTTCTCTGACCGAGGAGGCAGCCACTGAGGTCCTAGGTTTCACCGGCGCTCGCCAAATCTGGCTTGCTCTTGAAAATACGTACAGTAATGCGTCCATTGAACGCGTTCAGGCCTTACGCGATTCTCTTCAGCAGCTTACCAAAGGTTCGTCGTCTGTTACCGAATTCTCACGTAAGTTTAAGCTCCTTTGTGAACAACTTGCTGCAATCGGTCATCCGGTTGCCGAAACCGATAAGTTGCATTGGTTTCTTCGTGGGCTTGGTCCCTCTTATGAAGGCTTCTCTATCGTCATTCGTGCAATCAAACCCGCACCTTTATTTCGTGATCTTGTTGCGCAAGCCGAAAGTCACGATCTGTTTTCACAATCTCTACATGGTGCTGTCACACCTCCGGCTGCGTTTCACGCTCAAAACAAACGTGAATCTTCCACGCAAAGTCGAGGTCGTGGTTCATATCGTGGTTCTTCTTCTCGTGGATCTTATGGCCGGGGTCGTAGCAACAATCGCCGACCGCCGCATTGCCAGTTGTGTCGTACAAACGACCACTATGCTTCCGCTTGTCCAGATCTTCGCACCTTTGCCGCTCAGTCCTCACCCTTGGATGACTCCTTAGCCAAGGCATTCCATGCTCAATGCCATGTTACCCATGACTCGCCCGATTGGACTGGTGATACGGGAGCTACTGATCATATGACTCCAACTCAAGATTGCCTTCATCATTCCACCTTTTACAAAGGTAATCATCAAGTTATTTTTGGAAATGGTAAGCGTCTTCCAATAACGCATATCGGATCCTCTAAACTTTGTGATAATATTAATCTTCATAATGTACTTGTTGTTCCAAATCTTACCAAGAAGTTACTATCGATAAGCAAGCTAACTGCTGACCATCCGGTTGATGTGTTGTTTTCTCAACATTATTTTCATATTCAGGATCGGAAAACAAAACAGGTACTTGCTCGAGGGACATGCGTTGATGGTCTCTATGTGCTTCAAAGTGAACCCCAAGCTTTTGTTGCTGATGTTTCGAATAAAGCTTCTTATGAATTGTGGCATGCTCGTTTAGGTCACGTGTCATTTGATGTTATTTCTACTTTGAATAAATGTGGACTTTTGTCGGTTACTTCGTTATTACCTAAACCTGATATTTGTACGTCATGTCAACTTGCAAAAGGACAACGGTTGCCTTTTATTTCTAATGACAAACGAGCTTCTTTTCCATTAGATTTGGTCCATTGTGATTTATGGGGCCCCGCACCTATTACAACTACGGATGGTTATCGATACTATGTTGTTTTTATTGATGATTATTCCAGGTTTACATGGTTTTATCCACTCAAAACCAAAACAGGCTTTTACGCGGTTTTACCCGTCTTTATTAAGCTTGTACAAACTCAATGTTCTCGCAAAATAAAGATTTTTCAAAGTGATGGTGGAGGTGAGTTTGTGAACCACACAGTTCGTAAAATTTTTGAAGATAACGGGACATTCCATAGGTATTCTTGTCCGCACACGCCCCAACAAAATGGACGTGCTGAAAGGAAACATCGCCATATCGTCGAAACTGGCCTTGCCATGTTATTTAATGCTAACGTGCCTGCCTCGTTTTGGGTTGATGCTTTCACTTCGGCAACTTATATCATTAACCGTGTGCCAACTCCTCTTTTAGAGAACAAGTCTCCGTTTCAAATTTTATTTGATCAGTTACCTAATTACTCCAACTTTCGGGTTTATGGGTGCCGTGTTTTTCCTTATCTACGTGACTATACCAAGCATAAGCTCGAGCCACGCAGTCTGCCGTGTATATTTATTGGTTATAGTTCTTCACATAAGGGTTTTCGTTGCTTGGATCCTATTACGAATCGGGTTTTTATATCCCGTCATGCTCGTTTCAATGAGTCGTTATTTCCATTTAAAGATTCAGCTGATAAAATGACTTCCCATCAATTATTTACTACTACCTTCTGTGAAGATATACCATATTCAAGCTCATCTCCTACTCCACGCCAAACACATGTTACTTCTTCTAATCCAACATCACCTAAAAGCCCATCACCTAAAAGCCCATCTATTTTTTGTCCTCTTTGCACCTCACCTCCTACCACTACAGCCCATAATAATCCTCTTCCTACCCAACCAAATGCCGAAATTACTTCAGCCACTACTCCACTTCATAACCAACCAAATATTGACAACCTTGGTCCACAACCGATTCAACCCATTACCGAAAACCCTCAGCCCAATGCCGACACCATTTCAGCCCATGCTGAACCCAGTTCCTCCGCCAATCTCGAACCCGCTATTACACCCGAACCAGTTACCACACCCACAGTACCCGATACCGATGCATCTCTTGCTAATTCTCATCCTATGACGACTCGAGCAAAGGCGGGAATTTTTAAACCAAAGTATCAGGCTGACTTTACTGCTTTAAATTCCTATGCATTACATGTGGCCTTGTCAACCACTACCGAGCCTCGTGGTTTTAAGTCTGCTGCCAAAGATCCTAAATGGATGGCAGCCATGGTGGAAGAAATCAAGGCACTTCACCAAAATAACACGTGGACATTGGTTCCGCGACCATCATCTATGAATGTTGTCGGTTCAAAATGGGTATTTCGTACTAAATATCATTCTGATGGGTCTATTGATCGGTATAAAGCACGTTTAGTTGCCCAAGGTTTTACTCAAATACCGGGGTTGGATTACTCTCATACTTTTAGTCCGGTGGTAAAGGCATCTACCATTCGCATCGTCTTGTCTCTCGCGGTGCTTAACAAATGGACTTTACATCAGCTAGATGTCAAAAATGCCTTTTTAAATGGTGATTTGAATGAAACCGTCTTCATGGAGCAACCACCCGGATTTGTGAGCTCAAGTTATCCAAATTATGTTTGCAAATTATCTAAGGCGCTCTATGGTCTCAAACAAGCCCCTCGCGCTTGGTTTCAGCGTTTGAGTACGTTTCTTCTATCCTATGGGTTTACTTGCAGTCGTGCCGACACATCTCTTTTCATTCTTCGTAGAGATGCTCACATCATGTATCTTCTTGTCTACGTGGACGATCTTATCCTTACCGGAAATGATCAACCCATTATTCAGTCCTTTATTTCTCGACTTGATCGAGAGTTCGCTATCAAGGATCTTGGCACTCTTAACTACTTCCTGGGTTTAGAAGTTGTTCACACGAACACTGGCTTGTTCCTTACACAAGCTAAGTATGCTAAAGACATTCTTCTTCGGGCACAGTTGTATGATTCTAAACCAGTACATACTCCTCTGGCCCCGCATGAATCATTTTCTGCTATAGGCGTGCCGTTTTCTGATCCTACTTTATATCGTTCGTTAGTCGGAGCTTTGCAATATTTAACCATCACCAGACCAGACCTCTCATATGCGGTCAATCAACTCTCTCAGTTTCTCCATAGCCCAACCGTCGATCACTTTCGAGCAGTGAAACGTCTCTTAAGGTATGTCAAAGGCACAATTTCCTTTGGTCTCACCTATAGCTGTTCACACCCACCCGACATCATTGGTTACTCTGATGCCGATTGGGCACGTTGTCTTGACACGCGACGCTCCACGTATGGCTACTCGATTTTTCTTGGTGGTAATCTTGTATCATGGAGTGCCAAGAAACAACCCACTGTTTCTCGATCGAGCTGCGAATCTGAATATCGGGCTATGGCAAACACGGCGGCCGAACTTGTTTGGATTACTCATCTCTTACGAGAGTTGCATGCCCTACCACCTGATCGTCCAACGTTACTCTGTGATAATAAGAGTGCTTTATTCATGACCCAGAATCCTGTTTCTCACAAACGTGCTAAGCACATTGACTTGGACTATCATTTCATTCGTGAGCTTGTCAACTCGGGTAAACTTTATACCAAGTTTGTACCAACCAATCTTCAGGTGGCAGATATTTTTACAAAGAGTCTTCCGCGCGCTCAATTTGACGTTTTTCGCAAAATGCTCCGCCTTGGTCCGCCACCATTCCGATTGAAGGGGGGTATTAGCGGAAATAATTCGTAAATATTTTGTATTTATTGTGATTATCATATTTCCTTGTATTCGGTTATTTACTCTCCATATTTGGAGAGATCTTTGTAATTCTTTTATTATAAATGATAAACCTCAATACCTCTAAGAACATAGAGGTTGATTTATTTACATTTTTTTGAATAAAAGTTACCTTTAGCGACAACTTGGTGCCGCTAAAGTTTTATCAGGTTTTTAAACAGATATTATTTGGCGACGACCGCTTGGCGCTAGCGGTTTGTCAGTATTTTAAAAGACGCCTTTTAGCGACGACTGGTCGTCGAGAAAGTTATTTTTAATTATAGTTTTGAATTATTTTTTAATTCATTTTTATTTCCAACGACGTTAGTGACGACCTGTCGTCGTTGTATGGTATTCTGTCCTGACAATGTTTCCCGATGACCTTTTTGACCTTTAGCGACGCAGCTGTGACCAAACTATTTCGACGACATGCCGTTGGGATAGGATGTTTGACGACAAGTCGTCGGGAAAAGTCGACTTATCAGAGAAGTTTTCTTGTAGTGTCTATGGATTTATTTTAACAAATGAGGATAATATACTTTTAGAAACGGTACTAAAAAGAAAATAAAATTATAATAAAAAGTTTTGACTAAAGTCTCGAGGTACGAAAATTTTAAGCAAATTAAGGTACGAAGCTTAAAACATAAAGCAAACTTATAGACGGTGACCTATCCTTTTATTTAACTCAAAACAAGCATTTTATTTATCTTTTTATATTTGTTTATTTTATATAAGAAACGAAGTAATGACACTTTATTATTTGTGTATCTAAATTTTTCAGGTTTCTATCTAATTTTTTCAACTTTTAAATACCTAAAGATAAATTTTGTGATGATTATAGTTATTATTATTTTATAGAAGACTATGTATGAAATGAACCAAACTAAATCGGAAACATTCTTTGCATTGTTTTCAACGTTCACTACTTGGTCCTCTTTATAGAAGACGATGTATGAAATGAACCATGACTTACAGAAATTAAATCGGAAACATTCTTTGCATTGTTTTAAACGTTCACAACTTGGTCCTCTTTATTTTGAGACAATTTAATAAATCAACATTTATGTTATACTTAAACTGCACTTTATACATTTTACTATAAAATCAGCAAAAGCCAACCTTTATGTTCATGTTTTGTAACATTTTATAAACTTTACAACTAACGTCGTCCAAAAACTCAATTAAGTTACCTAACATGCTTTGCATGTGAGGGTACTATGCAATAGCGGATCTAGACAAAATATTCAGGGGTATCCCAAAAAACTTTTTTTTACCGTACATCAAAAGCAGTGATTGAACCATAACTTTTCCGTTGGAATGTCATAATAGAATATCTTTTACATATTCTAGTGACACAAATCATATGAATTTATGAAGGTCACATATCTTAAAACCATTATAAACTTGTTTAGTTTTCAATATGTGTAAAGATGTTTTTTCTCATGTCTTTATAATTTTCTTACTGCCATCAGATATATTAACCATATAATCATTAATTTGTTTGCATCATCCCGAATCTCATCTTCTAAAAGTTTTATTGTCAGTTAAATTATTATTGTTAATATGGAGCTAGTTTATTTAATAGAGATTCATCCTAAGGGAAGGTACGAGGTTTAAATATGGGTAAGAAGATATAGTTTAGGATTATTACAGTAAAAGAAGTAAGATTTGCTGTTAAAAAAATTTAAATTATTATTATATTAATTAACTAGTATTAAGACATGAAATATCCAACATTTGGTTTAGCTTTTTAGTATTAATAATATAATATACATTAAATTGTGGCAAATTGGAAAATAATAATCCCATTTATCTGAATTTGGCCAATAATAATCCCAAGTCAGGAATTAGCTGCTAATAATCCGATCTCGTCCAAATATTTTGTAAAATACTCCACTGTTAAATCTAGCTAACGTCATTATAAAAAATGGTGACGTGGCTGCCACATGTTAAATGACTCAAATGAGATAATATATTTACAATGACATGGTGCCAATCCAAAGAGTTTATCTCGATCATTCCAACTTCCATTAGACCAATAATCTACAGATCTATTCTACTTGACTAGATACTGTCTTTCATTTTGGTCAATCTCTAAAGAAAAGAGTCCCACTCGCAGATCTTCTACACTTCTCCATGAAGTAAGAACCTGGCTTGTGTTTTTACGCTTGTCGTATCCCGAAAGTATGGGTTGGATGATCAAAACTTTGTCAAATTGGTAGGTTTGAACCTGATCCATATCTTAAAACTAAATTACCATCATCAAGAAGAGTTGCGGATACCGGTGTAGCAGTAGAATTCATGTTTCTTGACCAAACAAGGGAGTTTGACTTATTTAAAAGCACCAAGTTACAATCTATGATTTTCAATTTAGAAGTGAAACTATTAGAGATGGGTGTATCTCTATTTGGATGGGTGTATCTCTATTTGCTACCCAGACTACTGTTTCAATGGTAATTATGGTCTTGTTGTACCAAATTCCTATGTAATAGTTGGAAGAA
Organism: Helianthus annuus; assembly: GCF_002127325.2. Classification (NCBI taxonomy): domain Eukaryota; kingdom Viridiplantae; phylum Streptophyta; class Magnoliopsida; order Asterales; family Asteraceae; genus Helianthus; species Helianthus annuus. Next base: position 36,105,770 of record NC_035438.2, read on the forward strand.
TTACCTGGTCTAAAGAAACCCATTTAAAAATTTCCAGCAAGAGAGACAAGTATCTGATTTCCCGACACAGATTGATTTACAACCAAAGTATCGCCTGCAGATGAGATTTCAGGATTAAGAAAGACATAGAAAAACAACTGAAAAGCTATTAAATTAAGGCAAATTGCAAAACAACTGAAAAGCTATTAAATGGATTGTTGACATGGATTAGGGTTCATGTTGGTGTGTTTTGTTCGTCTGGTGTTTTAAGATGGGGTCAATGCACTTTTTATACTCGGTCAACAAAACCAATAAAAGATTTAAAATAATCCATGCCATTTAAAAAAATCCATTTCATTTGAGTCATTTAACATGTGGCAGCCACGTCACCATTTTTTATAACAACGTTACCTAGATTTAACTATGGAGTATTTTACAAAAAAATTGGACGAGGTCGAATTATTAGCGGCTAATTTCTGACTTGGGATTATTATTGGCTAAATTCAGATAGGTAAGATTATTATTTTCCAATTTTCCTTAAATTGTAGATATATACAAAAATCTTAGGACTTATGGTATTATACATACTATAAACTAATAGACAATTAAAATTCATTCTAAAATAATTAAAAAAAATCAATAACTAAAGCTTACAAAAATATGAAACTATGTAAAAATCTTGGAATTGTAAAGAGAAGGTAATTAGCTGTGTTATCAGCATTGATTAGATGATAACTGCATTAAAATTAATTGGCAAATTGGCCTGTAATAATCCCACCTAGACCTTATTGGCCATTAATAATCCCACCTCAGAATATTTCCCCCCACCAGTCCCACCTTTCACCTATTTTTCCTACAATGGTCCCCCGTTAAAAAGATTAACGGAGTTAAACTTTTTTCCAAACTACAAACAGATTTTTTAGGGCTTTTGGTTAGAATGACGATACGAGTCCATTGATGTAAAACTTGCCTCGAAACGGTGCTCCAAACGATGAAAACGGCGCTTCAATTCATGTGTTTAAATTTCCAATTAACCAAAATCAAGTCACTTGGAGCACCATTTCGAAGTAAGTTTTACATCAATGGACTCGTATCATCATTCTGATCAAAAACCCTAAAAAATCTGTTTGTAATTTGGAAAAAAAGCTTAACTCCGTTAAGTTTTTTTAACGGGGGACCATTGTAGGAAAAATAGGTGAAAGGTGAGACTGGTGGGGGGAATATTCTGAGGTGAGATTATTAATGGCCAATTAGATCTAGGTGGGATTATTACAGGCCAATTCCCCAAATTAATTAAATGTATTTAAAGTATTGTCTGCTTTCTTCTTCTTCCTCTCAAAAGAAAACAAAACCCTTTCTTTTAAAAATTGTAGAAAGCATATCTACGATAAGACTTGATTTATCTTGTTTATTCTTCTTCATTTTTCTTTTAGGGGTATCCTACTTTTTGCTAAGGGGCATCCAATACATAAAATGAAGATTTTTTTTTTACTTTTTTTACACTTCGCCAAGATAGTTGAGGTGTATCCCGTGCAACCACTAACCCCCACATAGATCCGCCCCTGGTACTATGGTCTTTTTTTAACATAAAGGTTGATTTGTGCAAAAAGATTATTTATAACATGAAGGTTAATTTGTGCAAAATGTTATTATAGATTAAGAATCCTGTAAAAAGGGTTAATGGTGTGGGAAGTGTAGGAAATAATATGTTGTTGACGTGTGTCCTTCAATTTAATTAATTAAAAAGGGCAATAATGTAATTTACTTCAAAGTATAATTAATTGATAAAATAATCTTTGTAACCTAAAATTCTGGATTTACAGGTAACCGGAAATCAGATTGCACCTCAAAAAACCTAGATTTAGAAATAAAACATAAAGAATAATTGCTTGGACTTGCATATAAAATTTGATTATTGTGACTTTAGATAATCAGTTTCAAAAAAGCAAATGTTTTTTTTTTTTTTTTTGACAAATTGACCGAAAACTCTTGAAGTCTTTTTAATTATGAAATCATAACCTCCACTTTTTTTCGAATAAAAAGACTTTTATAACTACCAAAACAGAAAAAAACAGCCCCACCACTTCTATCGCTTGCTAACAGAAAGGAGGGGGAAAACAAAACAAAACAACTACTAACTATTACCTCTCCAAATTACTAACTGCAAAAGAGCTCTAGTTCCAATGAAATGTCATTTAACTTTGATCTCTTAATCACCTACCGAAAAGATGTTTCTTTAATATCCTGTTAGTGCACCTACGTCTGCTGACTACGTCTTCCATCGAGTCTTGAAGCTGAACAGATCAGATGTGGCACGGAATCCTAGAAATAGTGATTTGTATAGGATTGTTTATGTTTACATGATCTAGGACCGCTTTTGTGTCATATCTAGTCTAGGACCGCTTTTGTGTACACTTCTAGGACCACTCTTTTGTCATGATCATGGACCCCTTTTATGACATGATCTTGGACCCCTTTTACGGCAAGTTGGTGAACCACTCATACGGACATGCCGTATAAGCGGTTCCAGAACTATATAAATAGGTCATAAGAGTGGTTCCAAAGATAATAGTTCAAGACACATAGTTAGAGGTGAATTGTTCCGGTAAGCCACGAAGTGCTGCCGAAGTGCTGTAAAACGTTGTAATCGAGTTCAATAGCAATACAATAGCAAGATTAAAGTGAATTCAGCGTCAAGTGCACCGAATTATTAGTTTCCGCCTCTTAATTCGGATACAAACTTCTCTGAACGACTCAAACAGGTCGGTATTCGATCCTACAAGTGGTATCAGAGCTCAGGAGGAGGAGTTTCATTGAAATTTGCTGGATTTCGTCACATTTTCTTCTTCTACACCTTCTTTCTTGCATCAGACCAAGATTTCACGGTCCGTTTTGGCTAATTTTTGGATATGTGGTGCGCCTATACCTGATCTAAAACCCTACCAAGTTTCAGCTCGAAACTCCAAGTCGTTTAGGAGTAATCGCAGATTTTCGGTTCGGTTTTTCGTCAAAAAGGTGTGGGTCGCTTATTCGAACAGATATGAACCGCTCAAAATTAGTTGTGTTGAATCGCTTTTCTGAACTGGTTTAGACCGCTTATTGGACCTTGCATGAACCGCTTATTTGACACTGGTGAACCGCTTATTTGTTTAATATGTGAACCGCTCATTGGATATTCATGAACCGCTTATGTGATCAACTTCTGAATCGCTTATAAGTCAAGTGTGGCTCGCTTATTGAACACGTTAGGACTGCTCAAAAAACAACATGAACCGCTCAAAGTGATTGCATGCCGTCCAAATGTTATCATGATATAATATTCACATTAATGAACCGTCCAAAAGGCCCAATAACAGCCAACATGTTTTGTCAGCCCATCATGTGCACCGCCCTTTTACCTAGTTAACATCAACAAGTTGCCGCCCATTCACCCAATTAAAAATTCAGCCCACTACATTTTATATCATATTGCCGCCCACTATTTTTTGATTGGGTCTAGGTTCTGGTATCACCATTTTTTAAAAACAGTTTGTTGGTAAATGTACAAGATTCACCGCCCAATTAATTTTTACCCAATCAAAGGAAATTAATATGTCAGTCAAGTGGAACTCTCGGCCCAAGAAGCAATACTTGTCGGCATAGTGGATCTCAAGGCCCAATAGTCATTCATCAAATATATTAAGTTGTCGGAATTTGGGATTAATTGGGACATCATTAAAGGTTCAGTTTATTTGAAAGTCCGTCAGTTTGCACGAAAAAGGGTCAAGTCATTTGTATTTGATCCGAGTCATAGCTTTCCGCTCAGTGTTTACGAATCAGTTCGCTCGAGCAGACATTGTATTTGATTATTGAAATTTGAAAATTGTTGTGAATTTGTGGACATTTGAAAGATGGATACTGATTTTTATAATGCTTTTGCTACTCCGACCTCGATTACTCAGAGTGCTTTGATAGAAAATGAAACCGGAACGTCTCAGAAGCCACCGAAACTCATGGACATTGATGATTACAACGTGTGGTCAGAACGATTCGGAAATTGGGTTGAAGCTTATCATCTTGATGCATGGGAACACACCGAGGAACCATATATTAAACCAGTTAAAAATGGTGTGCAACTAACACTTCGAGAGTTGAGTACAGATGAGAAAAAGAAGTATCGAGATGAGAAATTAATGGTCAGTCTACTTCAGCAAGCGATAAAAGAAGATATCTTGATTTTGCTTCAACACGATGGAACTGCATATTCGATTTGGACAGAATTGGAAGCAAAGTTTAAAGTGTGTGTAGCTGAGCACAATGACGAGAAGTTGGCTGAAGGATTTATTTGGAATGATTTCTGTACAGATCAAGACTTTATGGCCAAAAATACTTCTCATGCTTTCTTTGCTAATGCTTATGATTTAAAATGTGCAGAAAGATGCAGAAAAGTCATGGAAGCTGCTGAAGAGAGACGAAGAAAGATTCAAGAGGAGGCTGAAGAGGAAGAGAGATTGAAGGAAGAAGCAAAAGCTGAAAAATTGAGAAGAGCTCATTTTTTAAATTCAGGCAGGACAGTGAAAGAAGTTCCTGAATTTGAAATTAAAGTGGATGCTGAACCGGTCATGGTCCAAGAAAAGTGCATGAATTGTGACTCGCTAATTAAGCAGAACAATGAGTTGTTGCACAATATTCATAAGCTGAAAGAATCATATGATACTATGAACAGAGAGATCAACAAATACACAGATTCTGGTGGTGAACAAGCTGAAGCTATGAATACTTTGAAGATAGCATATCTGAGACAGCTTGATACAGCGAACTATAACATAAAGAAATGTGCAGATCTCGAGCTTGAGTTGGCAACACAAAAGATAGAAACTGAGAAAGTTAAGAAATTACTAGATAGTTACTCATGTTCTACTTTTGTTGTTGACAGGATTTATCCAGTGGTGAAAGATTTGAAGACTTTTGAAGAAGTGAAGATATTTGAAGAAGAAAAATCCGTGACAAAAGATGAAGAAAAATTGAAGACTTCTGGTAAGAAACCGAGTGTATCTTACAACAGATGTCCGCCCCCAGTCGAAAATGGATATTCACCTCGAAATCCAAATTCAGAAAGAGTCAATCAAGCAATCAATTTGAAATGGGAGTCTGGGTCGTCGGATAACTTACCAGAAAGTATTGATGTCACATATACGTCATCAGACACTGATCATGAGTCAAAGTTGATAAAAAGTATGGTCGATCAGGTGTTAGACACAGATGACAATGAAGAATCAAAACCGAAGTCAAAACCCAAGTCAAAGTCTGGGTCCAATGCGTCAAAGCAAACAGTCAAAAAGGACAAACGGGTTTATGCTAAAGAATTTTTACTTTCGAAATCTAATTTGAATGATGAATCAGTCAAAGTGGCATATACTTTGAAAGGTTCTGACAAATTATATTCAGATGAAAGTTTTCCAATAAGAAGTGTCAGACTTGAAATGATTCAAAAGGTTTTCAAAATCACAGAAATTAATATTTCTGAAATAAAAGATTTTAATCTTAACGGAAAACCTAAACAATACACTTCAAGAGATCAACAGAGAATTAACAAGAAAATGGGTTACAATTGTGGTTATATTTTCCAAAAGAAACCAAACCATGATCGTAATTACAAAAAGAAAGGTCTTGGTTTTGTTCCACCGAAAAATTATAAAAATGAGAAAATATATAAACCAAAAAATATGTTTGTTGCAGGAAAAACTACAGAAGCTGAAAAAGAAAAATCATTCAGAAATCAGACAAATCAAGAATTCCTTGCTAAGAAGCAAGAGGGCATGAAGAAAGAAGACCCGAAAAAGGTTGAAAAGAGATCTTGTTATCAGTGTAAAGCTGTGGGTCATGTTGCGAAAGATTGTCCAAAGACATTTCGACCAAAACAAGAAGTCTCAATAAAAATGAAAGAAAAAGTTGTTGAGAAGACTGAACTGTCAACCCGGAAGTTCACAGGCTTTGAGAATTCGACTTATGAGAGAGGAGAATGTTCAAAGAGTGCTTCCAAAAGAATAGACATTTCTACAAATCAGAAATGGGTTGTAAAAGGTTTAGGTAACAAGTCTGGTGATGAATCTGATTCCATAAAATCAGAGGAGCCAAGTGTTGAGAAAAAGAAAGTTTCAAAAGTGGACGATGTGAATTTTCCGCCACTAAGTGCTAAAAATTACAAATCTAAAATCGGAAAAGTTGATATTTCAAATCAGTTTTATTCTGACAAGAAGAAAATTGATGTTGAAAAAACTTTCAACGGAAATGTAAAACGCATCTTTGGAAAAATGGTCAGTGGTAAGGCCCAAAGCATTCAGGATTTTTATGCTTCCAAAGGATGGGTTTACAGGTCGGTTGAAAGAAACAATGAAAACGATGAAGTTACACCCAAGGAAGGTCAGGCTTGGGTGGATATATTTTTTCAAGAATGAAAACCTGACTTGCCGGAGATCCCAAGATGGTATTGCGGATCATGAATCGGCATCTTTCTAAATCTGTTTGTGTAGTTGCAGGACTTGCCGGAACTCCCAGGTTTGTAAGCGAGGAGTAGGAATCGGCATCTTGAGAATTCAACCTAAAGATGGTAATTGGTTGAAAAACAGGTTTGAAGAGCTTGAATTGCTAAACTTACAAGTGGTTGTATGGTAGTAATTGGTGTAGATCTTACAAGTGATTAAATCAGGGTCATTAAATTGGACTTGATTTAATTATCATTCAAGAATTTGGTAAACAAAGTGATGATTTGAACCCCATTTTACAAAAGATAAAAACAACTAAACTTATTTTCCGGAAAAACCATTCTGATTAAAACAAACTTAAGTGTTTTGAAATCATTATGGGAAAATAGTTTGTTGTGAGGGGGAGTTCTGATTGTTTAAGCCAAACGGATGGAGAATTGAAGTGTTTTGATATCAGTTGTCATGTTCTGTACAGTTTGTTTTCAATTTTCTTTAGATGTATTTGAATTTTAGGGGGAGTAAGCATTTTTAGAAAATCCAAAAACATCAGAAAATTTGAAAAAGCCAAAAACATGATAAAATCAAAAATGAGTTTTATTGCATAAAAGAGGAAATGATAGTGCATCAGTGGACTATCACAACACGCTAAAGAATTGGAAAGTCAAAATGTGATAAACGATCTTACTGCGGATGTGTCAGTAGATTTTCGCACATTTAGTAAATTGAAACGAGATATAAACCTAAATCAAACTTGCTTGATTCGTGGGTAACTATTCTTGGATATATGGGTAACCCCTGAAATCTTGTTTGAAAGGTCCCGTATTCTGAGATACTAGGTCTTTATGCTCAGTGATATCTGGGGTATTATTCCGGGACTTCTGCTGTATGGAAATACTGACCTAGTCCCCGAATAATACTTTCTGCAAAAAGCTTTGAAATATAAGCGCCGCCCTCAGCAAACTGATTAAACAATAAAATTGGTAATCTTTGCTGTTGTAACAAAAGATCCTCTAAAGGGGACCCACCAAAAGTCGAAGCCGTCATCTCTCTGCGTATACGGAAGTATCGACCTGAGCTCTCACGGCCCTCGCACATTACCCCTTTACAGATATCATCTGTGGTATACTCACCTGTAAGACTGAATATTTGGGATCTGGATGCGGGAGTATATTCAAGTGGAGTGATACACAATTAAGTTTAAGTCTTTAAAACATTAATATCGTATCTCGAATCGATTGAAATTTGTGTTGAAAATTTAAGTGGACAAACATACTGACAATCTAGGTAAATTGTTTAGAACTTATCATGTAATCAAGCTTAACGGTGTTAGTGATATGTTTCATAACTGATATGATCCTCTTGCACAAACTCACAAAAATATTGTTTGTAAATATTTCATTTCTGCATTTATTTTCATTCAGAAAATTCAAAAAGATTTTCAGTGTGTTTTAGCATAAATTTTGAAAAATCAAAAATATTTTCGACAACTGGTGTTGAGATGTTGATTTTCGAAATTCAAAGTGCTAAACTTGAAGAACTGGTTTGGGAAGTGTTTGAGAGTTAAATGATGAAGTTGTTTTTGATAAAAATCATTAATGTTCTTGAATGCAAAATCATTATTGTTGATTGGTTATATATATAGTTTCTAAAATTGTTGAAAAGTTTATCTTTATAGAAACTTATGGTTGGGTAGAGATTGTGCAGGTGTTAAAGAGCCAGGTTTCGATCTAGAACCTGATGGGAGCCTGTTAAAGATCTCAGAACCAGTGAAAGATTGACTTTCAGACTACGATCCCAGCTGTGTGAGAGGGGGAGTCTGAAGACACCGAGTCAACATTCAAGAGAGAAGAGTTTGTTGATGATGGAGATAGAGAACCAGGATTCTTGGAACGACAAATATTTCAGAGGCAAATTGTCGACTGATGAAGATTGTAGATTGCAGACTGAATGAAGATATTGATGAAGACTCCGTCAACATCCGAGGGGGAGTTTGTTAGTGCACCTACGTCTGCTGACTACGTCTTCCATCGAGTCTTGAAGCTGAACAGATCAGATGTGGCACGGAATCCTAGAAATAGTGATTTGTATAGGATTGTTTATGTTTACATGATCTAGGACCGCTTTTGTGTCATATCTAGTCTAGGACCGCTTTTGTGTACACTTCTAGGACCACTCTTTTGTCATGATCATGGACCCCTTTTATGACATGATCTTGGACCCCTTTTACGGCAAGTTGGTGAACCACTCATACGGACATGCCGTATAAGCGGTTCCAGAACTATATAAATAGGTCATAAGAGTGGTTCCAAAGATAATAGTTCAAGACACATAGTTAGAGGTGAATTGTTCCGGTAAGCCACGAAGTGCTGCCGAAGTGCTGTAAAACGTTGTAATCGAGTTCAATAGCAATACAACAGCAAGATTAAAGTGAATTCAGCGTCAAGTGCACCGAATTATTAGTTTCCGCCTCTTAATTCGGATACAAACTTCTCTGAACGACTCAAACAGGTCGGTATTCGATCCTACAATCCTCCACCACTTTGGAGATAAATGAGTTTGCTGATCTAAATACCTTGTCGTTTGAGTGATTAACGAAATGCCATATATATAAGATTTGTTTACTGGAGTTTATTAACGATTTTTTTAAACGTCAAACTAATTTAGTAGTTTTCTGTTAGCGATATAAATTTGTCTAGTATTTTGTTTTTATAAACACATACTTACATCTACATAAAAATACCTTTTAGTTTGAGTAGTTTTAAAACATCCGTTATAATCATAAAAATATTCCGGACATTACAATAACTTTATTTTAAAAGAATTTGTGTTTTATTTTATACTTTATATAAAAAGTAATTTATCTTGTCATTATTATTTACTTTATAAAATATTAAAATCAAAATTTTTATAAAATAAATTTAAAACTAATATATATATATATATATATATATATATATATATATATATATATATATATATATATATATATATGGTCAGGATTTAGAGAAAACGATGAAAAGTGTGAGAACGGTGAGAACGCTTATGGGTCGCCCGATCAAAAAAATCCATGGACTAGATTGCGCGATGGCTTTTTTGTAAATAACATCAATTTTATTATGTGGGACCCGCTTCATTAAGGGTAAAAGGGTCTTTTACCGCTCATATTCAAAACGCCATCAAATGATAAAACGCCATACAAAAAAAAAGAGAAAAATAAAACGCCATTAAAAACAAAACGCCAAAAATTAGTAATAAAATGCGTTGAATATTACAGGAAGATGAAACAACACAGTAACTGAATTTCAGTTATTAACATTTATTAGAAGAAATTCTCTTCTAAATTACGCGCCAAAAACATCATTATATAAACAAGGTAAAACATAGCTTCCATAATCACTTCAATCTATCCATTTTCTGCAAAAAACATTTTTAACCAAAAACGCCAACTTAACCAAAACGCCAAAAATGGCAACAATTGTTTCGTGGAGATACACTCTGGGAATCAGGCGATACGTCTCCTTTTTGACAACAGAAGGAGGGTGTATGTTAAGATGGTCAGGGCAATTCTGAAGATGAAAGAAGAGATACATAGGCGAATCTTATCCATTGGAATCGCTCTAGACAACGAATGCCATGAAACGCATATGCTTATGAAAGCATTAACCAGCAAATTTGGACCAATCAAAGCAGATGTGAAGCCGGACCCTGTCATGACATCATGGCGTTTTGATGATGAAACAGACATGGTGACGGTTACATACGACATCGGAGAGCAGGAAGTCTACTGGCTAGAGAACATCATGACAAAACAGCGTCTGGGTTTCATGGAAGAATTGCATAATGCCACTTGTACCAACACATAAATAGACTCTAAATTGGAGTTAATGCAAAACATATTCAGGTGGAGGCTTCAGAATCTTTAGGAACAAGAAGCTGATGAAGGTGAAGGTGATGACATGGATGAAGATCCAGATGAAGACTCCGAGGAGGAAGAAGATGACGCAAGTGATGGATACTTTTCGAATAAAATACCTTCTGACGAAGGCTTTTAATTTTTTTTCCTCTTTTTTTTTCTTCTATGTAATCTTCTTTTTTTTTAAGATAATTAAATGATATATTTCTATCTTTATTAGCAAAACGCCAAAAAAATACTAAAAATGGTTAACTCTTACAAAACGCCAAAAATAACAAAAAATATTTTTCCTGCTTAATATTTTATTTACTCCGTTATTGTATTTTGTCATCTTGGTCTGCAGAACGCCATTTAAAAAAACGCCAAACTTAGAAGATGGGACGTCTATAATCTATAAAACTGATAAAAGCTGATCAACACAGTAAATACAAAACCAGTAACTAAAAAGATGGTTACTTTATTACTATCATTTATTACAATAAAAAGTCTCGCCTAAACTACGCGCCAAAAAACTCCTATAAGAGAGGAGTCCATACACAATGAAATTAATCCCACCCACAAAACACAAACGCCATATCCTCTAGAAACCACTCACTTTTAAACACCACAGATGGCAAAGCTTTCACTGAAATGGATCCTTCTTCTGAGGGGGTTAACTCAATAATATTTTGCTGAGATGAACAAATATTCAAGAAAAAGAGACTGATGACAGTGATATGCCATCATGTGAGCTTTGTTCTTGATGATTATAGGCATGGAATAAAGAGAACAACACAAGTGTAAAATGCTATTTTGGACTCCATTATTACAAATAGCATCAAGCAAGAGTTGAACTTTAATGACATGCCACCAAACAAGAATATCACACCAAAAAACAGGTTGCCACTAAGCAGCTTCTTCTGAAAAAGACGGGGTTTACGAAGGAAAGTTGGCATCTAGCTAAAGTATTCAAAAAAGGTTCAAAACGCCAAAAACAAATTCAAGAAGGAAGAGGCTGATGACAGTGAAGATTCAGAAGAAAAATTAGACTACCATTTTTTATTATTTTTGTTTTCATTTTATATTGTTTTGATATCAAGTTATATGTTGTTTTGTTATCTAATTCTCTGTAAATAAAATACATTATTATATAAAACGCCAAAAACTACAAACACCAAAACGCTAGTAGTATGAAAACTGGGAGAACAGCTGCTGGCAAAGCACCTTGTAAAGGGTATTAAACGCCAAAAAATTCACTAAACGCCAAAAAAAATTGGTCTTATTGTAATCTTATGCAAATATTAATGACTCGTAGTGAATTATTATACAAAACTCCACAAACGCCAAAAAATTAACCAGAAAACGCTATAACGCCAAAAAATTATATATGTGACACAAAACAATTAATTCAACGCCAAAAAGTTTAATAAATACAATTAAAACCAAAAAAAAACTTAGACGCCAGAAAATATTATACCGCGTTGGGAAAATAAAAGAAGAATAAAAAGACAAAAAAGCCCCTCCGCCATTCTCTATGCCGCGGGACACGTGTTGGGCCAGGATGCGTTCTCACCGTTCACACACTTTTGAGCGTTTTCTCCTGATCCCGTTTATATATATATAGGGGATGGATCATGAGAAAACTAGTTTAAATGAGAAAACCAAAAAACTAAGTAAAAAAGCCTAAAAAACATACCAATTTTTTTTTATAAAAAATCGCTATTTTTTATGTATGGAAAAAAATTTTCAAAAAAAAAATTGTTGTATTGCACATGTGCACTAATACGGATATAATGCACATGTGTAGTACACATATAATGCACATGTGCAGTATAACATTTTTTTTTGAAATTTTTTTTATATATAAAAAGTAGCAATTTTTTTTTATAAAAATTAAAAAAAATAATTTTTTTTGGTATGTTTTTTAGCTTTTTTAAGTTTTTTTTGAATTGTTTCATTCTCTACGACACCTTGTGGCGTCGGTATAACTTGCAGCTTGTGCTGATCACGATCGAGCGTCTCATGCAAACTATTACATTTGAGCTTGTTGATTCTAAGTTCATCCAGTGGATGTTATTGCTTCTAGAACTCACTTACATATTGTGAACGTTCAGATGGAATTCGATTGGTCGAAGTTCCTGTTCATTGTTGGATCCCTGTTAACTTAGTCACACTAGTGACTGTTTCTATACGTTTTGTTTCCTTTGACGTCAGTTTCTGAAAACACATTTCTTTTAAACCGTAGGGTTCTTATTGTTGAGGAATGTCCTTGAATTCACATGATTCGAATAAGTCTTGATCCGATTTCGTGGTCATCCACTTTGATACTATTCGTATTTACCTACACACAACGTAACTCTAAGGAGTTAACGTAGTCTAAATTTCGAGGATGAAATTTCATTAACAGGGGGAGAATGTGACAACCAGTGATTTACGGCTCTTAATTACGTGATTAACAGGTGATTAACGCGAAAATAAATGGTGTTTAAGACGTAGATTAACTCATTTAGGCCTTGGAGTGCCTAGGAACGTCTATACGACTTTACAGGGCGAGAACGGTGGTTTACGGAAGAATCTGCTGAATATTAAGCGAAAACGAACTGGTACCTTACGACATACTGACAACGCCACTATTATACGCCTTTTAATTTTAAAAATTTTATTCTATGGAGTTTGGGTTACGATATCGGGTCTCGTAGAAATTACGGGCCACTTACACATGAGATGGGCTTGTGAGCCCTGAGCCTAAACCCAAAACCCACAAGCCTAAACCTGCACATATTATATTAGACCCTTTTCCTTAAAAATCTTACCAATGTCTTATAAAATCTTACAAAATCTATACAAATCTCTACAACAGATTAAACAGATTGTGTCTCAAAAGATGAAACCACAAAATCTTACAAGATCCACACAAAATCTGTTGAGAGATCTCAACATCTCTATATAAGACCTTATGCCTTTTATTTCTCATTCAAAAACAAACACACACATATATATGAAGAAACCCTCATCTCCTTCATAATTTCTTTACATACACAGAGAATATGAACCATAAACCAAACTCATAAACAAGAACACCTCTCAATCCCTCAAACCTCTTGCTCTCGGTCTCCCCTTCCCTGTCCGGTGAAACAACCAGCCAGTGCCGGTTAACCAACGACCGACGGCCACACCCACCCCCCCCTCTCACCACCGGTACACCCCCCATCCCCACCTGTTTCTGTTCCGGCAAGAGACCTCCAAATCGCATTCCTGTACACAACTTGCAGATTTAGAGAGATAGATCGAGAAACAGAGGAGACGCGGTTCAATCGAGAAGGAGAAAGAGATATGGAGGACAGAGATGGGGTGACGCCGCCGCTCACGGCGGCGACAGTAGGAACGGCGGCGACGGAGCCAGGCGGCGACAATGGTGATCGGAGACTCGGACCGGTGGTTTGTGTCTCGGACCAGTGGTTTGTGTCTCGATCCAGCGGCCTTTGGCTTTATCCGACAAGTTCACCGGTTTGCTGAAGATGACGATGATTTCCGGCATGAATCCGAAGGCGACGGTGGTGGTTCGGCTCGACGGCAGGAGGTCCGGTGAGTCTTCTTATATCTGCTTTAGGCATTCAAGTTCGTTCGTTCTTCGGGTGATGTTGTTAGTTTGATTCGGGTTATGTATGGCTCATGATTCGGTTCGGTCCAACTCCAGATTCGAGTTCGGGTTACACAGGAAGCAGGCGAGTCAACCCGGGTCAGTCGAGTCAACTCGGTTAAATCGAGTTAACTCGGTTCGGGTCCAGGTCAAACAGTCAACAGCAGGTCAAGTGGTCAACGGCTCGGTCAATGGGACAGACGGTTCGGGTCAGCTTATGAAGCGGGTTAGGTCGACTCGGTCAAACCTGGTCAACTCGCTGAGTCAACTCGGTCAACTCAGCCGGTCAACTCAGTTGACCCGGTCAACTCAGTCAACCTCGTCTGCGTTCGACACAAGATGTTAAAAGTTTAAGTCGCGATTATTTTCGTTAACTATTCATTATTTTAATAATATGTGATAACAAGCTCGAACCAACATGATTATAGTTTACATTTTATGAAATTTTTGGCAAATTGATATATTGGTAATTGAATCTTGGATTGAGTTTTGTGTTGTCGGGGCGTCCAAAAACAGAGGAAACTCTGCCCGTTTTTCGAGAAAATCCGTAAAACTAACATGATTTTATTTTAAGACGAAGGCTATCAAACTCAAACGGCTATTATAAAAACAAAACACAAGTGTATAATACTTTCTACGACAAGATACAACTTACGAAAACGGCGATTCGGAAATAGTTTACAACCATAAATATAGTTATTTTAAACATCGAGATTTCGATAATTCTTTTATAAAGATAAACATAGTTTACATTTATTTCAAATTTTCGAACAACACGAAATCGTTTTATAAAGATAAATATAGATTATATTTATTTCGAACATCAAACAAAACGAAGGTTCTTTTGTAAACTTGAATATAGTTACTGTATTTCTTTCAAACAATCAAATGACACGACGATTGTTTTAATAAAATGAATATAGTTTATATATTTATTTGATATATTAAACGACACGAATTCTTTTATAAAACAGGTGTAGTTTATCTATTTATTCCAAATGTTTAACAACTCGATAATACTTTGGTAAAATAAATATAACTTTTATATTTATTACAAAGCGTCAAAACGGCACATTATATAACATACATTTCAACGTACGAGTTTGTTATATGCTACTTTCATATAAACATTTGTTACATAAACGTACGACTTCTCGGGACGACAAGCGATCTTAACGATATATTTATATATTTTGATATAAATATTTATTTATTTTTAAATACCTCGAGAATCAAGTCTTTTCAAGACTCATTAGTTATTATTGACGATGAACGATACTTATCAGATATGACCTAATCGTTTCCATTAACTTAACAACTTACTGTTGAATCGTTCGGTTAACGATTCGGTAAAGCTCGATGATACGTAGTTTAGTTACTGTGTTTATTTAGAAACTTATAAGATATTTCGTGTTAGGAATGTTGTAGAATGCACGCTAGCGAGTCTCGTCTTGGAAACGACATACGAAGTCGTAATTAGACTAGCATCGCTCAAGGCAATTCAGGTGAGTTCATAACCCCCACTTTTTACGGTTTTACATTTTTATAAATGTTTCCGGGGGTGGAAAGACATGCAAGTTTTGCAAAAGTAAAGAATTTTTTTCGATGAACGAAAACTCATATTTCTAAATCATGTTACGGATGGATTTCAAGGAACTCAAATGGTTGACGAACAATTTATACCGAATATACCGGTTTTACAAAACAAATACGTATTATCGAAATATGAATGATTTTCATGATTAGGGATGGGATCATCCTAGTTATAATAATGGGACTGGGTTGGTTTGCGTTTGAAGAACGGGACACCTAGTGAGTTATGTCCCCCTTTTCTTTAAACTGTTTTGTTTATTAACTTCGGGGGTGAAATACATGTTACAAAAGGATTACATATATAATTGGTATGGTTAGCCTAGGAAAGAACCATAGATCATATGAATGGGTAGGCGGATACTTGGGACCATTAATCCTCGTATCAGGACCGAGGGGCATGAGTGATAGATCTATTTGGGTGTAACGAGCCCACACCCATGAGGACCAGGGTGGCCCATAGGGTGACTATGTCTTCCAGCCGGAAGCCCGGTGGAACTTTGCTAGGTTTGAGTCTTCCTACACCGTCACACATATCAGTGGCCTTGCAAACCATTGGTGATCTTTTCCTTGTTTGCTTTCATACCAGGATTTACAAACATACATACATACACCATTCACAAAGGTTTTATACAAATTCAAAGCATAGGATTATGCGGGCGTGAAGTCAAAGTCAGGGTGGGCATTGACGGTTATACAAACTTTACAAATACAAGAGTTTACAAATACATGGTTCTACGAACATAATGCGTTACAAATACAAAGTTTCCATATAACTTGACAAGAAAATGATTTTTAAATTCGTTTTCTCAATAACATTTCACAAACCGGTTATTCAAAAGATTATTTCAAATCTTTTACAAACAAACTATGAAATCGCTCAACTTTATGTTGACTTTTTCGCATGTTTTTTTCTCAGGTTGCATTTCTAAGACAAGGCACGGTCGGAATAGGAGAACCATTGGAGATACGAGTACTTAGTGGCGTTCAATTTCTAGAAGTCTTAGATTATATTTGCTTCCGCTGTGCAATGAAGATACCAGTCCAGTCACACCGATGCTCTGATATTTCGGGGTATGACATATGGCGATACCGAAAATGCTGAATTCGTTATTTAGGATGTTTATTTTGGGTTTTTCATCAGAGGGTTACGGTTGAGGGATGGGTTTTATTTGATTTGAAGGTGTTTTCATGTTATTAGATTGTAACGAGATTGAAGATAAGATGTTTCATGTTTTATTTGGTGATTTTAACATATCGCATGTGCTGTTTTTAACATATCGCAGGTATTAAAGATTGGATCATAAGAATAATTTCACATGTTTAAGTTGGACATTTCGCACACAATAAAGCATTAAGATGTAATTTCGCACACAATAAAGTATTAAGATGTAATTTCACATGTTTGAGTTGGACATTTCGCACACTATAAAGTCTTTAACATGTTGAGCTCAATATCTCGCACGCTTTAAAAGTAATGATATGTAATTTCGCACAGTGTGTTTTATAATTCAGTTCAATAATTCATATCAAATTATTCAGTTCAATAATTGTAACAACTGTCACTAAAATCCATAATTAGGATGGTAATTAGCTATTAAGGAAACCCTAATTAAGAAACCCAAGTAATTATGCACTAACCCTAAAATTTCCAGAACAATCAGAATCAGGATCAGGGCCCCTAAAACTCAGGGGGGGATAAACCCTAGCCAACGATTATCCTCATAACTCTGTGTAAAATTCGAAATTAACGAAACTGTCAACACAGCAAGCCTAGTTACACACGTAGCTACCCTATGAACATAGGTTACCACTCGCGTAGCGCGACGGTGTCAAAGTTCGGGTATAAATAGAGGGGGTTGGGACTTGAATTCTGTCTTTGGAACGACGTAAAATTGAGTTACGTAGAGCGAATTATCACAGAAACGGTCCAACACACACACACTAATCACGAGGTGTTGCCGCGGAACAGGGTAATTACTCGATCGCTATTACGATTCAGTTTCCGGAATCAATACATTCAAAGAATGTCTAAGTGCCGTCCACATTGGGCTATGCTTTGTCGTTTGTCGGTTAACCGATAAATGAGTTAAAGCATTGTACTTTGTCGTTTGTCGATAATTCGATAAATGAGTTGAAGTACTATACTTTGTCGTTTGTCATTTTGATAAATGAGTTGAAGTATTGCACTTGGTCATTCATTGTGAGAAATTGATCTCGGAAGTTATCGTAACTGCTGTATTGATCACTAATCCTGTTTTGTGTGCATTATTGTTAAATTAGAAATAATCAAGGCTAATCAGTAGGCTTATACACTGCTCGTTAAATCTGCAATGTGAGTCATTCTCTTTTTATCAATTGTTTTACAATACTCCAAATTATTTTCAAAGTGTTATAATTACAGGGACTAAGTCGTGGATATCTTGATTTATTGGTTAGTGGGGTATTGTGCACATTACTATTTCTCCCAGTTAGGTTCATTGACCTACTAGGGAGAAACGTCACTATTAAAGTTCATTGACCTAATAGTGGTATGACCATTGTCACCATTGTGACAGAACGCCAGATAAAAATAAGATATGAACCATTGTAATCGCTCTTATGCTGTAATTTATAACTATGGGTCATTTCCTAAAAACTGAATGAACTCACTCAGTATTTCCCCGCTGACAAAACCTTTTTCAAACATGTTTCAGGTAATCTGTTGTGAGCAAAGAAAAGTGCCAGAAAGCACTACCAGCTTAGAAAAGTGGCTCAGTGTAAATAAATAAAGAAACATGTTTTAAAAATAAAGATTTCCATGGAAATCACATTATTGTAAATTACTGGGTTTTATCCCTAAATTAT
The DNA here is from genome assembly GCF_002127325.2 of Helianthus annuus. Classification (NCBI taxonomy): domain Eukaryota; kingdom Viridiplantae; phylum Streptophyta; class Magnoliopsida; order Asterales; family Asteraceae; genus Helianthus; species Helianthus annuus. Next base: position 36,124,182 of record NC_035438.2, read on the forward strand.
GTAATGAGCAGTTTTAATACTAAAGATCCTGTTTTAAAAGACTTCCGCTGTCGCCTAAAATAAATACCACGGGATTTCTGTCCCGCGGCTCCTGAAACGGGTCAAACCGGGTCGGGGGCCGTGACAGAAATAAGGTGGTATCAGAGCCACTTCTCAAGCCACTGATTTAAGCCAATTAAGTATTTAAATACTTAATTTTTATTAATTGCTATTTTGTGATTATGTGTTCTATTATCTGAATAATTTTGTACAGTATGAGCAGATCTTTATATGCTAGTAAATGTAGCAAGTAATGCAAATTCTTAAATAATTTGACTCAAGTATTAGTACCTTTATTATCTACAGTCTAGAAGTCTTATCAAGAAAATCATAAAATTTACAAATAAAACCTCGAATGATGTAAATTTCAATAGTACCCAGTAGGAACTAATATTTAAAAAGTTTTCTATAAATTTTATGAATTCTGACTATGTCTATTTTTGCTAAACAGCATGAGTAACTTGTCTGAGGCCCTTTAGAATTTAAATCTCTATCCAGTAAGAGTAGAAGTTTCCAGAGATTTCAATAGATATATACCAAACATAGAGGAACCTATAGAATTCAATGCTTTACCTCCCAAGAAACCCAAGCCCAAGGAAGTAGAAATTGGGGAAAGTTCCAGGCAAATTGAAAAGTTACCATCTCAGGAAGAGTTAGATTCTATAATGGCAAGCCATAATACTATTAAGCCTGTTAATGAAAATATTTTTAATCGCTCTTTTAAAACACAACTACTAATGAACTTAGAACCAGCTATTCCAAACCCTTCAATCCACTCGCAAATAGACGAATGGTTAATTAATGAAATACAGTTACAAAACCATCCCTATAAGCTTTTTCCTCAAGTTCCATCTAGAACCTTAATGAAATATAACTGAACTCCGCCACTTTGACCAAAATCTAATGAATGTTGGGAATAGGATCCAAGAGATTGGGAAACAGATCTCCTGGAAATATGATAAGAGGGAACACAGTTACTAGAAAATCGTTGACAAAAGGATAGGGGATTTATGAAACTGTTATTGTGTAATAATAATAGTAAAATCAGTATGTGTAAGATAAATAATAAAACGATTGTATATAGAAGCATGAAATTTTAAAAAATTTATAAATTTTGTTCGTATACGTAATTAGGTGCAATTAAGTATGATATTGGATTATTTCTTGTATACTAATTATTTATCTATAAATTAGTTATCAAATGGAAAACGCTAATAATGAACCAGTTAATGATTCTGAGCAACAACCGGGGGATCAATATATGACTAGGCAGGATATAGAAAATATCGTTGCTCAAGGGATAGCCAACACTATTCCAACAATGATAGCTCAAGGGATAGCCAACGCTATTCCAGCCATCGTTGCTGCTGTTAAAAATCCAATAGAACCACAACAACTCGTTCCTAGTAAACGTATTTCTGAAGATAACCTCAGTAATAGCGTAAACGGAGGCAATGATCATGTTAATCATGACAATGAACCACAACCAGCGCCGCTCCCTAAGAAAATGAAAGTTGCAACGCCTGGTTGCACTTACAAGGAATTTCTTGCTTGTAAACCATCTGAGTTTGCAGGCAATGAAGGAGCAACTGCGGCACTACGTTGGTTAGAGAAAACTGAGGCAGTAATTGCCATAAGTAAATGTGCTCAGGATGATCAGGTCATGTACGCGTCAAATCTTTTCAAAGAAGGAGCGCTAGAATGGTGGAATACGGTGTTACAATCAAAAGGAAGAAGAATGGCGTATGCTATGAACTGGGAAGAATTTAAAAGCTTGGTAGAAAGAAAATTCTGTCCCGAATATGAAAAGGAACAAATGACAAACAAATTTTTAACCCACCGAATGGTTGATGTAGATTGTCGAAAGTATACTACGACATTCTTCGAATATGCTCGAGTAGTACCAACCCTGGCTTCGCCAGAGCCAGTACTTATTTCTCGATATATTTGGGGATTGATTTCTGAAATCCGTAACATCGTCAAGGCCACGAAACCTCGCACGATTGATGATGCGGTGGATTTAGCCAATACTCTGACTGACGAACTAGTACGGACAAGAGAAGAAAAATAGAAGGAAGGAAGTAGCCCAAAAGATTACCCAGGTAATCCGTTCGGATAACCATAACGATTTTAAGAAAGGAGGGAATGGGCAATCTTCTACTAGTCCATTTTGCAATTTTTGCAAAAGAAAGCATTTTGGAAGATGCAAAGGATACTGCAATTTTTGCAAAATTCCGGGGCATCAGGAAGAAGACTGCAGAAGGAAGAAATTTTCAGTTTGTTACAACTGTGGAGAAACTGGACATCTTAGGCCAAATTGTCCAAAACTAAACAAACCATCTGATACTAAAGCCAAACCTGCAGAAGAAGCAAAAAGGAATGCAAGAGCCTTTCAATTGACTGCTCAAGAAGCAGAGCTCATTCCAGATGTAATAGCCGGTACGTCCTAGGTTACAACGTTTACACAAAAAGTATTATTTGACTCTGATGCACACCAAAGTTTTATAAATACTTTATTCTGTCAAACTCTTAACTTAGACAAATCTTTACACTCAAAACAGGCAAAAAGGAAAATATAGAACTCTCAGGTCATATGATTCTTCGCTAACCTAATTCCTATGAAATTAGCCGAGTTTGATGTTGTATTAGAAATAGATTGGTTAGTAGCCAACCCTACTCGAATTCTCTGTGATAAGAACTTTATAGAAAATCCAGGCACCCGCCGGAGAAGTATTTATGATTATAGGAAATAAACCACGTAAGGTCACATGATGAATCATGAAGGTATTCACTTAGATCCTGCTAAGATAGCAATGGAAGAGTTCGCAATCTTTAAATGGAAAGTAGGAATTTTGTAAATTTAGCCGGATACTATAGGCAGTTTATTAAGGATTCTTTTAAATAGGTATATCCTTAACTAAGTTAACACAGTTAATTCTAAATAAGAACCCAAACAAAAAGAAGCCTCTAGCTAGCCTTACCAGAAGGAACAGAAAATTTTAAAGTATACGGTAATGCTTCAAAGTTAAAAATTTGGATGTATGGTAATGCGACACAAAAAGGTAATTGTGTATGCATCAAGGCAATTGCAAAAGCACGAAGAAAGCCTTACCACTTGTAAGCTTAAAAAATTAGAAACCACAAGTTACCCTTAAGATTAGGAAACATTATCTAAGCAAGCTTACTATCCATATGGGTCATAAGAATTTAAGATACATATTTGAGCAACAAGAATTAAACATAAGGAAAAGGAAATCCTCGGTGATTACGACTGTGATATTTAGTATCACGAAGGAAAGGCTGAAGACGGTTACAAGAACTATACAAATAATAAACAAAAGCCGTCGAAGTTCGAGTTGGAGACAAAATGCTATTGAAAGTATGTCACACCCCAATTTTCCACGTGTCACCGGTGGGCCCGGTGGGGAGTATAGTGACGTAGTTGGCCTCATCATAGACAAACAACACAATATATAAATGCACAGCGGAAGCAAAAGATAAATATATTACATTCCGAATATAAGTAACGTCAAAGTATTACAACGGAAGGTAAAGGATCCACAGGCGGATCAATAAAAGAAAACTGTTCAATAGACTTAAGGCATCTAGAACTTGCAAGATTCCTTAGTAACGCCCTGAGCTCCCAGCCAATTACGCATAGTACCTGTCACTTAACCTTTTGGAAAATACGTCAGTTTACACTGGTAAATACAATTAACTGACTCATTTTGGAAAAAGAGTTTGAAAAGTGATTCGAGTGCAAACGGCACAAAATATCTTGACACATTGATTAAAATGCACAGAGGCAAAATTAATCTTTATACTTGGGACAATTTTATTAATAAAAATCTTGTATCCGATTTACATGGTTGTCCAACATTTAGGGCCGGTGATTATACAATACAAGCCGGACAAGATTAATCGACACACCACAAATATAATCTCACAAGAAGATAATCTCACGAGTGAGTATACGTTATACATATGCAACAGGAGGTGTTCTGCCTACACCTTGTGCTTACGTCGTGGCCATTCACTTTTTAAAATGAGCCAAGGATATCCAGGACACGGTCATTAACCCCCAATGTTATTTGTTATCAATCAACACAGATTAAAACGGGATTATGCAATTTAATCATCTCCGATTAAACAGTTTCTACACCCGACCAAGCGGTATTTTTATAATACCGTATCCCAAGCCCGTATAAGGGAAAATAAGTTAAAAGTATTTACCTGAGCTAGCTCCTGTCTTAAATAGCAAGAATAATAACTCAGCCGTATTCCTAAGTAAGCGTAGGTACAATTTACCGGAAAGCTCTAGTCTGGAACGATGGTATAAATAACCAATTAGAATACTAACGGGTCTTTAATTAAGCCTAAGCTTAGACCGGTTAGTTTTAAGGAAATATACGGTTCAAGCGCACGATTAAGCGAAGACCGGATAGAACGTGATCTAGACCCGACAAGTTTGAATACTTGTATAATATGGGTATACTAAATACATTCTGGATTTTGAGACAAAAATGATAACGTTTGGCACGATTCGGTCAATTTATGCAAACTAGTTACATAAACCGAACCGAGCGCTAAAAGAGCGTTACGGGTAGGCAAAAAGGGCCATATGCAAGTTCCCTGAGATAACATGCTTTAAATATGATATAATATCAGTAAATTATGTTCTATATTGCCCGGAATAATTTTAAACTCAATTTATGCCTTATAAGGGCATTTTGGTCATTTAAAGGATTATAAAAGAGTCAATTCAGAAATCTGAGTTTCGGGTCTGGTTCATACAGTAAATATACTTCATTTAACTTATTATACAGTAGGGTATGACCCATAAATCAAATCTATCATTTAAACCAAACTATGCACCGTAGGGGTATTTTAGTAATTTCACAAGGGCTAAAAATGCCAAAACTGGAAATCTGAGTTCAAAATATTATACTTACTGTTATCATATGAAAATATGCAAATTACATCAGTAGGTATAAGTCTTATATGTTTAAAACGAGTATAACGCTTACTATGCGCTTAAAACGCTAAAAATGCGATTTAGAGCCGTTTCCGGGTTTATACATGAAAGCTGAGATTTTTATATTTCCAGAAGGCTCAAAATAGTTTATTTAACATATAAAATCAGTAGAAAAAGGTTTCGGGTCAAAAGAATGTATGAAACTCATTTTATGGCTTAAATGGTCAAAACCGACATAAACCGAAATAACTAAGCGATCTAAGATACGATCAGCCAAAAATTAAATAAAAATCATCAAAAATCCCAAAATATTATATAACATCAGTTGGTAAAAAGTTTTGTATCAAAACGTGGCCAGAAATAGGTTATACACGAAAAGGGCCGTTTATGTAACTTTAAGATATAGTTTTACGCTAATGGCCATAACTCGAAATCTGGACCACCAACTGATCCGAAATTTTCGGTGCAAGTCTATATATTAGAAATAAAGATTTCTACTCTTTCACTTTTCCAAAAATCACGTTTTATATCAAAAAGGGCAAAATAGTCAACTTTTAAGCATAATCGGAAACATGCAAATGAATCGGCTAAGCATAGACTTAATCAACAAAAATTCCAGAAAGTTTTACCAAAATAAAAATGGTCAAAAATACTCTCCAATATAGATCTCAAACATGCATGTACGAATCCGAATCGATAGTCTACGAAATAGTCGTTTTATAAGACTTTCGGTTCCGATTCGTATTTATACTATAGATTGTCGAGTTTATTATGATAAAACATATTCTTACATGTATTACAAGTTATTTATGACGATCAAACAGATTGCATGTCCTTTGCATTATCATCTAAGCTTATTTTTGCAAAAACAACTTCTGTTGACTTTTTAGAAACAAGTTTGACTCGACAATTAGCATGCATATGGTGGGAATCAGAGAATACCCTTTTGAGGGTTTGTTTCCCACATAAATACCAACACATATGTGGTTTCAATTCGAGAAATGACTGAGTAAAACTCGTTTAATCAGAAAGTCAAAGTATAAGAACAACCAGTTTGACTTTTACTAATAATCGATGCAAGAACGAATTAGAGATTGAATTAGAAGCTTACAAGGGTCCTATTGATTCTTAGATAACACTAGGAATCGGCCTTGATGTCCAGAAATGTTCCAGAAATGCTTGGGAGAGAGTTCTTGCAAATGAGCTTCTTGATCACAAAAGGGAATGCCAAGAAATGGGGCTTTGATCTGATTTAAAGATGAAATCAGAGGTTGAGGATAGGTTACTATTGCACTAGGCATGCATGGGGTTTTATTGGAGCTTGTGGAGGTGGAATGAGCTGTTATGCACTTCAAATTCGGACCAGAATTGCAATTTTCGCGAAATTTTGCTTCTGATAGTCTCACGCGGCCCGCCTAAGGATTCCCAGGCGGGTCGCCTGGGGTCTGCAGGCCCAAAAACTTTCAAACATTGGCAGATTTGGTCCCTGTCCTTGCACGCGATGTTTCGGCTACTTATTTTGACTCGTAAACCCCCAAACTTGGTTTTTAAGAACCTTGGGACATTTACCAACATGGAAATGTCCTCGGATAACTTTGCGCTCAACCGAAAAGCCATGAAATTCGACGTTGACGCTTTTAGTCCCTCAAGTACGGTTTTGGCCATAACTTTCTCATACGTTGACGAAACTTCACGAAATTTTTACCACATATTCTAGTGAGTATATTTTAGCATTATAAAGCTTCGGGTCTGCCAAAAGTTCACTCAGAGGTATAAATTCAACATGTTGACACTTTTGGCCCCTATAGTTTGTCATTCCTCACTTTTGTGAAATTTCCGCGTCGTATGATCCATGAACCATCCGTTTAAGGTTATAAACATTATGTTGGGTTATCATAGAGTCTATTTATCCATTGTTGACACTTTGGACCCTTACGTTCCATAGTTTTCACCGTTTGTCACTTTTAGTCCCTTTAAAGTGCACTTTCACATACCGGAACCTTATGACACGTGTCAATACATTATTGGACGAAATTTTTCGAGGTGTTACATCCTCACCCCCTTAAAAGAAATCTCGTCCTCGAGATTTACTGAAACAATTGAGGGTATTTCTCTTTCATTGTGGGTTCCACTTCCCACGTATATTCGGGACCTCTACGGGCATCCCATTTGACCTTAACAATAGGCACGTGCTTCCTTCGAAGCTTCTTCACCTTTCGATCCTCGATCGACAAAGGTTTTTCCACGAACTTCAGACTCTCGTCTATGTGTATATCTGTATGCGGTATCACCAGTGATTTGTCAGCGAAACACTTCTTCAAATTACAGATGTGGAACACATTACGAATAGCGCTAAGTTCTTCAGGCAAGTTTAACTTATAAGCGACTGACCCGACACGCTCGACAATCTCGAAGGTCCTTTGAATCTCGGGCTTAGCTTGCCTTTCTTACCAAATCGCATCGCCCCTTTCCAGGGTGGTACCTTAAGTAACACTTTTTCACCTACTTGGACGTGAAAATCTTTGCGCCTTGGATCATTTGATACGGGTTTATCATTATATCACAAGTCTTCCAATCATTATGTGATAGTGCTTCTTGACCTATTGGCGAAACACATCCCTTAATCCTTAGGGTGTAATACATCGCGAACTCCACCAAGCTCCTTAAATAGGCCTTTAGCTCATAAGTTATATGTTCTATGATACATTCGATTCCTTCAAATGATTTTTATATATAATCAGAGCTTAACTAGCCTTTTACTTATTAAATTGGCACACCCTTCCAGAGTGATGTCTTTGATGAACCTTATTTCTTAACAAGGACTTAGGAGGGTTGCTATTTTCACAACTCTTTGACTTTTCTGCCAAAACCGGCAATCTTACAGATGATCATGGATTTGCCTGATCTTATTCGTTGTTTCCAAGGCAACTATCAGACCGGATGATTGGACTTACCAATCTTCTATTTAGCAATAGATAATTAACATTCCATCTAAGCAAGGTCCCCAAAGGAGTAGCCTTGATACTTATACATCACTATTATAGGAATGCTTATCTTAATGTGAGATGGTTCTTCCAACCATTACTTAAAACTAATCTTAAGGGATAGTTAATTCTCTCAGTTAGTCGAACAATCGACGATCCTGGGCAGCTGATGAAAATTCTTAATTGTTGCCTAATTTGGGTTGTGGTATTCAATGCATAAGCAGAATGAACCTTCTTTCTTAATTAACAATGCCGATTTCTTCAGGATATCGAGTTAGGCTATATGGATCCTTTATTTTAAAACTTACTTATTTGGGGTTTCGATTCTTCCAATGATGGTACTAGCTACCTCGAAGGTTTCATATTATAATAATCTGAAATGGCATATAGATCTTAACTCTACTTGCCTCTCAAGAGGTGAACATGGTAATTCTTATAAAGAAGCTAATTATGACACATAAAGATGTCAGAGATTTCCGTATTCTCAGGCTTTGGCTCATCTATCGCTGTCGGTGTCAGATAAATGACACATTCCTTTTACCATTGCAACGATGCCCTAAGTAGAGATACTTATAAGGACATTTTTTTATATAGGATATCTTCTTTGAATACTACTAGTCGACTTTAGTACAATATGACTATTGGGATATCTTCGGGGATCCCATGCATTAAACCTCCATACTGATCAGGCATGGAAGCAATCTATGGGACGCACTAGGATACGCAAATCCTCATATGGCACTCTTATCAAACATAGTTTGGCATTCGCAGACGATAGAAAACAATGAAAAAAATAATAAAATAAAATAAATAATAAATATTGTCGTACTCTTTCTGGGGAAAAGTACTCCAGATTCTTATGAAAGGATTTTCTCCGAGGATGCGAGAGAGGTCATTAAAGATTCCATTGGTAATTTATACCTCATATTTAATATATGGAGTCCTTATGAAGAGTTTTAAAAATCTGATGTACTTATAGTTTACGAAGGATTTACTGGTATCCGAACCAAAATAAAACTCTTAGCGTTTAAATTACTGATAAAACGACAAGGAATTGTACCTGATGTCATTATTTATGGGCCAGCTTAGGCACTTTAGGCGCTTTCAATTTTTGGCTTTACTTCCTCCGCCGCATTTCCTTTGACATATTTAGGGCACGTAGTCTTGATGTGGCCTTTCTCATTACAGCCAAAACAAACTGCATTCTTCATGTCCTTACAGTCCAATGCTTTATGTCCCTTAGACTTGCAGATCCCACAAGCCCTGGGCTGTGATTTGGATCTTAGTTCGAACCTGCATTTCCCATAATGGCGCTTCTTGCAGGTCTCACATACTGGTTTCTTGTCAGACTTTTGTTTGTTCTTTTTCTTAGAACTCTGGGAGTTATCTACCTCCCTTTTCCTTTTTAGTTCATCCTTTGCATCCGAGGCATGAACGAGATCCTCCTTAAGAGCAAGGAAATGTGGTCCTAGATAAAACTTGGACCGAGCAGCATGGGGCTCTTTTAACTTTTTCACAGCCTTCTTCACAGCTTTTCCAACGGCTGCGTCTATCATATTTTGAAGAACATCTTTGGAAATTCTAAGGTTTACAATTTCAGCATCATTAGCATGTGTCGCGTCATCAATGGCGCGATTGACTGTTATCTTACCCGAGTTTGCCATACTCGATATTGGTTCCTAATACCAATAAAACAATTTCTTAGTTGAAATCCAACAACTGCTATTTTTCACTCTGATGGCCTTAATATATACTAACCATGGTGTCAATCACCTATACAGGCTATTATAGCACTAACATTATTAATGAACGTTATTTAAAATATATTAATACTACTTAGCCTAGGTCGCAAAAGACCATCAATGGCATTAAAGATTTGGACCTAGTCCATTACTTTTCTGACAGAGAATCAAAACGTCACATCTGTCTTTATTATATTAAAGAATTTAGGTAGCTTGAAAGCTTGCCATAGGAATATCAGAAAAGAGTGATTCCTATTTAGATATAAAATATCCATCTAAGGTTTGTTGGAGCATTTTCTAAAGTATCATCGGCCAGTTCCTTCTTCGTATAAAATGACCGAAGTCCTACTAAGACGGAAACAACAGTTCTCAACAGTGATCGTTCTTTATTGAATCACATGTGTCAGTATCAATTAAATTTCTGCATAAACTGCTTGATAAGGAAAAGTACCTGCTATATAGTTATCCTTCCTGGCATTCATCCGGAAGACTCATGCATTTGTTTTCCTGGCCTCTCAGGCTTCTTTATAAGCTTTGGGCAGTTGGTTTTGATGTGCCCTTCCTCGTTACAGTTGTAGCATGTGGCGCTCTTTAATCCCTTGCAATCTAAGGTTTTGTGGCCTTTGGTCTTGCAAATTCCACACAATTTAGCGCGTGGGTCTATTGTACATTTTCCAAAATGCTGCTTTTTGCAGTTATTGCATTTGGGTCTATTATCAGACTGACTCGAGTTCTTCCTAAACTCGGAATCTTTCCCACGCTCCGAGCTTCCCTTCTTTTTCTTGTTAGTTTTATGAGAGTTTTCCTCCTCTCTTTCTCTTCTTCTCTCGCCAGAAGCCTTAACAGACTTAATTCTGATTGCATCTAAGGTGAGAGATAAGGATAAGTCCACCGCGGACCTATATGTGGTTGGCCTAGATGCTTTAACATTTCCTTTTATCTCTGGTGCTAGGCCTCCAATGAAACGCGCTATGCGTTTAGGTTCAGGGGTGACTAAATAAGGAACTAGGCGGGACATAGTGTTGAAACTTGTCACATATGCCTGACAATTTAAATTTTCCATGACCAAAGTCAAGAAGTCTGATTCTATCTTTTCTACTTCATGCTGAGGGCAATAGTTTTCCTTGACTAAAGCAACAAATTGACCCCAAGATAGGTTGTAGAGTAGAACTTTCCCCGTGGCTTGGAGCAATGATCTCCACCATACCAACGCTTCTCCTTTAAATGATTGTGAAACAAATTTCACAACATCTTGCTCCGCACAACCGCTGATGTCAACAACAGCGTCCATCTCATCGAGCCATGTCATGCAATCGATGGCTCCATTTTCTCCTGTAAAGTCTCTGGGCTTGCAGGAGATAAAATATTTATATGAACAGGTCTTAACTGGTGCCTCTTGATGAAACACAACTTGTCTAGACGGAATACTCCTTTGATTTGACAAGTCATGATCATCGTCCCCCCTTGACTCATATGTTTTAGGAGGGGGCTTACTACGAGCCATAGATAGAGTCTTGGAGTGGGTATCATTTGATTCATCATTCTGTCGATCAAGAGCTCGAGTAACAGCATAATCTATTATTGCCTGCAGTTCTGCTCCAGTTACATTAATTCCGGTAGTATCATTGCTCTCCTTCAAACGACTGTTAACTTCATCTAATCCAGCCATGTAGCTTGATTGCTACATAATTATTAACAATGATTTATTCAGAGACTATTATGGAATCATCATCTTTGACGATTTATCAACCATGGTAATATAAACCATATTGGTTAACTTGTTAGTTATATTTAATTAGTATTTTCCATTATAATTTATCCTAGTTATAAAACATTAAGGATATTAAAGTGGCGCATAAGGCCTAGTCACAAGGACAGTTCTAAATTTTGGTAAGCCATGATTTCAGAGAATCGAGGCATTTAAGGTTCGAATCACGTTCATTACCTTCTATTGACAGGGAGTTGTAGACTTCAACTGTCTTTTGTCCTTTAGGACAATAGGCATAGCCCGTGGGCGTTCCCCTCTTGAGGGATGGTTATAATATGATCATCTTCTCAGATGCTATTAGTCGAGATCGTATGAATCCTACCGACTATTATGCTTGGACCTGGTCCAACACCTTTAGACAGGAGGTCAAGACCACCACTGTCGTTGTCTTATCGGACAACAAGTTTAGCCCGGAGGCACTTCATCACTATCGGATGTTTATAATGTGATCATCTTATAGGATGACACAAGCCATGATTTCTAAATCACTAGGCTAGATAAGAAAATTGGAAGAATCCAATATAAGTTTGATTGTTGTGATTTATCGAATCACATTTGTCAGGAGTGCTAACACGTTCTTAGGCGTTAACAAGGATCTGAATCCCTTGGGTAGGTTTCACCATCTTGGCCGCGTAGGCTAGATTTCACCTTTAAGATTCTTTTTAAAAATGTCTACTGGCAGGGAAGGAAGGATATTTATTTTATTCAGGATTTTATCATAAATCCTAATTTATAAGTTAATAATAGCACAAATGGCCTAGTCGCGTAGACAAGTTTAATTTATAAGCCATGATCGTCTGGGATCGAGGCAATTAGTAATAGCACAAAAGGCTTAGTCACGTGGACAAGTTTAATTTATAAGCCATGATCGTCTGGGATCGAGGCATTTAGTAATAGCACAAAAGGCTTAGTCACGTGGACAAGTTTAATTTATAAGCCATGATCGTCTGGGATCGAGGCATTTAGTAATAGCACAAAAGGCTTAGTCACGTGGACAAGTTTAATTTATAAGCCATGACCGTCTGGGATCGAGGCATTTCGGTGTGAATCAAAGTTCATTACCTTTTCTTGACAGGGAGTCATAGACCACCACTGCCTTTTGTCTTATATGACAATTAGTATGGCCCATAGGCGCTACATCACTATTGGATGTTTAATAAGTTTGGCCCGTAGGCACTACATCACTAATGGATGTTTTAAATAAGTTTGGCCCGTAGGCATTACAAGATAATTATGTCCTTATAAGGACTAATAAGGAAAACGATTTTCAGTAAAAGGAGTTTCTTCTTCATCTTATTTCTGAATGCTTTCTCCTTGGATGTTCGTTCCATTTTAGCCGCGGTACAAGACTCAGCATCTCGGGCTCCGGTGTGGAGAACTCCTATTACGGCTTCTTCGCTTGGCGACGTATCCAATATAAAAATAATCGGAAGCAGTAAATTCCAGATTAGAATCGGGAGTATTCCTATGTTATGTCTAGACTCAAGTATGTGCAATTGTGTCACTGAGATTAAACACATTAGGATAGTGTTTAATTCACTCAATGTTGGCTCTGATACCAACCTGTCACACCCCAATTTTCCACGTGTCACCGGTGGGCCCGGTGGGGAGTATAGTGACGTAGTTGGCCTCATCATAGACAAACAACACAATATATAAATGCACAGGGGAAGCAAAAGATAAATATATTACATTCCGAATATAAGTAATGTCAAAGTATTACAACGGAAGGTAAAGGATCCACAGGCGGATCAATAAAAGAAAACTGTTCAATAGACTTAAGGCATCTAGAACTTGCAAGATTCCTTAGTGACGACCTGAGCTCCCAGCCAATTACGCATAGTACCTGTCACTTAACCTTTTGGAAAATACGTCAGTTTACACTGGTAAATACAATTAACTGACTCATTTTGGAAAAAGAGTTTGAAAAGTGATTCGAGTGCAAACGGCACAAAATATCTTGACACATTGATTAAAATGCACAGAGGCAAAATTAATCTTTATACTTGGGACAATTTTATTAATAAAAATCTTGTATCCGATTTACATGGTTGTCCAATATTTAGGGCCGGTGATTATACAATACAAGCCGGACAAGATTAATCGACACACCACAAATATAATCTCACAAGAAGATAATCTCACGAGTGAGTATACGTTATACATATGCAACAGGAGGTGTTCTGCCTACACCTTGTGCTTACGTCGTGGCCATTCACTTTTTAAAATGAGCCAAGGATATCCAGGACACGGTCATTAACCCCCAATGTTATTTGTTATCAATCAACACAGATTAAAACGGGATTATGCAATTTAATCATCTCCGATTAAACAGTTTCTACACCCGACCAAGCGGTATTTTTATAATACCGTATCCCAAGCCCGTATAAGGGAAAATAAGTTAAAAGTATTTACCTGAGCTAGCTCCTGTCTTAAATAGCAAGAATAATAACTCAGCCGTATTCCTAAGTAAGCGTAGGTACAATTTACCGGAAAGCTCTAGTCTGGAACGATGGTATAAATAACCAATTAGAATACTAACGGGTCTTTAATTAAGCCTAAGCTTAGACCGGTTAGTTTTAAGGAAATATACGGTTCAAGCGCACGATTAAGCGAAGACCGGATAGAACGTGATCTAGACCCGACAAGTTTGAATACTTGTATAATATGGGTATACTAAATACATTCTGGATTTTGAGACAAAAATGATAACGTTTGGCACGATTCGGTCAATTTATGCAAACTAGTTACATAAACCGAACCGAGCGCTAAAAGAGCGTTACGGGTAGGCAAAAAGGGCCATATGCAAGTTCCCTGAGATAACATGCTTTAAATATGATATAATATCAGTAAATTATGTTCTATATTGCCCGGAATAATTTTAAACTCAATTTATGCCTTATAAGGGCATTTTGGTCATTTAAAGGATTATAAAAGAGTCAATTCAGAAATCTGAGTTTCGGGTCTGGTTCATACAGTAAATATACTTCATTTAACTTATTATACAGTAGGGTATGACCCATAAATCAAATCTATCATTTAAACCAAACTATGCACCGTAGGGGTATTTTAGTAATTTCACAAGGGCTAAAAATGCCAAAACTGGAAATCTGAGTTCAAAATATTATACTTACTGTTATCATATGAAAATATGCAAATTACATCAGTAGGTATAAGTCTTATATGTTTAAAACGAGTATAACGCTTACTATGCGCTTAAAACGCTAAAAATGCGATTTAGAGCCGTTTCCGGGTTTATACATGAAAGCTGAGATTTTTATATTTCCAGAAGGCTCAAAATAGTTTATTTAACATATAAAATCAGTAGAAAAAGGTTTCGGGTCAAAAGAATGTATGAAACTCATTTTATGGCTTAAATGGTCAAAACCGACATAAACCGAAATAACTAAGCGATCTAAGATACGATCAGCCAAAAATTAAATAAAAATCATCAAAAATCCCAAAATATTATATAACATCAGTTGGTAAAAAGTTTTGTATCAAAACGTGGCCAGAAATAGGTTATACACGAAAAGGGCCGTTTATGTAACTTTAAGATATAGTTTTACGCTAATGGCCATAACTCGAAATCTGGACCACCAACTGATCCGAAATTTTCGGTGCAAGTCTATATATTAGAAATAAAGATTTCTACTCTTTCACTTTTCCAAAAATCACGTTTTATATCAAAAAGGGCAAAATAGTCAACTTTTAAGCATAATCGGAAACATGCAAATGAATCGGCTAAGCATAGACTTAATCAACAAAAATTCCAGAAAGTTTTACCAAAATAAAAATGGTCAAAAATACTCTCCAATATAGATCTCAAACATGCATGTACGAATCCGAATCGATAGTCTACGAAATAGTCGTTTTATAAGACTTTCGGTTCCGATTCGTATTTATACTATAGATTGTCGAGTTTATTATGATAAAACATATTCTTACATGTATTACAAGTTATTTATGACGATCAAACAGATTGCATGTCCTTTGCATTATCATCTAAGCTTATTTTTGCAAAAACAACTTCTGTTGACTTTTTAGAAACAAGTTTGACTCGACAATTAGCATGCATATGGTGGGAATCAGAGAATACCCTTTTGAGGGTTTGTTTCCCACATAAATACCAACACATATGTGGTTTCAATTCGAGAAATGACTGAGTAAAACTCGTTTAATCAGAAAGTCAAAGTATAAGAACAACCAGTTTGACTTTTACTAATAATCGATGCAAGAACGAATTAGAGATTGAATTAGAAGCTTACAAGGGTCCTATTGATTCTTAGATAACACTAGGAATCGGCCTTGATGTCCAGAAATGTTCCAGAAATGCTTGGGAGAGAGTTCTTGCAAATGAGCTTCTTGATCACAAAAGGGAATGCCAAGAAATGGGGCTTTGATCTGATTTAAAGATGAAATCAGAGGTTGAGGATAGGTTACTATTGCACTAGGCATGCATGGGGTTTTATTGGAGCTTGTGGAGGTGGAATGAGCTGTTATGCACTTCAAATTCGGACCAGAATTGCAATTTTCGCGAAATTTTGCTTCTGATAGTCTCACGCGGCCCGCCTAAGGATTCCCAGGCGGGTCGCCTGGGGTCTGCAGGCCCAAAAACTTTCAAACATTGGCAGATTTGGTCCCTGTCCTTGCACGCGATGTTTCGGCTACTTATTTTGACTCGTAAACCCCCAAACTTGGTTTTTAAGAACCTTGGGACATTTACCAACATGGAAATGTCCTCGGATAACTTTGCGCTCAACCGAAAAGCCATGAAATTCGACGTTGACGCTTTTAGTCCCTCAAGTACGGTTTTGGCCATAACTTTCTCATACGTTGACGAAACTTCACGAAATTTTTACCACATATTCTAGTGAGTATATTTTAGCATTATAAAGCTTCGGGTCTGCCAAAAGTTCACTCAGAGGTATAAATTCAACATGTTGACACTTTTGGCCCCTATAGTTTGTCATTCCTCACTTTTGTGAAATTTCCGCGTCGTATGATCCATGAACCATCCGTTTAAGGTTATAAACATTATGTTGGGTTATCATAGAGTCTATTTATCCATTGTTGACACTTTGGACCCTTACGTTCCATAGTTTTCACCGTTTGTCACTTTTAGTCCCTTTAAAGTGCACTTTCACATACCGGAACCTTATGACACGTGTCAATACATTATTGGACGAAATTTTTCGAGGTGTTACAAAGTATTTCCTTGGAAAGGAATTTATAAATTCGGTAAGAGAAGAAGCTAAGTCTCTGATACGTAGGACCATTTCCAGTAATCCAACGCATAGGACCAGTAGCTTATCATTTACAACTACCAGAAGAGTTAGCAGGAGTACATGATGTGTTTCGTATATCCAATCACAAGAAATGTCTCCCAGACGAATCCCTGGTAGAGATAAATGAAAAACTGAAATTCGTAGAGAAACCCCTACAAATAGAAGATCGGAAAATTAAGTTTCTCAAAAACAAACGACTAGTGCTAGTGAAAGTCAAATGGGAATCCAGAAAAGGACCAGAGTACACTTGGGAACTGAAATCAAAGATGAAGTGAAAGCACCCTCATCTATTTCAGTGAATCTCGAGGACGAGATTTTTCTTAAGGTGGGGAGGATGTAACAACTGTCACTAAAATCCATAATTAGGATGGTAATTAGCTATTAAGGAAACCCTAATTAAGAAACCCAAGTAATTATGCACTAACCCTAAAATTTCCAGAACAATCAAAATCAGGATCAGGGCCCCTAAAACTCAGGGGGGGATAAACCCTAGCCAACGATTATCCTCATAACTCTGTGTAAAATTCGAAATTAACGAAACTGTCAACACAGCAAGCCTAGTTACACACGTAGCTACCCTATGAACATAGGTTACCACTCGCGTAGCGCGACACCTATAGGGGGTACCCCTCGCGCTACGCGACGGTGTCAAAGTTCGGGTATAAATAGAGGGGGTTGGGACTTGAATTCTGTCTTTGGAACGACGTAAAATTGAGTTACGTAGAGCGAATTATCACAGAAACAGTCCAACACACACACACTAATCACGAGGTGCTGCCGCGGAACAGGGTAATTACTCGATCGCTATTACGATTCAGTTTCCGGAATCAATACATTCAAAGAATGTCTAAGTGCCGTCCACATTGGGCTATGCTTTGTCGTTTGTCGGTAAACCGATAAATGAGTTAAAGCATTGTACTTTGTCGTTTGTCGATAATTCGATAAATGAGTTGAAGTACTATACTTTGTCGTTTGTCATTTTGATAAATGAGTTGAAGTATTGCACTTGGTCATTCATTGTGAGAAATTGATCTCGGAAGTTATCGTAACTGCTGTATTGATCACTAATCCTGTTTTGTGTGCATTATTGTTAAATTAGAAATAATCAAGGCTAATCAGTAGGCTTATACACTGCTCGTTAAATCTGCAATGTGAGTCATTCTCTTTTTATCAATTGTTTTACAATACTCCAAATTATTTTCAAAGTGTTATAATTACAGGGACTAAGTCGTGGATATCTTGATTTATTGGTTAGTGGGGTATTGTGCATATTACTATTTCTCCCAGTTAGGTTCATTGACCTACTAGGGAGAAACGTCACTATTAAAGTTCATTGACCTAATAGTGGTATGACCATTGTCACCATTGTGACAGAACGCCAGATAAAAATAAGATATGAACCATTGTAATCGCTCTTATGCTGTAATTTATAACTATGGGTCATTTACTAAAAACTGAATGAACTCACTCAGTATTTCCCCGCTGACAAAACCTTTTTCAAACATGTTTCAGGTAATCTGTTGTGAGCAAAGAAAAGTGCCAGAAAGCACTACCAGCTTAGAAAAGTGGCTCAGTGTAAATAAATAAAGAAACATGTTTTAAAAATAAAGATTTCCATGGAAATCACATTATTGTAAATTACTGGGTTTTATCCCTAAATTATGTAATGAGCAGTTTTAATACTAAAGATCCTGTTTTAAAAGACTTCCACTGTCGCCTAAAATAAATACCACGGGATTTCTGTCCCGCGGCTCCTGAAACGGGTCAAACCGGGTCGGGGGCCGTGACAGAAATAAGGTGGTATCAGAGCCACTTCTCAAGCCACTGATTTAAGCCAATTAAGTATTTAAATACTTAATTTTTATTAATTGCTATTTTGTGATTATGTGTTCTATTATCTGAATAATTTTGTACAGTATGAGCAGATCTTTATATGCTAGTAAATGTAGCAAGTAATGCAAATTCTTAAATAATTTGACTCAAGTATTAGTACCTTTATTATCTACAGTCTAGAAGTCTTATCAAGAAAATCATAAAATTTACAAATAAAACCTCGAATGATGTAAATTTCAATAGTACCCAGTAGGAACTAATATTTAAAAAGTTTTCTATAAATTTTATGAATTCTGACTATGTCTATTTTTGCTAAACAGCATGAGTAACTTGTCTGAGGCCCTTTAGAATTTAAATCTCTATCCAGTAAGAGTAGAAGTTTCCAGAGATTTCAATAGATATATACCAAACATAGAGGAACCTATAGAATTCAATGCTTTACCTCCCAAGAAACCCAAGCCCAAGGAAGTAGAAATTGGGGAAAGTTCCAGGCAAATTGAAAAGTTACCATCTCAGGAAGAGTTAGATTCTATAATGGCAAGCCATAATACTATTAAGCCTGTTAATGAAAATATTTTTAATCGCTCTTTTAAAACACAACTACTAATGAACTTAGAACCAGCTATTCCAAACCCTTCAATCCACTCGCAAATAGACGAATGGTTAATTAATGAAATACAGTTACAAAACCATCCCTATAAGCTTTTTCCTCAAGTTCCATCTAGAACCTTAATGAAATATAACTGAACTCCGCCACTTTGACCAAAATCTAATGAATGTTGGGAATAGGATCCAAGAGATTGGGAAACAGATCTCCTGGAAATATGATAAGAGGGAACACAGTTACTAGAAAATCGTTGACAAAAGGATAGGGGATTTATGAAACTGTTATTGTGTAATAATAATAGTAAAATCAGTATGTGTAAGATAAATAATAAAACGATTGTATATAGAAGCATGAAATTTTAAAAAATTTATAAATTTTGTTCGTATACGTAATTAGGTGCAATTAAGTATGATATTGGATTATTTCTTGTATACTAATTATTTATCTATAAATTAGTTATCAAATGGAAAACGCTAATAATGAACCAGTTAATGATTCTGAGCAACAACCGGGGGATCAATATATGACTAGGCAGGATATAGAAAATATCGTTGCTCAAGGGATAGCCAACACTATTCCAACAATGATAGCTCAAGGGATAGCCAACGCTATTCCAGCCATCGTTGCTGCTGTTAAAAATCCAATAGAACCACAACAACTCGTTCCTAGTAAACGTATTTCTGAAGATAACCTCAGTAATAGCGTAAACGGAGGCAATGATCATGTTAATCATGACAATGAACCACAACCAGCGCCGCTCCCTAAGAAAATGAAAGTTGCAACGCCTGGTTGCACTTACAAGGAATTTCTTGCTTGTAAACCATCTGAGTTTGCAGGCAATGAAGGAGCAACTGCGGCACTACGTTGGTTAGAGAAAACTGAGGCAGTAATTGCCATAAGTAAATGTGCTCAGGATGATCAGGTCATGTACGCGTCAAATCTTTTCAAAGAAGGAGCGCTAGAATGGTGGAATACGGTGTTACAATCAAAAGGAAGAAGAATGGCGTATGCTATGAACTGGGAAGAATTTAAAAGCTTGGTAGAAAGAAAATTCTGTCCCGAATATGAAAAGGAACAAATGACAAACAAATTTTTAACCCACCGAATGGTTGATGTAGATTGTCGAAAGTATACTACGACATTCTTCGAATATGCTCGAGTAGTACCAACCCTGGCTTCGCCAGAGCCAATACTTATTTCTCGATATATTTGGGGATTGATTTCTGAAATCCGTAACATCGTCAAGGCCACGAAACCTCGCACGATTGATGATGCGGTGGATTTAGCCAATACTCAGACTGACGAACTAGTACGGACAGGAGAAGAAAAATAGAAGGAAGGAAGTAGCCCAAAAGATTACCCAGGTAATCCGTTCGGATAACCA
Source organism: Helianthus annuus (assembly GCF_002127325.2). Taxonomy (NCBI): domain Eukaryota; kingdom Viridiplantae; phylum Streptophyta; class Magnoliopsida; order Asterales; family Asteraceae; genus Helianthus; species Helianthus annuus. The sequence goes on from NC_035438.2 coordinate 36,144,802, forward strand.
TAACGATTTTAAGAAAGGAGGGAATGGGCAATCTTCTACTAGTCCATTTTGCAATTTTTGCAAAAGAAAGCATTTTGGAAGATGCAAAGGATACTGCAATTTTTGCAAAATTCCGGGGCATCAGGAAGAAGACTGCAGAAGGAAGAAATTTTCAGTTTGTTACAACTGTGGAGAAACTGGACATCTTAGGCCAAATTGTCCAAAACTAAACAAACCATCTGATACTAAAGCCAAACCTGCAGAAGAAGCAAAAAGGAATGCAAGAGCCTTTCAATTGACTGCTCAAGAAGCAGAGCTCATTCCAGATGTAATAGCCGGTACGTCCTAGGTTACAACGTTTACACAAAAAGTATTATTTGACTCTGATGCACACCAAAGTTTTATAAATACTTTATTCTGTCAAACTCTTAACTTAGACAAATCTTTACACTCAAAACAAGCAAAAAGGAAAATATAGAACTCTCAGGTCATATGATTCTTCGCTAACCTAATTCCTATGAAATTAGCCGAGTTTGATGTTGTATTAGAAATAGATTGGTTAGTAGCCAACCCTACTCGAATTCTCTGTGATAAGAACTTTATAGAAAATCCAGGCACCCGCCGGAGAAGTATTTATGATTATAGGAAATAAACCACGTAAGGTCACATGATGAATCATGAAGGTATTCACTTAGATCCTGCTAAGATAGCAATGGAAGAGTTCGCAATCTTTAAATGGAAAGTAGGAATTTTGTAAATTTAGCCGGATACTATAGGCAGTTTATTAAGGATTCTTTTAAATAGGTATATCCTTAACTAAGTTAACACAGTTAATTCTAAATAAGAACCCAAACAAAAAGAAGCCTCTAGCTAGCCTTACCAGAAGGAACAGAAAATTTTAAAGTATACGGTAATGCTTCAAAGTTAAAAATTTGGATGTATGGTAATGCGACACAAAAAGGTAATTGTGTATGCATCAAGGCAATTGCAAAAGCACGAAGAAAGCCTTACCACTTGTAAGCTTAAAAAATTAGAAACCACAAGTTACCCTTAAGATTAGGAAACATTATCTAAGCAAGCTTACTATCCATATGGGTCATAAGAATTTAAGATACATATTTGAGCAACAAGAATTAAACATAAGGAAAAGGAAATCCTCGGTGATTACGACTGTGATATTTAGTATCACGAAGGAAAGGCTGAAGACGGTTACAAGAACTATACAAATAATAAACAAAAGCCGTCGAAGTTCGAGTTGGAGACAAAATGCTATTGAAAGTATTTCCTTGGAAAGGAATTTATAAATTCGGTAAGAGAAGAAGCTAAGTCTCTGATACGTAGGACCATTTCCAGTAATCCAACGCATAGGACCAGTAGCTTATCATTTACAACTACCAGAAGAGTTAGCAGGAGTACATGATGTGTTTCGTATATCCAATCACAAGAAATGTCTCCCAGACGAATCCATGGTAGAGATAAATGAAAAACTGAAATTCGTAGAGAAACCCCTACAAATAGAAGATCGGAAAATTAAGTTTCTCAAAAACAAACGACTAGTGCTAGTGAAAGTCAAATGGGAATCCAGAAAAGGACCAGAGTACACTTGGGAACTGAAATCAAAGATGAAGTGAAAGCACCCTCATCTATTTCAGTGAATCTCGAGGACGAGATTTTTCTTAAGGTGGGGAGGATGTAACAACTGTCACTAAAATCCATAATTAGGATGGTAATTAGCTATTAAGGAAACCCTAATTAAGAAACCCAAGTAATTATGCACTAACCCTAAAATTTCCAGAACAATCAAAATCAGGATCAGGGCCCCTAAAACTCAGGGGGGGATAAACCCTAGCCAACGATTATCCTCATAACTCTGTGTAAAATTCGAAATTAACGAAACTGTCAACACAGCAAGCCTAGTTACACACGTAGCTACCCTATGAACATAGGTTACCACTCGCGTAGCGCGACACCTATAGGGGGTACCCCTCGCGCTACGCGACGGTGTCAAAGTTCGGGTATAAATAGAGGGGGTTGGGACTTGAATTCTGTCTTTGGAACGACGTAAAATTGAGTTACGTAGAGCAAATTATCACAGAAACAGTCCAACACACACACACTAATCACGAGGTGCTGCCGCGGAACAGGGTAATTACTCGATCGCTATTACGATTCAGTTTCCGGAATCAATACATTCAAAGAATGTCTAAGTGCCGTCCACATTGGGCTATGCTTTGTCGTTTGTCGGTAAACCGATAAATGAGTTAAAGCATTGTACTTTGTCGTTTGTCGATAATTCGATAAATGAGTTGAAGTACTATACTTTGTCGTTTGTCATTTTGATAAATGAGTTGAAGTATTGCACTTGGTCATTCATTGTGAGAAATTGATCTCGGAAGTTATCGTAACTGCTGTATTGATCACTAATCCTGTTTTGTGTGCATTATTGTTAAATTAGAAATAATCAAGGCTAATCAGTAGGCTTATACACTGCTCGTTAAATCTGCAATGTGAGTCATTCTCTTTTTATCAATTGTTTTACAATACTCCAAATTATTTTCAAAGTGTTATAATTACAGGGACTAAGTCGTGGATATCTTGATTTATTGGTTAGTGGGGTATTGTGCACATTACTATTTCTCCCAGTTAGGTTCATTGACCTACTAGGGAGAAACGTCACTATTAAAGTTCATTGACCTAATAGTGGTATGACCATTGTCACCATTGTGACAGAACGCCAGATAAAAATAAGATATGAACCATTGTAATCGCTCTTATGCTGTAATTTATAACTATGGGTCATTTACTAAAAACTGAATGAACTCACTCAGTATTTCCCCGCTGACAAAACCTTTTTCAAACATGTTTCAGGTAATCTGTTGTGAGCAAAGAAAAGTGCCAGAAAGCACTACCAGCTTAGAAAAGTGGCTCAGTGTAAATAAATAAAGAAACATGTTTTAAAAATAAAGTTTTCCATGGAAATCACATTATTGTAAATTACTGGGTTTTATCCCTAAATTATGTAATGAGCAGTTTTAATACTAAAGATCCTGTTTTAAAAGACTTTCGCTGTCGCCTAAAATAAATACCACGGGATTTCTGTCCCGCGGCTCCTGAAACGGGTCAAACCGGGTCGGGGGCCGTGACAGAAATAAGGTGGTATCAGAGCCACTTCTCAAGCCACTGATTTAAGCCAATTAAGTATTTAAATACTTAATTTTTATTAATTGCTATTTTGTGATTATGTGTTCTATTATCTGAATAATTTTGTACAGTATGAGCAGATCTTTATATGCTAGTCAATGTAGCAAGTAATGCAAATTCTTAAATAATTTGACTCAAGTATTAGTACCTTTATTATCTACAGTCTAGAAGTCTTATCAAGAAAATCATAAAATTTACAAATAAAACCTCGAATGATGTAAATTTCAATAGTACCCAGTAGGAACTAATATTTAAAAAGTTTTCTATAAATTTTATGAATTCTGACTATGTCTATTTTTGCTAAACAGCATGAGTAACTTGTCTGAGGCCCTTTAGAATTTAAATCTCTATCCAGTAAGAGTAGAAGTTTCCAGAGATTTCAATAGATATATACCAAACATAGAGGAACCTATAGAATTCAATGCTTTACCTCCCAAGAAACCCAAGCCCAAGGAAGTAGAAATTGGGGAAAGTTCCAGGCAAATTGAAAAGTTACCATCTCAGGAAGAGTTAGATTCTATAATGGCAAGCCATAATACTATTAAGCCTGTTAATGAAAATATTTTTAATCGCTCTTTTAAAACACAACTACTAATGAACTTAGAACCAGCTATTCCAAACCCTTCAATCCACTCGCAAATAGACGAATGGTTAATTAATGAAATACAGTTACAAAACCATCCCTATAAGCTTTTTCCTCAAGTTCCATCTAGAACCTTTACCAAAATTTCCCAATAAGTAATAAGAATATAACTGAACTCCGCCACTTTGACCAAAATCTAATGAATGTTGGGAATAGGATCCAAGAGATTGGGAAACAGATCTCCTGGAAATATGATAAGAGGGAACACAACCAGTTTTTGCCTGGTAGGGCTGTATTTTACCGATCAAATGGAATCGATGCATTTGTGGATGTTCTCAACCTTGAAGAGAAGAAAAGGGATAGAAAATCATGACCATACAGACTCTTCTTGTTTAGCACAATGATGGTATGTTTGTCTAAACATTTTGGCATTTGACATCAAAACAAAAACTGCATATTCAATGATTTCGCATACTAACTATAGGCAAATTGCATGTAAAACAGTTGAGACATTTCCTATGAATAAAAAACACATTCCGCATACTATAGAGATTTCGCATACAGTACATAAGCAATTCGCATGTGAAATATTTTCACACATTATTTTTCATGTACTAATTTCGCATGTACAAGGAGACTTACACAGACAACCAATGGCTAAACGTATTTTCATCAAATTTTGAAGACATATTACTGAAATATGAGGTAACAAAACTTGAGTCGGTTGACCTCGTGTTTAGTCCGGTACTTCAAGGTGACCATTTCTATGTCTTGTGCTTCCACTTGAAAACCAGCAAAATTGAGTTGATTGACAGTTCAGCAATTAAACAAGAGTTTAAGGAAAGATACTTGGGGCTTCCAGACACACTGGTAATACAAAAACTTCTTCATATACATGTTATATTTATGTAAAGCTACTGACACAATGCTGCTATATTACAGGGAAGGGTACTATTTTTATACCTACAAAAGGCCTTAAACCCAACACCAGCTATAAAAGCACTTGAAACATCGGTGATAGAATGAAAAGAGATGGAATGGAGCACGCTTACTAACGGTATAGACTGTGGGGTGTTTACGATGCGTCATATGGAAACATACAAGGGGGGAACACCATGGTTGTCTGGGTTTGTGAAAGAAGATGAAGTAAACAATAGACAGAATTCACAACTTCATCTACTGAGACACAGATATATGGGTAAGATCATTCTATCCGAGTACAATTTGGAGCGTCAATGAATAATTAAAGAGACAAATGCTTTCGATAAAAGGCCGGACAAAGATAGGTATATCAAAGATTTGGACAAAAAAATCCCAAAGAGGTTGAAAGCATTTATTGGAAAGGACAAATAGACTTGTTTGATGTTGATTTTCTGTTTCATTGTTAGACTTGTTAGATTACATTATTGTTTTTAAAATCGCATGTTTTATGTATAAAATCGCATGTTTGACATTGAATTGCTTATAATATGCAAATATTGAAATTAAGCGTGCGAAAAATAAATCCTATGCAAGTCTCACAGCGTGCGAATTCTATGGAACATAAGAAACTTGTGTGTTTTATTAAATAAAACACTAAAACAGAAAACTACAAAGATACAAATTAAACAAGTTCATTCAAAAGATGAAAGGAACTTCATTTTCATCTCCATCGAGCATTTTAAGATAGTTATTGCATCCACCAACTCTTTCAACTGCTTCTCATCCCTCTCACCCAGATCAACCATGAACATAACAGCAATTTCTCGAAGACTACTCACTTGCATCTGAGATAGCAAGTTCACAATTTCTTGTCTTCTCTTCATGTTTTCTGTTACATGAGAAATGTTGGTTTCCAGCATCTCTTGACATGATCGATCCTCTTGAATTTGTTCCTGGATCCTTTTTCTCAAAGACTGTTTGATACTTGAGTCAGAAGAGGATGTTGGGAGGTGTGCCATTTTTTATAAGATAAGATATAAATGGTTTGAAATTGTAATAAAAAGATAAAATTTATAATAAAAGAAAAAGCACTGTAAAATTATTGATATGAATTATTGTCACGGCCCCCGACCCGGTTTGACCCGTTTCAGGAGCCGCGGGACAGAAATCCCGTGGTATTTATTTTAGGCGACAGCGGAAGTCTTTTAAAACAGGATCTTTAGTATTAAAACTGCTCATTACATAATTTAGGGATAAAACCCAGTAATTTACAATAATGTGATTTCCATGGAAATCTTTATTTTTAAAACATGTTTCTTTATTTATTTACACTGAGCCACTTTTCTAAGCTGGTAGTGCTTTCTGGCACTTTTCTTTGCTCACAACAGATTACCTGAAACATGTTTGAAAAAGGTTTTGTCAGCGGGGAAATACTGAGTGAGTTCATTCAGTTTTTAGGAAATGACCCATAGTTATAAATTACAGCATAAGAGCGATTACAATGGTTCATATCTTATTTTTATCTGGCGTTCTGTCACAATGGTGAACACCCCAGTTTTTGATCGGTAAAATACAGCCCTACCAGGCAAAATTAAATAATTAAATATTTTGAGTATATATATAGATGTTTTTTTGTTGATAGAATTGTTTTACTTACTCTATATTTGCAAATGTAGCAAATGTGTATCGGATAACACTCAATTCTTGATTTAAGAGTGCTTCATGCATGTTTACCACTCTGTTGCAGAAAGGGAAACAAAATGCTTCTCCAAGGTCTGCACATCTTTTCTCATTTCGAAGCCTGACGGCTTCTATTGTCTTATAAAGAAGTTCATTTAACCCCTTTGGTACAACTTCTGTATCGGCCTTTTGTTTTGCAGCTTGAGTTGGTTTTGAGTTTTTTCTCCCCCTACCTGGGTTCTTTCCCTTATAAACTACCAGGATGGGTGCCAGGCTCAAAAGCGACTCAACCGATTGCAATTCTTCAGCCGTCACCTGAGGGCATACCACTTCTGGCTCCTTTTCAACTTCGATACCTGAATTGGTTTGTTGTGGGTCCTTCTGTGTAGTTTCTCCTAAAGAATGGCTCCTTTTCTTGAACTTTTTTCTGGAAGTTTTTGTGTAGATTCGGCTAAGTTCACTGTTCCTTCCATCCTAGTTTCAGTTCCACCACTTTCTGCAAGCTAGATTAAGTTAAAAAATATAATATTTTGTTCTTTTATATTTTTTTTCTAATATAAAGTGTTTTTTTACCTTGGACAGGTGGTTTGTAAGTGTATACACCCGTTTCCACAGTTTGAATATTTGTAATAAGGGTGTCTATTACTCCATCATCTGTATTTATCAATCCTTCATCATCTAGCTGTAGTACACCTATAGACACAAATTATTGAATTTTAATACCTCAGAATCAAAATCGCATGCTATACATGACATGGCATGTGAAATCAAATATCAATTGTATGCATGAAATCGCATGTGTATTTTTAGGAATCACATGTGTATAGGAAATACAATGTTTATATAAATTCGCACGTTTTAATTTGAAATCGCATGTGTACCTTCTAATTCCATCTGTCTGACATTGTCCAAAACATTGGATATTACTTGTTGAGCTTCTTCATTCTGTCTACATTCTTCGTTTGTTTTATCTTCTTGATAAACATCAGAAGGTGTATTTTCAGGCTGTTGATGAACATCAGAAGGTGCAGTTCCAGGCTCTTGATGAACATCAGACGGTGGAGTTCCAGGCTCTTGAACCGAATCAGGCGGCCCACAAATGGGATTATTCCGAAGTGTCTCATTCTACTGCTTACAGGCCTCCATAATCTCCCGATCCTAAAAACACTTGGTTCTTACATCTGAAACTAGGTTGTTCATCTCTTGAACAATTTGAACCATTACAATGTATTTTTTGACATTGATCCTCATGTTTTTCAACAGGTTCTGTAATATTTTTGAGTTAAAATACTATCAATCTAGATGTTAAAATAAATGGATTAAATGAAACTAATATTTGATGGGCTTACCTTTTTGTTGATGTTCGAAGCCTCTCGATTTCGTTGCTGGGCTGAACCGTAGACTACCGTTGGTGAAAGTGGAATAGGAGTGTTGCAATAGTCCATCATTTTCTATGTCTGTGTCCTAACTCCCATCACAAGGTTCAACTGAGACATTTCCTGGATGTTAAAACTGAAATCCATCATATCGTCAATGTTCTCGTCAAGGTCCTCCTCGGTTTCTACGTTTTCTACTGCACGTGCAGTCCTTCTTCTGTAGCTTTTTGTGGTGTCAACGGGTCGTATTGTATACTCCTCTGTTGAATGACCCTGTTCATTTTCATTTTCACTTTCATTTGTCCACAGAGGTCCGTTATCCGAAATATGCTCCTCGACTTTATCAATCTCTATAAATGTGATATAACGAATAACCGGTATCTCCACGACTTTCTCGAACAGTTGTTGCCTCTTGTTGCACTCATGCGTGTATAGAAGCTGTATAAATATAAAAAGGAGTTGATTTTTACTTAAAATATGTATTTATTTTATCTTCTTGTAAATATGTTATCAAATGTAGTAAAGCATAACGTAAGAAAGGCAACAAGTCCCACGAACTGTATTTTTGTGTTCTTCCAGCCCGCTCTTGTACGACGCAAAGTGTCCAGTAGATATGAGCACCAATCTAGATTCGGTATATCCTCAACAACCTCTACCCCAAGTAAACATCTATCATTTGCAGTTGTGGCCTTTGTAATCTCCGCAATAAACGTCATCCAGTACACTAGGAAATTTATTCTAAACAGGCTCCCCCATCTCTTGATTATCCATTGCTGTTGCAATTAAGCCATGGGTAATTCTCGCGTCCCCCCCCCCTAATTGACTGATGAATTTATCCATGACACTATCTCCACTTTTGGGTTCTTTATTCTTTTCAATCTTCTCAACCTTTTTAACTTTTCTTTTATCGACTATTATGACAACTGGCTTAGGTCCATTTGGTATTCCAAATACCTCATAAACTGTGTCCGATGTAATTTTTATTTGGTGTTTACCTACGTTTAGCCTATCGAACATCTCGTCAAAGTTTCTGGCTAGCCAATATCCCAAACGTGTCGAAATATGGTTGATATTCATATCTATAATAGCCCCAAAGCCCATATTCTTCACCTCATCAACCTGTTCTTTTGAAAATTTTTCCACAGTATCCATATATGATGTAGGTTGACATCTCAACAGTATTGCTTCATTGTTGTATTCTAAGAAAGCCCTAGGTTCTGTTCTAGGTGGTTCTGGCTGGCTTGGTTTTTTTCCCTGTTCCACTTTTTTTGAAGGTTTTTTTGTTTGTATTTTAGATCTCTTGTCATCTTTTTTCTTTTTTGGCAGTGGCTCAACAAAGTCATCATCCTCAGAACTTTCTTCCACAACCCTTCTTTTTATGTTTTTGTTCACGTTTTTCAATGTTGATATGGGCTCTTCAAAGTCATTATCAGACTCTATTTCTACAAAATCGCATGCTATCAGACAAGAACCTTATAAAATCGCATGCTATCAGTTAACCATTTACCAAAACTCACTAATCTGATAAAATCGCATGAATGAGTTATGAATTCGGATGTATCAGTTAACCATTACCAAAACTACCTAATCTTATAAATCGCATGCTTCAGACAAAAACATTTTTAAAATCGCATGTATCATTTAATCATATAACAAAACTAACTAATATTATAAAATTGCATGAATGATTTATAAATTCGCATGTACCAGCTAACCACTACCAAAACTACATAAAGATATAAAATCGCATGCCTTAGACAAAAAAAAACTTTATAAAATCGCATGCCTCAAACAAAACCTTAGCAAACAAAGCTAATCGTATAAAATCGTATATGTCATACAAAATCCTTACAAAACCCTCTATAATATCGCATATGTATCAGCTAACCACTACCAAAACTCTCATATAAAACATCATAAAAAACCATACCAGACAAAAACCCTAACAAAATCGCAGTTAACAACAATACCTAATCTTATAAAATCATATGTTTCAGACAAAAACCTTACTAAACAAAGCTAACTATACAAAATCGCATATGTCATTCAAAACCACTTAAACCCCATTATAAAATCGCATATGTCATTCAATACCTGGATTCATCTTCTTTGACTGTGGTCTATCGTTGTTGGCCTTGCTCCTTTTCTCAAAACTCATCAATCCTCGTTGAATTGCACCGGTAAGTAGAACGGAACTTGGTGGAAGAATAATGCAATGTTTTGAATTTTTGGGTTTACGGTATGATTGTGAGTATTTTTTGATGATTATCAGGGATAGTGATTTCGCAATGGACGATTTTAACCTTGGCGGTTTCATATATATATATATATTAATTTGATCAATTTAATGACGTAAATTAGTTAAGCACGTGGATTAAATGAGATGATCTGATGGTTGTGGTTATAGCGTATATAATGTACGATTAGGGCTATTGTACAATAACCGGTATATATATATATATATATATATATATATATATATATAAATATAATTATTAACAAATAATAATGTTTTTGCAAAAAAAAAAAATATTTTACTATATGGGTTAGGATTTAGAGAAAACGGTGAAAAGTGTGAGAATAGTGAGAACGGTTATGGATCGTCTGATGAAAGCAATCTATGGACTAGATTGGCGCGGTGGCGTTTTCGTAAATAACACCAATTCTATTAAGTGGACACGCTTCATTAAGGGTAAAAGGGTCTTTAGACTTCTCTACCCAAAACGCCAAACTTATGAATAAAACGCCATTTCAGGCCAAAACACATCCTATATAAACAAACATCTCAGACATTCATTAAACACACCCCGAACCGCAAACGCCATATTTACTAATATATACCATTCATCTTAGAAACGCCAAAAAACCCAAAACATCAACCACACCAAACTCAAAACGCCATATTTTACTATATATCAATCATCTTAGAAAACGCCAAAAAACTCAAACATCAAAGATTCCAATCGACGTTTCTTTTAGATACACTATTTTCTCAGTAAAACGCCAAAAATTACAAACACCAAAACGCCTAATAGTATGAAAACTGTGAGAACGGATGCTAGCAAAGCACGTTGTTGCTATATAAAACGCCAAAAAATGCCAAACACTGTATTATTAGAAAACAACACTAATTGACAGATGAGACTGAACGAAACAGTAACTGCAAATAGTAAAATGAAGAGACGGGAACATTATTGCTAAACATTTATTATATTAAAAGCCACTATATTGGAAATTGAATTTATTTATCTTTTCAAAACGCCATAATTGTCTGTCACATTATAAGCCTGCATCCTACATGGCACAACAATTAATAAAAAAAATACACATCAAGAATATTACTTATTTTTTTACCGCCAAAAACAAATATCTACCTGCCCCCCCCCCCAAAAAAAAGCTCATTATATAAGTACAAAAGCTTCACGCTCCACACATTCACTAAAAACGCCACATCTTGTCTAAAACGCCATATAATTTTAAAAAAATGGTACATGTTATTGCATTATTGCATGGAGGTTTGAGAGGTCAGAGGACGTTACGTCATTAAGTTCTCTGACAGGAGAAGGGTGAAAGTCAAAACATCAAAGCCATACTTAGTTAAACGCCAAAATATTTACTATGCTCCTGATCTAAAAAAAAAAAAACGCCACGTATTTGTTAAACGCCAAAAAATGGAGAGGTGTTGTGAGACGCATTTAAAAAAAGAATATAAAAGGATAAAAAAACCCCTCCGCCCTTCATTATGTCGCGTGCCACGTGTTAGGCCAGAATCCGTTCTCACCGCTCTCACACTTTAGGGCGTTTTCTCTTGATCCCGTACCTATATATAATAACATTTTTTTTTTGAAAAAATCAACCTTAATGTTATAAATAATCTTTTTGCACAAATCAACCTTTATGTAATCAAAGACCATAGTACCCTCATATGCAAAGCATGTGAGGTGACTTAACTGAGTTTTTGGACGACGTTAGTTGTAAAGGTTATAGAACGTTACAAAACATGAAATTAAAGGTTGGGTTTTGCCGATTTCATAGTGAAATGTATGAAGTGTAGCTTAGGTATAACATAAAGGTTGATTTATGCAATTTAGTTTTTTTTTGATGATAGATTGATGAGTTAAATGTCATATCCTATATGTGGTTTGTCCACTTTTGTCATTTCAGGCCAATTTTTAAAATTGCACAATATTCCTCCCTGACATACTTGAAACATGCCATTTCAGTCTAAAAAACAAACCCAATTAAAAATTGTTGTTTCATGAAGGGCAAAATTATCAATTCATTTTTTCTTTTAATTTCTCTTTTTTTAAATATATGTTAAAACCCACCCCTTAAAACACATGATTAAATCCCTATTAAAACCCACATTCTTCACAACAACAACCACCATGTCCAGAACTCTGGCAACCTCTATCGTACAACGCCACCGATATACCGTCGCCCTCGTCTTCCTACACTGTGTCGTTTCCATGATGGAGAACGAAACTGAAGTGGATGAAGCTAGTAGATTGGATTGATTTGTTCCTTCGGTGTTCTAGGTGGATTCGTAGTTATAATTGGTACGGGATTGGATCAGTTTGTTTCTTCCGTGGTTCGGCCGTAAACAAATAAACAACTCGACATTCCATCATTTTGAGGTGAATAAATAATCCCCAAATATAAGGCATAGCAAACCCCACATATTAGCATTCTACATCACATATCATATCAAAATGTATCAAAGTTTCAAACAAGCTTCAAACCATGTGGTGGGTACGGACAAAAAACTCGACATTACTAGTTAACCCAAAACATACATAATTCTCAACAAAGACCAAATCACAATCATTAAACTAAAACTAATTTAAAAAACTAAAACAAGCAAAACGTCCATAAATGACTCAAATAAACCGAGTAGAAAAAAACTAACCTAACGAAAAAAATATAAAAAATTTCGCTGATAATTAAAGGAGAAGTGTTCCAGGATTTTGAAGTTGATGTGCGTGAAATAGTGAATGACATTGGTGATGGTTGATTTTCCTAAACTCCGGTGATGTGTAATGCTCTGCACGACAGAGGACGGTGAAGATGGGGGAAGGTGACGGTGTGGTGGATGGTCGTCAGAGAATGTGGGTTTCCGGCGGTTGGGTGATTGTGGATTTCCAGAAGTGGAGGTTGCTTGTGGTGGATGGCAGCGTATGGTGGCGTCGGTTCTCCGGTGGTGATAGCACTAGTGATGATGGGGTTACGGTGGTGGAGGGTGATTGTGCAATTGTAGTTAGGGTCAAGGTGAGGGTGAGGTAGAGATGGCTAAGGGTGGTGCGATGTGGTGGTTTTGGTGGGTGGTTGTTGGCAGCAGAGGGTATGGTCGTGTTAACAGGGGTTTAAAAAAGATAAATAAGGAAAATATAAAATGACAATTTTGACCTTTATTAAACAATATTCTTAACTAGGTTTGTTTTTTTAAACTGAAATGGCATGTTTCAAGTATGTTAGGGAGGAAAATGGTGCAATTTTGAAAATTGGCCTAAAATGGCAAAAGTGGACAAACCAGAGGGACATAAATGGCACTTAACTCTGAATTAATTATAACAACCCTCCTAAAAATATTTTTAGACACCCTAAATGTCCCTGAATATACCCCGTACATGAAAACCGGACCCGTTATAGCCCTACACTTGTAAAAATCAACAAAAACGAAGTTTTACAGTCTCTCGCGGGCCGCGACGGAGAGCAATTGGTCTGTCGCGGGGCGCGGCGTCCTCGTTCTGATCCAGACACGTGGCATGCCACGTGGAGTCTGACTCAGCAAAGCTACCCTTGACTCAGCAAGGCTACAGCCGCCTTTTAGGAGCTCGCGGGCCGCGAAGGCCTGAGCCTTGGCTGTCGCGGGGCGCGACGGACCCCCGATTCAGCCTATAAAAGGGGGGCTCGAGCTCATTTGTTTTCCGTTCATTTCCCGATTCTCTCTCAACTTCTCTAGTAGTAGAAATTCTGCTTAAGTTTAATACCCATTATATAGCGAAGCTCTACCTTGTTATAAGTACTATAACCCTGCTACTACCCTACATGATTGATTTAGAATTCTGTAATGCATGTCGGCTCCGCCCGACTCAGTTATTGGAATTCTGTCTCGTGTGTACACCCAATTGATTTAGAATTTCCGTAATGCATGTCGGCTCCGCCCGACCCATCATTGGAATTTCTGTCTCGAGTGTACGGTTAATTTCAATTGGGTTATTTTACTAACACGTGTGCATTATTTGATTTATAATATAATAATCAGGAGATACTCAGGAAGCCTTAGAATTATCTAAACTTACAATGTGAGTAATTCCTCTTTTCATAAACTGCTTTGCAAAACCTCAAATGTTTAAATTATATTTCACAGTGATTGAGTATTTGTATTTCTACAATTATCGTCGGTATGTTGGGGTTTTGTATACAAAATTTGTTACTACACTATGAATAGTAACATTTCCACCAGTCATGGATTGACAGTTCTGTAGGTGGTAATTAAGGTAGAATGGTAAACAAATGTAATTGCGAGATCGCCCTCAATGCTGTAAAATGATAAAACCTGTTTTGATTAAATTGGGATTCACTCACCAGTATTTCTTGCTGACAAAATGTTTTAAAACGCGTTTCAGGTAACGTAATATGAAAGCCCAATAGAAGCCAGCTGGAGAGCACTGAAGGCTTGGGATAGTGGCCATAAAAGTTACCTAAAATAAACAAGACATTTTGTTTTCAATAATTAGGGTTTATCCCTATCAATGTATTGTCAAATGAACTTGGGTTTTATTCCCATGAATCATTATTATAAAAATTTGGTGTTTTACTCTGATAAAAATATTTCCTAACTACGGTCCTAATGTATTCCGCTGCCAAATTAATAAACACCGATAGCACCCGCTCTGAGTAGCTCATGGCCGCCCGCTCCCGGGCAGGGGTCGGGGGTTGCGACAGAAGGTGGTATCAGAGCTACAGCCACTAATTTAAGCCAGAGAAGTGTTCTGCTGACACTGAAATTCCAAATTATGTGTTAAGAAATAAATTATGTGTTATTTGACTATTTGTTAGTTTACAGTATGAGTGATCAAGGAACAACGGACACTTATCGTCATTTAGGTAGTTCACAGAAAAATGCGGGAACATCATCCCAGCCTGATCCCTCAGGATATTCAGCCGATACCGAAGAGGGAATATTTATTTTTAAGGCATAATCGGAGGAACCTTTTACTACTAAGAAAAGAGGTTGGTTTAATAGAGGAGGCGATGAAAGGAGAAAATGAATGAAAAAGTTACAGCAACAAAGAGCAATAGCCAGAGCCAATAGGGAGGCGGATGCACAAATCCAGGAAGTAACTAGTAGACCACCTTGGGAGGAAGAATTAGATAGACAGTTGGTCAATTTCCATATGTTAGCCACTACAGATGTAGACAATGACCAAAACCAAGTAGTCGAACCTCCACTATTACCTTTATTCCCAGACCAACAGATGCAAGAACCTGACCAAGAAAATCCATTTCCTGATGTAGACCCTTATGAGATTCCCAGGATTTCCCCACCAAAATCCATAGCCCAGTACACTGACCTTAACCCTTTAGACCCCTTTTGGAGTAGTGAATGGTGGACACAAAGTGTAATACGAAACCCATACCCCTACGATCAACCTATCCCTCAACATCCTGATCCTGTACCAGCACCCATGCCACCTATGAGCCAGGAAAACTTGGAAGAACTTCGCTCATTAGGTGATGAATTAGTGGAAGAAGGAGATAGAATACGAATAATAAGAGAGAAACTTATGTGGAAACAGGTCATGCGTGACATACATGATTGGATCCATAACTAGATACACGTGTAATTTTGTACTATATAGAATAATATATATATATATATACATATACACATATATATATACATAATATATATATATATACGTAGAGATACACACACACACACATATATATATATATGAAAAAGTTGGTCAAAAACGTCGATCATTCCATCTGAATTGTAGACATTTACCAGATATCAATTATTACAGAATACAATTACACACAATCACACGAACAAGTTGGTCAAAAACGTCAATCATTGCGACTTTTACTCTTTTGAAATTTGAAATAGATACACACACACACACACACACACACACACATATATATATATATATATGAAAAAGAGTAAAAGTCGCAATGATCGATGTTTTTGACCAACTTGTTCGTGTGATTGTGTGTAATTGTATTCTGTAATAATTGATATCTGGTAAATGTCTACAATTCAGATGGAAAACGAAGTAAATCAAGAAAACCAGAATAATGAGAATAACGGAAACCAAATAGATAACAGTGCCATTCAACATATAGTGGCACAAGGAATTATAGATGCCATGCCATATATTATCAAGACTGTTAAAGAAGCAGATAAATCTGCAAATGGCAGTAAACTTCAACACACTGAATGTCACACCCCGTTTTCCACGTGTATCACCGGTGGGGGATTACCGTGACGTAGTTGGCAACAATATAGTCAAACCACAATATATGAATGGACAGCGGAAGCATAAAGATAATATATAATTCAACCGTTTACTGTAATATCCAAATGTATCACAAGTAGTTGAATAGTATCCACAGGATGGATCAAATAAATAAAAATATTGTTCAACAGATAGACATCAAGCTTGCGAGACTTCCTTAGATGCTAGGGAGCTACTACCAGCTAATTACGTGTAGTACCTGCACTTAATCTTTTTGGGAAAATACGTCAGTTTACACTGGTAAATACAATCAACTGACTCATTTTGTAAAATGATTAAAAATTGGTTTGGATGCACATGGCATAAACATGTTTGTTTAACTTGGGAGAATTATTTAAAATTATAATCTTGTGAACGAATTACATGTTCCTTCTTTGCGTTCAGTAGCCCGGATCGTGTCGGGTTAAAGATCAATAGACACACCACATTTGCGTAAAACCGAGGCGGGTAACCATCGGCTACGTCTTTTAATAGTATAGACATCAACCGGGTGTACGCCTACACTCGGGTGTCGAGGTCGTGGCCATTTCGTAAAATGATGCCAAGGATATCCGGGACATGGTCATTAACCCCCCAAAGGCTTTTAAGTAACAAGACTGTTTAAATGAGCCGATCAAACTATTCAATTAACCACCTAAGCGATGGAATTATTTGATGCTCAATCAAGCGGTATTTTATATACCGTAACCCAAGCCCGTATAAGGGAAAATAAGTTAAAAGTATTTACCTTTGCAATGTATATTCCTTAATCAATTAAATCACCGATATCTTTTACTGGGGCTCCTTATTCTGGAACGAAGGTTTTAAGATAACCTATTAGAATCCTAACGGGTCTTTATATTAGCCGTAGCCTAGACCAGTTAGTTTCGAGGGATCGATACGGTTTAATCGCGTGAAAGGCGAAAACCGAGAATGGAGTGTGATTCTGACCCAACAAGTTCGGAGACTTGTTTTATATGGGTTTAATATTCACACTCTGGATTTTGGGGTCAAAATGGTATGGTTTGACCCGTATCGGCTAATTTATGTAAACTAGTTACATAAGCCGAACCGTGCGCGCGATAGGCGCAACGGGTAACCGTAAGAGTCTTACACTGTTTTCCTAAGTTAATATACTTTAAAGAGGTTGTGGTATCAGTAGGATACCTTCCATAATGCCCGTAACGAGTTTTAGTTCATTATACCCCCGTAGGGGTTTTCCGGTCATTTTAAAGACTTTTAAAGGGATTTCTGAGTTATACAGGAAACCTGAGTTCCCCGATTAGTTTAATAAGTTTAAAATATCTTATTTATTATTTAAAATCAGTAGCAACTGGAATCGGGTCAAAAGACCTTGTAGAACTCAAGTTTTGGCCGAAAAGGGCATATTCGGTATTTACCGAACCGTAGCCATAACCGCAGGTTATGAGTAGGTTAAAATTAATTAAAAATCTTTAAAAATCCCAAAATATTATTTTAATACAGTGGGTAAAAGTTTTGGTGACGGAATCTTGGTTTAGGTAGGCGTTATGCTAATTGCGCCGTTTATTACAAAATTTTCTTATAAATGCGCTATTTAGCATAACTCCCATTCTAGACCTCGGATTGGCGTGAAACTTTCGGGACATGCTTAGAATTTAGTAAGCAAGGTTATGGTCCCTTCACGTGTCCAAAATACTCGTTTTATTTTAAAAAGGGCGTTACGGTCAACTTTTAAGTAATTAACGGAAATGCGTAAAAGACTCGGATAATTTATGAGCCGGTCACAGAGGGTGATACCAACACGTGACCTGGTCCTAAGAGAGTCCTAAAGCATATCTACATTGTACTAAAACGGGTCAGAACTGAAGTCAAAGCAAAAGTCAAACTTTTGCGACATTCGGTTCCGAACCGGGTCAATATAGCAAATGGCCGAATCAAACGAGCATAGACAAGTTTATATACTTAATATCATGTTTTATGATCATCAAAATAGGTTTCATAGCATATACATTACAGATTATGCAAGATTCGCAAAAACGTCTTTCTGTTGACTTTTTAAGCATTCGTTTGACTCGAAATTTGAACTAGTTAGAGTGGTGATCATGGGGAACCCTTTCAGAGGTTTATTACCCACATAAACACCAACACATAACTACCTTTGATTCGACATAAGACTGAGCCATTGAGGATTTATCTTGAAGTCAAACCGTAGTTACGACGGTTTGATTTCTAGCTATATTACTAAGTAAAACTAAACCACAAAGGATCTAAATGACTTACAGAATCTTGAACACGAAATAGGATGCTAGAATAAAGCTTGGAAGCTCCAGATATGATCAAGAGAAGTGTTTGTGGTGTGGTGAAACTTATGTACAAAACATGCCTATTTATAGTGCAAGACAAGCTCCTAGATCATCACACATTGGTCTACAAGTGATCATGGATGATGGGCAGGTGTCCTAAGGTGTAATGGGTCGAGTAGGGGGCACCCATGCCTCACTTATTGCTTAGTTGATCGTTCACAAGTTCAAAAGGCATGCAAGTCCAAACTTTCTGCATCTGGGCGTCCCACGCGGCCCGCATGGACGAACCATGCTCTTTGTACGCGGGCCGCCTGAGTTTAAATATCAGACGCGTATCAATAGGTGGCTCGCGGCCCGCCTTCACTTAACCCAAACTGTAACGCGGCCCGCGAGAGGGTTGTTTTTCAAAGATTTTAAATCTTTTGTAATGATTACGAAATCCTGGTAATTAATAACGAAATCTTTGGTATTTATTAACCTGACCTTTCGGGTTTGAAGGGGTAACTTTGCGATTTGGCCCTTGATTATTTACAACTAAGGGCCTCGTGTTATTTACCCGCATTGTTAAGTCCCCGGTTATCTTGTTAATTATTTGGAAAGCCTTAACTTTCATTGTTGACGCTTTTAACCCTTCTCGTACGAATTTGATCATAACTTTCTCGTTTTAAAACGGAACTTCGCAGAATTTATACAGTATATTCTAGTGAGCGTATTTTACTGTTATAAAGCTCCGGGTACGTCAAAGGGTCATTCAGAGGTATAATTAAACATGTTGACACATTTAACCCCTGTAGCTTGTAATCTCTCACTTTCTTCCGCGTTTCGCTTCCGTACGATCCATGATTTATTCGTTTGAGGGTACGAGCACCATTTAGGGTTACTATACAGTATACTTACCTTTGTTTGACATTTATAACCCTCGAATTTACATACTTTCAAGGTTTGTCAACATTAGTCCTTTATTTAATATGAAACGCCACGTGTAAACTTAAGACACGTGTCAATACATTATTGAACACAAAATTTCGAGGTGTTACATCCTCACCCCCTTAAAATAAATCTCGACCCGAGAATTACTCAAACAAATAGGGATATTTCTCTTTCATCGTGGATTCAACTTCCCACGTGAATTCGGGACCTCTACGGGCATCCCATTTAACTTTAACTATCGGCACATGTTTTCTTCGGAGCTTTTTCACCTGTCGGTCTTCAATCGACAAAGGCTTCTCCACAAACTTCAAGCTCTCATCTATATGCACATCCGTGTGTGGGATCACCAATGATTCATCGACGAAGCACTTCTTTAGGTTGCAGATGTGGAACACATTATGAATTCCATTGAGCTCTTCCGGTAAGTTTAATTTATAGGCAACTGACCCGACCCGTTTGATAACCTCAAAAGGTCCTATGTATCGCGGGCTCAGTTTACCCTTCTTACCGAACCGCATCACCCCCTTCCAGGGTGACACTTTTAGTAATACCTTTTCACCTATCTCAAAGTGAAAATCCTTACGCTTCGGATCGGCGTAGCTTTTCTGCCTATCACGGGCAGCTTTGAGACGTTCCCGAATCTGGACAATCTTGTCCGTTGTCTCGAAAACTATCTCTGGTCCTGATAATTGGACCTCTCCCACTTCCGCCCAACAAACAGGCGATCTACACTTCCTACCGTATAATGCCTCGAAAGGCGCAGCCTTTATGCTGGTATGGTAGCTATTGTTGTAGGAGAATTCGATTAGGGGTAGGTTCTTATCCCAACTACCACCTAGATCGATAGCACATGCTCGCAACATGTCTTCTAACGTTTGAATGGTACGCTCACTCTGACCGTCTGTCTGAGGATGGTAAGCCGTACTGAAATTCAAACGTGTGCCCAAAAATTGTTGGAAACTTTTCCAGAAATGAGACGTGTACCTAGTATCTCGATCAGAGATAATAGACACAGGTATGCCATGTAAGGCGACAATCTTATCAACATATAACTGGGCCAATGTATCGGAGCTATAAGTCTCCTTGATGGGTAAGAAATGAGCTGACTTAGTCAGTCGATCGACTATAACCCATATTGTGTCGTTTCCTTTGCTCGTTTTTGTTAACTTGGTGATAAAATCCATAGTTACACACTCCCATTTCCATTCAGGAAGTTCAGGCTGTTGTAGCAAGTCTGATGGCTTTTGATGCTCAGCCTTGACTTGCGCACAAGTCAAGCATTTGGCTACATAAGCGGCTACAGACTTTTTCAAGCCTATCCACCAATAATTTGCCTTTAAATCCTGATACATTTTATCCGCTCCAGGATGGACAGAATATTTGGAACTATGGGCTTCCTGGAGGATAACATCTCGTAGTCCTCCATAAATAGGAACCCATATCCGCCCATTCAATCTCAAAAGTCCATCCTTGTGAAGAGTTAACTGCTCCTCAGTTACTCCCAACTTTTCCTTAGGATAATTAGCTTCCAACACAGCCTCTCGCTGTGCAGCTAATATCCTTTCAATCAAGTTATTCTTTACTTCCATCCTCCTCGCATTGATTCGGATGGGTTTCATCCTTTCTTTCCGGCTCAGGGCATTAGCGACTACGTTCGCTTTGCCGGGATGGTACCTGATCTCACAATCATAATCATTCAAGGTCTCCATCCAACGGCGTTGCCTCATGTTTAGCTCCTTCTGATTGAACAAATGTTGAAGGCTTTTGTGATCTGAATAGATCACAAACTTGATTCCATAAAGGTAATGCCTCCACAGTTTTAGTGCGAATACAACGGCACCCAGCTCCAAATCATGAGTGGTGTAATTCATTTCGTGCACCTTTAACTGTCGTGAAGCATAGGCAATCACTTTGCCTTTCTGCATGAGCACACACCCCATGCCTGTGTGTGATGCGTCGCAGTAAACTACGAACTCTTCGGTACCTTCTGGTAGCGTCAACACAGGAGCGTTACTCAGCCTTTGTTTCAAAATATCAAAGGATTCTTGCTGCTTAGGGCCCCAAATAAACATTTCCTTCTTCTTGGTCAGAGAAGTTAAGGGCGCAGCAATTTTTGAGAAATTCTCAATGAATCTCCGGTAGTATCCTGCCAATCCCAGGAAACTACGGATCTCTGTGGGCGTCTTTGGCTCTTGCCAATTCATGACCGCCTATACCTTAGCGGGATCCACCTGGATACCACTTTCACTTACGACATGTCCAAGAAATTGGACTTCTCGTAGCCAGAATTCACATTTAGAGAATTTGGCATAGAGTTTCTCGCGATGCAGTAATTCGAGAATACATCGTAGGTGTTTCTCATGGTCGGCTTTATTCCTTGAATAGATAAGGATGTCGTCGATGAAAACGATGACAAATTTGTCCAAGTACGGCTTGCAGACGCGATTCATGAGATCCATGAACACAGCCGGTGCATTTGTGAGCCCAAAAGGCATCACTAGGAACTCGTAATGACCGTAACGAGTCCTAAATGCTGTTTTGTGTACGTCTTCATTTCTGACCTTCAACTGATGGTAGCCCGACCTCAAGTCGATCTTTGAGAAATAGCTAGCCCCTTGCAATTGATCAAACAAGTCGTCGATCCTTGGCAATGGGTACCTATTCTTTATTGTGCCTTTATTGAGTTCACGATAATCGATGCACGGACGCATCAATCCGTCCTTTTTCTTCACAAACAGGACAGGTGCTCCCCAGGGAGACGAACTAGGCTTGATGAATCCTTTTGCTAAGAGTTCATCCAGCTGGGTTCTCAATTCCTTCATTTCAGTCGGTGCTAGCCTGTAGGGTGCTCTAGCAATGGGAGCTGCTCCAGGGATGATATCTATTCTGAATTCCACCTGCCTATCTAGTGGCAACCCAGGTAGATCTTCGGGAAAAACCTCTGGATACTCCGAAATGACAGGAATGTCCTCAATCCTTGGTTTGGGTTCTTCGATAATCACTTGTGCCATATAGATGACACAGCCTCTCATTAAGCATCTTGAAGCTTTGAGCATGGACACGTTCTCGGGCAGCCCATACTGCGTATCCCCTCGAATGGTGAGTGATTCGCCAGTCGGGGTCTTTAGCACAATTTGTTTCCTATTGCAGACTATCTGGGCCTGGTTGTGCGCTAACCAGTCCATGCCCAGAACAATATCAAAACCAGCTAGATTAAAGGGAAGTAGAGATAGAGGAAAAGAATGGTTCTTAATGGATATAATACATCCCTCTAATATATTGGAGACGGTTTCTACAGAGCCGTCTGCTAGCTCTACTTCGTATTTCACATTTAGGGTTTTGATAGGCATGTTTAGCAATTTGCAAAATTTTTGGTCTACAAAGGATTTATCAGTGCCTGAATCGAAAAGTACTCTTGCAAATATATCATTCACGAGAAAAGTACCTGTTATTACGTTGTTGTCTTGCAGGGCTTCCTTCACATCCATTTTGAAGACTCTAGCGTTATTCTTTTTGGGTTCGTCAGTCTTCTTGGCGAGTTTGGGGCAGTTGCTCCTGATGTGCCCCTTTTCACTACAGTTGTAGCAGGTCGCGTCCTTGATCTTCTTACAATCCACAGTCTTGTGGTCTTTAGACTTGCACAGTCCACAAGTGTGCGTCTTTGACTGGGATTGTGAGTTTGGCCCAAACCTGCACTTCCCAAAGTGGAATTTCTGGCAGTTCTTGCATTTGGGCTTCTCCCCCGATCGTTGCTCATCCCTTCTCGTCTCGGTCCCTTTCTTGCCATCACCGTTTCCACGGTGTTTCTTTCCTGACCTTCGCGAGGTATCATCCTCGTGCTTCCTCTTTTCGGCCTCCTTGTTCCTCTGCGATCTCAGTCGGACCGCGTCCATCGTGAGGGACAAAGAGAGGTCAGTCACGGACCTGAAGGTCGTTGGCCGAGAGGCCTTCACACTAGCCTTTATCGCGGGTTCTAACCCCCCGATAAAACGAGCAATCCTCCTTGGTTCCGGGGTGACTAGATAAGGAACCAAGCGAGACATCGTATTGAAGCTCGTCAAGTAGGCCTGGCAGTCCAGATTTGTCATCACCAATGACACAAAATCGGACTCTATTTTCTCCACTTCATGCTGAGGGCAGTAATTTTCCCTGATGAGAGAAACGAATTCCTCCCACGTCATGCTGTAAAGCACAGCTTTTCCTGAGGCCTGAACCAGTGCCCTTCACCAAGCTAGGGCCTCGCCCTTAAATGACTGTGACACAAACTTCACAACATCCTTTTCAGCGCAGCCACTGATGTCCACAACTGTGTCCATCTCATCCAACCATGTCATACATTCGACAGCACCCTTCTCCCCCGTAAAGTCTCGGGGTTTACAAGATACGAAGTACTTGTACGTGCAGCGCCTAGCACGGGAAGCATCAGTATACTCCCGTACGCGACGAATACTATTTTCGTTCGACGAGTGATTGTCGTCGTCTTTCTTGGGTTTGGACGAGTGTTTATCGTCGTCCTTCTTTGGTTTGGATAGTGGTTTGCTGTGGGATTTTGATTGTGTCTTGGGTTTTGATGGTGGTTTGGAAACTGTTCTGCTTCGGGATTCTGTATATTGTCGATCCAGAGCTGCTTGCACAGCATTGTCGACAAGTGCCTTAAGTTGAGCGCCCGTTAGATTTATTTGGGCATTATCATACTCATCTTCATTTGTATGATTACTTCCTTCATTAGGATTCGCCATAGTAGCTTGTATCTGCTGCAGAAGATAATGAAAATTCTATTTAGGAGTTTGTCATTGAATTGTTTTTTTTTGGCAATTCATTAACCATGGTATTGAAGACCATATCGGGTTAATTTGTTACTCACTTTACATTTAGGATTTGAACATACTTATCCTAATCACAATTAATATTGCTAGTGGCATAAAAGCCTAGTCACGAGGACGTTATTATAATATTAGCCGAGATTTCAGAGAATCACGGTATGAAGGTTTGAACCGTAGTCCTTTTACTTCTTCTGACAGGGAGTCCTAAACCACCACTGTCTTTTGTCTTATTATGACAACAATTATGGCCCATAGGCACTACATCACTAACGGATGTTTGATAATTCGGCCCTTAGGCACTACAACTCTAATGGATGTTTAACAAATGATCATCTTTATTGATGATTCCACCCATGATCTATTATATCATTAATTTGGGCCTTGGAATCCTTTAAGGGACTCTTGTATAAGAATGACGTGTGTGACTTTAACGAATCACATCTGTCATGATTTGTTAACATGCTTATAGAGGTTAACAGAGAATCAGAATCTTTTCAATTAGGTCTTACCATCTTGGCCGGATCTTAAAAGACACCTGGCTAGGTTTCACTCTAAGATTCTTTATTTAGGCAGATCAAATTAAAAGGAATGGTTTTGATTTATTTCATGTATAGTGATAACAAAATGAAATTCATAATATAACATTCCATAATTTTAATACGATTACACACCGCCCTAAACGGGACTTTTAAATAGTACGTACCTACATAGAGGTTTTAAAACAAGAGATAAGTCCACGCAGGGACTAATACCAGATAAGTGTCCATGCAAGGACTAAAAGATAAGTCCACGTAGGGACTGAAATACGATAAATGTCCACGCAGGGACTTCTTTTAAAATAAACATTACATTAGAACATACATAAGGACTAATGGTCACGTTTCTTCTTCTTGCCTTTTAGTAGGTTTGCTAAGCCCTTGAGGAATCCTCGGTGGCTCTTACGTTCTTCCTCGAATTCTCTCTCCACACGGCTCAAACGGTGGAGTATTTCTTCTTGTTCGGGAGGAGAGAAACGTGGTTGTGGCGCTTGTTGCGGAACTGGAGGTCTGGGAGGTACTGGATACCCATGAGCTGAGTAGTCCGGTGCTCCCATGTTCCCATGAGCTCCGTCAGGATATCGTGCATTATACCTGGCCGACACCACATATGGGTTGCGCTCATAGTTGTAGTTGTAATGTGCTTGCGATGACGGTTCGAACGGGTTGTAAGCCGTTGGACCCGTGTACGCAGGTATTAGGTGGTCATACCCAAAGGGTGGCGAAGTTGGTGCAGCTGGTGCGGAGTTCGCCTCCTGTACAGGACTTGAAGGTCCTTCTTCATGTAGTGGCGGGTAGTGGCTACTACTAGAGTGTCGAGGGGTGCTGAAGTGGAAATCCCCTCCCCCTCGGGTGGACATACGGGCATTTGTCCTCCTACGCCTTGGCGGATCAGGCATTACTGGCTGTGCCGGTGGCGGAGGTGGTGGCGTAACTGCCACGAAATGTGGATCCTCGGAGGGATCTCGCGGATGTTGCGGCTGTTGTGATGACTGTGGCGTATGGTACCATTCGTGTTGATTAAACAACGCCATGAAGCTATCTGGTCCCTGATAGGGTGCACCATGGAAGGATGACCCATCAGAGATTTCTATTGGGTGCGTGGGTGTACCACGAGCAGGTTCTGTCGGATCAATATCCTCGTCCATATGATCTTCGGAGAAATGATCTTGCGGCCCTAATGGAACAAAACCTGAAGGTTCCTGGATGTAGTCAGCTGGATTAAGCTGACCTCTGAAGTATGGAGTAGGGTCGTCAAAATTTCGGTGTGATACTGAACGCTGTAGAGGTATGAAGGAGGGTTGCGGGTTGTTGGGGTCATTCTCGGAATTTGGCCCGAATGAGTGCCGGTATGATGGCGTTGAGCTATGCGAGGTGGAATGCCTCCCAGGTTCATAAAGGTCTCTTCGCCTTTGCGGTTCTTCACTCCTTGTGGTTGAAGGAGCTCGCGTATTTGAAGGACCAGCTTCGTGATCGTGATGAGTAACGCTCTCCTCTGCCTCTTCTTCCCCTTCCTCTTCCTCGGAAAATCACTGGCGGCATAATTCCTGCTTTATAAAACCTTAAATGCCAATAATAAAAGAAAAAGACAAAATTGGAATAACAATTCGAATTTGTCCTATGTTCTTGTCTAGACTCAAGTATGTGCAATTGTGTCACTGAGATTAAACACATTAGGATAGTGTTTAATTCACTCAATGTTGGCTCTGATACCAACCTGTCACACCCCGATTTCCACGTGTATCACCGGTGGGCCCGGTGGGGGATTACCGTGACGTAGTTGGCAACAATATAGTCAAACCACAATATATGAATGCACAGCGGAAGCATAAAGATAATATATAATTCAACCGTTTACTGTAATATCCAAATGTATCACAAGTAGTTGAATAGTATCCACAGGATGGATCAAATAAATAAAAATATTGTTCAACAGATAGACATCAAGCTTGCGAGACTTCCTTAGATGCTAGGGAGCTACTACCAGCCAATTACGTGTAGTACCTGCACTTAATCTTTTTGGGAAAATACGTCAGTTTACACTGGTAAATACAATCAACTGACTCATTTTGTAAAATGATTAAAAATTGGTTTGGATGCACGTGGCATAAACATGTTTGTTTAACTTGGGAGAATTATTTAAAATTATAATCTTGTGAACGAATTACATGTTCCTTCTTTGCGTTCAGTAGCCCGGATCGTGTCGGGTTAAAGATCAATAGACACACCACATTTGCGTAAAACCGAGGCGGGTAACCATCGGCTACGTCTTTTAATAGTATAGACATCAACCGGGTGTACGCCTACACCCGGGTGTCGAGGTCGTGGCCATTTCGTAAAATGATGCCAAGGATATCCAGGACATGGTCATTAACCCCCCAAAGGCTTTTAAGTAACAAGACTGTTTAAATGAGCCGATCAAACTATTCAATTAACCACCTAAGCGATGGAATTATTTGATGCTCAATCAAGCGGTATTTTATATACCGTAACCCAAGCCCGTATAAGGGAAAATAAGTTAAAAGTATTTACCTTTGCAATGTATATTCCTTAATCAATTAAATCACCGATATCTTTTACTGGGGCTCCTTATTCTGGAACGAAGGTTTTAAGATAACCTATTAGAATCCTAACGGGTCTTTATATTAGCCGTAGCCTAGACCGGTTAGTTTCGAGGGATCGATACGGTTTAATCGCGTGAAAGGCGAAAACCGAGAATGGAGTGTGATTCTGACCCAACAAGTTCGGAGACTTGTTTTATATGGGTTTAATATTCACACTCTGGATTTTGGGGTCAAAATGGTATGGTTTGACCCGTATCGGCTAATTTATGTAAACTAGTTACATAAGCCGAACCGTGCGCGCGATAGGCGCAACGGGTAACCGTAAGAGTCTTACACTGTTTTCCTAAGTTAATATACTTTAAAGAGGTTGTGGTATCAGTAGGATACCTTCCATAATGCCCGTAACGAGTTTTAGTTCATTATACCCCCGTAGGGGTTTTCCGGTCATTTTAAAGACTTTTAAAGGGATTTCTGAGTTCTACAGGAAACCTGAGTTCCCCGATTAGTTTAATAAGTTTAAAATATCTTATTTATTATTTAAAATCAGTAGTAACTGAAATCGGGTCAAAAGACCTTGTAGCACTCAAGTTTTGGCCGAAAAGGGCATATTCGGTATTTACCGAACCGTAGCCATAACCGCAGGTTATGAGTAGGTTAAAATTAATTAAAAATCTTTAAAAATCCCAAAATATTATTTTAATACAGTGGGTAAAAGTTTTGGTGACGGAATCTTGGTTTAGGTAGGCGTTATGCTAATTGCGCCGTTTATTACAAAATTTTCTTATAAATGCGCTATTTAGCATAACTCCCATTCTAGACCTCGGATTGGCGTGAAACTTTCGGGACATGGTTAGAATTTAGTAAGCAAGGTTATGGTCCCTTCACGTGTCCGAAATACTCGTTTTATTTTAAAAAGGGCGTTACGGTCAACTTTTAAGTAATTAACGGAAATGCGTAAAAGACTCGGATAATTAATGAACCGGTCACAGAGGGTCATACCAACACGTGACCTGGTCCTAAGAGAGTCCTAAAGCATATCTACATTGTACTAAAACGGGTCAGAACTGAAGTCAAAGCAAAAGTCAAACTTTTGCGACATTCGGTTCCGAACCGGGTCAATATAGCAAATGGCCGAATCAAACGAGCGTAGACAAGTTTATATA
The DNA here is from genome assembly GCF_002127325.2 of Helianthus annuus. Taxonomy (NCBI): domain Eukaryota; kingdom Viridiplantae; phylum Streptophyta; class Magnoliopsida; order Asterales; family Asteraceae; genus Helianthus; species Helianthus annuus. The sequence continues at coordinate 36,173,350 of NC_035438.2, forward strand.
CTTAATATCATGTTTTATGATCATCAAAATAGGTTTCATAGCATATACATTACAGATTATGCAAGATTCGCAAAAACGTCTTTCTGTTGACTTTTTAAGCATTCGTTTGACTCGAAATTTGAACTAGTTAGAGTGGTGATCATGGGGAACCCTTTCAGAGGTTTATTACCCACATAAACACCAACACATAACTACCTTTGATTCGACATAAGACTGAGCCATTGAGGATTTATCTTGAAGTCAAACCGTAGTTACGACGGTTTGATTTCTAGCTATATTACTAAGTAAAACTAAACCACAAAGGATCTAAATGACTTACAGAAGCTTGAACACGAAATAGGATGCTAGAATAAAGCTTGGAAGCTCCAGAGATGATCAAGAGAAGTGTTTGTGGTGTGGTGAAACTTATGTACACAACATGCCTATTTATAGTGCAAGACAAGCTCCTAGATCATCACACATTGGTCTACAAGTTCAAAAGGCATGCAAGTCTAAACTTTCTGCATCTGGGCGTCCCACGCGGCCCGCATGGACGAACCATGCTCTTTGTACGCGGGCCGCCTGAGTTTAAATATCAGACGCGTATCAATAGGTGGCTCGCGGCCCGCCTTCACTTAACCCAAACTGTAACGCGGCACGCGAGAGGGTTGTTTTTCAAAGATTTTAAATCTTTTGTAATGATTATCCTGGTAATTAATAACGAAATCTTTGGTATTTATTAACCTGACCTTTCGGGTTTGAAGGGGTAACTTTGCGATTTGGCCCTTGATTATTTACAACTAAGGGCCTCGTGTTATTTACCCGCATTGTTAAGTCCCCGGTTATCTTGTTAATTATTTGGAAAGCCTTAACTTTCATTGTTGACGCTTTTAACCCTTCTCGTACGAATTTGATCATAACTTTCTCGTTTTAAAATGGAACTTCGCAGAATTTATACAGTATATTCTAGTGAGCGTATTTTACTGTTACAAAGCTCCGGGTACGTCAAAGGGTCATTCAGAGGTATAATTAAACATGTTGACACATTTAACCCCTGTAGCTTGTAATCTCTCACTTTCTTCCGCGTTTCGCTTCCGTACGATCCATTATTTATTCGTTTGAGGGTACGAGCACCATTTAGGGTTACTATACAGTATACTTACCTTTGTTTGACATTTATAACCCTTGAATTTACATACTTTCAAGGTTTGTCAACATTAGTCCTTTATTTAATATGAAACGCCACGTGTAAACTTAAGACACGTGTCAATACATTATTGGACACAAAATTTCGAGGTGTTACACTGAACCCAGTCACAGTGTGAATAATGACAATGGACCTATTATCCATGTTCTAATACCTAAAAGAAGAAGAGCCGTTCCACAAGGTTGTTCTTTTAAAGAATTCTTGGCCTGCAAACCTATAGAATTCTCAGGCATTGAAGGAGCCATTGCAACTCTACGTTGGATAGAAAAGACAGAAGCAGTCATAAAAATAAGTAAATGCGTAGACGAAGATAAGATTATGTTTGCTTCTAATCTTTTCAAAAATGCATCCTTAGAATGGTGGAATACTATTCTCTAGTCTAGAGGAAGTGACAGAGTTTATAATATGGTATGGATCAACTTTAAGGAAAAAGTTGAATGAAAATTCTGTCCTCCTAATGAAAAGGAACAAATAGCCAATAAGTTCATAAATCACAAAATGATTGGAATAGACTGCAAAGGTACACTACCATATTCTTCGAATATGGTAGGATAGTACCATCCTTAGCCTCACCCGAACCAGTATTAATCTCCCGTTATATTTGGGGATTAATTGGTGAGATTAGACATGTAGTCAAGGCAGCTAGACCGCAAACCATGGAAGAAACAGTAGAACTAGCCAATACCTTGACTGACGAGCTAGTACGTACGCAAGAAGAAAACCAGAGGAAGAACCTAGCTCAAAAGCTTACACAGGAATTCTGTTCTAGTAATTCCTACCGTGGAAAGAGGAGAGGTTCTTCTGTACCTTACTGTAAGAATTGCAAAAGAAAGCATTTTGGAAAATACTCTACTTATTGCAACTTTTGCAAAATCTCTGGACACAAGGAAGAAGATTGTAGGAGGAAACCCAGCAATGGGATATGCTACAATTGTGGAGAAAAAGGACACATTAGACCAAACTGTCCGAAACTAGCTCTAGCCATGCCCAACAATACTAAAACGGCAGAAGCACCCAAGAGGAATGCCAAAGCCTTTGTTCTGACAGCTAAAGAAGCCAACATGATTCCGGATGTGATCGCCGGTACGTTTTTAGTTAATGACATTTTTGCCAAGGTATTGTTTGACTCTTGTGCAAACCAAAGTTTTATCAATACTTCTTTCTACCAATTTCTTTATCAACCCTTAGTCAAACTTCAACAAGACTGTTAGTGACAAACCTGATGCACAAAGCACAGTTAGCCTAATTATGTGCTTAATGACTGTGCTTGATTACATCTGACAACCCACATATATTTTGTTGAGATTTTACTTATTGTAATCTTCATTTGATTGGCCAAGGATCTAGGTAATAATCACTATAGGGTAGAAGGCTCATGATTTCCAAGATTTCTCATCATAACATTAAAACCCACACTCAAGCTCACTCTCTCTCCCCCATTCGGCTCCCCCATAACCGATTTCACCATCAGCACCACTAAATCATCTTCATCTTCATCATACTCAAGTCCATTCAAGCCTTCAAGAAGATTCAAGGAAGTTACAAGTTGAGAAGCATTAAGGAAGCTTTGTTCTAATCTTATCCTCATCTTTTCTCTCCATCATCTTCACTAGATTTCTACCCTAGCCTTGTGCTAGTAGTAAGTCTCTACACCTTGTTCCATCTTATTCTTAGTTAAAATGTGATGTATGACGTTATTTGTTCAAATCACAAGAAATAGAACCCTAAAAGATGAACATGGAACTCTACATAAAAACCCTACCTAAAAAGTTTGTATGAAGTTGAAATCAGGTTGGATTAGGGTTAGTTAAGGCATGCATGAGGTTTGATCATTAAATCATCGATAAACCATGGTTAGGATCTTTGTTTATGCGTTTTTAGTCACTTCTACAATGTAAACAGCTTGCTGAGTTGGATTTCCAGCCAACTTCAACAGGCTGTAACGGGACCATTTTAAATCGAAAAACCGATTTTCTGAAGCCTAAAATGTGTATTTTGGAATAACTAAACAAATGGCACTGGAATCGTAATTTTTCGAAACCGTTTACTATTTTTAAGGGACTGTTTTAGGACAGCAGCTCAAGCTGCATTTTTACTGCAGAAAAAGTGTGTCATATTTGGAGTCATAACTTGAAACCTGAGTAAAATCGACTCATGGAATTTTTACAGTAGTGGATCACCGTTGTCAGGATGACCCTCCAACTGGAATTTCGTCAAACGGACTTACGGTTAATTTTTAGTGAATATTTCCGTAAACTGCAATCAGAAAGTAACAAATCTGATTGCAGTCGAGAAAATGATTTTCTATAAAATATAGGTAACGAACTGGATTCTGATAATTTTACATAATAAAATTTGGAACATATAGAACCTTCTTTAAAAATTTGAGAATTTTTGAAAAAGGATAACTATTTTATAAAAATCCTCGAAAACAGTCCGGTTTCGAGTAATAAAGCTGAAATAAAGTATGTAACGTTTTGTATGTCTATATGTCGGTTTGGTTATTGAAAATGAACTATTGGATATATGTAAAAGAAAATGATATGCTAATTAAGCATGGACACCTCTATTTACAGAGGAGACTCTGCCGAAATTTTCCGAGAATCCGAACACTTAATAAAATATTCGAGAAAAATAGATACGAAATAGGTGTCTAACTATTTTTCTAAGAACGATAGTTAAGTTAAAATAATTATTTTTGTTTTAACAAAATAATACCTAAGTAACGCAAATCAAAACACTAAACTCTAAGCCAAGGCACGGCCCGTTCGTCTAATAGACATTAGTACGTTGTAGGTTGTCGTGTAGCGGAAAGAGTTAAGATTCGAGTCAAGACGCACTACGGTGAGTTCATGACCCCCTATTCCTTTACTGTTTTCGGTTTTAATACTTCGGGGGTGGAATACATGTTTACAAATTATTTCAGACATTTTACACATGGTATTGTTAGCTTAAGGAGGGTTTTTATTACGCGATCAAGTGAGTGGTGGGCATGACACTTAAGGCCATTAATCCTCATCGTAGGACCACGGGACATGAGTGATAGATCTATTTGGATGTAGCGACCCCACACCCATGAGGCCGGGGGCCCATAGTGGTGACTATGTCTTCATACCGGAGACAAATTTGCTAGGTTTGAGTCTTCCTGCATCATTCACATATACTATTGGATTTGCAACCCAATGGTGATCATTTTTCCTTATTGCTACATACCAGGGACAATTTTTACTTACAGACATATTAAACGGTTTATACACACAGACTTACACATGAACTCGCTCAACTTTTGTTGACTTTTTAAACTACATGTATTTCAGGGAATTAATTTGGATCTGGCAAGTGATGCATGATAAGCTGTGTACTTAATAAGGATGTCATCCAAAGTTGTAGGGTTTGGGAAGTGCAACTCCTTCCTGGACAAGTTGCATGTCTCTTATCCTTGTTTTATCGATTAGTCTTCCGTTGAGTCTTACGAATTCGTTTTAAACAAGTATTGTTTTGTAATCCCTTTGTGGTTAATGTTTTAAGACAACATGTTATGCATTTTTAACTATTTTAATGGATGAACATCATATATTTTTATCATATAGCATGTTGTGATTGTTGCTATGGTATTAAGAAGTCACACCAAATAAACCCACGCTTCCGCAAAAGCCAGGGTGTGACAGCTTGGTATCAGAGCCTCGATCATAGCGAACTAGGATTCCTTCTCGAGTCTAGACTATGATCACTAGGGCTCTCACGAAAATGTTTTCAAACGTTTTTACTTTTGCATACACTAAAAGTCCAGATCCAGGGCACAAACATTTTTTACAAACAAAAAGGGGCACAAATACACTTTTCAAAAAAAAAAATAACATTGCATCAGTCTTAGAGACTGAGGGAGGTTTCAGTCCTAGAGACTGAGGGATTCAATCTTAGAGATTGGGGAAGTATAGCCTTAGAGGCTGGGGAAAATTTGAGTCTTAGAGACTGGGAGGTTGGTCTTAGAGGCCAGGGAGTTAGTCTGAGAGACTAGGGAATTCAGTCTTAGAGATTGGGTGGGTTAGCTTGGAAAGACTAGGATGCTTACATGATTTCATTGTTATTTGTTTACATGCTTACCTTATTTGTGTGCATATGTTGTGGTTGTGTTACAGACACCATGGCATCATCTGGTAGTGGAGTATCCGACGCGAGTGACCCGATGGCTCTTACTTCTGATGACGAGATGGCCACCGATTCGGGAGTTTACACCTCAGACACCACGAGCACCGATGAAGACGATTTTCAGCCTTTTGCCCTACCGGACTTCGGAGACGACGTACCCCTAGCTGGCGGCCCACCAGGAGAGAACCTACCCCTTGTTCCAATCCCTGTCCCTCTCCCCTTCGCTGCAGTTCCCTTCGAGGAACAACCTCTCGACGCGTTACCCGATGGTGACATCGACCTACTCATCGAGGGTCCCCCGGAGGGAGACCAGGATGGTGGGGCCCTGGTAGAGGACGGTGTTCCGCTTGTTGATATCCCAGTTGTTGATCCTATTGTTCCCATGGTCGAGCTTCCTGATATGGAGGTTCAATCAGATTCGTCCGCTTCAGGTTCCTTTGAGTTGATAGCTTCTCATATCCCACCGTTGGGATTCAGTTACATTCCTCGCATGGACGCTGATGAGGAGATGGAGTTGGAGCAGCCTGCTGAGGCTCCTGTTCATCCAAATGATCCGATTCCTGCCATGCTTGCTGATTATCAGCCCGCTCCAGTCATTTCCGAGCCCGTTCATGCCATTGACCCTGTTACTGTCACTGATGCACCCGTTGTTGCACCACCAGCCGTTGAGATACCAGATGTAGCACCCATACCCGATCCCATGGCGATTTTTGATGACCTGGCATCGTTTGCTACCCACATTGACCCGAGGTGCGCTAACTCCAGCAATGGGTGGATTGAGGAGGATGACTACCCTCCGTACGTAGTCCCAGTCACTCCCCCTCCCGCACCCATCGCTGTACCACTCGATGCTCCCTTGTTTCCTCCATCCACATCTGGTACCCATGGTATTGACCTTCCTATCACTTTCCTTCAGGACATTCCTCCGCCCCAACCTGGGGAGGGATCATCGAGTCAGCCCTTCGGCCACACCCCATTCATGCCAGAGGATAGCCAGTTCTTACCGCAGGTCCCTTATCCAGATTTTGTTCCACCAGCGTCATTTCCTGCACCTTTCGTGACCCAGTTTCCCCATATCACTTCACAGTTTGCATTTACCCCACACATTACACTTCCGGTTTCAGCCCCGATGGGTGAACCATCCCTATGGTCAGCACCCCATGTCATGCCTGTATCCGACCCTTATCATCCATTCCATGACAGATACTCTGTAGAGGACACACTCACGTCACTGCAGTTACAGCGGGACGCCTTGAGACGATGTGTCCAACAGTTGGAGAGAGCTCCACATCCTCACTGTCCCTGTCAGACTCTGTTTTCAGCATCGCACACTTCCTTTCCATCATCTCAGGATTCAGACGTTCATTTCCTCTCTCTCGATCGACAGGTTGCTTTCGTGTTGCGCTTTGCCTATGCACTTGAGGAGGATTTGGTGCAGTTGCGCCGATTGATTTTCTCTCATTTTCCACCTCCTCCTCCACCGTCAGCTTAGGGATACTCGGGGCAACAGGGATTTCAGATCTTCTACAGACCGGCTACTCTTAGTGGGAAGACAGCGCTAGAGCCATGATTATGAAGACCTTTTTGAGACCACGATTTTGGTTTTTGATTTATTTGTTATTGTACTCAGACAAGGGTGATGTAGCCCTTAGTATATTTTGACATATTATTGGTGGTTTGTTTATGAAACTTAAATCGCAAGTCTTTTAAATCCATGCATTGTTGATTATTTGTTATGATTATGACATGAGAGGTTACGTGAATGATGAATGTTACTACATATACGTATGATTATCATACTTACTATGACCTGACCAATATGGAACATCCTCTAGAAAATGCCTCCACGACGCGACACACGCATGCCGACTAACCAGGCAGAACTGCAAGGAATCACCGCTGCCGCAATTGCACAATATGTTGCTTCTCAAGGTGACTCAAGCGGAAACATTTTGAACAACAACAACAACCCTCTGAATGGGTGTACTTTCAAGCAATTCTTAGATTGCAAGCCGCAAAACTTTGATGGCACTGGAGGTGCCGTGGCTTTCACTCGTTGGACTGAAAAGACGGAGACGACAATAAGAATGAGCAAATGTGCACCGGGACAACAAGTTACATACATCACTGGGCTCTTTACTGATGGTGCCCTATCATGGTGGAATCTCCAAGTTCAAACACTAGGAGAGGCTGCAGCATACGCCATGACTTGGGCTGAATTGAAAGAGCTAATGTGCAAGAAGTATTGCTCCAGAGCTGAGATCCAGAGATTGGAAACCGAATTTTGGAACCTAAGGATGGAAGGTCCAAAAATCGTTGAGTATGTTCAAAGGTTTCATGGTCTGTCCCATGTGGTGCCGTACATGGTCATGCCTGAATTCAAGCGCGTGGAACGTTTCATCTGGGGGTTAGCACCTCAGATTATGAGCATGGTCATAACGTCTAAACCGGCAACCATTACTGAAGCCATCGACTTGAGCATCTCACTGACTGAAGAAGCCATCAGGCTAAACAAGTTTTCAAAGGATGATCAGAAAAAGAAAGAGATTCATGTGGAGTCGTCGGGGGAAAACAAACGGAAGTTTTCCAACTTCAAGCAAGGAACCAGCAGTGGTAGCAAGAGAAGTGAATCCAACACACCGGCCAGGGTCAAGACTGGTGATGAAAACAGAGGAAAAGGTTACATGGGCACTCTGCCCAAGTGTGGTACATGTCAGTTCCATCATCCCGGCCCGTGCCGACTCAGAAAATGCGAATCCTGCAGGAAGACGGGCCATTCAAAGGAGACGTGTTGGGTTGGATCAGGCCAAGGTGGTCAAAGGGGTTACAATAACAACAACCGTGGTAATGGAAATAGGCCGCAAGGAAATAATGGGGGAAACAGAAATCGTGGGAATGCCCCGAATCAAGCTGGTAACCGGGGAACAAACGGAAATCGCGGCGGAAATGGTAATGGGAATGGCCGAGGGCCAGGATGCTTCAACTGCGGGGACGTTGGGCACTTCAAAAGGGAATGCCCAAAGCTAAATCAAGCGCAAGGCCGAGTTTTTAACATTGGTGCGAGGGAAGCGCGCCAAGATCCGAATGTTGTCACTGGTACGTTCTCTATAAATCAACGCTATGCGTCTGTTCTTTTTGATACTGGTGCCGATTATAGTTTCGTATCGTTAGAATTTAAGAACATACTTGGGTTGGCCACCAGTAAGTTAGACGTTCCGTACTCTATTGAATTGGCGAATGGGAAACTAGTGGAAACGAGTGAAGTCATCAGGGGATGCATGATAGAACTGGGAGGACACGAATTTACGCTAGACCTACTGCCAGTCGAGTTGGGAAGCTTCGACGTGGTAATAGGGATGGATTGGCTGTCTAGCAACAAAGCCGAGGTGGTTTGTCACGAAAAGACCATCCGCATCCCAATGGCCGATGGAGAGACGATTGTAGTTCATGGAGAAAAGCGCGATACGCCATTGAGGATCATTAGCTGCTTGAAAGCTAGGAAGTGTTTGAAGAAAGAATGTGTTGCCTTCTTGGCACATATCGTTGATATGGAAGCCGCTGAGCCAAAGATCGAAGACATTCCAGTCATGAAGGAATATCCTGAAGTCTTTCCAGAAGACTTGCCAGGATTGCCGCCTCCAAGACAAGTCGAATTTCACATTGACTTAGTTCCAGGCGCCGCGCCTGTGGCTAAGGCACCTTATCGACTTGCACCTTCAGAGATGCAAGAGCTGTCAACACAACTCCAAGAGTTTTTAGACAAGGGATTCATCAGACCAAGCTTCTCACCTTGGGGAGCTCCAGTTTTGTTCGTTAAGAAGAAGGATGGTAGTTTTCGTATGTGCATAGACTACCGCGAGCTTAACAAGTTGACTGTCAAGAACAGATATCCTTTGCCAAGGATCGATGACCTGTTCGATCAACTACAAGGTTCGAGTTTTTACTCAAAGATCGATCTAAGATCAGGTTATCACCAGTTGAGAATACAAGAGGAAAGTATTCCCAAAACTGCTTTTAGAACTCGATATGGACATTATGAGTTTCTGGTGATGCCGTTTGGGTTGACAAACGCTCTAGCAGTTTTCATGGACTTGATGAACAGAGTCTGCAAGCCGTACCTCAACAAGTTCGTAATCGTATTCATTGATGATATTTTGATCTACTCGAAGACGAAGGAAGAACACGAGCAACACTTCAAAGCTATTTTAGAGCTACTTAAAAAGGAGAAGTTGTACGCTAAGTTCTCGAAATGTGAGTTTTGGTTACGCGAAGTCCAGTGTCTTGGACATGTGGTTAATGGAAATGGAATCCATGTGGATCCCACAAAGATCGAGGCGATCATGAGCTGGGAGACTCCATAGACGCCAACCGAGATTCGACAATTCTTAGGGTTGGCTGGGTATTATCGAAGGTTCATTGAGGATTTCTCGAAAATCGCTCAACCTTTGACCTCTCTTACGCAGAAAGACAAGAAGTTCGATTGGGAAGACAAACAAGAAGAAGCATTCCAATTGTTGAAGACCAAACTTTGTGACGCACCAATCTTATCTCTACCCGAAGGCACTGACGACTTCGTGGTATATTGTGACGCTTCGTGTCAACGTTTGGGCTGCGTGTTGATGCAGCGATAAAAAGTTATAGCCTATGCTTCGCGCTAGCTGAAGGTTCATGAGAAAAACTACACCACGCATGACTTGGAGTTAGGCGATGTGGTGTTTGCGTTGAAGATATGGTGACATTATTTATATGGCACGCGGTGTACCATCTTTACGGATCACAAGAGTCTGCAACACATCTTCGATCAAAAGGAGCCTAACATGAGACAAAGACGCTGGGTTGGATTGTTAAACGACTACGACTGTGAGGTAAAGCAACACCTAGGGAAGGCGAATGTAGTCGCCGATGCCTTAAGTCAGAAGGAAATGATTAAGCCCATAAGGGTTAGGGCTTTGGAAATGATTGTTCAGACAGACCTCTCGTTGCGCATTCGTGCTGCGCAGAGAGAAGCTCTCAAAAGGGAAAACCTTGTGAATGAGTACCTCTGTGGGATGGAGAAGCAATTGGTACCAAAGGAGGATGGAACATTATGTTTCTTGGGAAGAATTTGGGTTCCTTTCTTTGGTGGTCTGAGAGACGTTATCTTTGATGAAGCTCACAAGTCACGGTACTCGATCCATCCAGGATCGGATAAGATGTACCAAGATCTTAAGGATTTCTATTGGTGGCCAAGAATGAAAGGCGATGTAGCAGTTTATGTTGGCAAATGTTTAACTTGCGCCAAGGTAAAGGCCGAGTACCAGAAACATTCAGGTCTCCTACAACAACCTGGAATACCCTAGTGGAAGTGGGAACATATTTCAATGGACTTTATAACGAAATTACCAAGGACGCCCAAGGGCCATGATACAGTTTGGGTAATTGTAGACCGTTTAACGAAATCTGCACACTTTTTGGCAATTAAAGAGAAAGACAACACAAGCAAGTTAGCTGAGCTATACCTGAGAGAGATTGTCGCACGACATGGAGTGCCTCTCTCAATTATTTCTGATAGAGATGGAAGATTCGTGTCAAGGATTTGGCAATCCTTTCAAGAAGCTTTTGGTTCTCCGCTGAATCTGAGTACTGCCTTTCACCCGCAGATAGACGGACAGAGCGAGCGAACGATTCAGACGCTGGAAGATATGTTGCGAGCTTGCGTAAAGGATTTAGGTGGTAGTTGGGACACTCACCTACCATTGGTCGAATTTTCATACAACAACAGTTATCATGCAAGCATTCAAGCCGCACCGTTCGAAGCTCTTTATGGACGCAAGTGTCGATCACCAATATGTTGGGCTGACGCCGGTGATAGACAGCTTGTTGGATCGGAAGTGGTCCAGGAGACGACAGACAAGATCGCACAGATCCGAGAGTGCATCAAGGCAGCTCGTGATCGACAAAAGTGTTATGCGGACCGGAGAAGAAAACCTCTGGAATTTGAGGTGGGAGATATGGTATTGTTGAAAGTTTCACCCTGGAAGGGTGTGGCACGCGTTGGAAAGCGTGGGAAGCTGAACCCCAGGTACATTGATCCATTTAAAGTCCTGGAGAGGAATGGTCTGGTAGCCTACAAGTTGGACCTACCTGTTGAACTGAATGGCGTTCATGATACATTCCATGTATTAAACCTGAAAAAGAGTCCGACTCAAGAGACACTGGTCATTCCAGTCGACGAAATCCACATTGACGACACACTCCACTTTGTTGAAGAACCAATTGAGGTTACGGATTGGAATGTTAACAAGACACGCCGGAGTAGTGTGTAACACCTCGAATTTTTGTGTCCAATGATGTGTTAACACGTGTCATTTGATTACACGTGGCATTGATATTAAATAAAGGACTAATTTTGACAAACCTTGAATGTATGTAAATTCGAGGGTTATAGATGTCAAGCAAGGGTAAATATACTGTATGGTAACCCTAAATGGTGCTTGTACCTTCAAACGAATGAATCATGAATCGTACGGAAGCGAAACGCGGAAGAAAGTGAGAGATTACAAGCTACAGGGGTTAACTGTGGCAACATGTTTAATTATACCTCTGAGTGACCCTTTAACGCTCCCGAGGCTTTGTAACAGTATTATACGCTCACTAGAATATACTGTATAAATTCCGCGAAGTTCTGTTTTAAAACGAGATAGTTATGATCGAATTCGTATGAGAAGGGTTAAAAGCGTCAACAGTGAAAGTTAAGGCTTTCTGAATAATTAATAAACTAACCGGGGACTTAACAACGCGGGTAAATAACACGAGGTCCTTAGTTGTAATTAACCGAGGGCCAAACCGCAAAGTTACCCCTTCAAACCCGAAAGGTCAGGTTAATAATTACGAAAGATTTCGTTATTAATTACCAGATTCTGTTCATCATTTCAAAAGATTTTAAAAACCTGAAAAACAGGCCTCTTGCGACCCGCATTAGAGTTTGGGTTAAGTGAAAGCGGGCCGCGAGCCACCTAAGATACGCGCCTGGATTTAAACTTCAGGCGGCCCGCATTAAAACATGCATGGATCCTCCATGCGGGCCGCGTTGGACGCCCAGATGCAGAATGTTTGGATTTTTATGCCTTTTGAGCTTGTGAACGATCAAACCATCAACTAATGAAGCATGGGCGCCCCCTACTCGACCCATAGCTCTATGGGACACCTGCCCATCATCCATGATCAGTTGTAGGGGTTGTGTAATGATCTTAGGTGCCTTGTTTCACTATAAATAGCCACATTTGGTTCATAACTATCACACAACTCAAATACACTCAACTGATCATCCTAAGAAGCTCTCAAGCATTCTTCTCTGCTCTCTAAGCAAGACACAACTTCTGTAAGTCGTTCACATCCATTATGGTCTTGTTTTTCCATAGATTTAGCTTATAAACCCAACCGTCGTAACTAACGGTTGTCATAGCGATAATTCACAAATGGTCCAGTAAATTGTCGGATCAAAAGTAGTTATGAGTTGGTATTTATGTGGGTAATAAACCCCTAAAAGGGTTCCCTCTGATCACCACTCTAACTATGTCAAATGTCGAGTCAAACGTGCACTTAAAAAGTCAACAGAAAGCTATTTTGCCGTTTTATACATAATCTGTAATGTATATGCTATGAAATCTGTTTTGACACTCATAAAACATGATATTAAGTATATAAACTTGTTTACGCTCATTTGAATCGACCATTTGCTATATTGACCCGGTACGGAGACGAATGTCGCAAAAGTTTGACTTTTGCTTTGACTTCAGTTCTAACCCGTTTTAGTGAGGTATAGATATGCCTTAGGACTCTCTTAGGACCAGGTTACATGATGGTATAGACCTCTGTGATCGGTTCATGAATTGTCCGAGTCTTTTACGCATTTCCGTTAATCGCCTAAAAGTTGACCGTAACGGCCTTTTAAAAATAAAACGAGTATTTCGGACACGTGAACGGACCATAACCTTGCTTACTAAATTATAAGCATTTCCTTAAAGTTTCACGTCAATCCGAGGTCTAGAATGAGAGTTATGCTAAATAGCGCATTTATAAGAAACTTTTGTAATAAACGGCGCAATTAGCATAACCCCTATCTAAACCAAGTCTCCGTCACCAAAACTTTTACCCACTGTTATAAAATAATATTTTTGGAATTTTAAAGATTTTTAATAATTTTTACCTTGCTCATAACCTGCGGTTATGGCTACGGTTCGGTAAATACCGAATATGCCTTTTTCGGCCAAAACGTGAGTTCTACAAGGTCTTTTGACCCGTTTCCAGTTGCTACTGATTTTAAATAATAAATAAAGTATTTTAGACTTTATAAACTGTTCGGGAAACTCAGATTTCCTGTAGAACTCGAAAAGCTCTTTAAAAGTCTTTAAAATGACCGAAAAGCCCCTACGGGGCGTAATATTAACTTAAACTCGTTACGGGCATCACGGAAGGTATCCTACCGATACCACAACCTCTTTAAGGCATATTGACTTAGGAAATAAGCGTAAGACTCTCATGGTTAACCGTCTCGCCTATTGCGCGCACGGTTCGGCGTATGAAACTAGTTTTCATAAATTAGCCGATACGGGTCAAACTATATTATTTTGACCCCAAAATACAGAGTGTGAACATTGAACCCATATAAAACAAGTCTCTGAACTTGTTTGGGACAGAATCACATTCCATTCTCGGTTTTCGCCTTTCACGCGATTAAACCATACCTATATATCGGAACCAACCGGTCTAGGCTACGACTAATATGAGACCCGTTAGGATTCTAAGAGGTTAATTAAAACCTTCGTTCCAGATTAGGAGCCCCAGTAAAAGCTATCGGTGATTTAATCAAATTAAGGAATATACTTGCAAAGGTAAATACTTTTAACTTATTTCCCCTATACGGGCTTGGGATACGGTATAATAATACCGCTTGATTGAGCATCATATCTTCCATCGCTGAGGTGGTTAAATTGTGTAATGTGATCGGCTCATTTAAACAGCTTTGTTTCTTAAAAGCCTTTGGGGGGTTAATGACCGTTGTCCCGGATATCCTTGGCATCATTTTACGAAATGGCCACGACCTCGACATCCCGGTGTAGGCGTACACCCGGTATATATTGTCGACACTTAATTAAAAGACGTAGCCGTTGGTTTCTATACTACGGTTTTACGCAATGTGGTGTGTCTATTAATCTTTAACCCGGCACGATCCGGGCTACTGAACGCATAAAAGAACATGTAATACGTTCACAAGATTTTAATATATTTCCCAAGTTATAAAAGAATTTGTGCCTTGTGCATTCAAATCAATTTTTAATAAACATTTCCAAATGTGTCAGTTGAATGTATTTACCAGTGTAAACTGACGTATTTTCCCAAAAAGATTAAGTGCAGGTACTATACGAAATTGGCTGGTATTAGCTTCCTAAGCATCACGAATAGTCTCGCAAACTCGATGCCGTATCTGAATGAACAATATTTTATTATTTTGATCCGCTGTGGATACATTCGACTTCTGTAATACATTTGATATTACCACCAGAGGTTGAAGTATATATTTATCTTTAAAGCTTCCGCTGTGCATTTATATAATTGTGTGGTTTGACTATATTGTTGCCAACTACGTCACGGTAATCCCCCACCGGGCCCACCGGCGATACACGTGGAAATCGGGGTGTGACATAGTGTCAAACTCGTCAAAGTTCGATGGAATGCGCGACACGGCCCAGAATTCACGTGGGAACGTGAGGATCGTATGAAGGCCAAGTACCCACATTTATTCCCTAAGACCCCTGCAACTAGAAGCAGAACTTAAAATTTCGGGACGAAATATTCTTAACGGGGGGAGAATGTGACAACCCACATAATTACAGGTACGGTACAAATTAATTAACCCTAATTATGTGCTTAATGACTGTGCTTGATTACATCTGACACTTTAAACTGCTTACTGATTCATGTTACATACATACATGTGCATCCTTTACATACAGTCACTCCATTTATTTCATACAGACTCTTAGTGACAAACCTGATGCACAAAGCACAGTTAGCACAGTGAGCGGATAACTCAGACACATGCTGACAATACCAGTACATAGACAGACACTATTTTTAGGCCAGTATGGGCCGGAGATAAAGCACTACACCAGTATGGAATGTAGGGAAGTGAGGACCATAAGAATGTGTCACTAGGTGATAGTTTGAGTGCCGGAAAGTGCCTAAAACTCATTTTAAGTACAAAATTCTGCATTTTCAGTAACAATTCAGCTTTTAACACACTCGTATTTTACAGAGAATTGACTAAGTGGTCCTGAACGCTTTCCTAAGTGTTAGAATTAAAATTCGTTACAAAAAGATGCATAAAAGACACTATGCGGTACAATTAAACGCTTTAACGGAACGATACGTAACCGAACAACCAGACATTACCCGGGACACCAAAATATTGTCAGAAATATTATTTTATCATTCTTAATTATTTACGGTCACAAAAATCCCCACACACTATATAAACATGGCATACACCCACTATTCCTGAAAATACCCTTAACCTCCTAATTATTTACCTATTAGTTACCAAAATTTTACAATTTACCCCCCCCCCCAACCGAATTTTCAGCCAAATCATTACTAATATATTTTGTTGAGATTTTACTTATTGTAATCTTCATTTGATTGGCCAAGGATCTAGGTAATAATCACTATAGGGTAGAAGGCTCATGATTTCTAAGATTTCTCATCATAACATTAAAACACACACTCAAGCTCACTCTCTCTCCCCCATTCGGCTCCCCCATAACCGATTTCACCATCAGCACCACTAAATCATCTTCATCTTCATCATACTCAAGTCCATTCAAGCCTTCAAGAAGATTCAAGGAAGTTACAAGTTGAGAAGCATTAAGGAAGCTTTGTTCTAATCTTATCATCATCTTTTCTCTCCATCATCTTCACTAGATTTCTACCCTAGCCTTGTGCTAGTAGTAAGTCTCTACACCTTGTTCCATCTTATTCTTAGTTAAAATGTGATGTATGACGTTATTTGTTCAAATCACAAGAAATAGAACCCTAAAAGATGAACATGGAACTCTACATAAAAACCCTACCTAAAAAGTTTGTATGAAGTTGAAATCAGGTTGGATTAGGGTTGGTTAAGGCATGCATGAGGTTTGATCATTAAATCATCGATAAACCATGGTTAGTATCTTTGTTTATGCGTTTTTAGTCACTTCTACAATGTAAACAGCTTGCTGAGTTGGATTTCCAGCCAACTTCAACAGGCTGTAACGGGACCATTTTAAATCGAAAAACCGATTTTCTGAAGCCTAAAATGTGTATTTTGGAATAATAAACAAATGGCACTGGAATCGTAATTTTTCGAAACCGTTTACTATTTTTAAGGGACTGTTTTAGGACAGCAGCTCAAGCTGCATTTTTACTGCAGAAAAAGTGTGTCATATTTGGAGTCATAACTTGAAACCTGAGTAAAATCGACTCATGGAATTTTTACAGTAGTGGATCACCGTTGTCAGGATGACCCTCCAACTGGAATTTCGTCAAACGGACTTACGGTTAATTTTTAGTGAATATTTCCGTAAACTGCAATCAGAAAGTAACAAATCTGATTGCAGTCGAGAAAATGATTTTCTATAAAATATAGGTAACGAACTGGATTCTGATAATTTTACATAATAAATTTTGGAGAAAAATAGATACGAAATAGGTGTCTAACTATTTTTCTAAGAACGATAGTTAAGTTAAAATAATTATTATTGTTTTAACAAAATAATACCTAAGTAACGAAAATCAAAACACTAAACTCTAAGCCAAGGCACGGCCCGTTCGTCTAATAGACATTAGTACGTTGTAGGTTGTCGTGTAGCGGAAAGAGTTAAGATTCGAGTCAAGACGCACTACGGTGAGTTCATGACCCCCTATTCCTTTACTGTTTTCGGTTTTAATACTTCGGGGGTGGAATACATGTTTACAAATTATTTCAGACATTTTACACATGGTATTGTTAGCTTAAGGAGGGTTTTTATTACGCGATCAAGTGAGTGGTGGGGATGACACTTAAGGCCATTAATCCTCATCGTAGGACCACAGGACAAGAGTGATAGATCTATTTGGGTGTAGCGAGCCCACACCCATGAGGCCGGGGCCCATAGTGGTGACTATGTCTTCATACCGGAGACAAATTTGCTAGGTTTGAGTCTTCCTGCATCATTCACATATACTATTGGATTTGCAACCCAATGGTGATCTTTTTCCTTATTGCTACATACCAGGGACAATTTTTACTTACAGACATATTAAACGGTTTATACACACAGACTTACACATGAACTCGCTCAACTTTTTGTTGACTTTTTAAACTACATGTATTTCAGGGAATTAATTTGGATCTGGCAAGTGATGCATGATAAGCTGCGTACTTAATAAGGATGTCATCCAAAGTTGTAGGGTTTGGGAAGTGCAACTCCTTCCTGGACAAGTTGCATGTCTCTTATCCTTGTTTTGTCGATTAGTCTTCCGTTGAGTCTTACGAATTCGTTTTAAACAAGTATTGTTTTGTAATCCCTTTGTGGTTAATGTTTTAAGACAACATGTTATGCATTTTTAACTATTTTAATGGATGAACATCATATATTTTTATCATATAGCATGTTGTGATTGTTGCTATGGTATTAAGAAGTCACACCAAATAAACCCACGCTTCCGCAAAAGCCAGGGTGTGACAGCTTGGTATCAGAGCCTCGATCATAGCGAACTAGGATTCCTTCTCGAGTCTAGACTATGATCACTAGGGCTCTCACGAAAATGTTTTCAAACGTTTTTACTTTTGCATACACTAAAAGTCCAGATCCAGGGCACAAACATTTTTTACAAACAAAAAGGGGCACAAATACACTTTTCAAAAAAAAAAAAAAATTGCATCAGTCTTAGAGACTGAGGGAGGTTTCAGTCCTAGAGACTGAGGGATTCAATCTTAGAGATTGGGGAAGTATAGCCTTAGAGGCTGGGGAAAATTTGAGTCTTAGAGACTGGGAGGTTGGTCTTAGAGGCCAGGGAGATAGTCTGAGAGACTAGGGAATTCAGTCTTAGAGATTGGGTGGGTTAGCTTGGAAAGACTAGGATGCATACATGATTTCATTGTTATTTGTTTACATGCTTACCTTATTTGTGTGCATATGTTGTGGTTGTGTTACAGACACCATGGCATCATCTGGTAGTGGAGTATCCGACGCGAGTGACCCGATGGCTCTTACTTCTGATGACGAGATGGCCACCGATTCGGGAGTTTACACCTCAGATACCACGAGCACCGATGAAGACGATTTTCAGCCTTTTGCCCTACCGGACTTCGGAGACGACGTACCCCTAGCTGGCGGCCCACCAGGAGAGAACCTACCCCTTGTTCCAATCCCTGCCCCTCTCCCCTTCGCTGCAGTTCCCTTCGAGGAACAACCTCTCGACGCGTTACCCGATGGTGACATCGACCTACTCATCGAGGGTCCCCCGGAGGGAGACCAGGATGGTGGGGCCCTGGTAGAGGACGGTGTTCCGCTTGTTGATATCCCAGTTGTTGATCCTATTGTTCCCATGGTCGAGCTTCCTGATATGGAGGTTCAATCAGATTCGTCCGCTTCAGGTTCCTTTGAGTTGATAGCTTCTCATATCCCACCGTTGGGATTCAGTTACATTCCTCGCATGGACGCTGATGAGGAGATGGAGTTGGAGCAGCCTGCTGAGGCTCCTGTTCATCCAAATGATCCGATTCCTGCCATGCTTGCTGATTATCAGCCCGCTCCAGTCATTTCCGAGCCCGTTCATGCCATTGACCCTGTTACTGTCACTGATGCACCCGTTGTTGCACCACCAGCCGTTGAGATACCAGATGTAGCACCCATACCCGATCCCATGGCGATTTTTGATGACCTGGCATCGTTTGCTACCCACATTGACCCGAGGTGCGCTAACTCCAGCAATGGGTGGATTGAGGAGGATGACTACCCTCCGTACGTAGTCCCAGTCACTCCCCCTCCCGCACCCATCGCTGTACCACTCGATGCTCCCTTGTTTCCTCCATCCACATCTGGTACCCATGGTATTGACCTTCCTATCACTTTCCTTCAGGACATTCCTCCGCCCCAACCTGGGGAGGGATCATCGAGTCAGCCCTTCGGCCACACCCCATTCATGCCAGAGGATAGCCAGTTCTTACCGCTGGTCCCTTATCCAGATTTTGTTCCACCAGCGTCATTTCCTGCACCTTTCGTGACCCAGTTTCCCCATATCACTTCACAGTTTGCATTTACCCCACACATTACACTTCCGGTTTCAGCCCCGATGGGTGAACCATCCCTATGGTCAGCATCCCATGTCATGCCTGTATCCGACCCTTATCATCCATTCCATGACAGATACTCTGTAGAGGACACGCTCACGTCACTGCAGTTACAGCGGGACGCCTTGAGACGATGTGTCCAACAGTTGGAGAGAGCTCCACATCCTCACTGTCCCTGTCAGACTCTGTTTTCAGCATCGCACACTTCCTTTCCATCATCTCAGGATTCAGACGTTCATTTCCTCCCTCTCGATCGACATGTTGCTTTCGTGTTGCGCTTTGCCTATGCACTTGAGGAGGATTTGGTGCAGTTGCGCCGATTGATTTTCTCTCATTTTCCACCTCCTCCTCCACCGTCAGCTTAGGGATACTCGGGGCAACAGGGATTTCAGATCTTCTACAGACCGGCTACTCTTAGTGGGAAGACAGCGCTAGAGCCATGATTATGAAGACCTTTTTGAGACCACGATTTTGGTTTTTGATTTATTTGTTATTGTACTCAGACAAGGGTGATGTAGCCCTTAGTATATTTTGACATATTATTGGTGGTTTGTTTATGAAACTTAAATCGCAAGTCTTTTAAATCCATGCATTGTTGATTATTTGTTATGATTATGACATGAGAGGTTACGTGAATGATGAATGTTACTACATATACGTATGATTATCATACTTACTATGACCTGACCAATATGGAACATCCTCTAGAAAATGCCTCCACGACGCGACACACGCATGCCGACTAACCAGGCAGAACTGCAAGGAATCACCACTGCCGCAATTGCACAATATGTTGCTTCTCAAGGTGACTCAAGCGGAAACATTTCGAACAACAACAACAACCCTCTGAATGGGTGTACTTTCAAGCAATTCTTAGATTGCAAGCCGCAAAACTTTGATGGCACTGGAGGTGCCGTGGCTTTCACTCGTTGGACTGAAAAGACGGAGACGACAATAAGAATGAGCAAATGTGCACCGGGACAACAAGTTACATACATCACTGGGCTCTTTACTGATGGTGCCCTATCATGGTGGAATCTCCAAGTTCAAACACTAGGAGAGGCTGCAGCATACGCCATGACTTGGGCTGAATTGAAAGAGCTAATGTGCAAGAAGTATTGCTCCAGAGCTGAGATCCAGAGATTGGAAACCGAATTTTGGAACCTAAGGATGGAAGGTCCAAAAATCGCTGAGTATGTTCAAAGGTTTCATGATCTGTCCCATGTGGTGCCGTACATGGTCATGCCTGAATTCAAGCGCGTGGAACGTTTCATCTGGGGGTTAGCACCTCAGATTATGAGCATGGTCATAACGTCTAAACCGGCAACCATTACTGAAGCCATCGACTTGAGCATCTCACTGACTGAAGAAGCCATCAGGCTAAACAAGTTTTCAAAGGATGATCAGAAAAAGAAAGAGATTCATGTGGAGTCGTCGGGGGAAAACAAACGGAAGTTTTCCAACTTCAAGCAAGGAACCAGCAGTGGTAGCAAGAGAAGTGAATCCAACACACCGGCCAGGGTCAAGACTGGTGATGAAAACAGAGGAAAAGGTTATATGGGCACTCTGCCCAAGTGTGGTACATGTCAGTTCCATCATCCCGGCCCGTGCCGACTCAGAAAATGCAAATCTTGCGGGAAGACGGGCCATTCAAAGGAGACCTGTTGGGTTGGATCAGGCCAAGGTGGTCAAAGGGGTTACAATAACAACAACCGTGGTAATGGAAACAGGCCGCAAGGAAATAATGGGGGAAACAGAAATCGTGGGAATGCCCCGAATCAAGCTGGTAACCGGGGAACAAAAAGGAAATCGCGGCGGAAATGGTAATGGGAATGGCCGAGGGCCAGGATGCTTCAACTGCGGGGACGTTGGGCACTTCAAAAGGGAATGCCCAAAGCTAAATCAAGCGCAAGGCCGAGTTTTTAACATTGGTGCGAGGGAAGCGCGCCAAGATCCGAATGTTGTCACTGGTACGTTCTCTATAAATCAACGCTATGCGTCTGTTCTTTTTGATACTGGTGCCGATTATAGTTTCGTATCGTTAGAATTTAAGAACATACTTGGGTTGGCCACCAGTAAGTTAGACGTTCCGTACTCTATTGAATTGGCGAATGGGAAACTAGTGGAAACGAGTGAAGTCATCAGGGGATGCATGATAGAACTGGGAGGACACGAATTTACGCTAGACCTACTGCCAGTCGAGTTGGGAAGCTTCGACGTGGTAATAGGGATGGATTGGCTGTCTAGCAACAAAGCCGAGGTGGTTTGTCACGAAAAGACCATCCGCATCCCAATGGCCGATGGAGAGACGATTGTAGTTCATGGAGAAAAGCGCGATACGCCATTGAGGATCATTAGCTGCTTGAAAGCTAGGAAGTGTTTGAAGAAAGAATGTGTTGCCTTCTTGGCACATATCGTTGATATGGAAGCCGCTGAGCCAAAGATCGAAGACATTCCAGTCATGAAGGAATATCCTGAAGTCTTTCCAGAAGACTTGCCAGGATTGCCGCCTCCAAGACAAGTCGAATTTCACATTGACTTAGTTCCAGGCGCCGCGCCTGTGGCTAAGGCACCTTATCGACTTGCACCTTCAGAGATGCAAGAGCTGTCAACACAACTCCAAGAGTTTTTAGACAAGGGATTCATCAGACCAAGCTTCTCACCTTGGGGAGCTCCAGTTTTGTTCGTTAAGAAGAAGGATGGTAGTTTTCGTATGTGCATAGACTACCGCGAGCTTAACAAGTTGACTGTCAAGAACAGATATCCTTTGCCAAGGATCGATGACCTGTTCGATCAACTACAAGGTTCGAGTTTTTACTCAAAGATCGATCTAAGATCAGGTTATCACCAGTTGAGAATACAAGAGGAAAGTATTCCCAAAACTGCTTTTAGAACTCGATATGGACATTACGAGTTTCTGGTGATGCCGTTTGGGTTGACAAACGCTCTAGCAGTTTTCATGGACTTGATGAACAGAGTCTGCAAGCCGTACCTCAACAAGTTCGTAATCGTATTCATTGATGATATTTTGATCTACTCGAAGACGAAGGAAGAACACGAGCAACACTTCAAAGCTATTTTAGAGCTACTTAAAAAGGAGAAGTTGTACGCTAAGTTCTCGAAATGTGAGTTTTGGTTACGCGAAGTCCAGTTTCTTGGACATGTGGTTAATGGAAATGGAATCCATGTGGATCCCACAAAGATCGAGGCGATCATGTGCTGGGAGACTCCAAAGACGCCAACCGAGATTCGACAATTCTTAGGGTTGGCTGGGTATTATCGAAGGTTCATTGAGGATTTCTCGAAAATCGCTCAACCTTTGACCTCTCTTACGCAGAAAGACAAGAAGTTCGATTGGGAAGACAAACAAGAAGAAGCATTCCAATTGTTGAAGAACAAACTTTGTGACGCACCAATCTTATCTCTACCCGAAGGCACTGACGACTTCGTGGTATATTGTGACGCTTCGCGTCAACGTTTGGGCTGCGTGTTGATGCAGCGATAAAAAGTTATAGCCTATGCTTCGCGCTAGCTGAAGGTTCATGAGAAAAACTACACCACGCATGACTTGGAGTTAGGCGATGTGGTGTTTGCGTTGAAGATATGGTGACATTATTTATATGGCACGCGGTGTACCATCTTTAAGGATCACAAGAGTCTGCAACACATCTTCGATCAAAAGGAGCTTAACATGAGACAAAGACGCTGGGTTGGATTGTTAAACGACTACGACTGTGAGGTAAAGCATCACCTAGGGAAGGCGAATGTAGTCGCCGATGCCTTAAGTCAGAAGGAAATGATTAAGCCCATAAGGGTTAGGGCTTTGGAAATGATTGTTCAGACAGACCTCTCGTTGCGCATTCGTGCTGCGCAGAGAGAAGCTCTCAAAAGGGAAAACCTTGTGAATGAATACCTCCGTGGGATGGAGAAGCAATTGGTACCAAAGGAGGATGGAACATTATGTTTCTTGGGAAGAATTTGGGTTCCTTTCTTTGGTGGTCTGAGAGACGTTATCTTTGATGAAGCTCACAAGTCACGGTACTCGATCCATCCAGGATCGGATAAGATGTACCAAGATCTTAAGGATTTCTATTGGTGGCCAAGAATGAAAGGCGATGTAGCAGTTTATGTTGGCAAATGTTTAACTTGCGCCAAGGTAAAGGCCGAGTACCAGAAACATTCAGGTCTCCTACAACAACCTGGAATACCCTAGTGGAAGTGGGAACATATTTCAATGGACTTTATAACGAAATTACCAAGGACGCCCAAGGGCCATGATACAGTTTGGGTAATTGTAGACCGTTTAACGAAATCTGCACACTTTTTGGCAATTAAAGAGAAAGACAACACAAGCAAGTTAGCTGAGCTATACCTGAGAGAGATTGTCGTACGACATGGAGTGCCTCTCTCAATTATTTCTGATAGAGATGGAAGATTCGTGTCAAGGATTTGGCAATCCTTTCAAGAAGCTTTTGGTTCTCAGCTGAATCTGAGTACTGCCTTTCACCCGCAGACAGACGGACAGAGCGAGCGAACGATTCAGACGCTGGAAGATATGTTGCGAGCTTGCGTAAAGGATTTAGGTGGTAGTTGGGACACTCACCTACCATTGTTCGAATTTTCATACAACAACAGTTATCATGCAAGCATTCAAGCCGCACCGTTCGAAGCTCTTTATGGACGCAAGTGTCGATCACCAATATGTTGGGCTGACGCCGGTGATAGACAGCTTGTCGGATCGGAAGTGGTCCAGGAGACGACAGACAAGATCGCACAGATCCGAGAGCGCATCAAGGCGGCTCTTATCGACAAAAGTGTTATGCGGACCGGAGAAGAAAACCTCTGGAATTTGAGGTGGGAGATATGGTATTGTTGAAAGTTTCACCCTGGAAGGGTGTGGCACGCGTTGAAAAGCGTGGGAAGCTGAACCCCAGGTACATTGATCCATTTAAAGTCCTGAAGAGGAATGGTCTGGTAGCCTACAAGTTGGACCTACCTGTTGAACTGAATGGCGTTCATGATACATTCCATGTATCAAACCTGAAAAAGAGTCCGACTCAAGAGACACTGGTCATTCCAGTCGACGAAATCCACATTGACGACACACTCCACTTTGTTGAAGAACCAATTGAGGTTACGGATTGGAAGGTTAACAAGACACACCGGAGTAGTGTCAAACTCGTCAAAGTTCGATGGAATGCGTGACACGGCCCAGAATTCACGTGGGAACGTGAGGATCGTATGAAGGCCAAGTACCCACATTTATTCCCCAAGACCCCTGCAACTAGAAGCAGAACTTAAAATTTCGGGATGAAATTTTCTTAACGGGGGGAGAATGTGACAACCCACATAATTACAGGTACTGTACAAATTAATTAACCCTAATTATGTGCTTAATGACTGTGCTTGATTACATCTGACACTTTAAACTGCTTACTGATTCATGTTACATACATACATGTGCATCCTTTACATACAATCACTCCATTTATTTCATACAGACTCTTAGTGACAAACCTGATGCACAAAGCACAGTTAGCACAGTGAGCGGATAACTCAGACACATGCTGACAATGCCAGCACATAGACATACACTATTTTTAGGCCAGTATGGGCCGGAGATAAAGCACTACACCAGTATGGAATGTAGGGAAGTGAGGACCATAAGACTGTGTCACTAGGTGATAGTTTGAGTGCCGGAAAGTGCCTAAAACTCATTTTAAGTACAGAATTCTGCATTTTCAGTAACAATCCAGCTTTTAACACACTCGTATTTTACAGAGAATTGACTAAATGGTCCTGAACGCTTTCCTAAGTGTTAGAATTAAAATTCGTTACAAAAAGATGCATAAAAGACACTATGCGGTACAATTAAACGCTTTAACGGAACGATACGTAACCGAACAACCAGACATTACCCGGGACACCAAAATATTGTCAGAAATATTATTTTATCATTCTTAATTATTTACGGTCACAAAAATCCCCACACACTATATAAACATGGCATACACCCACTATTCCTGAAAATACCCTTAACCTCCTAATTATTTACCTATTAGTTACCAAAATTTTAAAATTTACCCCCCCCCCAACCAAATTTTCAGCCAAATCATTACTAATATATTTTGTTGAGATTTTACTTATTGTAATCTTCATTTGATTGGCCAAGGATCTAGGTAATAATCACTATAGGGTAGAAGGCTCATGATTTCCAAGATTTCTCATCATAACATTAAAACCCACACTCAAGCTCACTCTCTCTCCCCCATTCGGCTCCCCCATAACCGATTTCACCATCAGCACCAGTAAATCATCTTCATCTTCATCATACTCAAGTCCATTCAAGCCTTCAAGAAGATTCAAGGAAGTTACAAGTTGAGAAGCATTAAGGAAGCTTTGTTCTAATCTTATCATCATCTTTTCTCCCCATCATCTTCACTAGATTTCTACCCTAGCCTTGTGCTAGTAGTAAGTCTCTACACCTTGTTCCATCTTATTCTTAGTTAAAATGTGATGTATGACGTTATTTGTTCAAATCACAAGAAATAGAACCCTAAAAGATGAACATGGAACTCTACATAAAAACCCTACCTAAAAAGTTTGTATGAAGTTGAAATCAGGTTGGATTAGGGTTGGTTAAGGCATGCATGAGGTTTGATCATTAAATCATCGATAAACCATGGTTAGGATCTTTGTTTATGCGTTTTTAGTCACTTCTACAATGTAAACAGCTTGCTGAGTTGGATTTCCAGCCAACTTCAACAGGCTGTAACAGGACCATTTTAAATCGAAAAACCGATTTTCTGAAGCCTAAAATGTGTATTTTGGAATAACTAAACAAATGGCACTGGAATCGTAATTTTTCGAAACTGTTTACTATTTTTAAGGGACTGTTTTAGGACAGCAGCTCAAGCTGCATTTTTACTGCAGAAAAAGTGTGTCATATTTGGAGTCATAACTTGAAACCTGAGTAAAATCGACTCATGGAATTTTTACAGTAGTTGGTCACCTTTGTCAGGATGACCCTCCAACTGGAATTTCGTCAAACGGACTTACGGTTAAGTTTTAGTGAATATTTCCGTAAACTGCAATCAGAAAGTAACAAATCTGATTACAGTCGAGAAAATGATTTTCTATAAAATATAGGTAACGAACTGGATTCTGATATTTTTACATAATAAATTTTGGAACATATAGAACCTTCTTTAAAAATTTGAGAATTTTTGAAAAAGGATAACTATTTTATAAAAATCCTCGAAAACAGTCCGGTTTCGAGTAATAAAGCTGAAATAAAGTATGTAACGTTTTGTATGTCTATATGTCGGTTTGGTTATTGAAAATGAACTATTGGATATATGTAAAAGAAAATGATATGCTAATTAAGCATGGACACCTCTATTTACAGAGGAGACTCTGCCGAAATTTTCCGAGAATCCGAACACTTAATAAAATATTCGAGAAAAATAGATACGAAATAGGTGTCTAACTATTTTTCTAAGAACGATAGTTAAGTTAAAATAATTATTATTGTTTTAACAAAATAATACCTAAGTAACGCAAATCAAAACACTAAACTCTAAGCCAAGGCACGGCCCGTTCGTCTAATAGACATTAGTACGTTGTAGGTTGTCGTGTAGCGGAAAGAGTTAAGATTCGAGTCAAGACGCACTACGGTGAGTTCATGCCCCCTATTCCTTTACTGTTTTCGTTTTTAATACTTCGGGGGTGGAATACATGTTTACAAATTATTTCAGACATTTTACACATGGTATTGTTAGCTTAAGGAGGGTTTTTATTACGCGATCAAGTGAGTGGTGGGCATGACACTTAAGGCCATTAATCCTCATCGTAGGACCACGGGACATGAGTGATAGATCTATTTGGGTGTAGCGACCCCACACCCATGAGGCCGGGGGCCCATAGTGGTGACTATGTCTTCATACCAGAGACAAATTTGCTAGGTTTGAGTCTTCCTGCATCATTCACATATACTATTGGATTTGCAACCCAATGGTGATCATTTTTCCTTATTGCTACATACCAGGGACAATTTTTACTTACAGACATATTAAACGGTTTATACACACAGACTTACACATGAACTCGCTCAACTTTTTGTTGACTTTTTAAACTACATGTATTTCAGGGAATTAATTTGGATCTGGCAAGTGATGCATGATAAGCTGCGTACTTAATAAGGATGTCATCCAAAGTTGTAGGGTTTGGGAAGTGCAACTCCTTTCTGGACAAGTTGCATGTCTCTTATCCTTGTTTTGTCGATTAGTCTTCCGTTGAGTCTTACGAACTCATTTTAAACAAGTATTGTTTTGTAATCCCTTTGTGGTTAATGTTTTAAGACAATATGTTATGCAATTTTAACTATTTTAATGGATGAACATCATATATTTTTATCATATAGCATGTTGTGATTGTTGCTATGGTATTAAGAAGTCACACCAAATAAACCCACGCTTCCGCAAAAGCCAGGGTGTGACAGCTGGTTTCGATGTTGTATTAGGAATGGATTGGTTGGTAGCCAATCATGCCAATATTTTATGTGATCAAAAGTTAATACAAGTAAGTACACCAAGTGGTGAAAAGATCACAATTAAAGGAGATAAGCCAACTAGATAGACAAAATTCATCTCTGCGATGAAAGCTGCAAGTTATGAAAGGAAAGGAGGAATAGTATATATGATTTCTTTAATCATTAATACTAAAGGAAAAGAATTAAAAGATATTCCTGTAATATCTAAATTCGCCGATGTTTTTCCAGAAGAGTTACCTGGATTACCGCCTGATAGAGAGGTTAAATTTAGAATTCACCTAATACCAGGAACGGCGCCGATTGCCAAAGCACCATATCGACTAGCACCAACAGAAATGCAGGAGCTGAAGAAGCAATTGGACGAACTTCTTAACAAAGGTTTTATACAACCAAGTTCATCCCCTTGGGGTGCACCGGTGTTGTTCGTCAAGAAGAAAGATGGATCGATGCGTATGTGCACTGACTATCGAGAATTGAACAAAGTCACGATTAACAATCGGTACCCACTACCTAGAATCGATGATCTGTTCGATCAACTTCAAGGAGCTCGATTCTTTTCTAAGATCGATTTACACTCTGGATATCATCAACTGAAAGTTCAGGAAGAGGATATTCCTAAAACTGCTTTCAGAACGAGATACGGTCATTATGAATTTACCGTCATGCCATTTGGTTTAACCAATGCCCCAGCCGCATTTATGGACATGATGAACCGAATTTGTAAGCCATATTTGGATAAATTCATAACTGTCTTTATAGATGATGTTCTCATTTACTCTAAGAGTAAATAAGACCATGCAGCCCATCTGCATACACTTCTCACATTATTGAGAAAAGAAAAGCTTTATGCTAAATTCTCAAAATTTGAGTTTTGGTTACAACAAGTACAATTCCTTGGACATCTGGTTAATCATGAAGGAATTCATGTGGATCCCACAAAAATCGAGGCGATTACTAAATGGGAAATCCCTGAATCACCAACGGAAGTACGAAGTTTTCTTGGACTGGCAGGATATTATAGACGATTTATCCGTGATTTCTCTAGAATAGCTATTCCATTAACTAAACTGACCTGCAAATCAGTTAAGTTTGAATGGGAACCAAAATAGGAAGAAGCTCTTATGATTCTTAAGCAGAGGTTAATCAACGCACCCATACTTGCATTACCAGAAGGTACTGAAGATTTTATAGTCTATTGTGATGCATCTAAGTTAGGATATGGATGTGTGTTGATGCAACGTCAAAAGGTTATAGCCTATGCCTCTAGACAACTTAAGAAACATGAAGAGAATTACACAACCCATGACTTAGAATTAGGAGCCATAGTTTTTGCCCTTAAGATTTGGAGACACTATTTATATGGAAATAAATTTGTTGTCTTCACCGATCATAAGAGTTTAAGGAATATTTTCGGGCAAAAAGAATTAAATATGAGACATAGACGTTGGATGGAAATTCTTAGTGATTATGATTGTGATATCCATTATCACGCTAGAAAAGCCAATATAGTGGCTGATGCTTTAAGTCAAAAGTATCATGGAAAACCAAAGCGAGTACGTTCTCTCAGATTAAATCTACAAGTAGATTTAAATGAACAAATCTGAGAAGTACAGGAGTCAGTAATCAAGGACAATACTGAAAAATTGAAAGGAATGATTAAGGAATTAGAACAAGGAACAGATGGAATTTGGAAGTTCCATAAGAAAAGAATATCGATACCTAAACGAGGAACCCTACATCATAGGATTCTAGAAGAAGTTCATAAATCTAAGTATACGATACATCCTGGAAGTGATAAGATGTATCAAGATTTAAGAAAAAAATTTCTGGTGGATAGGAATGAAAAAGGATATAGCAGCTTATGTTAATAAATGTCTAACTTGTTCTCAAGTTAAAGGTGAACATTAGAAACCCTCAGGATTATTGCAACACTTAGACATGCCCATATTGAAATGGGAATTAATAACAACGGATTTTGTTATCAAATTACCCAAGACAAGAAAAGGAAATGATACAATCTCGGTGATTGTAGACAGATTGACTAAATCTGCTCATTTCTTACCCATGAAGGAAACTTTCAGTATGGAACAATTAGCCAAGCTATATGTAAATGAAATAGTTTCATTACATGGAATTCCTTTGTCTATCGTATCTGATAGAGATAGCCGTTTTACTTCTCATTTTTGGACAAGTTTCCAAAAAGCAATGGGAACCAAGTTGAATCTAAGCACAGCTTACCATCCACAGACGGACGGACAAAGTGAAGGGACAATCCAGACTATGGAAGACATGCTTAGAGTTTGTGTAATTGATTTCGGAGGAAATTGGGATGACCATTTACCATTAATAGAATTTTCCTACAATAACAGCTATCATACTAGCATAAATGCTGCACCATTTGAGGCACTTTATGGACAAAAGTGCAGAACTCCAGTCTGCTGGGCAGAAATTGGAGAAAAACAATTATCTGGACCAGAAATAGTGCAAGAAACGACAGATAAAATAATTCAAGTCAAGGAAAGACTAAAAGCAGCACGAGATCGCCAAAAGAGTTTGCTGATAATAGACGGAAGCCATTAGAATTTCAAGTAGGAGATAAAGTATTGTTAAAAGTTTCTCCATGGAAAGGAGTAGTCAGATTCGTTAAGAGAGGGAAGCTAAGCCCTAGGTATGTTGGACCTTTTGAGATTATTAGCAGAATAGGTCCTGTAGCTTATAAGCTACAACTGCCAAAGGAAATGACAGGAATACATGATGTATTTCATGTAAGTAATCTCAAAAAGTGTTTAGCAGACGAATCTCTAGTAATGCCTCTCAAGGACATAGACGAATCTCACACACAAGAGATTAGTTCTGGTCAAAGGGAAATGGAATTCCAAAAGAGGACCAGAATACACATGGGAACTCGAATTAGAGATGCAAAGGAAATAACCACACCTGTTCCAGTAGATCACGAGGACGAGATCCAAAACAAGGTGGGGAGGATATAACAACCCTCCTAAAAATATTTTTGGACACCCTAAATGTCCCTAAATATACCCTGTACATGAAAACCGGACCCGTTATAGCCCTACACTTGTAAAAATCAACAAAAAAGAAGTTTTACAGTCTCTTGCGGGCCGCAACGGAGACCTATTTGTCTGTCGCGGGGCGCGACGTCCTCGTTCTGATCCAGACACGTGGCGTGCCACGTGGCATCTGACTTAGCAAAGCTACCCCTTGACTCAGCAAGGCTACAGCCGCCTTTTAGGCGCTCACGGGCCGTGAAGGCCTGAGTCTTGGCTGTCTCGGGGCGCGACGGACCCCCAATTCAGCCTATAAAAGGGGGGCTCGAGCTCATTTGTTTTCCGTTCATTTCCCGATTCTCTCTCAACTTATCTAGTAGTAGAAATTCTTTTCGAGTTTAATACCCATTATATAGCGAAGCTCTGCCTCGTTGTAAGTACTATAACCTTGCTATTACACTACACGATTGATTTAGAATTCCGTAATGGATGTCGGCTCCGCCCAACTCACTCATTGGAATTCTGTCTTGTGTGTACACCCGATTGATTTAGAATTTCCGTAATGCATGTCGGCTTCGCCTGACCCAGTCATTGGAATTTCTGTCTCGAGTGTACGGTTAATTTAAATTGGGTTATTTTACTAACACGTGTGCATTATTTGATTTATTAGATAATAATCAGGAGATACTCAGGAAGCCTTAGAATTATCTAAACTTACAATGTGAGTAACTCCTCTTTTCATAAACTGTTTTGCAAAACCTCAAATGTTTAAATTATATTTCACAGTGATTGAGTATTTGTATTTCTACAATTATTGTCGTTATGTTGGGGTTTTGTATACAAAATTTGTTACTACACTATGAGTAGTAACATTTCCACCAGTCATGGATTGACAGTACCGTGGGTGGTAATTAAGGTAGAATGGTAAACAAATGTAATTGCGAGATCGCCCTCAATGCTGTAAAATGATAAAACTTGTTTTGATTAAATTGGGATTCACTCACCAGTATTTTTTGCTGACAAAATGTTTTAAAACGCGTTTCAGGTAATGTAATATGAAAGCCCAATAGAAGCCAGCTGGAGTGCACTGAAGGCTTCGGATAGTGGCTATAAAAGTTACCTAAAATAAACAAGACATTTTGTTTTCAATAATTAGGGTTTATCCCTATCAATGTATTGTCAAATGAACTTGGTTTTTATTCCGATGAATCATTAGTATAAAAATTTGGTGTCTTACTCTGATAAAAATATTTCCTAACTATGGTCCTGATGCATTCTGCTGCCAAATTAATAAACACCGATACCACCCGCTCTGAGTAGCTAGCGGTCGCCCGCTCCCGGGCAGGGGTCGGGGGTTGCGACACTAATAGTAGTGATATTAGATAAGACTATGGAGTGTGGTTCCCCTTCCCCATGTCTGGGAAATTACAACTAAAAAAACACAAATTTCATACTAAAATCATAAAATAAATTTTTCCTAAACCTACGAACACCACTACTCGTCATCAACATGATCGACACGGAAGTTATTCCAAATATAGTCAACTAAATCCACACATAGGTTTCCATGCATGTGCTCATTGCGTAGCATCCACAAATTTGATTGTTGTTGTTGCTCTTCGACCGGCTCAACATTCCCGTGAATGTCGTTTGGATCGTATTCGCATATTGTTTTACCATCATATTCAATAATCAAGTTATGTAGTATTAAACAAGCATACATAATGTATCTCAATTTTTTTTGTTCAAATGCACGAGCCAATTGTTGTATCATCCCCTATTTTGCCTTTATCACATAAAATAACCGTTCGACATCTTTCCTTTCCGATTCTTGGCACTTCACAAACTTTTTTCTTTTTCCATCACCGGATTCAGTAATAGTTTTTGCACAATAGCCGTAAGGATGGGTATACACCGTCGGATAGGTAATACCCATGCTTGTATAACACCCCATTGAGCATGAAAGAAGAATCAGGGCCCGTACCTCTAAGGATATCGTCGAAAATATGAGATCTTGCAAGAACATTTAAGTCATTGTTTGAACCTGCAACCCCAAAAAAGGCATGCCAAATCTTGTAAGCAAGCGGCCTCTAAGATTATTGAGGGATAACCTATATCACCATGCATATATTGACCGCGCCATGCAGTAGTGCAATTACGTCATTGCCAATGCATACAATCAATGCTTCCTAGCATCCCCAAAATTCCATATGTCTCTTCATGGAATGCATAAAGCTTTTCGATACCCTTCTTCGTTGGCCTACGTAAATAGACCTTTCTATACAGGTTCACAATACCTATGGAAAATTCATACAAACACTCCCGACTCATTCTCTTAGACATCCTTAAATATTCATCCCATGAATCACTAGCAGTGCCATATGCTAATTGACGAAGTGCAATGTGAAAAAGTCATCATAATTAGCCAAATCATTGGCAATACGTACGAACAATGGTCGACTCATTCGAAACCGACGCCTAAACTGTTCGTCGGTGTACATCTAGTTTTCAGCAAAATGGCGTTCATGAGCACCTTAAATAAAGGTTGAAAACTATGTTTAATAAATTATTCAAAACAATCCTAAAAAAAATAACAAAACTTTCAAAATAAAAATTGTATAAAAATGATATATCTTTGTGATCTCTATTTAACGCAACTGCCCTCGTTCTTGGATGTGAAGTTTCTTTGTCTTCACCATCTTCTTCCATCTCGACAACAATTTTAGCCGTCTAAAGCATCATGCTAAGAAAAAATTCCCACTATTTTCCTCTTCCGATGAAGAACTCATGGCGATTATTTTTTAAAAGATATAGATGAAGAAGAGAAGAATATATAAAAGATGGAGAGTGTGGTGAATTTTTTAAAATATATAGATGAATATATAAAATATGGAGAGTGTGGTGATTTTTAGGGAATAAAATGATGGTGTTAAAAATAAATTTTTTTTATCTAAATAGCCGTTAAATAACGGCATAATTTTGAAAAAGACATCGGGATAAACAGAGGAAATCACCAATTGTACCGAAGGTGGGACCGGGAGGGGGGGGGGGGTTGTTCTCCGTCGAAGTCCTCATCCACGTCTGCATCCCGCTGCTTGTCCCGATACCACACCGGAGAGTCGATCGAGAACCGGCTCTATATCTATTAGAACCATTTTCATATGAATTTGTTGGAGTGGTTGAACATGTTAATCGTTGCAGATTGATGGACCTAATTTTTTTTCTTTCAAAATCTTATTTATTAAGCTCCCTATTTTGTTTATCATGTGAATAACTTTTTGTTATCATTATAAATTCATAAAAAGTAATTATGTATTTTGATTATATATATACGGAGAAAATCCACTAAAAAGTAAATTTTTCCTAAGTATTCTAAAAAAGATTATAGAGATGACATTTGGCACTCCTTATAAGTAGGATGAAAGACTATTTTGGTCCTAAAACACAAACCCTCACCTTTTTTGTTTTCTTAAACATACAATACAAAAAATCTATTATAAGAAAAATCTAGTATAAAAAATCTAGTACAAAAAAATATAGCACAAAAAAATATAGAGTAAAAAATCTAGTACAAAAAATTTAGCAGAAATATATTATATAAAAAATCTAGCACAGATATGTTATAAAACATAGAAATAAAACACATTTTTTTAGTTTTTTTTACTTTTCATATTTTATATAGCAATATTCTACTCAAAATAAAGATAAAAAGATGCTAGATTTTATGGTGCAATTTAAAAAAAAAAATAATTACGTACAAAAAGTTATGAACGTTTAAAAAACAAGGGGAAATATGCATGTAGAGAGAGAAAGTCAACCAATAGGTTTTCCAAGAATGTCTTTCACTCATCTTTTTAGTACACTTACATATTAGCCATTGATTTTAAAAAAAAAAAATGAAAGGTTAAGATGCGCTTAAATCCAACTTAGGCAAAATTAACTTTTAATTTGATCCTACCCCTATTAATTGAAGCTCCCTATTCTATTTATTATATGAATAATTTTTTGTTAACATTATATTTTGATTTTATATATACATATAGTGAAAGTGTAAAATACAATATCTATTAACTAACGTACAATACGTACAACATGAAATTATAACATGCGTAATTAGTTTTATAACATGCGTGATTAGGTTTTTATCCAATGCGTGATTTCTGATTTTGTACATATGTGATTATGTTTATGCGTGATTATGGTTTTCAACATATGTGATGTATGGTTTTTCAACATGCGTGATTAGGGTTTTGAGTTTTATAACGTGCGTAATTTCATCTCGTACGCATCATACGTTAACGAATATTGTACGTTAACCCACTCCTATATATAGGGAAAGGTTAACGTAAAATATTCCTTAACGTGCGATTGTACGATATGAAATTACGCATGTTATAAAACTCAAAACCCTAATCACGCATGAAGAAAATCATAATAACGCATGAACAAAAATCATAACAATGCGTGATTATGGTTTTTTGTTCATGCATGATTAGAGTTTTAAGTTTTATAACATGCGTAATTTCATATTGTACCAACGCACGTTAAATAATATTGTATTTTACATTTTCACTATATATATGTATATGTATATTACATATAGGTAGGGCCGTCTCGGAAAATCACAAAAAAGGCCCTGTGCGAGATAAAAAAATTGAGTCTGTTCATTAATACATTATGTTTGTTTATTGATTTGGGCCAAGTCACTAATCTATTATACACTAAATAGTTGGACATCTGAATTTGATTGACAAAAACAGTTAGACTTGGAAACAATTGGGCTTTATCATTTTTTTGTTTATAAATCCAGACCCTTTAATTTTTTTTTTCAATAAAAACATACAGATTATGTTTTTTTAACTATATATATAAAAAATTATAAATTATTTCGGGCCATATTTAGATTTGGACCCAAAATCAGGGAGAAGTATAGAAGGGGTGGGAGGGGGCGTCCGACCCCTCGAACTTTTTGCTCAGTAGTGTTATATATGTAGTTTTTATATAGAAATTTTTGGATATATGCGTTTTCGACCCCCGGTTCTATAGAAAATTTTGGGTATACACGTTTTCGACCCCTCCGTCATTCGGGTCAAGCTTCGCCGTCACTGCCCAGAATAATCGTCCACCTGCACTTGCTCTGCATATAGGCACCCAAAACAACACATAAGGTATTTAATGTTTTAATGACAACCTTTATTTTGTGTTGTTATTTATTTAAATTCGAGGTCTAATTTCTCTTCGTTATACAAGAAGGAAAGCTATAAAATATATGATATTAAGAGTTCAAAGGTTCTTCACATATAATAACAATGCCTTATAAATATATTTATTTCATAGTTGATATTTATTTGATTTGATTAGATAGTTGTTAATTGTTAAACATATTAATATTAATTAATACTTGCGTAGCTATGAAAAAAATGGTCATGACACATCTGGTTGGTCGAAGAGAATGATTCAGGTCAAATGTGTTTTGGTTAAATCGGATCCGTTATACTCGCCTGTTTTTGTTTTCTTAGATTAATTAAATAATTAAGTACTTTTGATGCATAATCAAACCAGATCAGTTTTACTCTAGTTTTTGTTTTCTTTAATTAATTAAATAATTATTTAGTTCATTTGACTTTTGATGGATAATAATATTTTCTTAAAACATGCAAAAAAAAAAAAAGTAAAAAAATAATAATAATAAACCATCACTAGTGCTCTAGTGGTGGCCACGGGTATTTAAGTTCCACTTATGGTGGGCCCGGGTGAGCTTTCCCCTCAAGGTCTCAAGTTCGAGTCTTGGTGATAGGGGTTTCTCATTGAGGGGTTTAAATTTGGGATCTATTGTGCGAGGGGGCTCTCTAGCGCGGATCCGGTTAAGACAACGTATGCTAAACCTTCCGACATTAACAAATAATTCACACCTTTAAAAAAATGCAAAAATAAATATCTAGTTATTGTCTTATTGAATTATGAATACCTGATTAATAAAAAGCAAAGTTAATCAAGTAGTTGATATTTAAAAGAACCAAACCTGAAACACTTTTTTGATTTATCCTTGACAGTATGTTCAGTGGCGAAGCTTGATAATGAAGATAGAGGGGGGGGGGGTCGAAAACGTATATACCCAAAAATTTCTATAGAAACAGGGGGGTCGAAAACGTATATATCCAAAAATTTCTATACGAAAACTACATATATAACACTACTGAGCGAAAAGTTCGGGGGGTCGGGCGCCCCTCCCGACCCCTCTTAAGCTACGCCCTTGAGTATGTCACAACTCGATTATCCCTATGAGATTTTTTACATGTTTATTTTAACGAAATTTTGGTTATACCATACGGAGTCTAGAGTGGTTTTTAGCATGGAGGTCTCAACCGCGCTCGCACATCGGCCCGAGGGTGGTGTGGTGGTGAGGGCGGGGGTTTCTTCACCAGCGTGAAGGGCAATAGGCGGTGACGTGGCCAGCGGCGGATCTAGGAAAAACATTAACGGGTAACGTTTTAAAAACAAAGGGTAACGAAATCGAAAAAACGTCAAATTTTTCCAAAATTTAAACTACAGACGGAGCGTTAAGGGGTAGCGGGGCTACCCCTATTCAAAGGCTATATCCGCCCCTGGACGTGGCGGCTTTTCATTGGTGGGTGGATTTTGAGTTAGTTTTGTTTGGTTGATTGTTTATTATTTCTTTATTTTTTTAAACGCCCCATTTCAAGCTCCTTTCACCCCGTGTTTTTTTTACCACGCCCTCTGCTATGTGGTTGTCACATGACGCTTAATGTCCCTCTAACATCCCGCATACTTTCATTTAAACAACACAGGTCAAGTTAGTCAATATGATTTAGCAACATTTTTGCTTAAAAAGTAAACCAGAGAACCTCTTAAGTTTTTACAACTATGTGATCGGTTCAATTTACATATCGCATTTGCATTTCGCTAATGTTATATTAAGTTATATTACTTTCTATCATGGTTACATTTTGCAGGCTCAGTAAAAGATATGAAAATCAAGTAAGCAAGTGAAAAAAATTAAAAGATGAGATAAAAAGCCGATATCTTCAAGTTGTAATGAGATAAAAAAACCGATATCTTCACTATAGTGACGAATTTAGAAAATTTTTATAGGGGCAACGTTTCAAAAAAAGGTAACGAAATCGAAAAAACGTCAAATATTTTCAAAATTCACAATACCGCCGGAGTGTCAAGGGCTGGCGGAGGCTGCCCCTATTTATAAGCTATCGTTACCCCTATTTATTAGCTATATCCGCCCGTGATCTTCAAGTCACCAATCTCTAATTGTCTTTCTTACGGATGTATATAAGTTGGGCTTACTTAAATTAAGTAAAGGATAATTGGGCTCAAAGTTTGTAGGATTTAACCAATTCAAGAAAAGAAGGAAGAAAATCAACCAGGGGAATTAAAAGAAAAACTACATCAGTTCTGGCCTTCTGGGCTGTTCCTTTTGGTCTGAGCGCAAGAGCAGATCATGAGTGAGTTTTTTTTTTTTCTTTTTCTTTCTATATATCTAAATACTGTTAGTGGATACTATATTGGGAAAATTACGAATCTAGCCAAGAAAATTGGTTGACCACCAAATTAGCCAGCTCATGCCTCTTTGGAATAGGGCATCCGCCATCTAATGCGTCCGTCAGTAGATGATTGACACGTGGCAAGAATGTTTCAATGATTGGGGCAGAGAAATCTGCTGCTTCGAAGGCGCCTAAGTGACGCATCCACTGTAGCTTGCGTCCGGCTGAATTTGTTGCGTCTGGCTGGGCACTACTTTTTATGCGTCGCTGGAAACGCTTCCTATGCGTCTAACGAGACGCTTCCATTGTCAGAGCTGGATGCCCTATCGGCTGCTTCCTATGCGTCTAACAGACGCTTCCGATGTCAGCTTTTGGTTGCCCCTATCAGCTGCTTCCTATGCGTCTGCCAGACGCTTCCGATGTCAGCTTTTAAAGCCCCTAAATGCTGCTTGCTATGCGTCTGAGAGACGCTTCCATTGTCAGAGCCATGCCCCTAAAGGCTGCTTCGGATGCGTCTTCGAGGCGCTTCCAGTGTCAGTAGCTGGATGATGTGATGCGTCTTATCACGTTTATTTAGGCGTCTACCCGAGGAGTCTACGAGACGCATTAGACCACAAAAACAATAGCTACTTGTTTTTTTTTTTTGGTTTTTTTTTTACTTTTATTATAAATGTGTGCGTTTCTATTTTTAGATTAGAAAATACATCTTCCTATTTTTGTTTTCTCTCTCAATTGATATGGCAATGAAATTTGTTGTTTACTGTGGTGGCAAGTGGGAAGTCGTTGATGGGAGGCTAGAGTACGTGGTCCAAGCAGATTCTGTTAGACGTGGTTTTGAGACTTCTACTACAGTTTCTTATAATACATTTTTAAAAAATCTTAGTGAGTCAACCGGTCTTCAAAACATCACACGTGTATCTTACAAAATTTCAAATTTTAACGATCCCATTGATATAGTTGATGATTCTGATCTAACTTTTTTATCCAAAATTTGGGAAACAAACCCTCTTGAGTTATTTAAATTATATGTGGTTGAAGATCAAGTTGGTTCATCGGCCGGTTCTTCGAATTTTTTTAAGTGTCCTGATCTTAATGCAAATGTTTTTCCTGAAGATGAATGTAACGTATATAATAAATCTGGAGTAACTGATAATGTTAATTGTCCCGTTGGAAATAAAAGCCAGTTTTACATAGGTTATATTTTCCGTAACAAACAGGAAATGAAAATAGAATTAGGAAAAATGTGTCTTTCCGAAAGTTTTTCGTATAAAGTAGACAGATCATCCAAAACTCGTTACGAAGTATCTTGTATTGAAGAGAATTGCGAGTGGAATTTCAAGGCAGCGAGTCGGGAATCTTGTGATGTTTTTTACGTAAAACATTTTAACAACAATCATACATGTTCTAAGACGCAAACATATCCACATATGCGACAAGCAAACCCAATGGTGGTGGGTAGCTTATTAGTAGAACAATTTAAAGATTCTGGACGGATATACCGTTCGACCGAAATTGTAAAAGATTTTAGGATTAAAGAAAAAGTCAATTTAACGTATATGCAAGCATGGCGTGGTAAATGTAACGCATTAGAACTTTTGCAAGGTAGTTCGTCAAGTTCTTTTGCGGAACTTCCCGTCTATTGTTATAACTTGGAGAAGGTTAATCCAGGAACAGTGACACAGATACGCACTGATTCTGAAAGTCGTTTTGAAATGTTATTTGTGGCCATAGGTGCGGTGGTAAGTGAAACACTATAAAAAAATAAATCAATAAATAAAATTTTCCACATATGTCTAACATTATCGTATTTGTTTCAGATTCGGAGCTTTGTCCGTAACTTAAGACCGCTTATCATCATAGATGCTGCCCACTTGAAAGGTGAATTTAAGGGAACAATGTTTTTGGCTGTGGGCATGGACGGAAACAATCAGATTTTGCCTATTGGTTATGGCATTGGTAAATCTGAGGACGGTGAGTCGTGGACGTGGTTCCTTTCAAAACTGAAAGAATGCATCGGCGAACATCCAGAATTGGCAATTATTTCTGACCGGGCAGCTTCTATACAATTAGCCGTACGGTTGGTGTTTCCAAGAAGCTTTCACGGGTTATGTTGTCGTCATTTGATGGTCAACCTTCGATTACCGTCAAAAAAAAAAAAAAAAAGGAATATGAGAGTCTTTGGTGGAAGACGTGCAAATCTTACCGGATGTCCGATTTTCAAGAATCGTTTGACGCGCTATGTGCTGCTGTTCCAAGATTACGAGACATTCTTATAGAAATTGGGTTTGAGAAATGGTCAAGAGCACATTGTCCAGCGAGAAGATATCATTACATGACATCTAATAGCGCTGAATCTATGAATGCTTTATCAAACCATGCTCGAAAAATTCCAATAACCCAATTCATAGAATTTTTCGTACAGTCTGTCCAAAAATGGTTCTATGATCGCCGGAAAGAGGGAATTCAAGGGGAACACTTTCTTACACCGTGGGCTCAAAAAAAATTCGAGGCAAAGTGGAAGGTTCTCGTTCGTGGGTGGTTGCTGGAATTTCCCAGGACAGTTTTGATGTTGATGACGGTGGAAAGAGAGGTTTAGTTGACTTCTCAAATGGAACATGCACTTGTCGGGTTTGGCAAGTATCTGGGTTACCTTGCGGGCATGTTATTGCGGTATCTAGATTTTTAGGTGAACCAGATTGTGCTCATTATGCGATGCCATTTTACAGTAATGAAGTTTATAAATCGACGTATGTGGAGCATATAAATCCAGTGCCTGATAAATCAGAGTGGGAAGTACCCGATGGACTGGTGAATCTACAACCACCGGTTATTACAAAACGACAAGCCGGACGTCCGAAAGAAAACAAACGAATCTTATCGCAAGGAGAGGACCCCACTCCCGTATATTGCGGTAGGTGCAAAACGTATGGGCATTCACGGGCGAGCTGTTTAGCACCGCCCAAAACAAAGACTTCTTCTCGCACCGTCCCTAGGCCGGAACCCAGTACCGCCCAAGTTGAAGCCGAACAATTTCAGGATTATGTACTTCAACATACATGGCCCTCGTACAACTTGGGTGATGATTAAATAAGAAGTATTTGTATAAATTTATGCCAAATGTATATCCTATTTAAGATATATTACAATTGTTTTTTTATTTATATTAACTTTCTGTTTTATTTGTTTTGTAAATAACAAAAAAAGTCATTTGTAATTGAAAAAGAAAAGAACATAATTTCACTAAATAAACAATTAACAAAAATTTTGATTCAATTAATTTAGGGATTAATTTATCCCACAATAATTTCACTAGGAAATATTTTTTAAGTAGATTATTAATGGGGTATGAAACGTGCAGAATAGAGTTGATCCGCCATAAATCTTCTATATCTCATACATGCATCTTGCATGTTTCGTTCCTGCCAATTTGGAAGTACACTGTTTTGCACAAGATTTTGCAGCAACATACACAATATCACACCCGAATTCCGACCAACCCGATGTTCCGATGTAGGCCAGACAACATCCCCGGTGTAATCCAACGCATCAGCCTCACTTAGTCCTGCATTTTCCCAATACTGTATACGACCGAGGAACCATAAGAAGAGACTCTCAAATTCTACTAGAATTTGGTGTATCCTTCTGTGAATGCAGAATCTTTCCCCGCAATTAAGTGCATCACATTTATTGGTAAAATAAACGGTAATTTTTAGTGAGTGCATATCTATCTTCAAGATTACCCAGCCTTCTTTCTCTTTGGATACTGGTATGTAAACCTAAAAAGTAGATACGGTAAATATTTAGTGAGTACATATCTATGTCACGCATACGGTAAATATTTAGTGAGTAAATATTTACCGTATCCACGTCCCAAAAGGGAGGGTAAAGTTCTACACTGCCAGTAGCGTATCCGTAAGCATCGTTATCCTGTTCTGCCAGAAGGTCTATGAAATTTGGGGGTAGAATGGTCCAACGAAAAGTATTTGATGAAGATGTCCCCCGACGATATTTTGTTTCTCTATCCTGTATTAGCTTGTTACACCATGCACGAACATGCTAAAATAAAGGAAAACAATAATAAAATTAAATTACAAAAAATAAATTAAATTACAAAAATAAAGGAAAACAATAATAAATTTTTTTTTTTTTAAGCAATAACACGAAGTGATCCAACTCCTCCACAAAGCTCGGTCTCCAATTCCTCTTTGTTTTTAAACAATTTGGGGCCTTAGGAGGAGCGGTGGAGGACGTGGACGAGGAAATCCGGTAACACGAAGTGATCCAACGTTCCCTTTGTAGGTGAGTTCTTCACATTTCTTCGTTAAACCCCCTACAATAAATGGCAACGACGATCTCTTCGAGCACTAGTGGCAGGTCCCGTCACCCATAAACACTAGCACTTCTAAAGCTCAGGAAAACGTCATCTTCAAAACTGTTAAACATCTTGATTTTTATTTGGAGAGTATCAAATGGCGGATACATTGACATAAGCATTTTATAAAAACTTTTAAAAATCAGTTGGTATGGAGAGAAAATATTGAAATAAATCTGATTTTTTTCAATATATATATAGGAGGGAGAAATGTAAATAGAAAAAAATGTAAATGAATTTTTTATAAAATAAGAAAAACAAAATCACGGATACCGATGCCCCCCATGCGCCACAATGCGTCGAACACATCCCAATGCCCCATTTCGCGTCTAAAAGCTGCTTCAACGAGCCACTCAACCAGACTGAGCCGAGCCAGCCATTTGCATTTTGACGCAGCTAAGCCGGACGCATCAGCCTACTTTTTGGACTGGATGCGTCGGCGGCTGACCTTTCCACTAAGTTTTGCCACGTGTCAATCATCTACTGGCGGACGCATTAGATGGCGGATGCCCTATTCCAAAGAGGCATGAGCTGGCTAATTTGGTGGTCAACCAATTTTCCTGGCTAGATTCGTAATTTTCCCTACTATATTTACAATATCGGTGTCCCTTAAATATGTCAGTGATTCTGTAGTTTGAATTAATTTTCATGGGTTAATTGAGAAAAATACAAAGAAAAGGAATTACACAGTAAGTTGGTTAAAAAAATTATAATGTGTTGGTTGAAGAAAAAGAATTAGATTGATTGAACAAAAAAAAAAAAAAAAAAAAAACCGTATACTAAACTACAAAAATAGATAACTAGGTTAATTGAGAAAAATTCAAAGAAAAGGAATTACACAGCAAGTTGGTTAAAAAAAATTATAATGTGTTGGTTGAAGAAAAAGAATTATTTGATTGAACAAAAAAAAACGTATACTAAACTACAAAAATAGATAACTAACTGATTGAATAGGAAAAGATAAAAAT
Organism: Helianthus annuus; assembly: GCF_002127325.2. NCBI lineage: Eukaryota > Viridiplantae > Streptophyta > Magnoliopsida > Asterales > Asteraceae > Helianthus > Helianthus annuus. Next base: position 36,217,451 of record NC_035438.2, read on the forward strand.
AAGCCTAATGTGATGGTTAAAAAATTAGGGCAATTGCATGTTTTCCTTATTGATTGAATAGAAAAAGATAAAAATTAGCCTAATATGGTGGTTAAAAAAAATAGGGTAATTGCATGTTTTCCTTATTAAGCTTGTTAGTTGCATATTTATCCAATCAAAGTTAAAATTGTGAAACTTGTGGCCTTCGAACCCAACCCGAACCCTTTGATCGTGTTGTTGCTAAACAATAGCGACACTTTTTATTAATTCAGAAAACTTGAAACTGGATACATCAGAAGCAAATAAACAGGGACTATTTATACTAACCTATTTGACTATTAGATAAACTAGGACTCCTAATTTGAACAAAACTCAAATTACGTATGAACTAAGAAAAACAATTAATTAATTTTTTTTTTATTTAAAATGATAATACATTACTCTTTTTTTTTTTTTTATCACAATTTCTGTTTTTTAATATAACCAGAAAACTTGTTAAGTTACATCAAAACAGAAGGTAGACGGGCAACAAGCTGCGCCGCCAACCCTTTCTGAATTGCAAACCCCAACCTCCCGAACACAAACCCCTGCCCCCTTGGGGTCGAACAATTGCTGTGGATAACCGTTGAACCCTCGTCAAGAAGTTGATGGCTTCTGGCGCTAGGGAGCCAAAAGTATCAAAGGCAAAAGGGATAAAGACATGTTGGTTCTCTGCGCAAGCTTTAGCGTGCTTATCCACTTTCTTTAATTCTGCCTTTCTTGCAGCTAGTCCAGCTACAAACCCGTTTTCCCTTAAACCAACCAAAGGGGAAACCCCCGTGAGGTCTACACAAGCATGTTTCCCCCCAGCCCAGCCAAAGACGAGCAGGTCCGCTGGTCGCAGAGTAGATCTCCCTTCCATAGGGTCCGTGAGGAAATTCACAGGGGCCTCTTTCTTAGCAGAAATCCCAGCTCTTCTTAAGATGTCCCCAAAAACATCTCGCACCCAGTCATGCCGATAATTAATCAAAATTAATTAACTAGCCCTTGAACTTTTGTAGATCTTCTCCTACCACCCTTCGAGACCACCGTACCACCCTTCGTTCAACATAGCTTCTCAATTTCAATACTCCCTCTCAATGTTGACACACTTCATGTTCATTCCTTCACAGAATTCTTTGAGCTTCACACTTGGTAAACTCTTCGTAAAAACATCAGCCACTTGTTCATGCGTATTAACATACTTCAAGTCAATCTTTCCTTCCAACACCTTCTCACGAATAAAATGATAATGCACTTCAATGTGTTTCAACCTCGCGTGAAACATTGGATTCTCAGCTAAGTGAATGGAAGACATATTATCGCTGAACAAGACTACTTTCTCATTAACAGATTGCTTCAGTTCACCAAGTAACAATTGCAGCCAAACAATCTTTTGAGCTGCCATAGCGGCCGCCCGATACTCCGCTTCGGTTGTAGACAACGAAACAGTTGGTTGCCTTTTACTACACCACGTTATTACTCCTCGGCCTAACTTAAACACGTACCCGGTAGTCGACCTCCTTGTGTCTAAGTCTCCCGCGTAATCCGCGTCACAATATCCCACCAAATCAAGCTTCACTTCTCGATCAAATTTAATTCCAAATCCAAGAGTCGTTTTCACATACCTCATAACTCTTCTGACTGCATCAAGATGTGGTTTCCTGGGATTTTGCATGTATCGGCTCAGCACTCCTACTTCAAATGCTATATCCGGCCTTGTTAACGTTAAATATATTAGACTTCCCACAATTTTCCGGTACATTTTAGGATCTTCTAGCTCCTTCCCTTTGTCAGCACAAAGTTTAGCCGTGACATCCATAGGCGTGTTAATCGGCTTGCAGTCTAACATGCCAAAACGAGTTAATAAATCAATACAATACTTTTGTTGGTGTAGGATTAAAGCTCTTTCTTCATACTTAATCTCTAAGCCCAAGAAATGACTTAGTCTTCCAATATCTTTCATATGAAATCTAACACACAGGTTACGCTTAAGTTGCTCGATCCCTTCTTTGTCGTCTCCGGTTATTATTAGATCATCTACATATACTAAGACCACTACCAACTTAGAACCAGACATCCTTATGAACAAACTCGCATCCGCCTTTGACATCACAAAATCATTGTGTTGCAAGAACTCGCTCATCTTACTAAACCACGCCCGTGGAGATTGCTTTAAACCGTAGATTGCTTTTTGTAACTTACAAACATAATCTGGATGCTCGTTGTTTACAAACCCCTCGGGTTGCACCATGTGAATCGTATGATCGAGATCCCCGTAAAGAAACACATTCTTTACGTCTATTTGATGTAGATCCCAATTTTTTCCCGCTGCAACTGCTATAACCACTCGAACTGTTGTGAGTTTTGCTACAAGACTGAACGTATCTTCGTAATCGACTCCATACTGTTGAGAAAAGCCTTGAGCGACTAATCTTGCTTTGTATCGATCTATTGACCCGTCTGCCTTTCTTTTTATTTTGAACACCTACTTACACGTTCTCGGTTTTACCTCAGCAGGCTTCGGCACTAGAACCCAAGTTTCATTCTTTATCATTGCACTTATCTCTTCTTGCATGGCATTACACCACTCAACTTTCTTGCATGCAACACTATAGCTTTCGCGTTCTGATCCTCCTTCTTCAGTCATTGCTACATTAACTACATACTTGGCATTTGGTCTTCGCATGCGTGTAGACCTACTTGGCTCAATGTCGGGACTGTTTAGATCCAGAACCTCACTCCTTCTGGTTGACCCGGTTACCCATGGCTGCTGGCGAGTTCTCGGTTCTGAACAAGGACTTACTTCCATACTTGACCCTTCCTCATCGACTTCAATAGTTCGATTATCATCATCAAAAACTAGATTAATCATGGAGCTTTCTAGTTTTTCTTTAATGAAGTCAGTATCTGGTAGCACTTCTTTTTCTTCAGACCACCATGATGAGTTCTCATCAAACACTACGTTACGTGACCCGTAGCATCGATTTGTCGTAGGGTCACAACAACGCCATCCTTTTCGTACTGGGTCATAACCAACAAATATGCATCGGATTGCTTTCTTCTCCATTTTATCACGTAAATGATTTGGTACGAACACGTAGCATACACACCCGAATACCCGAAGATAAGATACATTAGGCTTCATCTTCAACAACTTTTCAAACGGAGATTTATACTCTTGGTCTTGTTGTGGTAACCTATTTATAACATATGCCGACGTTCTCATTGCTTCTGCCCAAAACCTCCCGGGAACATTCTTCGCATGAATTATACTTCTACATGTTTCAGCTAAGTGCCTATTTTTCCTTTCGGATACGCCATTCTGTTGCGGCGTATTTGGGCACGTTAACTGTCTTCGAGTTTTGTGTTCTCTTAGGTATTTATCAAAATTGTGTGCTAAATACTCCCCTCCATTATCGGATCGTAGACATTGGATTTTATTACCCGTTTGTCGCTCGGCTTCTGCTTGGAATAACTTGAATTTTTCAAAAACTTCGGACTTTTCTTTCATAAAGTCTATCCAAACATATCTTGAAAAACCATCTATAAAGGTTACCATATACTTTAAACCTTTATTTGAGGGATGTTTTACTGGCCCGAACACATCTGAATGTACCAGCTCTAACGAGACCCGGGTTTTGAATTTTGATCGTTCATACAACAACTGATGAGCTTTCCCGTATTGACACCCGGCACAAACCGTTTCTTTGGAGATCTCAAACTTGGGCAGACCTTCAACTAACTCCCTTTTCATCATCAGTTCCAATTTATCAAAGCCGACATGGCTCAATCTTGCATGCCATAGATCAGCGGTTTGGTTCTCTCTTGTTTTGTCCATATAAGCAGACTCGGCAGACAAAACATAAACCGTATTAGTTCGCTTTCCTTTGAGTATAGGAGTAGATTTGGTTTCAAGTTTATCAAAAATAAACACTTCGTTTGGAGTGAAAAGAACGTGTTTACCTGTTGAAGTAATCTGAGGCACGGAGAACAAATTCTTCTTTACACCCGGAACATGGAATACGTCTTGCATCACAAAGTCTTTTTGATTTCCTTCTGTAGGGAACTGAACTTCTCCTATGTTTGCAATTGAATGTTTTGAATTATCTGCGATGACTACAACATGATTCCCGGTGTACTTCCTGCATTTGCTCAACTTTTCTTTTTCGCCGGTTAGATGATTCGAACATCCCGAATCGACTATCCAATCATCAAGTTTATTTGTTTTTAGTTCCGTTGTTACCGTGAGTGCCGATACCTCTTCTAGTTGTGCAACTTATGCCTCTACATCCCATGGTTCTTTAGTAGTTGCTGCGTGCCCTTCAACTTTCGGTTGGGTACAGTCTTTAGCCATATGCCCACGAATCGCGCAATTATGACATTTAAACGGAAACCTTGGATTCTTTCTGTTCTTTCCCTTCTTCTCAGACTCGGTTTCACTATGATGAGTCGACTTGCCTTTTCGATCACCAGTTTTCTTCCCTCGGTCTTGTCCTCGGTACTTGTTTTGCCACGGCTTGCCTTGGTTTCGATTCTTAGACTTTTCAGCAAACAAAGCCTTGTCTTCTTCACTTTTTATGGATGCTCCATTGAACCGAGCAAGAAGAGCTTCTTGCCCGGATAATAAGTTTTCAAACTCTCCCAAGGTTGGTTGCGTGGGCCATCCTTGTACTGCAGCCACGAAACTATGGAATTCGAGTTTAAGACCATGAATGATGATTGTAACACCTCGAAATTTTGTGTCCAATAATGTGTTAACACGTGTCATGAGTTTACACATGGCATTAGATATTAAATAAAGGACTAAAGTTGACAAGCCTTGAAAGTATGAAAATTCGAGGGTTATAGATGTCAACAAAGAGTAAATATACTGTATAGTAACTCTAAACGATGCTCGTACCTTCAAACGAATAAATCATGGATCGTACGGAAGCGAAACGCGGAAGAAAGTGAGAGATTACAAGCTGCAAGGGTTAACTGTGTCAACATGTTTAATTATACCTCTGAGTGACCCTTTGACAAACCCGAAGCTTTGTAACAGTAAAATGCGCTCACTAGAATGTACTATATAAATCTCGCGAAGTTCCGTTTTAAAACAAGAAAGTTATGATCAAATTCGTACGAGAGGGGTTAAAAGCGTCAACAATGAAAGTTAAGGCTTTTCGGATAGTAATTAAACTAACCGGGGGCTTGACAGTACGGGTAAATGGCACGAGGCCCTTAATTGTAATTAACCGAGGGCCATATCGCAAAGTTACCCCTTCAAACCCGAAAGGTCAGGTTATTAATTACCAAAGATTTCGTTAATCATTACAAAAGATTCAAAAATCTTGGAAATCAGACCTAACGCGGGCCGCGTAAAGGTTAGGGGCTAGTTGATGTAGGCCGCGAGCCACCTGTTAATCCGGTTTCTGACTTATGGATTCAGGCGGCCCGCGTACAAAATGCATGAACTCTCATGCGGGCCGCGTGGGACGCCCAGTAACAGAAAACATGGGCAGATTCAGTGATTTGGCTTGTAAACGATCTTGAGAGCAATCAATGAAGCATGGGCGCCCTCTACCTGACCCCTAGCACCTTAGGACACTTGCTGATCATCCATGAGCAATGTAGGATGTGTTGTAATGATCTTGTGCACCAAACTTTGCTATAAAAAGGCCTACATTGTGCATAAGTTCACCACACCTCAAACACTGCTCTCAAGATCATTCCTGGAGCTCTTAAGTGTTCTTCTATCATCCTAAGTCGTACACAAGCTTCTGTAAGTTGTCTAACCCTTTTTGGGCTTAGTTTTTGCTTAGTTTAGCTTAAAAGTCAATCCGTCGTAGTTAACGATTGACTTTGTGATAAATCACGAATGGTCCAGTGATTTGTCGACTCAAAGATAGTTATGTTTTGGTATTTATGTGGGTAATAAACCCTTAAAAGGGTTCCCCCTGATCACCACTCTAACTAGGTCAAATGTCGAGCCAAACGTGTACTTAAAAAGTCAACAGAATGCCATTTTGCGATTTTACGCATAATCTGTAATGTAGATGATATGCAACCTGTTTAAACACTCATAAAATATGATAATAAGTGTATTAACAAGTCTAAGCTTGTTTGATTCGACCATTTGCTATATTGACCCGGTTCGGAGCCGAAAGTCGCAAAACTTTGACTTTTGCTTTTGACTTCAGTTCTGACCCGTTTTAGTGCAATGTAGATATGCCTTAGGACTCTATCTTAGGACCAGGTCACATGATGGTATCACCCTCTGTGACCGGTTCGTCGTTTGTCCAAGTCCTTTACACCTTTCCGTTAAGTGCTTAAAAGTTGACCGTAACGCCCTTTTTAATTTAAAACGAGAATTTCGGACACGTGAATGAATCATGACCTTGGGTACTGATTTCTAAGCATGTCCCTAAAATTTCATGTCAATCCGAGGTCCAGAATAGGAGTTATGCTAAATAGCGCAAATTGCGAAACTTTAGTAATTAAATAGCGCGATTAACATAACGCCTATCTAAACCCGGATTTCGACGCCAAACCTTTTACTCACTTATGTAAAATAATATTTTGGGATTTTTAAATATTTTTAATTATTTTTAACCTGCTCATAACCTGCGGTTATGGCAACGGTTCGGTAAATACCGAATATACCCTTTTCGGCCATAACTTGAGTTCTACAAGGTCTTTTGACCCGATTCCAGTTGCTACTGATTTTAAATAATAAAGAAAGTATTTTAGACTTTATAAACTGTTCGGGAAACTCAGATTTCCTATAGAACTCTAAAACCTCTTTTATAATCTTTAAAAAGACCGAAACACCCCTACGGGGCATAATATTAACTTAAACTCGTTACGGGCATTATGGAAGGTATCCTACTGATACCACAACCTCTTTAAAGCATGTTGACTTAGGAAAACAATGTAGGACCCTTACGGTTACCCGTTGCGCCTTTTGCGCGCACGGTTCGACTTATGTAACTAGTTTACATAAATTAGCCGATGCGGGTCAAACCATATTGTTTTGACCCCAAGATCCAGAGTATGATTACTATACCCATATAAAACAAGTATTCAAACTTGTTGGGTCAAAATCACACTCCATTCACGGTTTTCGCCTTTCACGCGATCAAACCGTAGCTATACTTCGAAACTAGCCGGTCTAGGCTACGGCCAATATAAAGACCCGTTAGAATTCTAATAGGTTATTTTAAAACCTTCGTTCCAGAATAGGAGCCCAGTAAAAGATATCTGTGATTTAAGCAATTAAGGACAATACTTGCAAAGGTAAATACTTTTAACTTATTTTCCGTTATACGGGCTTGGGGTACGGTATCTAAAATACCGCTTGGTCGGGCAATTGACCCCAACTCATTTGTAGTTGGGTATTATCAATGTGACCCGTTTAAAAACTTGTTTTGTTGGCTTAACGCCTTTGGGGGCTTAATGACCATGTCCCGGATATCCTTGGCATCATTTTACGAAATGGCCACGACCTCGACATCCGGGTGTAGGCGTACACCCGGCATTGTGTCTATATTAATTAAAGGTGTAGCCGTTGGTTTACCCACCTCGGTTTTACGCTATGTGGTGTGTCTATTAAACTTTAACCCGGGCGACCGAACGCATAGCAAGCCTGTAACTCTTTACAAGATTAAATTATAAATTATCCCAAGTTATGAAAGAGTTTGTGCCTTGTGCATTCAAATCAATTTTAATAAACATTTTACAAAAGTGTCGGTTGAATGTATTTACCAGTGTAAACTGACGTATTTTCCCAAAAAGATTAAATGCAGGTACTAAACGTAATCGGCTGGCTATAGCTCCTTAGCATCTTAAAGAGTCTCGCAAGCTTTTGATGCCTTATCTGTTGAACAATACTTTTTATTATCTTGATCCCCCTGTGGCCACCATTCGACTATTTGTGATACATTCGATATTACAATCAATGGTTGAATTATAATTATCTTTATGCTTTCGCTGTGCATTCATATATTGTGTGGTTTGACTATAATGTTGCCAACTACGTCACGTTAATCCCCCACCGGGCCCACCGGTGAGATACGTGGAAATCACGTGGAAATCGGGGTGTGACAGGTTGGTATCAGAGCCAACATTGAGTGAATTAAACACTATCCTAATGTGTTTAATCTCAGTGACACAATTGCACATACTTGAGTCTAGACAAAAACATAGGACAAAAATCGAATTGTTATTCCAGTTTGTCTTTTTATTGTTATTGTTATTTAAAGTTTTGAAAGCAGGAAAATGCCACCTGCAATCAGACGAGGAGGAGGAAGAAGAGGCAGTGGAACGATCATTACTCACCATGATCACGAAGCTGGACCTTCGAACACACGAGCTACAAGGAGTGAAGAACCACAGAGACGAAGAAACCTTTTTGAACCTGCGAGACATTCTACCTCGCATAGCTCAACACCCTCATACCATCATTCGTTCGGACCAGATTCGGAAAATAACCCCAATAACCCTCAACCATCCTTTTTACCTCTACAGCGACTGCTTCGCACCATTCTTACGGCGATCCATCACCTTTCTTCGTAGGACAGTTTAACCCAGTGGATTACATTCAGGAACCTGCAGGCTTTGTCCCGTTAGGACCACAGGATCACTTCTCAGAAGACCATATGGATGAGGACACAGATCCCATAGAACCTGCTCGTGGTACGCCCACACATCCTATCGAGATCTCGGATGGGTCATCCTTCCATGGAACACCCTATCAAGGTCCCGATAGCTACCAGGCGAGGTTTGACCAATGTAATTGGTACTTTACACCTTCACATAATTACTCGCCTCATGATCAACAGCAACAACAGGATCCTTCTGAGGATTCGCGGTTTGTGGCAGTTACGCCACCACCACCGCCACCGGTTCAACCAGTAATTCCAGATCCGCCAAGGCGTAGAAGATCAGGAGCACGAATGTCTACCCGAGGAGGGGAATTTCATTTCAGCACCCCTTGCCACTCGAGTGCTAGTCACTTTCCGTCAGTACCTGAAGAAGGACCTTCAAATCCAGTACAAGAGGCGAACTCCGCACCAATTGCACCATCTTCGCCACCATTTGGGTATGACCACCCAATACCTGCGTACACGGGTCCAACGGCATACAACCCGTTCGAACCATCGTCGCACGCACATTACAATTACAACTATGATCGCGACCCATATGTGATAGCGGCTAGGTATAATACCCGCTATCCCGACGGAGCTTTTGGAAACGCGGGGATACCGGACTACTCAGCTCATGGGTATCCAGCACCTCCTAGACCTCCAGTTCCGCAACCGGCGCCACAACCACGTTTCTCTCCTCCTGAGCAAGAAGAGATCCTCCACCGATTAAGTCGCGTGGAACAAGATTTCGAGGAAGAACGAAAGAACAACAGGGGATTCCTTAAGGGTCTAGCGAACCTGTTGAAAGGCAAGAAGAAGAAACGAGACCACTAGTCTCCTTATGTAATATTGTATTTGAAATTTAGTCCCTGCGTGGACATTTATCGTATTTCAGTCCCTACGTGGACTTATCCTTATAGTCCCTGTGCGGACACTTATCTTGTATTGGTCCCTGCGTGGACTTGTCTCTTTATTACCCTTTATGTAGGTAAGTGCTGATAAGTCCTTCGTAGACCAAAAATTTTGCAAATTGCTGAATATGCCTGTCAGAACCTTAAATGTGAAATACGAGGTAGAGCTAGCAGATGGCACAGTAGAAACCGTCTCCACTATACTAGATGGATGTGTGATATCCATTAAGAACCACTCTTTTCCTCTATCTCTACTTCCCTTTAAACTGGCTGGTTTTGACATAGTTCTGGGTATGGACTGGTTATCCCACAACCAGGACCAGATCGTCTGCAACAGAAAACATATAGTGCTAAAGACTCCGACTGGTGAATTGCTTACCATTCGAGAAGATACCCAGTACGGATTGCCTGAGCAAGTAACTATGCTCAAAGCTTCTAAATGTCTGAAGAAAGGTTGTGTCATCTACATGGCACAAGTGATTATAGAAGAGCCTAAACCAAAGATAGAAGACATTCCCGTCATTTCGGAGTATCCAGAGGTTTTCCCTGAAGATCTACCTGGGTTGCCACCAGATAGACAAGTGGAATTCAGGATTGATATCATCCCTGGAGCGGCTCCTATTGCAAGAGCACCTTACAGGCTAGCACCAACCGAAATGAAGGAGTTGAGGACCCAGCTGGATGAACTGTTAGCGAAAGGTTTCATCAAACCTAGTTCATCTCCCTAGGGAGCACCGGTCCTGTTTGTTAAGAAGAAGGACGGATCGATGCGACTGTGCATCGATTATCGCGAACTTAATAAGGTCACGATAAAGAATAGATATCCCTTGCCGAGGATCGACGATTTGTTCGATCAGTTACAAGGGGCTAGTTATTTCTCGAAGATCGACTTGAGGTCGGGCTACCATCAACTGAAAGTCAGAGATGAAGACGTACATAAAACAACATTTAGGACTCGTTATGGTCACTACGAGTTTTGGGCTCACAAATGCACCGGCTGCGTTCATGGATCTCATGAATCGCGTCTGCAAGCCGTACTTAGACAAATTCGTCATCGTATTCATCGACGACATTCTTATCTACTCAAAGAACAAAGCTGACCATGAGAAACACCTTCGTTGTATTCTCAAGTTGCTGCATCGCGAGAAACTCTATGCCAAATTCTCTAAATGCGAATTCTGGCTTCGAGAAGTCCAATTTCTTGGACATGTCGTCAGCAAGCGTGGTATCCAGGTGGATCCCGCTAAGGTAGAGGCGGTCATGAATTGGCAAGAGCCAAAGACGCCTACCGAAATTCGTAGTTTCCTAGGGTTAGTAGGATACTACAGGAGATTCATTGAAAATTTTTCAAGGATTGCTGCGCCCTTAACTTCCCTGACCAAGAAGAAGATAAAATTTGTTTGGGGCCCTAAGCAGCAAGAATCCTTTGATATTCTGAAGCAAAGGCTGAGCAACGCTCCTGTGCTGACGCTACCGGAAGGTACCGAGGAGTTCGTGATTTACTGCGACGCGTCACACACTGGCATGGGGTGTGTGCTCATGCAGAAAGGCAAGGTGATTGCCTATGCTTCGAGACAGTTAAAGGTGCACGAAAAGAATTACACCACCCATGATTTGGAGCTGGGTGCCGTTGTGTTCGCACTAAAATTATGGAGGCATTATCTGTACGGAATCAAGTTTGTGATCTATTCAGATCACAAGAGCCTTCAACATCTGTTTAATCAGAAGGAATTAAACATGAGGCAACGCCGCTGGATGGAGACTTTAAATGATAATGATTGTGAGATCAGATATCATCCCGGCAAAGCGAATGTAGTCGCTGATGCCTTAAGTCGGAAGGAAAGGGTGAAACCCATCCGAATCAATGCTAAGAGCATTGAAGTGAAAAATAATTTGATTGAAAGGGTGTTAGCTGCACAGAGGGAAGCTGTGTTGGAAGCTAACTATCCTAAAGAGAAGCTGGGAGTAACTAAGGAGCAGTTAACTCTTAGCAAGGATGGAATTTTACGATTGAATGGACGAATATGGGTTCCTATTTATGGAGGACTACGAGATGTTATCCTCCAAGAAGCCCATAGTTCCAAATATTCTGTCCATCCTGGAGCAGATAAAATGTATCAGGATCTAAAGGCGAATTATTGGTGGATAGGCTTGAAAAAGTCTGTAGCCGCTTATGTAGCCAAATGCTTAACTTGTGCGCAAGTCAAGGCTGAGCATCAAAAGCCATCTGGCTTGCTACAACAGCCTGAACTTCCTGAATGGAAGTGGGAATGTGTAACTATGGATTTTATTACCAAGTTACCCAAGACAAGGAAGGGAAATGACACAATATGGGTTATCGTTGATAGGCTGACTAAATCAACGCATTTCTTACCCATCAAGGAGACTTATAGCTCCGACATGTTAGCCCAGTTATACGTAGATAAGATTGTAGCCTTGCATGGCATACCTGTGTCTATTATCCCTGATCGGGATACTAGGTACACGTCCCATTTCTGGAAAAGCTTCCAGCAATCTTTGGGCACCCGTTTGAATTTTAGTACGGCTTACCATCCTCAGACAGACGGTCAGAGTGAGCGTACTATTCAAACGTTGGAAGACATGCTGCGTGCATGTGCTATCAATTTGGGAGGTAGTTGGGATAAGAACCTACCATTAATCGAATTCTCCTACAACAATAGCTACCATACCAGCATTAAGGTTGCGCCTTTCGAGGCATTATACGGTAGAAAGTGTCGATCGCCTGTTTGTTGGGCGGAAGTTAGAGATGTCCAATTGTCTGGACCAGAGATAGTTTTCGAAACGAGGGACAAGATTGTCTAGATTCGAGACCGTCTCAAAGCTGCCCAAGATAGGCAGAAGAGTTACGCGGATCCAAAGCGTAAAGATTTTCACTTCGAAATAGGTGAAAAAGTGTTACTCAAAGTATCACCCTGGAAGGGAGTGATGCGTTTCGGTAAGAAAGGCAAACTAAGCCCGAGATACATAGGACCTTTCGAGGTTTTCGAACGGGTCGGGTCAGTTTCCTATAAGCTAAACTTACCGGAGGAGCTCAATGGAATTCACAATGTGTTCCACATTTGCAATCTAAAGAAGTGCTTCGCTGATGAGTCATTAGTGATCCCACACACAGATGTGCATATAGATGAGAGCTTAAAATTTGTGGAAAAACCTTTATCGATTGAAGATCGACAGGTGAAGAAGCTTCGAAGGAAGCATGTACCTATAGTAAAGGTCAAGTGGGATGCCCGTAGAGGTCCCGAATTCACGTGGGAAGTTGAAGCCACGATGAAAGAGAAATACCCTTACTTGTTCGAGTAAATCTCGGGTCGAGATTTATTTTAAGGGGGTGAGGATGTAACACCTCGAAATTTTGTGTCCAATAATGTGTTAACACGTGTCATGAGTTTACACAAGGCATTAGATATTAAATAAAGGACTAAAGTTGACAAACCTTGAAAGTATGAAAATTCGAGGGTTATAAATGTCAACAAAGAGTAAATATACTGTATAGTAACTCTAAACGATGCTCGTACCTTCAAACGAATAAATCATGGAACGTACGGAAGCGAAACGCGGAAGAAAGTGAGAGATTACAAGCTGCAAGGGTTAACTGTGTCAACATGTTTAATTATACCTCTGAGTGACCCTTTGACAAACCCGAAGCTTTGTAACAGTAAAATGCGCTCACTAGAATGTACTATATAAATCTCGCGAAGTTTCGTTTTAAAACAAGAAAGTTATGATCAAATTCGTACGAGAGGGGTTAAAAGCGTCAACAATGAAAGTTAAGGCTTTTCGGATAGTAATTAAACTAACCGGGGGCTTGACAGTACGGGTAAATGGCACGAGGCCCTTAATTGTAATTAACCGAGGGCCATATCGCAAAGTTTCCCCTTCAAACCCGAAAGGTCAGGTTATTAATTACCAAAGATTTCGTTAATCATTACAAAAGATTCAAAAATCTTGGAAATCAGACCTAACGCGGGCCGCGTAAAGGTTAGGGGCCAGTTGATGCGGGCCGCGAGCCACTTGTTAATCCGGTTTCTGACTTATGGATTCAGGCGGCCCGCGTACAAAATGCATGAACTCTCATGCGGGCCGCGTGGGACGCCCAGTAACAGAAAACATGGGCAAATTCAATGATTTGGCTTGTAAACGATCTTGAGAGCAATCAATGAAGCATGGGCGCTCTCTACCTGACCCCTAGCACCTTAGGACACTTGCTGATCATCCATGAGCAATGTAGGATGTGTTGTAATGATCTTGTGCACCAAACTTTGCTATAAAAAGGCCTACATTGTGCATAAGTTCACCACACCTCAAACACTGCTCTCAAGATCATTCCTGGAGCTCTCAAGTGTTCTTCTATCATCCTAAGTCGTACACAAGCTTCTGTAAGTTGTCTAACCCTTTTTGGGCTTAGTTTTTGCTTAGTTTAGCTTAAAAGTCAATCCGTCGTAGTTAACGATTGACTTTGTGATAAATCACGAATGGTCCAGTGATTTGTCGACTCAAAGATAGTTATGTTTTGGTATTTATGTGGGTAATAAACCCTTAAAAGGGTTCCCCCTGATCACCACTCTAACTAGGTCAAATGTCGAGTCAAACGTGTACTTAAAAAGTCAACAGAAAGCCATTTTGCGATTTTACGCATAATCTGTAATGTAGATTATATGCAACCTGTTTAAACACTCATAAAATATGATAATAAGTGTATTAACAAGTCTAAGCTTGTTTGATTCGACCATTTGCTATATTGACCCGGTTCAGAGCCGAAAGTCACAAAACTTTGACTTTTGCTTTGACTTCAGTTCTGACCCGTTTTAGTGCAATGTAGATATGCCTTAGGACTCTCTTAGGACCAGGTCACATGATGGTATCACCCTCTGTGACCGGTTCGTCGTTTGTCCAAGTCCTTTACACCTTTCCGTTAAGTGCTTAAAAGTTGGCCGTAACACCCTTTTTAATTTAAAACGAGAATTTCGGACACGTGAACGAATCATGACCTTGGGTACTGATTTCTAAGCATGTCCCTAAAATTTCATGTCAATCCGAGGTCCAGAATAGGAGTTATGCTAAATAGCGCACATTGCGAAACTTTAGTAATTAAATAGCGCGATTAACATAACGCCTATCTAAACCCGGATTTCGACGCCAAACCTTTTACTCACTGATGTAAAATAATATTTTGGGATTTTTAAAGATTTTTAATTATTTTTAACCTGCTCATAACCTGCGGTTATGGCAACGGTTCGGTAAATAACGAATATACCCTTTTCGGCCATAACTTGAGTTCTACAAGGTCTTTTGACCCGATTCCAGTTGCTACTGATTTTAAATAATAAATAAAGTATTTTAGACTTTATAAACTGTTCGGGAAACTCATATTTCCTATAGAACTCTAAAACCTCTTTTATAATCTTTAAAAAGACCGAAACACCCCTACGGGGCATAATATTAACTTAAACTCGTTACGGGCATTATGGAAGGTATCCTACTGATACCACAACCTCTTTAAAGCATGTTGACTTAGGAAAACAGTGTAGGACCCTTACGGTTACCCGTTGCGCCTTTTGCGCGCACGGTTCGGCTTATGTAACTAGTTTACATAAATTAGCCGATGCGGGTCAAACCATATTTTTTTGACCCCAAGATCCAGAGTATGATTACTATACCCATATAAAACAAGTATTCAAACTTGTTGGGTCAAAATCACACTCCATTCACGGTTTTCGCCTTTCACGCGATCAAACCGTAGCTATACTTCGAAACTAGCCGGTCTAGGCTACGGCCAATATAAAGACCCGTTAGAATTCTAATAGGTTATTTTAAAACCTTCGTTCCAGAATAGGAGCCCAGTAGAAGATATCTGTGATTTAAGCAATTAAGGACAATACTTGCAAAGGTAAATACTTTTAACTTATTTTCCGTTATACGGGCTTGGGGTACGGTATCTAAAATACCGCTTGGTCGGGCAATTGACCCCAACTCATTTGTAGTTGGGTATTATCAATGTGACCCGTTTAAAAACTTGTTTTGTTGGCTTAACGCCTTTGGGGGCTTAATGACCATGTCCCGGATATCCTTGGCATCATTTTACGAAATGGCCACGACCTCGACATCCGGGTGTAGGCGTACACCCGGCATTGTGTCTATATTAATTAAAGGTGTAGCCGTTGGTTTACCCACCTCGGTTTTACGCTATGTGGTGTGTCTATTAAACTTTAACCCGGCACGACCCGGGCGACCGAACGGATAGCAAGCATGTAATTCTTTACAAGATTTAATTATAAATTATCCCAAGTTATAAAAGAGTTTGTGCCTTGTGCATTCAAATCAATTTTAATAAACATTTTACAAAAGTGTCGGTTGAATGTATTTACCAATGTAAACTGACGTATTTTCCCAAAAAGATTAAATGCAGGTACTAAACGTAATCAGCTGGCTATAGCTCCTTAGCATCTTAAAGAGTCTCGCAAGCTTTTGATGCCTTATCTGTTGAACAATACTTTTTATTATCTTGATCCCCCTGTGGACACCATTCGACTATTTGTGATACATTCGATATTACAATCAATGGTTGAATTATAATTATCTTTATGCTTCCGCTGTGCATTCATATATTGTGTGGTTTGACTATAATGTTGCCAACTACGTCACGTTAATCCCCCACCGGGCCCACCGGTGAGATACGTGGAAATCACATGGAAATCGGGGTGTGACAATGATCCTCTTCATTCGGGCTTCACCAATCTTTCCTTGCGGATCTAGTTCTCCTATTTCTCGACACAACGTCTTTGCCTTATGGAAGTATTGTGGAATTGTCATCTCCTTTTGACTTAAAGATAACAGTTCATTTTCAAGTAATTGTAGTCGGGTATCGTTTTGTTTTGAATACAACTTTGTAAGGCAGTCCCAAACCTGTTTTGGAGTTTCTAGATCACGAAAGTGTTCCAGAATTTCATCTTCTACTGTAGTTTTCAGCAGAAACATCGCCCTTTCGGTCTTGATTTTCCACTTGCCAATCGCTCCTCCGGTATCGTTCCTTGGTGTCGTGGTTTCTGATCCGTTCGTCACTTCCCAATGATCTTGTCCCTGGAATTATGACATAATACATGTCGACCACGTGTTGTAGTTGGACTGATTAAGTTTCTTTAGCCCACCAAGCACCTGAACTTCAGCCATCTGAATCACGTAGAGGTCTTGTTCCTTCGATTACTTTTCGAGTGGTTTCAGGTATCCCTTCTGATCGACAAACTGGTTGCTGACTTCCCTTCACTCGAGCCTATAATCGGTTTCAATAGGCTCTGATACCACTTTGTGAAACTTGTGTCCTTCGAACCCAACCCTAATTCCGAACCCTTTGATCGTGTTGTTGCTAAACAATAGCGACACTTTTTATTAATTCAGAAAACTTGAAACTGGATACATCAGAAGTAAATAAACAGGGACTATTCACTACTAGAAATCTAGCATTTTCTAACAAGCTTTTCCGTTACAAATGCGTAGCAAACTCAGATTTGCTACGCATTTGTAACAAGACCTTGATGTTGCAAAAAGCCCTGTCGGAAACTTTTTACTGCGCATTTACTACGCAACTTACAACACATTTGCAACAAAAATATGGTATCGGAAATTTGTGACGCATTTCCTACGCCATTCTTAATTATTCGGTTTAAAGTTTTGCAACGCATTTGCGACGGAATATTATAAAAAATTGCAACTAACATGTGACAGAATACTGAAAAACGGTAAAAAAACAAAAAAAAAAACCCGGAAATTCCAGCGTTTTTTTGCTAAAAGCTTACAAGAATAATCACGAAAAACAATTACAAAAATTGTTTTGAATTCAACATACTTCTAACATGTTTAAACCACAAACTAACAAACATTTAACAAAAGTCAAAAATCATCATTCTTCGTCTGAATCGTCATCATCATTTACTCCAGCAGTATCATTCAAAGCATTCAACCTCTCGATAAGCTTTTGTTTCCTCTCTTCGTAAGTTAGCTTCTTAAGGTTGCACCTAAATCAATAAACAAAATATAAATCGATATAAAGACGATAGCATAGAGGACACGCCATATAAGAAAATAATTTACCAGCAGCATCATTCAAGACAATAGCGTTGGAGATAAAAATAAACAAAAGTTCACATATTTATTTTGGTAATTTAGTCAAAACCGTGACCTCTCAGTTGATGTGTAAAACACGTACTTGGGTCTAAATCAGTTTATGCTGACTGGCTCTTTCCAATGAAGGCTGCAGGACTTAAAAGAGGCTCATAGATCAAGCATACAAAACAGTAACACATTTCAAAGAGTCTAAAAGGGTTTAGCATTCAGATAATGTGCCATTCAGATGGGCAGCACAACGGTCCACAATTCTGACATCAGAAACCACATACAACGCAATATAAATTTAATCAAAATTGTCAGCACCCAAACTTAAGCAAGTCAGCCGACTTAAGATCCAAATGGTTTGGGTCACTATTCGGTTTTTTGCAGTTTGGTGGTTTAATCGTTTGGTCATAATTGAAAGTTGAGACCGGCAGTGTAAACCCAACTGGTTATTATCATACCATGTTTATCATTTAATTTTTTTTAATACAAACTTATAATTGTAAAAAGAATCGTGTCAAACCACCAAACTGCCAAAACCAAAACCAAAGCCTTAACCACTAGACCGGTAAAATGCCAACCAACCAAACCCAGCCGGTTTTGTTTGTCGTTTTCCGTGATGGATTGATTCATAATTTTCATCAAAACCACAAACTAGACCGCGAACATCCCTAGTGCTCACCTCGGAGATTAAAAGGTAGGGGAAAGCATCTGGAAATTTCACATTGAATCCAGTAGCATAATGAGGGTCAGTGGGTCGCGTCTCTGACTCTATACATAGAAAACATACCAAATTAATCTGTTTTGTATTGTATATATCATGGATGCATGACAATAGACAGTATAGATATCAATGAAAAAGCTATCTTACTGTAATATGTGTTGGATTGTACCTTCATTAAAGCGTACCAAGCGGCTAGGTTTCCCGAGGAAGTCAGTGAACCATTTAGTAGCCTCATCTCCCTCGTCCAAGGCCGAGCCTGACCATTCCCAGACCGAGACTCCATCAGACCGTAGACCTGGTTTAGCTAGTGAGATCTTGAGCTCAGCCATCCCGGGAGCACGTACCACTGCAAAAACAACATCAAAGTGAACTCAGCAACAAATTTTTCTGCCAAAATTGTTGCATGTTTTTATACATTTGGCAGCAACTGTGCAAAACAAACCACTACAAGAACAACATCAAAGTGAACTCAGCAACGAATAAGACCTCCTTGCCTCTGCCTGATGCTTCAACTGTGTATTTGGACTGAATGATCGATTAATAACCGATCCAGCATACCCAACCCGAGAGACTGGGCTGACAGATGGGTTAGCAAGAGATCCCGATCGCTTGATTCTGAACCGACTTGGTGAACTGATCTCGATCGTTTTTCTGGTTATCAAGTAAACCTCAGTCAGTACATAACATTTGTAGGTCAAATGTTAACAACTTAAAAAAGAAAAAAAGAAAGAACAACACTGTTCTCTCCACAGTCCCACCTGATCCTTTGTTTGATGCAGCTTTTGCAAATGTAAAATCAACCAAATCCGATCCAAATTCTTTTAAATCTCGTTTGTTACGCTCTCTCCTGCACAAGAATCTTATATGATGAACATGATCCTGATGGAGTTCCCACGGATTAAAGTGAAAAATATTACCTCAAACTGAATGATTCGGTCTTTGCTTTCGCTGCTTCAGGAAACTGCCTGTCTATAATTTTATAATATTTAGTGTATGCTAGCAAATAAGAACCCAAAATATAAAAAATAAACGTTTAATAACCTGGTAGCAGATATTGCTTATGGTACTTTGGTGTCTGTATCACAAACGATTGTTGCGAAAGACCCTCATGATCGCTAAACGTCTGGCATATTTGTAATCTCTGCAACAATCTCCAACAAAATCACACACGTGCAACAAACTCATGTGAAGAAAATAATCAAACAAATATTGATATGTAACAAACCCGTTTGATGCATACAACTCGAAGATTTGTTTCATAAGCTTCATCAATTCCGGAGCTCTTACATCGCCTGAATATCCACAATCCACCGGCGGCTTTCCTTTCAGGTTCAACATCCGGTGAGGGCTCGCACTCACTAACGGACAAAAAATCAATTCCGTCACCCTCTTCTGTCTGCCGTCGCGACGGACCTGAGTTTTCATCGGCGTCTGTTTACACGACTCCGCCGACTCGTTCGCGCTCGAACCGTCACTGACGTCATCATCGGTTCGCACCGGTGACATTCCTCGATCCGAAACACACCGTTTCTTCCGCACTCTGCCGTTAGAGGCAGTTACAGACGACTAACGACCACACCACCATGCCGGCGACGGCGTCACCGACGACGGCCTACCGCCACCCCCGCTCTATCCGTTACAACTCGAAACCAAAACCCTAAGTCTCAAATCGGCATCTCCGTTGCGGTTACAATTTTCGTTACGATCTCCGTTACGGTTTCCGTTACGACTTCTAGACCTGAACAGATTTGAAATACACGGAAACCTAACAAAATTCAGTTTCTTCGAGTTTGATGAACTACTATCGATACAACCGCCAGTAGTAATTGTTATCTGTGGTGAACTGTAGACTCTTCCATCCGATACGCTGTGATTGAGGCGAGGTTTGTTGTACGACCGTTGAGTAACTACAACTGGATTGTTGACGGATTTTCGGTGGCTGATATACGGAGAAACCGAACGATTGACCGTCGAATTCTTTGAATTCCAGTTACAACGGTTCATGTGCCTTTAACAGTTCAATTATATCTCCAAATCACTAGCCTATGCCTAACTACAATTCATAACCAAACTCTAAGGTCACTGAATTCCACTTAACTTCAATCATATATTCACCTTCATGCTATAATCTCAAATTCCACACTATATTCAACAAATTTCACGTGTTCACTTACAATCAATTGTGTTTTCAACGAACTCTATAATATGAACCACGAATAGTAACAAATCAACCTAGAATTCGCAACAAATTTGACAACACACACTCACAACATAAATCCTTCACAAAATTAGGGTTCGCAACTTAGAAATGAAGTGAAAGAACAGAAACAGACCTGCAAAGAAGACAATTGAGCTCGAGAGATTCGCGAGTGTTCAAAAGGCTATCGGCTTAGTGAAAGAACAGAAACAGGTTTGAAAGTGCACGGATGCGTCCTTGGAGCGAGGCATCATGCACGGGATGCGTCGGGCAAGTTTCCGCCATTTTTTCCGGCGATTTGCAGGTTTCCGCCATTTTTTCCGCGAGTTGCAGGTTTTTGCCATTTTTTCCGGCGAGTTGTAGGTTTTCGCCAATACTTTCCGGCATTTGCCGGGATGCGTCTGAAAGTGCACGGGATGCGTCTGAAAGTTGCAGTCATCTCCGGCGAGTTGCAGACGCCTCCGGCTTCGTCTCTGACACCTGCAACTAGGGGGCTCGATTTCAGATCGTTTTTTCGGCAACCATGGCGGCGGTTGGGATTTGGGGGTGGAGATCCGTCGTGCCACCGTCGTAGTCGGCCGACCGGCCACCCTCCATCTCCGCCTTCTTCTTTCTCTCCCTGTGTCTCTATGTGGAGAGAAGAGGTAAACTGGAAATTGTAAGGGTTAGGGTTTGGGCTTGTAATTGCAGGTCTTTTAATGGAGGATTGGTGCCCTGGTGGAGTTTCCTGTGAGAGAGAGAAGAGGAAGACAGCTTTAGTGACTAGTGAGAGAAAGGGCTGACAGATCTAGAGTTTTTTTTTAAGTAAACTAGGGAGAAAGCCCGTGCGATGCACGGCATGCATAATAGCTATTGTTTATTCGTGGTAAGACGTCTGACATGGCCGGTGCATAACATGTAAGACAATACACCTACAAAGGGGCGTGCTTAAACTTTATTAAACCATGGACCATAAGTTATTTCCTTGGCAAAAGTTGTCGGCCAAAAAGAAGTGAAAAAAGATGTCTTCCAAGAAAAAAAAACATGAAACAGAAAAAGGAAAAATGCATAAACTCTCGCACGCCTTCCTATCTTATTGGATAACACATAGACGAAACTTTAGCTAACGCATGCCACTGTCATCCCCAATCCCATCACCAGCCAACTGACTGCAGTGAAATAACGAAAAGAAAACTATTAAAAATGGTATACTATGTTTACGTATATATGCATCGAAAAGTAGTACGAGTTTTCATTACTAACACTAAGTGCAGACGGTATACCTTTCATGTGGGTCACTGTCAACTGTTTCTTCTGAATCTGAATCTGCATAAGCAGGCCTGCGAAGGAAAAGCACGAAACATTTATGTAGACGGTTATCTAAAAATAAATATGCACAATTACATTGTTTATGGAAATCAATAAATTATAGTTGAAAGTTTTTTTGTTGCCTTTCCATTTATAACGACACCAAGTTTATTTTTTTCAAAAGCCAACTTCTCCCCTTATATGTCTTTACACATTCGAAGTGATGCGTTACCGAGTTTTTTTATTCCTATTTTTTTAATGTAGAACAATGCACTTTTATATTTACGAATCGTTCCTTGCCATGGCTACACGTGTAGACAGAGCGGTTATAGGTTGTTGGCGAGAAGGCGGGTATAGGCTGCAATATGGACAAAGATTTATAAAGCCATTTAGATGGACTTTTGGAATGGACAACATTAATTAACACAAAATTAAATGATGATTGTTATGGGAAAATGATAAGTCACTTACTTTTATTAGAGTGAAACCGAGAAGTTAGGGGTTTGCATACAAATGGACATAACAATTATAGCCGCATTAATATAATAAAGTAGAATTAAAAACATCATTAAAGTTGTATTTATGAGGGTAAATATGTAGTTAGGGTCTGGAATCAATGTCCTTTAATTGATGTATGGTTAGAATATAATTTAATGTCATGTTAAATTAGAAGCCATACATACTGTAAGGAACATGTATAACAATATATCACTAAGTAACATTAACTATTGAGTATTTTAAAATATGGTTAAGAACACATAGTAAATTAGGTGCCATATACAATTATTATGATTGTCTCTTATGTTATAATTATTAACAGTATTATTATTGTTGTAATTGTTATTAGATATCATGGATAAGTCAAAAGGCATAATGTAAACCTATGTGCTATTTGAGTAAATGTTTATCAATGATTCATATGATAGTAAGATGGCGTAACCTAAGCGAAGCCCCTCTATCATGATACTTAAGATGCTTAGATGGTTATGAATAATTCACAAGACGATATATATGATAATATAACCTTTGTGTTTAATGTTTTGAACCTAAACTGTTGAAGCATTAGCCATTGAAGAGATGTTTCGACCCATTTATTTAAAAAAAAACTGATCGATTTCGTGTTATAAGTCATATTTAATGGGCCAGAAAGAAAAAACAAAGAACTTGGCTCAAAAGTGTAACTACAATAAGTTTGATGATTTCAGACCAAAAGTATTTTGGGTTGACGCGGCCCGTTTAATTAAGAACTTGTTGATATCATGCCATGAGTCATCTCTAATGGGTCAGAAAGAAAAAAGAGCAAACTGCGAATTTCGTCCATGTGGTTTCATTTTCATTGCAATTTTCATCCTTCTCATTCACATAATTGGTGAGTGAAATAGCAGATTTTTTACAAACCACAGGAACAAAAATTGCTACAAAATCGAAGCCTTTTGCACGAAAATGGAAATAAAATTGAAACATTGGGGACGAAAATAGAATTAATCCATTATTTGCAATCAAATGCTGGACATTGATTATTAGTATTATTAACATCACTTCGAGTAGTATAAGTATTAAGGTAATTAACTTGGCAAAGTTCCTTCGAGCAGCAAAACCAGCGAAAAAACATTCTATGGTTGCAGCCTGTGATGTAATGGTTTATCATTATGTCAAATAAGTTTTTGTTATGACATTGATTTCTTTTCAACTAAAGCTTATATATGAATTGATAACTACCTGGATAAGTGAAGCTGCAGATCGGCATGCACCAGCAGCAGCACCGATGGGGACAAAAAGATGCGGAAAAAGCAGGAGTCAAGATTTCCATACCAAAAGCATCATTTTCCAAAAAATTAGCTAATAATCTCCATCTATTCGGATTAGCAGCATAATGCCGGCCAGATTTTGACAAAAAGATTTTGCTTAAATACCCGATCCAATCCTTGAGTACCCAATTCACAGCGGCAGCAGTTGGAATTTGTTGGTGCATACATCTGTCGACTTCGTCTTGTATCGAGTCTTGTACTAGTTTGTTACATCAGGGCACGTTGTACGAAAAAATAGGTTTAGGTATGTTTAAAGCTGATTTCGCTTGAAAGCATCTAATTCCGCTTGAAATGTCATGTGACAGTTTCAAGCGGAATCAACAAGTTTCTTATTTCGCTTGAAGTGATCTGTGTCACTTTCAAGCGGAATCTCAACATTATAAATAGTGGTTCAAGCGAAATCATATGTATCAGTTCTGGATTTGGATACCGAGGTGCTGCCGGTTTATCCTGTGATTGTATTCAGTGTTATATTAATCAGAAAGAGGTTTAAAGTGATTTGCAAGCTGTTTCGAAGTCTGTTTCTTAGTTTCCGTCTCTGAACGACTCGTTCGGGTCTGAAAACGATCCTACAAGTGGTATTAGAGCTCAGGAGGAGGAGTTCTTACCGATTCAGCTCAAAATTTCTGTTTTCTACACCTTCTTTTCAAAATCAACAAGTTTTTACGGTTAAAATCGGCTAATTTTCTCACATATTGTGTAAAACAGTGTTTTAACAAACCCTTAAAAGTTTCAGACCAAAATTCGGATTAAAAGTGGTAAAAATGGACTAAAAAGGTAGTTCCACTTGAACGAGTACTTTCTGATTTCGCTCCAAAAGTGTTATTCCGCTTGAGATTTTCAAGCGAAATCAGTTATCCACTTGAAATAGTCTGTTTCCGCTTGAAAGTAGTTATTTCGCTTGAAAGTTCAAGCGAAATCAGTGATTTCGTTTCAAATACCCTGATTCCGCTTCAAATTGTTATTCCGCTTGAAATAACTTGGTTATTTCGCTTGAAAGTACTAATCTCGCTTGAAAAGTTTTGATTTCGCTTGAACAGGGTATTCCGCTTGAACAGTGCTGTTTTTGAAAAACGTGTTACCGAATCATGGAAGAAGAGTTCTATAACGCGTTTGCTACATCTTCGATTACTCCATCTGCCATTGCTCAAAACATGAACTTAGAAAACGAAACCGGAACTTAACAAAAACCCCCAAAACTTATGGGAATTGAGGAGTACCATGGATGGAAGAATCGTTTTGAGAATTGGGTTCAGGCAAATCATCTGAGTGCTTAGGAAAGTATTGAAACAAAGTATGTTAGACCACAGACTGCTTTGAGAGTTGATAAAATCATTTTAGAATTCACCGACCAAGAGAGAGACAGTTATAAACGAGAGAAAATGATGATCAGTCTTTTACAACAAGCTGTCAAAGAAGACATCTTTATTTTGCTTCAGCATGATGGGAGTGCGTTTTCGATCTGGGAAGCACTTGAGAAGAAGTTTGAAGGAAGTACAGAAATGCTCAAAAGTAAAGCATCTTTGTTGAAAAGGGAATTTGAGTTGTTTACTAGTATGCCTGGTGAGACTACAAAGACTCTCATTGAGAGATACTGTCATCTTGTGCGTACCATGTCTCAGTTGAAAATTACTAAAACTCCAGCAGAATGGGTTGAAAAACTAGCTGACGCTTTACCGCAGAAAGAATGGGGTACTTATCTCATGATCTTAAAGAATTCTAGAGAGTTTAGCAGATTGTCAATCGGACAGTTTATTGAAAACCTTGAGGCACAGGATCTTGAACAGCAGAAGATTGCCAGAATGAAAAGCTCAAGCAATCAACAAGACATCAAATTGTACTACAAAGGAAATATTCAAACTGTTGAAGCAAGTCCAAAGATCCAAACTGCTTTAGTGCAGGAAATTCATCCGGATCAGTTAGTCAAAGTTCAGTAAACACTAGTGGATTTTCAAATGTTAATCCTCCAAGTGTTCAAAGTGCAACTGTTGGTAATGGACATATGATTCAGTGCAATGTGGCATTACATCTTCAAAATGGACAGAAATTTTCGGAAGAAGTTGTAAAAAGTCATATGGCATTGCTGGTTACTGCATTAGAATGTTACGAAGGTTTGATTGCTGGAAAAATTGGCAATCCGATGCTAACAAAGGAAGATTACGACCAGATTGATGCAGAAGAATTGGAGCTTATGGATATAAAATAGGCTTTAGCTAGTGTCTTGAGAAGAGCTGAAAAGTTCAAAATGATTACAGGAAGAAATGATTTTTTGGAAGCTCATCTTTCAGCTTTAGGTTTTGATAAATCTAAAGTTACTTGTTTTAAATGTAGGGAGAAAGGACATTTCAAAAGAGAGTGCAAAAATCAGGAGACTAGTGGAGCAAAGAATCCTTTTGGAAAAGATGATTACTATCGAAAGGCTATATATCAACAAATCACCAATCAACCGCATCAACAAAAGGATTCACAAACTGCACATGGAAAAATGATCGAAGATGCAAATAAGAAAGCTTATTATGGCATTATTGATCAAGATGATGATAAAGTGGCTGAAGGTTTTAGCTGGGACAAGTACATTCCAGCTGATTCTAATATTAAAGCTTTCATTGCTCAGATTGTTCAAAAGCCAGAGCTGATGAAGGAATAGATAGCTGTGTTATCTGATGAAGATAAAAGTCAAGATGAAGAGTTTGTTTCTTCAGAAAACAGTTCAACAGAAGGCAGTGATGATGATGAAGAAATTGAACAGATAAATGTTGGAAAAACTCATTTATCTTCTGACAGTTTTGAATTTTATTTTGCAGATAAACTGAAGAAACTCAAAGAGAGAAAAGCTGCAAAAGAAATGAAAGAAATCAAGATTGTTGAGAAGATAGTTGAAGTGGAGAAGATAGTTGAAGTTGAAAAAATTGTGGAGGTTGAAAAGATTGTTGAAGTCACAAAACCTTGTCTTACATGTTTGGAATCTTGCAAACAATGTGAAGAAAAAGACAAGAGGTTTAGTGAATCAGAAAATTTGAAAGAAAAGCTGCTATTTGATATCAAGAATTTGAAAGAGTCATATGATGTATTAAACAGAACGATGAATAGTTTGCAGAAAACTAATTCTGAAAGAGAAGATGCTTTAAAGATGATGAATGCTACAATGTTGTCGAAGCAGAAAGAGATAAATTTTTATATTGAAGAATGTGCGAAATGGAAGCAAGAGTTGGAAACTGAGAAAGCAGAAAATGAAAGAATCAGACGTTTACTGAGAAGTTATACAAGTTCTGATTACTTATTTGACAGAATTTATCCAACTGTTGCAGGTTTTGAAGCATTTGAAGATAAGAAGTCAAAGAAAAAGGATACTGGTAAGAAACAGAGTGTCTGTTATAATAAGTGTCTGCCTCCAATTTGGGAAGGGTACTCGCCTAGAAAATCAAATGAGGAACAATTAAAAAAACCAGTCAATATAGAGTTAGAATCCGAGATAACCGATGTATTACCAGACAATATTGACATCACATTCACAGCGTCTGATGCAGATCATGAGTCCGAATTAATAAAAAGAATGGTCGATCAGGTGTTGGATAAGGATGAGGAGTCAGAGTTAAAATCCAAGTCCGGAAGTTCGTATTTGTCAATCGGGAGTTCGAGTTTATCTGTCAGGAGTTCAAAGTTGTCATGAAAACGGGTGTATATTAAAGAATTTTTGTTGTCAAAATCTAATTTGAATGATGAAACATTTGAAGTTGCATATACTTTGAATGATTCTGACAAATTATATTTTGATAAAGAATTTCCAATAAGAAGTGTTAGATATGAAATGATCAAAAAGGTTTTTAAAATGACAGAAATTAATATTTCTGAAATAAAAGATTTAAATCTTTCTGAAAAACCTAAAAAATACACCTCAAGAGTTCAACAAAGGATAAACAAGAAAATGGGTTATAATTATGGTTCAGAATTTCGAAAGAAACCAAACCATAATGGTAATTTCAAAAAGAAAGGTCTCGGTTTTATTCCACCTGAAAATTATAAAAATGAGAAAATTCCTAAAAATACAAAATTTGTTTCAGGACCGTCTGCTGAGGAAGAAAAGAAGAGCTCATTTTGGAGACAATCAAATCAAGAATTTCTTGCTGAGAAGAAGAAAAGTGAAGCTCATCAGAGAAGAGAGACTAGAACCTGTTATAGGTGTCAGGAAGTTAGACACCTCGCTTGGAATTGTCCCAAAGCATCCAACACAAAACAGGGAGTTTCAGAAAAACTCAAAGAAGTAGTTGTTGATAAAACTGAACCACCAATTGAGAAATTTAAAATGTTTAAAAATTCAACATATGAAGTTGGTGAATGTTCAAAGAGATTTTACGGGAGAAGTGTGAAGCTTGACAACCACAAGTGGGTTGTTAAGAAATCTGAAGTAAAATCTGGCGATGAATCTGATTCCACAAAGTCAGAGGAGCCACATGTTGTTGAAAAGAGTGAAAACTCAGTTCCTCCAATGGATGATGAGAACTTTCCACCATTGAGGACTGAGAATTTTAAACAAAAAATTGGAAAAGTGGAGATCTCTAATCAATTTTATTCTGAAAAGAATGAATTTGACGTTGAGAAAGCGTTTAATGGGAATGTAAAGAAAATTTTTGGAAAAGTGATCGATGAGAAGGTTAAAGGGGTAAAAGACTTTTATGCTACAAAGAAAGCTACATACACCCCAACTAAAGAGGAGTTGGAATCACCCAAGGCTGGTCAGGCTTGGGTGGACATTTTCTTTCATTGAAAAAACTTGACTTGCCGGAGCTCCCAAGTTTGTAATAGTGGAGCAGGAATCGGCATTATTCTTGATATAGTTTGTTTTTGTGAATGAATCTGAAAATTGTTGGATCTTACAGGTTGTGACTTGCCGGAGCTTCCAGGTTGGTAAGTGTGAAGCATGAATCGGCATCTTTATTGGTAAAATGATTTTGTGTAGATGTGATATTCCTACAAGTGATAAATCAGGGACATTAATTTGTACTTGATTTTTGTTACAAGTGGTACAAAGGTTTGTTCTGACTAAGTGATTACTCAAGGTCATTAATTTGAACTTGATGTAATCCTCATATAAGTGGTTGAAAAAACAATGTGATGAGTTTACCCCGAACCTACAAGTGGTTAAAACAAAAATTATTTTCCGGAAGAACCATTTTGATTAAAATAAACTTGAGTGTTTTAAAATCTTAATGGGAAAATAGTTTTGTTGTATGGGGGAGTTCTGATTGTTTATGCTAAGTGGATGGCGAATTGAAGCAATTTGATATCAGTTATCATCTTTCTGTATAGTTTGTTTTCAATTTTTTTTAAATGTGTTCTCATTTTAGGGGGAGTAAAAATTTCAGAATATTCAAAAACATTAGAAAATTTGAAAAAGCGAAAAACATGATAAAAATAAAAAATGAATTTTGTTGTGAAAAGAGGAAATGATAGTACATTAGTGGACTATCACAACATGCTAAAGAAATGGAAAGTTAAAAATGTGATATAAACCTAAATTACAAACTTGCTTATTTCGTGGGTAACATTTCTTGGATATATAGGTAACCCCCGAAATCTTGTTTGAAAGGTCCCTCTTTCTGAGATACTAGGTCTTTATGCTTAGTGATATCTGGTGTATTATCCCAGGACTTTTGCTGAATGGAAATTCTGACCTAGTCCCCGTATAATACTTTCTGCAAATGCTTGAAATATAGCGCCGCCCTCAGCAAAAGTGATGAAACAATAAAATTGATAATCATTGCTGTTGAAGAAAAGATCCTCTAAAGGGGACATACCAAAAGTCGAGCCGTCATCTCTCTGCTGAACGGAAGTTCTGACCTGAGCTCTCACGGTTTCGCACCTAACCCCCTACAGATATCATCTAGGTATACTCACATGTAAGACTGAATATTGGGATCTGGATACGGGAGTATATTCAAGTGGTGGGACACGCGGATAAGTTTAAGTGCTTAAAACATTAATATCGTATCTCGAAACAGTTGAACTCTGTGTGAAAATTTAAATGGACTAGTATACTGACAATCTAAGTGAATTGTTTAGAACTTAAAGTGAAATAAAGTTTAATGGTGTTGGTGATTTGTCTCACAAACTGATATGATCCTCTTACACAAACTCTCAAAAATAGTGTTTGTAAATATTTCATTACTGCATGTATTTCTTTTTATTCATAAAATCCAAAAAGATTTTCAGTGTGTTTTAAAATAAAATTTTGAAAAATTCAAAAAGATTTTCGACAACTGATGCTGAAAAGCTGATTTTCAAAATTCCGGGTGCTAAACATGATTAACAGGTTTGGGAAAGTTTCTTTGAAGATGTTTGAAAAGAAAATTGATATTTTAACAAGTGGTTCATCAGGAATTTTTAATGATAAATCATTTTAAGTTTGTGTCTACAAGTGGTTAACAGAATTTCTAAAATTTGTTATATCTTATATTTTATGAAACTTATGTTTTGGGAAGAGAATATGCAGGTGAGCCAGGTTGCGATACCTGAACCTGTGAATACATATGTAGAGTTTGAGCAAGACTATGATCCCAGTACAAGTTGAGAGGGAGTCTGTTAGAGAAAGAGAGTCTGAAGATTCAAGAGCTAGGAATTTGATCCTGAAAGATTTGTTGAAGAAAGTTAGAGTGAAAGAAGCCCGAAGAATGATAAAGACTGAAGATGCGAAGACTCGACACTTAAGACTCGTCAACATCTGAGGGGGAGTCTGTTGGTGCATACATCTGTCGACTTCGTCTTGTATCGAGTCTTGTATTAGATAGTTAGATCAGGGCACGATGTACGAAACAATAGGTTTAGGTATGTTTAAAGCTGATTTCGCTTGAAAGCATCTAATTCCGCTTGAAATGTCATGTGACAGTTTCAAGCGGAATCAACAAGTTTCTTATTTCGCTTGAAGTGATCTGTGTCACTTTCAAGCGGAATCTCAACATTATAAATAGTGGTTCAAGCGAAATCATATGTATCAGTTCTGGATTTGGATACCGAGGTATTGCCGGTTTATCCTGTGATTGTATTCAGTGTTATATTAATCAGAAAGAGGTTTAAAGTGATTTGCAAGCTGTTTCGAAGTCTGTTTCTTAGTTTCCGCCTCTGAAACAGATCAAAACTCCTCTGAACGACTCGTTCGGGTCTGAAAACAATCCTACAAGTGGTATTGGAGCTCAGGAGGAGGAGTTCTTACCGATTCAGCACAAAATTTCTGTTTTCTACACCTTCTTTTCAAAATCAACAAGTTTTTACGATTAAAATCGGCTAATTTTCTCACATATTGTGTAAAACAGTGTTTTAACAAACCCTTAAAAGTTTCAGACCAAAATTCGGATTAAAAGTGGTAAAAATGGACTAAAAAGGTAATTCCGCGTGAACGAGTACTTTCTAATTTTGCTCCAAAAGTGTTATTCCGCTTGAGATTTTCAAGCGAAATCAGTTATCCCACTTGAAATAGTCTGTTTCCGCTTGAAAGTAGTTATTTCGCTTGAAAGTTCAAGCGAAATCAGTGATTTCGCTTCAAATACCCTGATTCCGCTTCAAATTGTTATTCCGCTTGAAATAACTTGGTTATTTCGCTTGAAAGTACTAATCTCGCTTGAAAAGTTTTGAATTCGCTTGAACAGGGTATTCCGCTTGAACAGTGCTGTTTTTGAAAAACGTGTTACCGAATCATGGAAGAAGAGTTCTATAACGCGTTTGCTACATCTTCGATTACTCCATCTTCCATTGCTCAAAATATGAACTTAGAAAACGAAACCGGAACTTTGCAAAAACCCCCAAAACTTATGGGAATTGAGGAGTACCATGGATGGAAGAATCGTTCTGAGAATTGGGTCCAGGCAAATCATCTGAGTGCTTGGGAAAGTATTGAAACAAAGTATGTTAGACCACAGACTGCTTTGAGAGTTGATAAAATCATTTTAGAATTCACCGACCAAGAGAGAGACAGTTATAAACGAGAGAAAATGATGATCAGTCTTTTACAACAAGCTGTCAAAGAAGACATCTATATTTTGCTTCAGCATGATGGGAGTGCGTTTTCGATCTGGGAAGCACTTGAGAAGAAGTTTGAAGGAAGTACAGAAATGCTCAAAAGTAAAGCATCTTTGTTGAAAAGGGAATTTGAGTTGTTTACTAGTATGCCTGGTGAGACTACAAAGACTCTCATTGAGAGATACTGTCATCTTGTGCGTACCATGTCTCAGTTGAAAATTACTAAAACTCCAGCAGAATGGGTTGAAAACCTAGCTGACGCTTTACCGCAGAAAGAATGGGGTACTTATCTCATGATCTTAAAGAATTCTGGAGAGTTTAGCAGATTGTCAATCGGACAGTTTATTGAAAAACTTGAGGCACAGGATCTTGAACAGCAGAAGATTGCCAGAATGAACAGCTCAAGCAATCAACAAGACATCAAATTGTACTACAAAGGAAATATTCAAACTGTTGAAGCAAGTCCAAAGATCCAAACTGCTTTAGTGCAGGAAATTCATCTGGATCAGTTAGTCAAAGTTCAGTAAACACTAGTGGATTTTCAAATGTTAATCCTCCAAGTGTTTAAAGTGCAACTGTTGGTAATGGACATATGATTCAGTGCAATGTGGCATTACATCTTCAAAATGGACAGAATTTTTCGGAAGAAGTTGTAAAAAGTCATATGGCATTGCTGGTTACTGCATTAGAATGTTACGAAGGTTTGATTGCTGGAAAAATTGGCAATCCGATGCTAACAAAGGAAGATTACGACCAGATTGATGCAGAAGAATTGGAGCTTATGGATATAAAATAGGCTTTAGCTAGTGTCTTGAGAAGAGCTGAAAAGTTCAAAATGATTACAGGAAGAAATGATTTTTTGGAAGCTCATCTTTCAGCTTTAGGTTTTGATAAATCTAAAGTTACTTGTTTTAAATGTAGGGAGAAAGGACATTTCAAAAGAGAGTGCAAAAATCAGGAGACTAGTGGAGCAAAGAATCCTTTTGGAAAAGATGATTACTATCGAAAGGCTATATATCAACAAATCACCAATCAACCGCATCAACAAAAGGATTCACAAACTGCACATGGAAAAATGATCGAAGATGCAAATAAGAAAGCTTATTATGGCATTATTGATCAAGATGATGATAAAGTGGCTGAAGGTTTTAGCTGGGACAAGTACATTCCAGCTGATTCTAATATTAAAGCTTTCATTGCTCAGATTGTTCAAAAGCCAGAGCTGATGAAGGAATAGATAGCTGTGTTATCTGGTGAAGATAAAAGTCAAGATGAAGAATTTGTTTCTTCAGAAAACAGTTCAACAGAAGGCAGTGATGATGATGAAGAAATTGAACAGATAAATGTTGGAAAAACTCATTTATCTTCTGACAGTTTTGAATTTTATTTTGCAGATAAACTGAAGAAACTCAAAGAGAGAAAAGCTGCAAAAGAAATGAAAGAAATCAAGATTGTTGAGAAGATAGTTAAAGTGGAGAAGATAGTTGAAGTTGAAAAAATTGTGGAGGTTGAAAAGATTGTTGAAGTCACAAAACCTTGTCTTACATGTTTGGAATCTTGCAAACAATGTGAAGAAAAAGACAAGAGGTTTAGTGAATCAGAAAATTTGAAAGAAAAGCTGCTATTTGATATCAAGAATTTGAAAGAGTCATATGATGTATTAAACAGAACGATGAATAGTTTGCAGAAAACTAATTCTGAAAGAGAAGATGCTTTAAAGATGATGAATGCTACAATGTTGTCGAAGTAGAAAGAGATAAATTTTTATATTGAAGAATGTGCGAAATGGAAGCAAGAGTTGGAAACTGAGAAAGCAGAAAATGAAAGAATCAGACGTTTACTGAGAAGTTATACAAGTTCTGATTACTTATTTGACAGAATTTATCCAACTGTTGCAGGTTTTGAAGCATTTGAAGATAAGAAGTCAAAGAAAAAGGATACTGGTAAGAAACAGAGTGTCTGTTATAATAAGTGTCTGCCTCCAATTTGGGAAGGGTACTCGCCTAGAAAATCAAATGAGGAACAATTAAAAAAACCAGTCAATATAGAGTTAGAATCCGAGATAACCGATGTATTACCAGACAATATTGACATCACATTCACAGCGTCTGATGCAGATCATGAGTCCGAATTAATAAAAAGAATGGTCGATCAGGTGTTGGATAAGGATGAGGAGTCAGAGTTAAAATCCAAGTCCGGAAGTTCGTATTTGTCAATCGGGAGTTCGAGTTCATCTGTCAGGAGTTCAAAGTTGTCGGGAGAACGGGTGTATAGTAAAGAATTTTTGTTGTCAAAATCTAATTTGAATCATGAAACATTTGAAGTTGCATATACTTTGAATGATTCTGACAAATTATATTTTGATAAAGAATTTCCAATAAGAAGTGTTAGATATGAAATGATCAAAAAGGTTTTTAAAATGACATAAATTAACATTTCTGAAATAAAAGATTTAAATCTTTTTGAAAAACCTAAAAAATACACCTCAAGAGTTCAACAAAGGATAAACAAGAAAATGGGTTACAATTATGGTTCAGAATTTCGAAAGAAACCAAACCATAATGGTAATTTCAAAAAGAAAGGTCTCGGTTTTATTCCACCTGAAAATTATAAAAATGAGAAAATTCCTAAAAATACAAAATTTGTTTCAGGACCGTCTGCTGAGGAAGAAAAGAAGAGCTCATTTTGGAGACAATCAAATCAAGAATTTCTTGCTGAGAAGAAGAAAAGTGAAGCTCATCAGAGAAGAGAGACTAGAACCTGTTATAGGTGTCAGGAAGTTAGACACCTCGCTTGGAATTGTCCCAAAGCATCCAACACAAAACAGGGAGTTTCAGAAAAACTCAAAGAAGTAGTTGTTGATAAAACTGAACCACCAATTGAGAAATTTAAAATGTTTAAAAATTCAACATATGAAGTTGGTGAATGTTCAAAGAGATTTTACGGGAGAAGTGTGAAGCTTGACAACCACAAGTGGGTTGTTAAGAAATCTGAAGTAAAATCTGGCGATGAATCTGATTCCACAAAGTCAGAGGAGCCACATGTTGTTGAAAAGAGTGAAAACTCAGTTCCTCCAATGGATGATGAGAACTTTCCACCATTGAGGACTGAGAATTTTAAACAAAAAATTGGAAAAGTGGAGATCTCTAATCAATTTTATTCTGAAAAGAATGAATTTGACGTTGAGAAAGCGTTTAATGGGAATGTAAAGAAAATTTTGGAAAAATGATCGATGAGAAGGTTAAAGGGGTAAAAGACTTTTATGCTACAAAGAAAGCTACATACACCCCAACTAAAGAGGAGTTGGAATCACCCAAGGCTGGTCAGGCTTGGGTGGACATTTTCTTTCATTGAAAAAAACCTGACTTGCCGGAGCTCCCAAGTTTGTAATCGTGGAGCAGAAATCGGCATTATTCTTGATATAGTTTGTTTTTGTGAATGAATCTGAAAATAGTTGGATCTTACAGGTTGTGACTTGC
Source organism: Helianthus annuus (assembly GCF_002127325.2). NCBI lineage: Eukaryota > Viridiplantae > Streptophyta > Magnoliopsida > Asterales > Asteraceae > Helianthus > Helianthus annuus. Next base: position 36,252,615 of record NC_035438.2, read on the forward strand.
CGGAGCTTCCAGGTTGGTAAGTGTGAAGCATGAATCGGCATCTTTATTGGTAAAATGATTTTGGTGTAGATGTGATATTCCTACAAGTGGTAAATCAGGGACATTAATTTGTACTTGATTTTTCTTATAAGTGGTACAGAGGTTTGTTCTGACTAAGTGATTACTCAAGGTCATTAATTTGAACTTGATGTAATCCTCATATAAGTGGTTGAAAAAACAATGTGATGAGTTTACCCCGAACCTACAAGTGGTTAAAACAAAAATTATTTTCCGGAAAAACCATTTTGATTAAAACAAACTTGAGTGTTTTGAAATCTTAATGGGAAAATAGTTTTGTTGTAAGGGGGAGTTCTGATTGTTTATGCCAAGTGGATGGCGAATTGAAGCAATTTGATATCAGTTGTAATCTTTCTGTATAGTTTGTTTTGAAAATTTTTTTTAAATGTGTTTGCATTTTAGGGGGAGTAAAAATTTCAGAAAATCCAAAAACATTAGAAAATTTGAAAAAGCCAAAAACATGATAAAAATAAAAAATGAGTTTTGTTGTGAAAAGAGGAAATGATAGTACATCAGTGGACTATCACAACATGCTAAAGAAATGGAAAGTTAAAAATGTGATATAAACCTAAATTACAAACTTGCTTATTTCATGGGTAACATTTCTTGGATATATGGGTAACCCCCGAAATCTTGTTTGAAAGGTCCCTCTTTCTGAGATACTAGGTCTTTATGCTTAGTGATATCTGGGGTATTATCCCAGGACTTTTGCTGAATGGAAATTCTGACCTAGTCCCCATATAATACTTTCTGCAAATGCTTGAAATATAGCGCCGCCCTCAGCAAAAGTGATGAAACAATAAAATTGATAATCATTGCTGTTGAAGAAAAGATCCTCTAAAGGGGACATACCAAAAGTCGAGCCGTCATCTCTCTGCTGAACGGAAGTTCTGACCTGAGCTCTCACGGTTTCGCACCTAACCCCTTACAGATATCATCTAGGTATACTCACCTGTAAGACTGAATATTGGGATCTGGATACGGGAGTATATTCAAGTGGTGGGACACGCGGATAAGCTTAAGTGCTTAAAACATTAATATCGTATCTCGAAACAGTTGAACTCTGTGTGAAAATTTAAATGGACTAGTATACTGACAATCTAAGTGAATTGTTTAGAACTTAAAGTGAAATAAAGCTTAACGGTGTTGGTGATTTATCTCACAAACTGATATGATCCTCTTACACAAACTCTCAAAAATAGTGTTTGTAAATATTTCATTACTTCATGTATTTCTTTTTTTTCATAAAATCCAAAAAGATTTTCAGTTTGTTTTAACATAAAATTTTGAAAAATTCAAAAAGATTTTCGACAACCGATGCTGAAAAGCTGATTTTCAAGATTCCGGGTGCTAAACATGATGAACAGGTTTGGGAAAGTTTGTTTGAAGATGTTTGAAAAGAAAATTGATATTTTAACAAGTGGTTCATCAGAAATTTTTAATGATAAATCATTTTAAGTTTGTGTCTACAAGTTGTCAACAGAATTTCTAAAATTTGTTATATCTTATATTTTATGAAAGTTATGTTTTGGGAAGAGAATATGCAGGTGAGCCAGGTTGCGATACTGTTGGTGCATTACGTCTATTGACTTCGTCTTGTATCATGTTATAGGATAGGATAGGTTAGAATAACCAGTGCACGAGGTTCGAGAAACGAGAAGTGGTTAATTAGCATGTTGGACTGCTTATATGGACATTGTCCATAAAAGCGATCCACACAACATACCTGGATCGCTTTTATGGCAGTTCATATGAGCGGTTCACACACACTATATATAGGTGCATGGTTGATTCATTTGTAACGGTTCGGAATTTGTAACGAAGTGCTATCGATTTGCTTCCAGGTTGTAAACATTGCTAAAATCAATAAAGTGAAGCATTATATTTAGTTTGAGTGTCTAATTCACTGATTCCGCCTTTGAATTGGAAAACGACTCTTCTGATCGACTCATTCAGGGTCAACGACGATCCAACAAGTGGTATCAGAGCTCAGGAAGAAGAGTTCAGCTCAAACTTGATCCGTTTTCTGTCTTCTACACCTTCTTTTTCGATTTAGACAAGTTTCCACGGTTAAATTCGGAAGAATTTTTCACAGGACGTGTATTATTGGACAATAATAAACCCTAGAAAGTTTCAGACTAAAATTCAAACTAATAACAGGTTAAAACATGTTCGAAATGTGGATCGCTCCAAATGACGTCATGATGAACCGCTTTTAGGTCAAAGTTTGGACCGCTTATTCGTACACATTTGGTCCTGGTTCGCTCCAAAGATAACTCGGACCGCTCGAAAGTTTATCCTGATCCGCTCATTAGTACAATTTTGGACCGCTCATTTGTCCGTTTTTGAATCTGGACCGCTCCAAATTACTTTCTGGACCGCTGATTTGAACAGTTCTGGTTCGCTTATTTGGACTTCTTTTAATCTGGACCGCTGTTTTGTACATTTCTGGTCTGGATCGCTCGAGTGACATATTCTGAACCGCTCATACAACATATTCTTGGACCGCTCATATGACATATCCTAGATCGCTCATGTGACAAGTCCTGGTTCGCTCATACGGACATATCTGATTCGCTTATTTGGTTGTTCGCTCATCTGTCAAATTGTTGGTTCGCTCGATTGAATTGCTGGGTTCGCTTTTATGTCAACGTGATTCGCTTATTTGTCAAGTGTTGATTTTGCTTGTTCGTTCAGTCCGATTTTCATCCGAGTGTCAAGATTATTTCACTACAATCGAGTGTTAGTGTATTCCAAGTTACTTGATACTGTTTAAACTGATTGAGTTTGTTTGTTTGCTTCCAGGTCATTGTTTTCAAGTGATTAAAGATGTCAGATTTTGGAGAAGAGTTTTATAACACATTTTACAACGCATTTACTTCGGAAGATGTACCAATTACTCCAAAGAATGCTACAAAAGTGATATCGGAAAGCTTGAGTTACGATAATGTGTACGGGAATCATCAAAGACCACCAAAGCTCATGAATATTGAAGATTATCACTGGTGGTATGAAAGATTTGAGAATTGGGTTCAAGCATATGCATATGATAGCTGGATTTGTTTGACGCTGGGATACAACAAACCAAGAAATGATAGACGTGAGTTGATTAATCTGAAAGATTTCACAGCGGATGACAAGAAAGAACATTCAGCAGAACTAAGAATGAAGACACTTCTTCAACAATCTATCAGAGAGGATATATTTTCACTGCTTCAGTATGGTGAAACGTCTAAGTCGATTTGGGAAGCATTAAAGTTGAAAGCTGAAGGAGGAAAAGATATCAAGAAGAATAAAATATCTCTGCTGAAGAAGGAGTTTGATATGTTTAGCTGTATGAAGAATGAAACAGTTCGTCAAATGATTGAACGTTTTTGTCATCTGAAGATTGAATTAGAGAGGTTTGATATTAGAAAAAACAGAGAAGAGTTGGTGGATAAGTTGGTTGAAGCGTTACCTCATGAAGATGATTGGAAGACATATGTGATTGTGTTGAAGAATGATATTAACTTTGATACTATGTCTTTAGATCAATTGATTGAGAAGATAGAGGGGCATGATCTGTTGATTCAAAAGCAAAATAAGATGTCAAGTTCTAACTATCAACAGAATGTTGGGTTGTACTATCGAAAAGGGTTGATACAGAGCAATGAGTCCTCAAGAAACAATGAGTCTCCAAGGATCAAAACAGGGTATACAGCTGAAAAGACAAACGAGTTGCCAAAGAATACATCTTCTAGTTTTGATCCGGGGTATCATGCATCGTCAGCAACTGCATCGTCAACTTCAAACTCCAATGTTGATTGGAAGAATTCTCCTCTGCTGAACAATGAATTTGCTCAACAGCACATGAGCTTCCTAGCTTCCATTCTGGTATCGTATGAAGGTTTGATAGCTGGAAAGATCGGAAATCCTAATTTGACAAAAGAGGATTACGATCAGGTGGATCCAGAAGAAATGGAACTCATGGATATTCGTTGGTGCATGGCGAGTGTCATCAGAAGAGCTCAAAGATTTATGGAGATCACTGGCAGGAACTGTTTGGAAGGGCCTAGTACGAAGATGGGTTTTGATAAGAATAAAGTCACTTGTTTTAAGTGTAAAGAAAAAGGTCACTTCAAGAGGGAATGTCCAAACAACAGAGCTGATGATAGTATAGATCCGTTCAGTAATGATTATTACAAAAAGGCTATCTATCACAAGAATGCCGAACAGTCAGCCAGAAAACAAACTGATGGAGGATCATCCAGAGAAAAGAAAGTTGCTTTGTCTTTCTGTAGTCTAGCTGTGGAAAGTTTAGAGGATGGCTATGAAGATATGGTTCAAATTTTGGATTTTTCAAAAAATTTGAAAGATGCAGGTTCACCTAGTGGTATAATCTATGATGATGAGGGGTATGATTGGAGCCAGCATGATGATGAGGGTGTCAATTTGGAAGCTAAAGCCATGGTAGCAGAAGTACAGCTGACACGAGAAGAAAGACACGCTCGAATGAGATTAGATGACGTGTACAATGCTTACAGAGAAGCCACATGGGCTGGAAGGTGGAGCAAAGATAAACAATGCTATGTTGATCCTGAAGGAAACCCAACTGTTGATCCAAAGACAGTTGATCTTGAAGCATTGGTTGCTGCTATTCCGACTGTGGATGTCTGGTGTAAAGGTCTTAGAGAGAATCCAAGATACAAGCAGCAAGTTGAAGAAGGAATTAGAAAAGTCATTTTTGCAAGTTTGGAGAAGAAAAAGAAGAAGACTGTCGAGGAAATTGTGATTGAGAGCAAGGAGATGGTGAATGAGGTAAAGAAGGTTGAAAAGAAAATTGAGGAAGGTGCTGAAGAAAAGGAGCTAGTGGTTGAAGAAGCTCAGATACAGAAGACTGAGGATACGACAGTGCCAGTCATTGAGGTAATAAGTCAAACTGATACTTCTGTCAAAATTGATAATGAAGCTGAACAACAATGCAAGAAATGCATGGAAACATGCAGTGCTTGTATTGAGAAAGAAGAAAAACTCAACAACAGGGACATTGAATTTACTAAAATAGAAAATATTTTCAAAGAAAAATGTCATGAGATGAGTGAAAATGAAAAGTTTTTGAAACAAGAAAATGAAAAATTGAAATTAAAATGTGATGATTTTGAAACAGAAAACATGAAATTAAAAGAAATGTGTTCAGCTGTTTGCAACGAATGTGTTCCAAAAGAAATAAAAATTCAAGAGTTGCAAAAAGAATATGATGTTACGAAATTGTCATATGAAACTGTAAAAGAAGCTTATGAAACGTTAAAAAGTAAAGTCAAAAGTCTAGATGATAGATTGTGTGCTTGTCAAAGAAACACTAAATTTCTTGAAGCAAGATATGAAGATAAACAAAGGATGGTAAACCAATATATTGATGATGTTGCTAAGCTTAAACAAGAATTGGCAGACAAAGAAAAATTGGTCAATAAATTGCAAAGTTATCATTCATCGTCATATATTCTGGAACGTATTTTCAACATCACACCCGATGAGAAAGCGTCTGAAAAGAACAAAAAGGGAAAAGGGTCTGAATTTCATCAAGTTCCACCACCGTTGGAGAATAATTATACATTCTATGATGGCGAAGAAGTGGAAAAAGTTATCAACATGGTTGATCAGTTACCCGACAACATCGATGTGACTTACACCAAATCTGATGATATCAGTGATTCAGAGGTGGTTGGTAAGGTTGTTGAAAGCATTTTTCAAGAAAGCTTGGTTGAAACAAGTAAAACTGAATCACAAGATGAAGATGAAGGAAATCTTCATGATGGTTATCTAAAGAACATCAAATCTGAAGAAAATTTGAATGACGATTCAAAGGGATTGGTTTATACCATGATTGGATCAGACAAATTATTCTTGGATGTTGTCTTCCCGATTCAGAATGTGATCTCAGAAAAGGTTGATAAAGTTTTCAAAATGGTTGAAATTGAAAAATCTGAAATTTTAAAAATTGCTGGTAAAGGTCACAAAACTTTTTATAACAAACCGGGTGGCAACAAGAAGAACATGAAGGCTGGGTTGGGTTATAAAAAGAAACAAAATTGGAAGAAAAATGTGACACCAAATTATCAAGAAAAAATGAGGTTTGTTAAGGGAGATAGTTTAGCAAAAGAAAAAGAAAACAAAATGAAACAATCTAATGCTGAGTTTGAAGTACAAAAGAAAAGGCGACAACCACAGGTCAAAGATGTGTCAATGAAAACATGTTTCAAATGTGATCAATTAGGACATCTTGCTCGCAAGTGTCAGAATCTAAAACCTGTGGATGTTGTTCAAAAGAAGCTTGATGCTACAAAACACCAATCTGAGAATGTGAAATCAAGGTCAACCAAATTTGATTCGAAACAAACTTGGATGTATAACACAAACAAGTTTGCTTCAAATCAAAAATGGAAATCAAATCCGAACAAGTTTGATTCAAGACAGACTTGGAGTTCTCACACATCCAAATTGAAAACAACACAGATTTGGAGACCACTAGTTGTTATGACAAAACTTCAACAAATCTGGAAACCTAAAAGTGTTGTTCAAAATCAAAAGGTTCAAAAAGGAACAAATTTTTATAGACGAGGTACTCCAGAAGGTCAAGTGTGGATGGTTAAGAAAAGTGTTGGGTTGATAAACAATGAAAATGTTGGGAAGGATCTAGAGAAACAACAACAAATTTGGAAACCCAAGAGTGTTTTAAAAGAGAAAGGTTCAACTTCTGGGGTGAAAAAGTTTGAAGAGTCAATTCCAGTTGATTATGACGCAAACTTTCCACCACTTAAGGCTGAAAATTTTAAAATTCAAATTGCAAGAGTCAAGGTTACACCTAAGGCTGATCAAGCCTGGGTGGATACCATGTTTGATTAAACAGTTGGAATTGCCGGAGCTTCCTGGAACGCGAAGCATGGATAGGCATCTATCTCTATTGATTGAAATTATTTGTATATTTGATAAAGTTTGAATGTGCAGGTACTCAAGGGTGGTGAAGACTGTCAAATCCAACAAGTGCCTGGTGTTAGCATATGAAGAAGATCCCCGGTTTGGTCAGACGGGGAAAGTATGTGTTTGATTGTGTGTAAATTTTTGAACAACTTGAGATTTGTTTGTGTGGTGTTTGTTGGTTGGTTGCTTACTTGGTTGATTGGTTGATAGATTGTGGTAGACTATGATGGTTGTGATAGTTGTAGATTAAATTTGTTTGATTTAGGTTTCAAGGACTATGCCGAAACCCTCACGGCTGAACAAACATGATTACATTCATCAGATTGAGAAACGGTTTTCAAACTGTAAAAAATCAGTGTGTTGTAAATCATGGGGGTACGGTATATTTTCTGCGAAACAGAGCATGAGATGCAGAAAATGGATGGCGAGACAAAGCTATCAGTATCGGTTTGTCAAATTTCTTTAATGGTTTTGCATTTTAGGGGGAGAAAAATTGTTAGAAAATACAAAAACATTAGAAAAATTTGAAAAATACAAAAACATGATAAAATCAAAAATTTGAGTTTTGCGTAAAAAGAGGAAATGATAGTACATCAGTAGACAGTTACAAGTTACAGTATGCTAAAGATTTGTAATGATTAAATAGCGTTAAACAGTCTCACTGATGATATGTCGATAGGTTTTTATACATTTAGTAAGCTTTTTCGGGATATAAACCTAAATTCAAACTTGCTTATTTTGTGGGGAACACTACTTGGATATATAGGTAACCCCTGAAATCTCGTTTGAAAGGTCTCGTATTCTGATATACTAGGTGTTTATACTCTATGATGTCTGGGGTATTATTCCGGGACTTCTGCTGAACGGTGGTTCTGACCTAGTCCCTGGCTAATACTTTCACCAAAATGCTTGAAATATAGCATAAAGCCCTCAGCTGATTAGACGATAAAATTGATAATCAGTTGTTGTAGCTAAAAGATTCTCTAAAGGGAACACACTGCAAAGTCGAAGCTGATATCTCTTTGCTGAACGGAAGTTCTGACCTGAGATCCCTCAGTTCTCGCATACCCTAATTTATGTACAGACATCATTGTAGTATTCTTACCTGTAAGACTGAATATTGGGACTCTGGATACGGGAGTATATTCAAGAGGTGGGAAACATGAATGAGTTTAAGTCTTAAAACATCTAAATAGTATCCTGAATTAGTTGAAATTTGTATGAAAATTTAAGTGGATCAGTATATTGACAATCTAAGTGAATTGTTTAATTCTGAGTATGATTTAAAGCTTAACGGTACTTGTGATTTGTCATAAACTGATATGATCCTCTGACGCATACTCAAACAAAAATACTGTTTGTAAATATTGTTTGTATATATTTCTTTACAGTTTAATATTTTCAGAAAACACAAAAAGATTTTGATTTCTGCGTTATTTTCGATAAACCGATATCTGAGTTGCTGAGTTTCAAAATCTTAGTATGCTGATTGTGTTTCTGAAAACAAAACGAGTTCATTAATTTGAAACTTGAAATTTCTTGTAAAATTGTCAAAAACAGGTTGTGAAAATCTTCAAGGTCATTAATTTGAACTTGAATGATAATCTAAGAGGGAATTGGATTCTTGTTTACTGCCATATCTGTTGAGTTTATTGATAGGGGGAGTAGGTTAGAGAATTTGATTACTGGTTTTAAAGTGTTATTACTTATCATTTGTATGAGTGATTACAGGGAAGATCCAGATTATGATCCCTAAAAGCATGGAAGCTTGACGAGAGGGGGAGCTTACTGATGATGAAGATGATCAATGAGAAAGATTGAAGATTGTTACAATCTGAACAAGTTGGCAAAGACGATCAAGACTGAAGAGGTGGCATAACAGAGGATGTTCACTGAAGACTTCGTCAATATCCGAGGGGGAGTCTGTTGGTGCATTACGTCTATTGACTTCGTCTTGTATCATGTTATAGGATAGGATAGGTTAGAATAACCAGTGCACGAGGTTCGAGAAACAAGAAGTGGTTAATTAGCATGTTGGACCGCTTATATGGACATTGTCCATAAAAGCGATCCACACAACATACCTGGATCGCTTTTATGGCAGTTCATATGAGCGGTTCACACACACTATATATAGGTGCATGGTTGATTCATTTGTAACGGTTCGGAATTTGTAACGAAGTGCTGTCGATTTGCTTCCAGGTTGTAAACATTGCTAAAATCAATAAAGTGAAGCATTATATTTAGTTTGAGTGTCTAATTCACTGATTCCGCCTTTGAATTGGAAAACGACTCTTCTGATCGACTCATTCAGGGTCAACGACGATCCAACAGATACCTGAACCTGTGAATACATGTGTAGAGTTTGAGCCAGACTACGATCTCAGTACAAGTTGAGAGGGAGTCTGTTAGAGAAGGAGAGTCTGAAGATGCAAGATCTAGGAATTTGATCCTGAAAGATTTGTTGAAGAAAGTTAGAGTGAAAGAAGCCCGAAGACTGATAAAGACTGAAGATGCGAAGACTCGACACTTAAGACTCGTCAACATCTGAGGGGGAGTCTGTTGGTGCATACATCTGTCGACTTCGTCTTGTATCGAGTCTTGTATTAGATTGTTAGATCAGGGCACTATGTACGAAAAAATAGGTTTAGGTATGTTTAAAGCTGATTTCGCTTGAAAGCATCTAATTCCGCTTAAAATGTCATGTGACAGTTTCAAGCGGAATCAACAAGTTTCTTATTTCACTTGAAGTGATCTGTGTCACTTTCAAGCGGAATCTCAACATTATAAATAGTGGTTCAAGCGAAATCATATGTATCAGTTCTGGATTTGGATACCGAGGTGCTCCCGGTTTATCCTGTGATTGTATTCAGTGTTATATTAATCAGAAAGAGGTTTATAGTGATTTGCAAGCTGTTTCGAAGTCTGTTTCTTAGTTTCCGCTCTGAAACAGATCAAAACTCCTCTAAACGACTCGTTCGGGTCTGAAAACGATCCTACAGAATTGCCCCTTTTCCCAACCTTACCGCGTATAGCAAAGACTATAGGATATGAACAATATCAAAACTATTTCTAATATTATCATCGTCGTTATCATTATTATTAGTAGTATTATTGTTACTATTAATATTATTACTATTATTATTTATAATATTACTGTTATTAAGATTTTCTATAGTATTATTATTATTAAGGGTCTAAAAAACGATAAAAGAGGCGTAGAAGATGGTGACCCACCGTAAATGCAACCAAACATTGCACGCGGGCCGTCAAAACTAACCCCACTTCGTCGCCGGCTCACCATGCATGACGATTAGTCGTACTAACATACTCCCCGGGTTGTTCATATAAAAGTTTCCCATCCTTTATTATAACCTTATATTCGTTCCACTCCATCTATTAAAAGAAAAACCGACAATCATATGTTTTTCGTGTTTAAAAAAGGAACAAAAATTAGTGGATGAAAAGTGACGTACGGGGCCGAGATACTTGAGGCATCGTTGTCAATATTTTGATCTTGGACCAGCTAATACAATATATGGGTCCCGTCTATTTGATTAGAGAAAAAACTCATCATGCCTGGCTAAATAAACAAACAGCCACATTAACGTATTATGACTCTGAAACCATTTAAAATCAGAAAAAAATTTACCATCAAATATTCCAAATCTTTGCTAAGCCATTTTGTGAACCGGTGTCAAGAAGCCTCTCATCCATCTGCAAATAGTTCGTGATGTTGATGCATTATAGAATTTACGGGTTCTGTTTGGTTCTTATGAAATTCAAAGATCCATATTCTCTCTAAATCTAAACACAAAAAAGTAAATCAAAACTTTTTAATAGAAAAAAAAAAAACAAACCTCAGTTGTCCGACCAAAAGCATTCCATGTTCAGACACCATCAAATGAATATAGTCCTTCAAGCCCTAGAAAAAAGACGTGCAGGTAGAATTCTTTCGGTGCTTATCATCAAAATACTTCTTGCTAACATGAATCCGTTATGGAACAACAACAACAAAGATGTGAGGTAGATTATATGTGAAGAAACAAAATAACATCAGAAAGAGAAATCAAAAGAAAAAAATTAAAACATACGCTAAGAAAAATAGATTGAAGGGTAAAAACACATACCTTCAATAGCGGAAGAAGATCTTATTAGAGAGATGAGAAATCGCTGTGACGTCCAGAAAGGTTGAGTGGATCTAGGGTTTGGTTTTAGGGTTGTGGAGAATGTTGAAGAGTGTGAAAGAAGAATTAGAAAAAAAAGACATATATAAAGGATCCATCATGATTGATCCAAACCCAAAAGTCCGACCCGACGCTTTCCGGATCCTGTGTCCATTGTGAATTAGTGTGTGTATTGAGAAATCAGAATGGATTCCCTCCCAAACTCACAAAACACCTCAACCATAGGTTGCCACATATCATCAAAAAGCTCCAAAATCACATGCCACGTGGCCCAAATCCATCTCATATATATATATATATATATATATATATATATATATATATATATATATATATATATATATATATATATATCTACTAAAGGGGTATTTGGATTATGACAGTAATACTTAGAAAGAGGAAGAAAAAAAAAGATTTAAAAATTATGGTGATTTGATAAGCACATATTATGAGTTTGAAAAAATAGAGCAACACCACTAAGAGAACAAAACACATTTTAGAAGAGTTATCAAAACTTCATCTTCTTCGTGTTCTTATTAGAACATCACTTTGTTTCTTGTGGGTTCCATGATTTCTTATGGTTTCCAAATTATGTGGGAGTTAAATAAATATATCTAGCAACGAATAGAAAACTAAAACAACTTACATGCGGAATTCGAATAGCGTCAGCAAATGAATGACGAAGAGTAGAGCAGGGCGCCGCGGTGTTCCTCGTGGCTTCAAACCGGTTCGTGAGGTTAGCGGGTGGAGACACCGATCAGTTACGTACGGGAAGCATGGAGTTTAGTTTTTTTATACGGCAACTAAGACGTTGGACCAGAAACAATGGCTTGGATTACTGGGATGTCTGGTGAAAATTTGAATGAAGGTGGTGACTACTTTGGGATCATCATGTGTTCGCAAAATTATTACCTTTAACTGAGAAGTATGATTATTATATCGGTTACTTGTTGTAGTGTTTTTTTATGGGCATTGAAAGCATACAACGATTGGTGATCGTTTCAAGAAATATGAGACCTTCAATTTCTTTTAAGCCATCATACTTTATTGCAATTCATGGTTCACTTTTATTACAAATGTATTTAAGAGGCTCATAATGAAGGTTTAAAAAAGTTGATATAACTAAATTTTTAAGTATATATAGATAACAGGGATTGAAAGAGACAGGACATAGGAGACAGACCTGGAGTGTAGGGGTGTAGGGACACGTGTCCATTTAAGAAAGAAGGACGCATAAGAATGCTGATGCCATGTTCCAATGAGGCATGAGCTCGCCATTTTTGCAAATGGGTTTGGTCTTTGGCCATTCTCGTAATTTCCTCATAACTTAATAGGTTTGTAGGAAATCCCCCCCCCCTTTCTCTCGTCTCGCCGGAAGTGCTCGACGGTGTCTCCCTCATCGGTATAGTGGGCAAGGTCCTGGTTTTTTCACTCCGGTGAAAAGCTGGTTGTACCTCTCTTCCTATTCAGATTAGGTGTACCACCCATTCGCCTTTCAGGACGACGGTATCTTCTCGTCGACTAGTTTTTTTAGCGTTTTCTTGTTCGTGCTTCGTTGTTTCGCGGCTGTGCAGTGTTCTTCGGTGTCCTGATTGCTTAGTAGGTCTGATACAGATCGCGGCTATCTGAGTATAGTTTAGCTAGATCTGTTCGAATCCTATTAACCTTTTAAGGTCCGAGCGGCCTGTCGGCTTGTTTCTTTTGGTATTCAGTATGGGGAGGAAAGTTTGGAAGAATAATGGAGGTTGGAATACGATTATTAATAAGCAAGAATATAGGAAGAATAGAACCTTTTACAACAGAGAAGAGAGGCTGCGGAATGCTATGTCGTTTTTTATTTTGAATCTTCCTGATTCATGTGACAAGGAGTTGTTATGGAAGGCTTTTGAACACTTGGATAATCTGGAAGATGCTTATGTTCCGGCTAAAAGAGATAAGGCGGGAAACAAGTTCGGCTTTGTAAAACTTTCAAACGTGTCGGACCCGAAATGGTGGATGGAGAAACTTAAGGAGGACCGTTTCGAAGGCTCGGTGATTGGTGTTAACCTAGCTAGATTCAATAGAGATGGTTCAAAGACTGCTCCTCCTGTTAATGCGAATCGGGTGTCTGTGTTCTCTAGAATTCAAGGTATCAATCAGAATCTGGACAATGGTAAAAATCAGGTTCCGATGGCTCCATATCGTTCTATGAGTAATTTTTATAGTTCGGTGGTTAGGGGTGTTCAATCGGTTAATCCCGGTGGTACCATTGCCCTCCCTCCTCTGAACACGGAGGCGAAAAAAAGTTTGGAATTTAAGTCTCTAGTCGGAGAGACTAAGGACATTGATATTTTGAATGATTTGAAAGATCTTTTATCGGGGATAACTGAAAATGGCCTTAAGTTAAAATACCTTGGAGGATTGAAGGTCCTCTTGTGTTTTAACTCGGCGGAGGAAGCGGAGGACTTTAAACTTAATATGGTTAATATGTGGGAAAGTTGGTTCTCCCGGTTATATATATGAGAAGGCATTCCTCCTATTTTCGAAAGGGTAGCTTGGGTGAAAATATTAGGAGTCCCGGTTTGCTTATGGGATCCGCACATACTTAACAAGATTCGCGAGAGATGTGGAAGAATTCTGGTGAAGTCTGAAGCCGAGGCGGTTAATGGTAATCTCGTTGAAGAGCGAATGGCGATTTTGGTAAAATCTGGTAAAAGATTCTCGGTGGATTTCAATCTATTTCAATCTCACCTGGAAGGATCACAATATTCATGTGTGGGTGGAAGAGATTTCCGGCCAGTGGTGCCCTTCGTTCCTGGAAGAAGATTGTCCGATTCCGGGATCCCCGAAGTTGTCATCGGAAGTTGGAGGGTCGACGGACGAGGTGGGCTCAGATAGGTCGGATCAAGAGGACAACGGTTCAGATATGTGCATGGGAAACTCGAGTGTTTTTAAGTCTCCTAGTTTCGAGAAGTATGTGGAAAGGAACAGTTTGCACATGGGGAGGTGGAACGGCCATTGTCGGTTAGTCACACGAGGAGAGAGAAAGTGGGAGACATATTCCTAGTCATTATTTTGAGGTTGAAGAGATTGGAAGCCCAACCGACATTAGGCCCAGCCTAATTACTTTAAGGCCCAAAAAAAGAAAGATAATAATTCCAAAGCCCATGAGGTGCAAGGTCACACGCAGAACTGCAATCCGGTCCAGGAGGCCCTTATTCCTGATCTAAATGTGGAGGCGGAGGTTCCAGGAGATTCAGACGCTTTTAACATTGAAGCTATATTCAGAGAGGGGAGAGAAAATAAGGGAGCTGTGGCGTCTCATTCAGATTCGGTGGAGGTTCAGGACGGAAGATCTGATGTCGAGTTGGACCGGTCTCCTTTTGAGGTGGAAGTGGAACGCACCATGGAATTCGGGGCTGCTTTGGGCATTCAGGTGGAAGGTTTTGAGAATCATATTAAAAATCTTGTTTCTGGGGAAAAGCCGATCTCTAATGCTCAATGAATTTTATCACCATTAATTCAAATGGAGTGTTTGATCCGCATAAAGGTCCGTGGATTAGAGGTTTGAAGAAGAATCTGAAAGTGGATTTCATTGCGATCCAGGAAACTCGTCTGGCTGGGTTGCCGGAGAATATTGTTCGAAATTTCTGGGATAATTTTAAGATGGAGTTTGCTGCTGTTGACTCGTCGGGTAGAGCGGGTGGCCTGTTGGCCATTTGGAATCCGGACTGTTTTAGTGTTGTGCAGGTGACAAAAAATCCTCGTTTTCTCATTATTTCGGGTCATATATCAGGTGTGGAGGGTATTGTTAATGTCTTGAACCTCCATGCCCCCAATGATGCTGGTTCGAGAAGGTCCTTTTGGAGAGAGCTGGCTGATGTGATTTCCCAGGATGGTCTCTGGGTGCTTATGGGGGATTTCAACAAAGTAAGGGCAGTCTGTGAACGCGTTAATTCCAGGTTTGACAGTGGCCTTGCTGATGCTTTTAATAGCTTTTTGTAGAATGCTGGGCTTTAGGAGTATTCTATGATAGGGGGAATTTCACTTACGTCTCTGGTCATGAGGAGGTGAAGATGAGTAAATTAGACCGCTTTGTAGTTAATGATCTTTTTTTGGCTCGTTGGCCTAATGCTAAAGTGGAAGTGCACAATAGAAGTCTGTCGGACCATCGCCCTGTTTCTCTGTCGTGTTTTGTTGCGGACTTTGGACCAGTTCCTTTTAGATTTTTTAACTCCTGGTTAGGGGATAAGAATTTGATTGAGCTGGTGGATTCTGTCTTCTGTCCAAATCAGGAGGGTTCGAAATGGGATGTGGCTCTTGCAGGGAAGTTAAAAGCCTTGAAAATAAAAATAAAAAAATGGAGACTGGAGAAAGTTCGGAGTGAGAATAAGGAGATGGATTTGATGTTATCTACCATTGAATTGAACGGCTGGAAACCAAAGCTTCCCTCGGGTCCCTCTCGATCGAGGATAAAAAGCTCAGACTTGACCTTAAACTAAAAGTAAATAAGCTGGATCTAAATAAGGCAAAAGATATTCAGCAAAAAGCAAGAGTTAGATGGCTAAAGTGTGGTGACGAAAATAGCAAATTCTTTTATAAAGTGGTCTCTTTGAACAATGCCACTAATCGGATTAATAGTTTGATTTTCAATGGCTCGGTCGTTTCGGATCCGGAGGCTTTAAAAAATGAGATAAGAAGCTGGTTCAAAAAACATTTTTCAGAACCAATTAGAAGAAGACCAGAGTTTGATGGTTTCGGTCTCCCAGAAGTTCCGGAGCATATGAGTGATTCTTTGTGTACCCGGTTTTCTGAATCCGAAATCTTTTTGGCTATTAAAAACCGTGATGGCAGTAAATCCCCGGGGCCGGGCGGGTTTTCTCTTAGGTTCATTAAGGTTTTTTGGGACAAACTAAAACCTTGGATAGTGGGGCTGATGAACGAGTTCTTTTTTGCGGGCAAGATAAGTAATGGCTGCAATTCATCCTTTGTGGCTCTGATTCCCAAGGTTAGAGACCCCCAAGTTTTGTCGAACTTCCGCCCTATTTCTCTTGTTGGATTGATTTATAAAATTGTGGCAAAGGTTTTGGCTAATCGTCTGAAATCTGTTATAAATGTTTGTTCTTCTCAAGCTCAATCGGCCTTTGTGGGGGGGAGGAATATTTTGGATAGCCCCCTGGTTGTGGGTGAAATGGTGGCTTGGGCGAAGAAAGCGAAAAAGAAAATTTTAATCTTTAAAGTGGATTTCGAGAAGGCGTATGACACTATAAATTGGAAGTTCCTTTGGAGAATAATGGAGAAGATGAATTTCCCTTGTAAATGGATTGATTGGATTAAAGGTTGCCTCTCCTCGGGTATGGGGTCCGTTCTTGTCAATGGTTCTCCTACAAAAGAATTCAAATATAAGAGGGGATTACGTCAAGGTGATCCTTTGTCTCCGTTCCTCTTTGTCATTGCTATGGAGTTTGTCACTTTGATTATGAATAGAGCGTGTAATTCGGGCCTTTTTAAGGGTTGCAATCTTCCTAATGGAGGCCCAAATATTTCCCATCTTTGCTATGCGGACGATGTCCTCTTCATAGGAGAATGGTCGGAAGAAAATTATTGTTGCTTTAAATCGTATTTTAAGATGGTTGAGTTTAGTTACGGGGCTAAAAGTTAACCGGAAGAAGAGTAAATTATTTGGAGTGGGTGTCGCAAATTCGGAGGTCGTTGAGTTAGCCAAGTTGGCGAATTGTGAAGCGGGCTCCTTTCCTCTCATGCATTTAGGCATCCCCATTGTAGTCAACATGAAAAGAGCTAGATTTTGGAAGCCGATTCTCGATAAATTTTCGTCAAAGCTCTCTAAATGGAAAGCGAGACAACTCTCCTTCGCGGGTCGTATGACTCTCGCAAAATCGGTTCTAGGTAGCCTTCCCTCTTATTTCCTTTCGTTATTCGCGGCTCCTAAATGTGTGGTGCAAAAAATGGAGAAAATTAGAAGAGAATTTGTTTAGGGTAAATCGATTTCGGGTCATAAGTTGAGATGGATCCGGTGGGAGTTTATGATGAAATCGAAGAAATTGGGAGGAATGGGTTTAGGTGGGATTCATCTTTTTAATTTAGCCATGCTTTCCAAGTGGTGGTGGCGTTTCGTTTCGAATCCGGATGGGTTGTGGGTGTCGGTTGTGAAGGCGATTCACGGGAGTTCGAGCTTTGACTCTTCGACGATTATTCCGATAAAAAAAATCCATCCCCGGTCTTTGGAAAGATATTAGCTCGGTTGATTCAGCTTTGGAGAAAATGGGGGTCAGCTTGTTAGATAATCTTGTGGAGTCCGGAGGAAGTTGGAGATGGAGAACGGATGTGAATGGGATCTTCTCTGTAAAACAGGTCTGATTGGACTTGGAAAAGGCTACCAATGTTTCTGAAGGTTTTATTTATGGATGGAATAGTTGGGCTCCACCTAAAGTGAATTATCTTCTATGGAGAGCGCTCTTCGGAAAGGTTGCTTCTAGAGTGGGTTTGGCTAGGAGGGGTGTTCCTATTCTGGATTGTTCCTGCCCTCGGTGCGGTTTAAATGCGGAAGACCCGGACCACTTATTTTTTAATTGTATTTGGTCACGCAGCGTTTGGTGGGATCTGTTAACCTGGATGCGGATAAACTTCCCTATTGAGATTTCTAAGTTTTTTGATCTGATCGGTTTCCTCCAAAATCGCCCGGGAAGTGCCAAGTGGAAGAGAGTGGTATATACGGTCGCGTTGGCGACAGTTTGGCGGATTTGGAAAGCTAGAAATGAGATGATTTTCGACGGTCGATTCATTCCGGTTAGCAACATCGTCGAGCAAGTTAAAGAAGACGTTCTTTTATGGATTTCAAATCGGTCAAAGGTGCCTCATCCCGGTTTGGAAGAGTGGAGGTCGTTCGATATTTCTGTTATGTTGTAATTCAGCGTCGGGTTAGTTTTGGCCCTTCGTCGTTGTGTTCTCTTTGTTTTCGTTTTTTCCTTTCCTGTATCTTATTTCTCAGCTTCTGGCTGGCTCTTTATATATATATATAAAGTGTGTTTGCTGTTAAAAAAGAAATAGGTTTGTAGGAAATGCGTTGCAAAGTAGTAATATGTATCTAATAATTGTAAATCGATCATCCAACCCATTTCCCACCTTGGCCAATGTGGTGTTTACTTGGATCACACATTTCTCAACAATAATAATTATTTTTCCTTCCCAACAGAAATAATTAAAGACGAGAAAAACCAAAGTACTGAAAACAAACTAAAATATGGTTCAGATATGGTTTTCATAATACATTCATATAATCAATCAAAACAATGATAAATTATTCAAGGACAAGAACTGGCAGAATAAACACTTAAACTTCCACACACACAAACTTATTCATTGCAAATTTATTAAAAAAAAAAAAAACGTAAGTGAACTAGAACCACATATTATATGATATGCTTTGAACATGTCTTCGAGTGATCAGAACAGGTGCTTAGTTGAAAACTGGTATGCTTTGTGGGTGCCTAAAGACATTCTCCGGGTCCACTTTGGCCTTGATTCGAATCAACTTTTCAAAATTTTCCCTCTTCCAATACCTCTCGCCCCAAACGCTTGCTTCCTCATAAGTCTCACTTCCAACACCCAAATCAAGATCAATGTAGTTCACATACGCTTCCCTCGGGTTCTTTGATACGTATGGCTCCAAAAACATATCAAAACTTCGCAGCCACTCTATCCGTTTGAGTGATGTTGGGGTCGTGTCTGAAGTTTGATCAACAAAACTCACACCCTTATATAGCTGATACAAAACCCCAGCTCTATGAGGATACGGAATTGCTGTATCCGAGTACTCCTCCATCTTCCCTCCAAAAGTGTATGCAATCAACAACTCTGATCGGTCGTTTTCAAACATCTTACTCCAGATCATTATGAGCCCACTTTTAGGGATAGGAGTCCTGACATAGTCTAGTTTAATTTTGGCGTTCGACTGCCGCCTCAGGATGTCAGATTGGTTCAGTAAAGCTTCGGTTGGGGTCGAGCTTGTGAATCCCTGAATTGCTAATACAATGCTTGACTGGACCATGCTCATTTCTTCGCAATTCTCTTGCTTCAACTTGAGCTCAGGAAATTCTTTGTCTAGCAATGGAAGCAATGTGTCGATTTTGCCAAGATAAAGTCCTTCAAACAACATTCGTATCGTTTTCTTTGTGGTGTTGCCTATAAATTCACTTGACATCCGAACTCTTATAAGCAAATTCGGATCCATTCTTGGTGCTACATATTGATATTTATAAAAAATATCTGTCCCATTTTCTTCAAGTGTTATATTCACTACAAAAACAGTCACAATCTCCGGCACTGGCACCAAGCTCAGCTTCCATGCAAGAACTATTCCAAAGCTGGAGGCACCACCACCGCGAAGCGCCCAAAACAAATCTTCGCCCATCGACTTCCTGTCCAAAATAGTTCCATTGACATCCATGAACAGAACATCCAAAACGTTATCCGCAGCTGTCCCATATTTCCTCACTAGGTTTCCATACCCACCGCCACCCATGTACCCGCCCACACCCACATTGGGACAAACACCAGCTGGGAAGTACAAGGTGTTGGTCTTTTGAGAAATACTGTAGTAGACTTCACCAAGCAGTGCACCAGCCTGGACCCATGCAGTCTTGTTTCCAACATCCACATCTATAGACTTCATGTTGACAAGATCAAGCATGACAAAGGGAACTACAGAAGAGGACGAGACGCCTTCGAAGTCATGTCCTCCCGACCTAATCCTGATCTCATATCCGTGTATCTTGGTGCAGAAAAGAGAGGCTTGGATCTGCGTGTCGTCGATGGGAGTCACGATGACGGACGGTCTAGGGGTGGAGGGTTTGATGAACCTAAGATTGTTTACTCTAGCTTCCCAAATGGACTCGAAAGAAGAGTTGAGGGGGGTGAAAATGAGTTGAGAGATGGAGGTGGCATTGTTGGTTTTCGATTGGAGGCAGCTTATGAAATCTTCAGAATCATCAGGATCAATGGGAGATGAGGCTCCCAATGAAACATAGAAACAAAGAGTTGGAAGCAAAAAGAACACAAGTTGAGATTTTTTCATGTTTTGATGAGTTTGATGCAATGGAGATGAGTGTATTTATACAGGCAGGAGAGCCTCAAAATGCAACAAAGGACCATGTGTAATTATTCTACACATTAATATATTTTTAGAAACGGTATAAAAGAGAAGAATTTTATAATAAAGTATTATCGAAAGTTTTGTGGAAAGAAAGTTTTAAGCAAAGTAAGCTATGAAGCTTAAAACATAAAAGGAAAATTCAATTCATCATTGACTTTTTTCATGTGTATTTTAGGGGCCGTTTCGCAACATCTGAATGGTTAAGTGCTAAATCAGTAAGAGAAGAGATCTGAACCATTAAGTGTTAAACTAGTAAGAGGTTTGAACCATTAAGAGCATGTATAATGCTTAACCGTTCAGAGGCAAATGTGTTTCCAATTCAAATTAGAGGTCTTAACCATTCAGAGGCAAATGTCTGAACCCTTCAGACATCTGCTCGTGAAACAAAAAGTCTGAACCATTAAGTGGTGAACCAGTAAG
The DNA here is from genome assembly GCF_002127325.2 of Helianthus annuus. Classification (NCBI taxonomy): domain Eukaryota; kingdom Viridiplantae; phylum Streptophyta; class Magnoliopsida; order Asterales; family Asteraceae; genus Helianthus; species Helianthus annuus. The sequence continues at coordinate 36,273,387 of NC_035438.2, forward strand.
AACTTTAAACCATTAAGAGCCTCATTAAGAGGTCAACAAACAGCCCCTTATTCACGAAACAAGCATTCCGTTTTAACATTTTTATTTGTTTATTTATATTTATATTATATAAGAGATGTTTTTTGTGATTATTATTATTTTATTTCTTATAGAAAATGATGTATTATGGGATATATATATATATATATAGAGAGAGAGAGAGAGAGGGGGGAAGTGTAGGATACAAATGCCCTTATCCTACATTACATACGCGACTACATTGGCTGTACACGTGTCGTGACTCGTTTTTCTTTCATAAGGTTAAATCAGACAATTCATTCAATCAGCTTATGGCAAATTAGTCTATTCATTCAATCGGCGAGAAGTTCGTTACACTACTATGCCGATAATTATTATTCGAATCAGTTTCAAGTTTCTCATAATTCTCAAACAATACATTTCAGTTTTCGTTGTTCTGCGTTAGGGTTTGATTCAATTGTTTTGTTCAATGGATCCATAGAGCAGCACCGGACGAAACACAGATGTTGAGTTTGAAGACGCTCGATCGGTCGGTGATCAGGTTCAATTATCTGCGTATCAGAGAGTTACGATTGACGATGTTTTAAATCCTGAATCTGCAAATCCAAATCCAAATGCAAATACAAGTGGTGTAAATGAGTGTTCGAATGGTAATTTATGTTAATTTAGATCATAAAATTGTTCGTAGATGTGTTTTGTTTAATCGTAGTAATGATTTTGCATTATTATAACTGATTCGAATTTTTTTGAATGTTCATTTAGAGGATAATTGATATGAAAGCAAATTGTATAAGTTCGCATGTTTTGGGTCTGGGAATTCGCATGTGATGTTTATTTCTAAATGTTGATTTCGCATGTTATGATATCATAAATTGCATGTGTAAAAGATATTTATCAAAATGGTCATTTTTGCATGTTATGAGCCCAAAAATTCGCACGTTTTGTTGTTCTTATGATGAAATTATGGAATTTTTTAATATTTCGCATGTTACGAGTCCTATAAATCGCATGTGTTTCTTTTTTTTATTTTGATTTATGTGGATGAAAGGCTTTATATTCCGGTGGTTGAACCATCAGCTACACCTATGGTTGGAATGCAATTTACCTCTGTCGAACAAGCATACGTGTTTTACCAAACATATGCTAAGTTAGCTGGTTTTTCTACTCGGAAAGGTGGTGAAGTACACAGTGGTGGTATAACTAAAACTAAGTATTTTGTTTGTTCTAAAGAGGGAAATAAGCCATTGTTTATTGACGATGCTTATTCGAAGTCAAAAAAGTCATTCAAATCAAGGAACAAGGGGACCATTAGAACTGGGTGCAAAGCTCAACTTATGATTTGCTCGGTGGATGGTATATTATGTACAGTCAAGAAATTCGTTGATGGCCATAATCATAAGTTTGTATGTCCACACGATATTCATATGCTGCCAGCGTACAGGCAATTGTCAGATGTCCAGGAAGAGATGATATGGGAACTAGGCACTCTAAACCTTGGCCCTATCAAAGCTTTTCATATAATGAGGAAACGTTACGGTGGTTTCGAGAATGTTGGCGCCATGGTCGATGAGTGCAAAAACTTTAAGACTCGAATTAACAGCTATATAAGAGAATATGACACTGGCATGGTGATCAATAGGTTGACCGACAAAAAACAATATTTAATTGATTTTTCATTTGAATATTCTGTTGATGAGGACAAACGGGTAACTGGTTTGTTCTGGGCCGATTGGTTATGCAAGCGTAACTTTATGGAGTTCGGGGATGTGATATCATTTGATGCAACTTTCAAGACAAACAAGTATGTTTTACATAAATGGTTTTTTAATATTTTTCGATTTTGTAAACTTGCAATATCGCATGTTAATATACACTGAAGATTAGGTGTTGAATATATCGCATGTTTTATTGTCTATTTTACATGTCATATTTTTGTCTATTTCGCATGTTACAGTATGTACTTCGCACGCTACTAAATCTTTAATTTTATTGAATTTCAGGTACAAGATAGTGTTTTGTCCCGTTCACTGGGATTGACAACCACTGTCGAAATGTAACCCTTGGAGCTGGCTTGTTGGCATCGAAGAGCATTGACTCTTATAAATGGCTTCTCAATTCATTCGTAAAGTCATTTGGACGGCAGCCAAAGGTTGTGGTGACGGACCAAGACCCTGCGATGAAACAGGCTATCGATGATGTTTTTACTACCAGCAGACACAGATTATGCATGTGGCACATAATGAAAAAAGTGGCAGATAAGGTATACTATGATATATTGTCGTTCGTTAGCATTTTGTTATACCATAGATTCGTTACAGGCTTATATGAAAACCATTTATCGGCATAGGTTGGACACGAGTTGTGCAACAATGATGACTTTAAAAGGAAGATGTGCGATATTGTATGGACTAATTCCATTGAGCCGGAAGAATTTGAGAGACAGTGGAAGTTGGTAATGATTGAGTACGGTCTTACACAAAATAAATGGATTGATGATATGTTTGTGATGAGATCCATGTGGATTCCGGCTTTTTTATCGGCACGAGCCAATGTCTGGACTTATGAGAACAACTTCGAGATCATAGAGTGAGAACCATTTTTTTTCCAGGTGGCTAATTCACAACTCACTCTTGTAGAGTTTATGAATCATTTTGACGGTGCAATGGATGTCCAAAGGTTCAATCACAGAATGAATGATCATATTTCAAGATATACTGAGCCTGATGATTGGGGCAAAACTACTTTGCAAAAAGATGCTGCTAAGATATACACCATGTCTATATTCTTCGATCAGCAAACAGAGATATATGGAACTATTACCGAATGTTTGCCAATGGACACCAAAATCAAGGGTCCCCGGATAAGGATATCGTTGAAAGATTTTAAAGCCCACGGAGATGGGTTATTAGAGGTAATACAGCATATATATTAAAACATGCGATTTTGAAAAGCCCCATTGGTATTTATTACAGAACATGATTTTTACAATATGCGATTTTGATGAACGCATGCGATTTTAAATTAATTCATGAAAATGATTTTTTAGACATGCGAAATTGTTCATGTACACATGCGATTTCAATTTTTATTTTGTTTTTTTGTTTTTGTTTTTTGTAGGTGTGTTTCAAGAATCTTGAAGATGATGTAACTGCACAATGTAGCTGTTTGCGTTTTGAACAGTATTGGCTGCTATGTAAACACATCTATTTTTTTTCAAGATGTTTGGTGTTAGAGAAATACCAAACAAATATGTTATGAAGAGATGGACAAAGGATGTGGTTCCGAATGAATTAAACGCCACGTTTGATGTAAAGGTGGATGATAAGGATGAGAAACACAAGGCTAAACAGATTGCTCGCGAAATCATCTACACATGGGAGTATTTGGTTAGCAATTTGATTTCCGACCTTGATCAACTTGTTTTAGTCAGAGATCAAATGAAGCAGATTAAAGAAAAAGTTGATCAGAGTCGTATAACCAAGCAGCTTGATCCAAAGTTTGACCGGTTTTCAAAGTTGATTGGTTATCAACAACTAGTAACTAATGCCCCTCCTACTGTCTGTGTGCCAGCTGGTATAAGAAACAAAGGTCGTGGCTCGCATAAAAGGATTAAATCGAAGAAGGAACAAATGATCAGCCGCAAAGGAAAAAGGTCAAGGACATGTAGTGTATGCAACGATAAAGGTCATGATATTCTGTTGGGATTGAACCCTAACAGAGGAACAGATAATGTAAAGCCAAAACCGGATCTCATCAGTGGACCATCAATAAGCAGCAGTTTATCCTATGCTCTCCCCTTGACAGTGGTTATCTAACATCTGATGGATCTTAAGTGCTGCTCAACTACAACAACTGATAAACTAAACTCTGATGATTATCCAACGACTGCTGAAGACAAACACTGATGCTCTATCTACTGCTGTTTCCTAAGTACTGCTGAAGACTCAAGCACTGCTCTCTCAAAGACTGATCACCTTTGAAGAATGCACTGAAGATTCAACATCTGTGCTCAGGCTACAACAGTGGAACGTGAAGCAGTAGTTTTTCTTAGTCTTGCATTTTACTACTTATCAGATGTTACATGTCAGTAGTTTGTATAGAACAGTGTTTATAGTTTGTTAGGTCGTTAGATGTCACTATCATGGTGACGTCAGCTGAAGCTCATCAGTAGTTTGGTTTGCCTATAAATATGACAGTATTCTGTACTGTTATACTTGATTCGTTTTGAGTGAGTTCGCCTCCTCAATCCAATCCTTTCATCTTGTGCAACCAACTCTGGTGTATCAGGCTGAGGGGGAGTTTAGATTGTAAGCTTGCATTGTAATCTTTTGCTTTTATGTAAATCTTTTGACTCAATGAAAAGCAATTGTTTATCAATCTATACTTTCCTTTGATTGTGTTTACAAAGTTTGCTACTCAATTCCGCTGCACTTATATCATTTCATATGTTCTGTTTAATCGTTTTATGCAAACAAACACAATCATGACGGCCTCAGATCCTAACATATTCGGACTTGCGAGATACTTAAAGGCAAACAACAAAAGAAGATGAAGGGAGTCCAGATTGAAAAAAAAATCCCAGGCACAAAGGCAACGAGGTCGAAGACGATGAAGAGGAAGATGAGTTTGAAGATTACGGTGGAGGGAGTGATGATGGCAGAGAAGAAGATGAGTGGGAAGAGGTTTCAGATGAGGAAGATTAAATTTTTTAATTGTACATGCGGTTTTATACGAGAAACATGAGAATTAATACACATGAGTTTTTATTATATAAACATGCGATTTTATATGCATTAGTCTATAAGTAGTTTAACATGCGATTTCATTGTGTATTTCATTTTATGACATGCGATTTTGAGTTATCTTGTATTTTGTTACAAACATGTGTAATTCATTCATGCGATTTATATAATAATTAAGCATAAGATGTTTTCAAAACATGTACACAAAACATAAATATAAAGTATTTGTTATTGTCTAACACAACTAAAACCATAAAACGATAAACAGAAATCTAGTTACTTGAAGCAAAGATTTTGTCACGTTCAGCAGAGCTGAACTCCATATTCTCTTTCACTGTGTTTAGAGCATCTTTTAGGAAAGAGAAGGCTAAGTCATCAGCTCGAGACGGTTCCTTTATGTGATCCAATGATGCGTCTCTGAAGCTTGATGGTGGTTCTTCAAGTAGTCTTTCCCACATCCCTTGATTTTTCTTGATTTCTGCAAGAATCTTCCCCTGCACATCAAGAATCAAATGAGAAGAGGTGACATCGGTGCTTATTTCTGTCAACATGCGAGTTGACAATAGTTCCTTTATTGCAATGTTCTTTATTTGTTCTGAATCTTAAGATGGCATTTTTTTGTGTGTTTGTGTTCATTGTCTTAATATGGAAGGTTGTTATCCCTGTGTATTTTATATTAAAATAGTAAATTTATTATGTAGGTAAGGTGGTAAGTTCAGTAGTATTTATGTATTTATGGTAAAATTGATCATTACAAGTCACATTACAGTTAGGGATGGCAATGGGTCGGGTTCGGGTCGGGTATTGGCAATCCCATACCCATACCCGGTTGTAAAATCGTGTCCCATACCCGACTAAATACCCGTCGGGTATATGTCGGGTAATTACCCGTCGGGTACCGGGTATACCCGCGGGTATCGGGTATACCCATTAGTTTGTTAAAAAATATACATTGGGATTTCCAAATACATTTTTTACTATTATAATTATTACATAATTTTATTTATGCAACAACTATTATTAATTAAAATATACATTACATAGATATAAGTTTTAGCATAAATTAATAATAACTTTATAATATTTATACAGTTATATGTATATACTTCACAACATACAAAATATAAATACTATCATCAAATACATATGCTAAAAGAAAATTTATTTTTTCACATTATGAACCTATTAAAATAAATCACTAATAGATAACGGTTAATGGAAAATAAAAATAAAAATAAAAATTAAAAACTTTGGGTATATGATCAGGTATATAGTTCGGGTAAACGGGTATGTGGTTTCGGGTAATCGGGTCGGGTATCACCTAATCCCATACCCGACCCATACCCGCGAAAATTTTTAAAACTAAACCCATACCCGGCCCAATACCCGTCGGGTATCGGGTATACCCGTCCCATTTGTGTCGGGTTTCGGGTATACCCGTCGGGCTCGGGTATTTTTGCCATCCCTAATTACAGTCACATCGGTATTAAATTCAATTTTTTATATAAAATAGTAAATTTATACTTATTTTAATTATCAATTCATAATTTCTTGTTTGTGCATTTCAATCAACGTGGACAAAGTTACATGAAATCATCATCAGCAGTATTTTTTTTTAAAATCGCATGCGATTTGAAAAGAATTTGCACACTTTAAGAAACCACAAACAAGATCATTTTTTAAAATCGCATGTGTCTAAAACAATAATTCGCACAATATAACAAACCTCAAACAATATCACCTTATTTTTAAAAATCGCATGTGTTTAAAACAAGAATTCGCACACTATAACAAACCTCAAACAATATCACCTTTTTTAAAATCGCATGTGTCTAAAACAAGAATTCGCACACTATAACAAAACACAACCGTTCTTTTTGTTTTTCAATTGTTTTCGCATGTTCAATATGTATTTCGCATATTATAATGTTCATCCTGCATCATCTTCTTCGATAGACGGTCGATCGATGTTGTTACAGTTCAGAACTTCCGGAATCAGCAGATATGAAATCGCAGAAGGGAGAAGGAGGTTTGTGAATAAGAATCTTACGTTGTTGTATTTGATTTAGGGTTTGATTTTTGATTCACGGTTGAATTTTTTAATACTATTTTTGAATATAAGATTCTAATCTTCGTCAGTTACAAAGATTAAGATATCGTAATAACGATTTTAACCTTTTTTATAATATTTGAATACATTAATATGATTAATTTAATGATTTAAATTAGTTTGATGGATTGAAGATCCTACGGCTGAGAATATCGCGTACGTAATGTAGGATAAGTTGTATTGTACGTTAACCGGCCCCTCTCTCTCTCTCTCTCTTTATATATAATGTATATATATATATATATATATATATATATATATATATATATATATATATATATATAGTGGAGAGTTCAAATGAGAAGAAAAATTTTGTAAGAATAAAAAGAATAAGTTTCAAACCAATAGAAATGCTCCATTATACTTCATTTAATATGTATATTTAATGTTATTAATAAGGGCATATAGGTAAATTTCTAATTGTAATTAATTAGCTAACTAACTAAACTTGTAACTCACTTTTAAATATATACTATTTCAAGAAAAAATAATTTAGGGTGAAAGACAATTTTCAACATGTGTAGGATAAATTTTAGTATGTGTAGGATAAATTCTTAAATGTGTATGATAAATTTAGATATGCGTAGGGTAAATTTCGGTAAGTGTAAGATATATGTATGATAAATTTTGAAAATGTGTAGGATAAAATGTTTTTTGTTTTATTAATGAGAGATAACATAATTAATGGGAGGAGTTATAAACTATTTAGTGTTTTACCATTATGTCATTTCTTCTTTTTTTTCTCACATTAAATTTCTTCTCAAATGAACCTTGCCCTATATATATATAGGGGAAGGTTCATTTGAGAAGAAAATTAAATTAAGAAGAAAAAGAACAAATGGTACAAATGTAAAACACTAAATAGTTTTTTTCTAAACTCATTTATTATTATCTTTGACTAATTAATTAGTCATAAACACTATCATCCTCCACACTTAAATTTTGCTTACACACATCAAAATTTATCATACACATTTTGAAATTTACCCTACACGTATTGAAATTCATCCTCACAGCTCGTAATTCATCCTGCACACCTCGTAATTTATGCTACACTTTAAATTATATATTTTTTCTTTTTTAAAAAATATGTTTTTTTGAAAATAATTTACAAATTTAATGTAGTTAGCTATTAAAAATGAAGACTACCAATTAATGATCTATCTAAGTTTACCAATATACCCTTACACTAATATTAAATGCAATAATTAAATGAAGTAAAATGAATCATTCTTATTGGTTGAAATTTCTTCTTTTTTATTCTTACAAAAAATTTCTTCTCATTTGAACTCTCTACTATATATATATATATATATATATATATATATATATATATATATATATATATATATATATATATATATCCTACACTTTTGAATAACTTTAAAGTTGATTGTATTGAATTCTATTTGTATCGGATTCATTTTTGAAGTTTGATTATTTTAAATGAAAACGAGCTAAAACGATTTAATTAAGTGAACAAGAAAATAATGTCTTTCTATTATATAATTACTTACTAGATTCAGAGGCGTCTCTGATAATTCACGTACCCTGTTCGAGCACGGAAAAATGTGCCCTTTCGTAATGTTTTATTATTATTATTTTTAAATCAAATTAGTATTGGGCTTGATAAACCTAATGTTAAGTGGGCTAAATTCTAAACCATAAAAATGAGTTGTAAATAGGCCTATATTAGAATTGGTATGTGTTTACTATGTAAAAAAATAACATATATCGGATTTTTTTTTAAAAACCGCGTGCCCCATGAAATTATGGGTCTTGTGCGGAGGTCCTTCCCGCACACCATCAAAGCCGCCAGTGGCGGAGCTTGACTAAAAGTTTCGAGGGGGCGAAAAATCATAAGACCCAATTTATATGTTGTATAAATATTTAGGCAAAATAATTGGGGGGACAATCCTATATAATTATAAAATTTTTGGACGAAAAATAGGAAATTTTACACTTCTAACCTAAACATTCGGGGGCGGGTACACCCCCACTTTACACTATCCACCGCCACTGAAAGCCGCCAGTGACTAGATTCATTGTTTTCTTTTTTATGGCAACATATTAGATCGTGTTGAGAAATTGGCCATTGAAGTTGAAGTAGGACGCCATATAATTAAGAGGAATCTTGTGGAATTATTAAAAGAAGGATTGGACGTTAACTAAAAATGAAGAGAGGTTGACTATGAATTAAATAAGAAAAAGGCTGCACAAGATCCATGCATGCGGAAGAATTAATTGAGAAACATGTTATAAGCCAAATTGAAAATAATGCCCTTAATGATTTCAGCTATTTACATTCATGCCACTGTTGTTCTTTTTGATTTGCTTCTTTGTGATTGACCGAATAGCAAGACCCAACCCAAATAAAATTCATTGAGGCAGCCCACTTAACCTCTTAATGATACGCCAGAGGCCCAAGTCCCAACGATGGAACTTGAATGAGATAACATACTGAATACATACGGAGGGAAGAATATATACATCACAAGACAGAAGTAAAAGGGGGCTCTTTTGGACGAGCAGAGAGGAGGAGACGTATACGAAGAGAAAAAGCTTACGGTTCGTGTTCAAGCCTCAGATTCAAGATACGAGTTCGGTTTTGTAAACATGTTAGTTCGGTTTAATTTACTTCGTGTTATTAGACTTTATAAACATGATTTATTATTTATTTAAGACTTATTTCGTGTTCTTAACTATGGTTTTTGGCTAAACTTTTTGACTACTTAAGTTAAAGATGAATGTACATGTTTGACTATTGTTCTTGCCAGTTTATGGATTATATATGGATTTGATATTTATATTTAAAGACTTTGGTTTGAATAATTAGTTGTATATGCAGACTTGTTCTTGTTTATGTCTTTTTCGTATGTTTCACTTGTGTTCTTGTGGATTTCTTTAGTGTATTAATGCTTGTTAGGTCGCGGACTGTGTGTTCGCGGCTAGTTTATAGTTAATTATGCATGATTTCCCATAGTTTTCTATGATTAGGATTTAAATAAAGAATAAGTGTTCTTTTAACCGCAACATCCGTAAGGTGAGTGGTTGTCAACTAGTCTTGAGTGATTAGGTTCCTTGGTTAGATTCTTCGTGAGAAGATCCCCTAGCTCACAGTCTTTGTTTGCTAGTTGAGCCTAATTAGGAATCCTTAGTTATCCTAGATTATAGAGCCGTGAGGTAGATAATAATTAGGATACGTTAATGTTACACTAAGATAACTGTGAGATAGTCTTATAAAAACGGTAATTAAATACCTCAATAGATTACCAAAAGTGTCTTCTCGAGAAGGGTCGAGGGACTTGTCCGGTTATCCCTTAAGTTAATATCCAAAGATCCAGGTATCCATAATAATTCTATAACCGTTAGAACGTGTCATTCACGTGTAGGATTCTGACCTAGGTAGTGTCTTTCCCATCATCTGAATACATCTCTAATCCCAGTTCGTGTCTTCGTCAGCTTTAGTTAATTTTAATAAATTGCATTAGGTTTGTAACCCCCCCCCCCCCCCTCAATACATAACAACAATTAAGTCGGGTCAGTCTTAGATATGTTAGTCGAGTCTAGTATTCGTAGTCAGTAGAGTTTCGTGGGTTCGATACTCGGACTTAGTTAGGCTATACTGCATTGACTGGTACACTTGTCGGTTTTGTGGTCTAGGTTTTAGAGAGTTTTAGTTTATTAATTTAAAACTTAGAGTGTCTAGTTTAGAGTTAATATTAGTTAGTTTTTATAGACCGCTTCAAGCACATCAGGAACTATCCACCACTTGTGGCCTAGTGGTAGAAAGACTTGGGTTCTCCAATGGAGGGCCAAGTTCAATCCCCACTTGTGTCACTTTGGTGGATAAGGCAATGATAGATAGAGCCTAGCCTCCTTGCAGAGGTGTCAGGCTCTATCTTGAGCCTACCGGGTTTTCATCCCACCGTGTGTTACGCCAGAGAATCCTGCTCTTGTGTTGACACAACGACTATCAAGTGGCGGTCGACGGTATGGTTTCCCGAGGGAACGCCCAAGCCAAACTCTTATGCCAACGTGGGCCCGATTAAGACAACATAGTGTGGCCGGAGTGAGGCAACAGAGCTCTCCAATTTAGAGAGTGCAATAGCCTAATAGAAGAAAGTCATTTTTTGGAACTATGACTCTAAGCATCCACAACGCTAAAGGTTGGTCCATATCTATATCACATCGTTTCAAACTACCATGATTTCGGACCTTACTTTTTCCGACAATATTAAACCATTTCAAACCACCACCTCATTATCCACTTTATTACGTATTTTTCCTTTTAGTTAAACTATTTACAATCTATATAATTTATTTACTTAATTAAATTATTTATTTTTAATTAAAGTATTAAAAAATAAAATTCAAAACAAGATAATTTATGTATTATTTATTTTATTTTTTTAATTTCGTTATCTAGTATTTTTATTTAATAATTAATTCAAATAAAATAGTAAAAAAGAGTATTTGATTCTTACGACGACTATTTGTTAAACGGCTACTTTTGTAATGGATAGTTTTTCAAACGCTTACTTTTGCAACGACTAGTTTTTACTGGCTATAAATTCAATTTATATTTCAAGTTACATGTGCACTTCTTAATTTTTATAAAACTCAAAACCCTAATCACGCATCAAGAAAATCATAATCACGCATGAATAAAAATCAAAACAATGCATGATTATGGTTTTTCTATGCGTGATTATGGTTTTTTGTTCATGCGTGATTAGGGTTTTAAGTTTTATAACATGCTTAATTTCTTATGGCATCCTCGCACTTAAATAATATTGTATTTTACATTTTTACTACACATATGTATATGTATATTACATATATGCAGCGTCGTCTCGTAAAATCCCAAATATTTTTTGGCCGTGCGTGAGATTAAAAAATTTGGCCCCTATCATTAATTCATTATGTTTGTTTATTGATTTGGGTCAAGTAAATCCATTACACACTTAAACAGTTAGGTTTCAGAATTTGGTTGGCGAAAACAATTGGGTTTGGAAATAGTTTGGCTTTATCATTTTTAGTTCATAAATTCAGGCCCTCTAAGTTTTTTTTCTTTAAAAACACACCGATTTTGTTATATATATATATATATATATAGGGTTAGGTTAACGTACTATAGCTCTTATCGTACAATATGTACGCGCTTATCTCAGCCGTCCGTTCTGGCGCGAATTCAATTTTGAACATGCGATTTATGCTGAAAAGCCAACATGCGAAATTGCTTTATATACCAACATGCGATTTCATCATATTTAGCGACATGCGAAATTGCTACAAAAAAAAACAACATGCGATTTCATCAAAAAAACCAACATGCGATTTCACTATATCTTACGTATTGTACGTTAAGGGATATTGTATTTTACACTTTCACTATATATATATATGTGTGTGTGTGTAGAAACGGGATCAGGATAAAATGCCCTAAAGTGTGAGAACGCATCCTAATGGAACACGTGGCGCGGGATATAATCAGTGTGCGAGGGACCTTTTTGTCTTTTTAATCTTCTTTTTTCCCAATTTCATGTGTCACATGCTGCTTCATTTTTGGCGTCTAAGATTATTTTGGCGTTAATTAGATTCATTAATTACTTGTCGTTTTACTGTTTTTTTGGATCTGTCTCGTTGAACTGATTGTTTTGTGTCACATAGATAATTTTTTTGGCGTTATGGCGTTTCCCAGGTCAATTTTTGGCGTTCGTGGCGTTGTTAATAATTCATTACGATTCATTAATATTTCATAAGATTACAATAAGACGAAATGAAACAAACTAATAGTCTTCTGTGTATGGGATTACAACAGAGATGTATCCATCGCTTTGTTCATCACTTTCTTCAGATTCATCATCATCATATTTTGCATTGGCGTATAACGCCATCATCTCTTCTCTTCTTTGCTGCAGTCTATACTTAAATATCATTACAACCCTGGATCTTGCATCGTTTGAAGGTGCTAAATCACATAGTTGTTCAAGAAGATGCACCTCTCTGTCTTCAACATTTCCTCCATCGGCAATGAATATTCCACCCCGTGTCGATAAGTCACTTTAACCGTTCATGCTTCCTCATGTACCACCAACTACTAACTATTGGTAGAGGAGTATCGTCAATATCATCATCATTTTCTGCTGGAAATTTTCTCTCCAATCTTCTTATTACCTTTCGAGTTCTTTCACAATCGTTAGCCATTGGAACCCCAATGGTCAAAATATCCCTCTGAACCTCTTCATCCATACTTAGTATGGCTTTGATTGTCTTGACCTTCACCCTTCTCCTATCAGAGAACTTTAGGATGAAACGGCTCTCTGACCTTTCAAACATCCATGCAATAACCTTAGCCATTTTTTTAAGTTTTATGGCGTTTTGGACAATATGTGGCGTTTTAGATAATATGTAGAGTGTTTAAGTTATGTTACATGTTCTACTTTTATAATGAATTTTTTTCCCGCCATATAGGAGGCAGTCTATAAAGTGAGAGGTAATTATGGCGTTTTGAAAAGATAAATAAATTCAATTTCCCATGGAGTGACTTTTAATATAATAAATGTTAGTAATAAAGTTTTTGTCGCTTCAGTTTACTGTTTTTATAGTTACTGTTTGTTTAGGTTCATCTGTATATTGCTTCAATTTACTGTTTGTAGTTACCTTTTCGAGATTTTGGCGTTTTGTATTTTTAATGGGGTTTAGATAAAGATGGCACTTTGGTCTATTCTCTTGTATCTTGTTTTATACTTTTTTTTTTAGTTTTTAAAATACTTGTCCAAAGTAATTTTATTATAGTTTTGGGCGTTTTATGGCAGGATGACGTTTCACAAGCATTTGTCTGCGTGGCGTTTTATTATATTTTTTAGAGAAATAATGTATTTGTTCTTAGCTGAAAATTACATAGCAAACAACAGAAAAAGAAATTTAAACAAAATAGAAACAATTCATCTTCCAAATCTTCACTGTCATCAATCTCTTTTTTCTTTTGAAACTACAAGAACTGTCACAAACAAATGGCATTTTGGGTTTGGTGTGGTTTTTTGTTGTTCGTGTGTTGAAGTGGCTTTGTGGATGTTGGAGACATAGATCGACGTCATGTGGGTGGATGCTATTTGCCCGTCATCTTCATTATCATCATGGGGTCCAAAATAGCATTTACACTGGGATCGGTCTCTTCTCCTCATCCAAACATTTTTCAAAAACAAAGAAGACAAAATGACATATGGGTGTCATCAGTCTCTTTTTCTTGAAGATTGTCTATCTCATGCAGCAAAATCTTACTCCCCTCACCTAATAAACCATTCAGTGGAACTTCATGCAGAACAATACTGAATATCCAAGAAACGATGTTTGTCATCGTTTATTTTTTTAACTTTTTGGCGTTTTACAGTGAGCGGTATTTAGAAACCATGGTGTTTTGTTTTTTTGGTGTGATCAATGGAATGTGCTGAGACGTTTCTCTTTATAGGATGTTTTGGCGCGTAGTTTAGGCGGGATATTATTATAACAATAAGTGTAATTAATAAAGTATCCAGTTTTGCTCAGATTTATCTGTTAAGTCTGTAACACGTCCCATCTTTCAAGCTTAACGTTTATATTGCATGGCGTTTTATATTTTATGGCATTTTGTAGGCCAGGACCCTAACTAAAACACAGAAGAAACTATGCAATCATTGATGTGCTAAAAGTGGTCAATTAAAATTAACTAATTTTAACCTTAAATTAGACACTCTAAGCTTTAAATTTATAAACTTAGACTCGATCTAAAACTAAAACCACACAACCGGCAAGTGTACCGATCAATGTAGTATAGCTAAAGTAAGTCCGACTATCGAACCCACGAGACTCTAATGATTACGTTAACGACTCTATCAAGACTTAGACTGACACGACTTAACTAATTTGTTTATTTGATGAGGGGGGTTTCTAAAAATCCTAAATAAAATATTAAACTAGAATATTAATAAAATACTAAACACGAATGTGGACGAAGACTTTAATCAAAGGCGATGAAGACTACCTAGGCTAGACGCAAGCTTAACTCGGAATGGATTTCTATTCGATAGTATTGTGGTATGGAACCGAGATCTTTAAAAGCTAAACCTATTAAGATACCAACTAAGCCCCTCGATCCTTCTCAAGGCGATTCTTGTGGCACTACCTAAGCTGTTACGATTACCGGTTTTGAGATTTCCTTACAGTCCTCTAACTTCTTGAAAGTGCCTTAATATGATGATCTACCTTACACCGCGAAAGTCTAAGGCAACTATGGGTTTCAACTTGGTTTAATAGACAAGAGAATGTTTAGGGAACTAGACCGATTTCTTACAAAACCTAAACCTAGTTATAAACCAAACCAAGACCTATTAACAGCGACAAGATTAGTAGAACACTTGATTTTATTAAATTACCGAATATTACTTCTGAGGTTACTTACTCGATTTTCACCCTAAAGGATTAATGATCTATTAAGTGATATAGATACTCACCTAAATCAAGAACCCTAGCACAACCCTATTATGTGATATAGACCGTCACCAAGGATTATACGAAGCAATAAACAGCGATAAAACAATATCATGCATGCATATACACCAAGTTAAAATTCCATAGCCGTTTACAATACAAGAAAATCCATAAACCACTTTAAAAACGAATAAAAATCCAATTTTTGATTAAACCATTGTCATTAACCTAGGTAGCATAAAAGAACTAGCCAATAATTATAACCACTAAAAAGAAACAAGTCTCAAATAAATAACAAATCATGTTCATTGGTTCAAATAACATAAAGTAAACTAAAACCAAAACACTAACTCGTTGTGAACTCGGACTTGAATCTTGATCGTGGCCTGAACTCTCGAACCAATTCTTTTCTTTTTCTTGATCGCACCCCAAAGTTAACTAGTCAAAATATCTCTTCAGCCGTCCTTCGTGCGCAGTGGCGGATCCAGGAATTTTTTCTAAGGGGTTCACTTTTTAAGTGTTTCAATATCATATGTCCTAACATAAAAAACACGGGTCAGTTCAACGATTCGGGTCGGGTAAGGTTCATCATATAATAAAAATACGATACAATAATGAAAAAGCCATTGTCATGATAAATTTAAAAATACGTAATATAAATAAGACTGTCTTTACGAATAAGGCCAAGCTTAACATTATAGGATACAACATTAACTTTATACAAATTAGTTAATTAATATTTCACCCAGAGATGATAAGTAATTAAGTACCCTGATTCAATTTCAAGTTGCAAATCTTCATTGCAGTTAACAGTTTAGTTGAGTATAAAACTATAAATGTATATAAAGCTGTATAAGTAAGATGAAAAAGAAAGAGAGAATTGGTATTTTTAGTTGCATATCTAAAGCCTAATTCGTATTTTTAGTTAAAAAAACGGACTAAGTTGATTCAAACTCGAGATGTGAAGTTTAATAAGCACGCACTGAACCAGATTACCAATCTTTAGAATTGGTTATAGGGTTCCCCTACAAAATATTAGAGGGTTCCTTCAGAATTTTTCATATAATTAACACTATAAATTACGAGCCGAACGGGTTCCTAGGAACCTCCTAATTGGCTTTAAATCCGCCCGTGTTCGTGCGTCCTCTCTCCTGTGCGGCTCCCTCTAATGTTGCGTTCCCCAATTGATGTCTAATGGTATTAAATTCCCTCCTCAAAAATATAATATGCCGCCACCGATTGATGCGTGCCCTCCAAAATTGATTTCCTTTCTTTCCAAGTCAATTATCACAATTCCCATAGCCCAATAATCATAGAGTTTACGTAATACATGCTGATGGGCTCTTGATATTTTTGCGGCCCATTTGATTCGCTTTTTAAATGTTCTTGCTGCCCCATTTAAATTGCCTTTTTAGATTGCCTAATATGTTAAGTCAGCCAAATTCCCTTTTGTCCAAGATAAGTGGCTGTTCCAATTGTTTATCCATTATATGCATAACATAATATATGACAGCATATATATGGCAGCCCTCTAATTTTTATTTCAAATGCACTCCCCCTTTATTCCATAATAGCCGCATCCACCAATATTATGGAATTGATTGTTTTTATATGGCAGCCTTAATAGATTTAGAGATAGCGGGTTTGGCCCAATCAATGTAAATAGTGGCAGTTTTAACTTTGGTATCCTATTTTGCCCAACTGGCTGGTCATTTCCATAGTACTCGTTTTTGCTCCATTTACACCAGGATCTCCCAAAACACAAAATAATATAATATAATACTAAAACTAAATAAAAATAAATAAAAAAATTATACAAAAATTATACATTTTACACGGGACAAATATGTGTATTTTACCCTACATCAATCATAAAATTGACGTTTTGTATTTACTTGGCGTTTTATGTATGAAAGGATGTTTTACCCTTTTTACCCTAAATGAAGCATGTTCTAGTAATAAAATTGTTGTTATTTACGATAACGCCACCGCACCAATCTAGTCCATAGATTGTTTTGATCTGACAATCTATAACCGTTCTCACACTTTTCACCGTTTTCCCTAAATCTTGACCATATATATATATATATATATATATATATATATATATATATATATATATATATATATATATATATATATATATATATATATATATAGGATAAGGATCATTACAGAACACTAATTATTGCGAGAACAAAAAGAACAACTCTAAATCACTAAATTTTGGGATTTAAGGTTCATATTTCTTAAATTTTATGTTTCTTACATTCATATATGTATTATATATACATAAAAAAATCATATATTTTTCTCTACACATAGTCTACATACATGTAGGTAATTTAGCCTACACATAACCTACATGTGTGTAGGTTATTTAAAAACTAAAGATTTTTCATATTTTGTTTTAAATTCTAGTGTGAGAAACAATAAATTTTACATTTATAACATTTTCATTTACTTTTTAAGTTTTTAGGATTGAATAAATGAGTGATTCATTTTGTTCTGTGTGTTCTCGCAATATTTAGTATTCTGCATAGAACCTTCCCCTATATATATATATATATATATATATATATATATATATATATATATATATATATATATATATATATAGGGCCGCTAAAATAAGAACCACCCCCAGTTGTAAGAACCGCGAGAGCCACTATCAACCAATTAGATGCTGCCATTCAAAAGGGTAATTTGGTCATTTACCATTAAATGTCATTTCCATCTCTCTCTCCTCAATCAAATTGTCAGATCACTTTAAATGCCAGCTTTCTCTCTCTCTCACTTCATTTGAAACTCATCTCAGTCATCTTTGTCTCTCTCTCTTCCTTTGAAACTCATCTCTACAACTAATGAAGCTTCTGAAGATTTTGATGAAGCTTCATCCACCATGAAATCTTGTTGGTGTCTCTTGAAGATCTGTTCACCCGTCATTCCGCCGCCCACAACCACCCTTCTCCGCCGCCCACAACTTCCCTTCTCCGCCACCCACAACCTACCGCACCACCCTGCCACCGCCCCCAGATGTTCGACGGTCACCACGGTCGATGAATGGAGATGATCGACAGTCACCACGGTCGATGACGGCCGATGCCGATGAGATGATTGGGTGTTTTTAACTAAAAATGATGGGTGTTCTTTACTAAATTGGTAAGAATTTAAGCCTTTGATTCCCCCTGTTGTGTTCAAAACGGAGATGTCTACGATGAAGGTCTCTGTTTTTGTTGTTTGAATCTTTGTTTTGAGTGGTGGGTAGAGGTGGTTCCGGTGATTTGGTAGAGGTAGTGGCGGTTTTGGGGGTAGCCCGACGGTGTTAGCGGCAGTGGTGGTGGAGGTGGTGGCTGTGTAATTGTTTGGTCGGCGGCAGTTGAATCTGGGTTTTGAATGTGGGTTTTGAATGTTTGATCCGTGGGTTTTGAATGTTTGATATGTGGGTTTTGAATGTTTGATATGTGGGTTTTGAATGTTTGAATCGGTTGAATCTGGGTTTTGAATGTTTGATTTGTGGGTTTTGATCTGTTGAATCTTGGCCTGTGTTCTTGATGTGTTGAATTTTTGGTATGTGTTCTTGATTTTTCTGGGTTTTGAATGTTTGAATCGGTTGAATCTTGGCCTGTGTTCTTGATATATGTTCTTGATCTGTGGGTTTTTTGTTGCTGTTGAATCTGGGTTTTTGTTGCTGTTGAATCTCTGTTGAATCTGGGTTTTTGTTGCTGTTGAATCTGTTGAATCTCTGTTTTTGTTGCTGTTGATTCTGTTGAATCTCTGTTTTTGTTGCTGTTGAATCGGCTGTGATGATGCAAAAAAAAAAAAAAACTAACGATGGCGCGGCAAGGACGGTGGAGGGTAGGTTTTTGAACCCGCAACCCCACTTTGCAGCCTCTGATTATCGGGAAATCTGAGCCAAAACTTCGTTTTTTTTAACCCGATTTTTTTTCGAGATACACTTTGTTTTGATGTTGTTGTTTTTTTATTTTTTCCCCTAGTCGATGATGATAACGATATATCTGAGACACCTCCCGAGTTTGCGATTTCTGAGTGCGTTCATTTTTGCGTAAAAAAGTTTTGTAAAAAAAAAGTTAAACTTTTTACGTAAAACGTAAACTTTTTAGGTAAAACGTAAACCTTTTTACGTAAAACGTAAAACTTTTTACGTTAAACGTAAAACGTAAAATGAAAAAATTTTAACGTAAAACGTAAAACCGTAAACTTTTTAAACCGTAAAACGTAAAATGTAAAAAATTTTAACGTAAAACGTAAAATGTAAAAAAGTTTTTGTAAAAAAAATTAAGCCGTAAACTTTTTGACATAAACCGTAAACTTTTTAACGTAAAACGTAAAAAGTTTAGGTAAAACGTAAAAAACGTAAATTTTTTTACCAAAACGTAAAAAACGTTAACGTAAAAAACCTGAATTTAAAAATGTTAACCTAAAAAACGTTAACGTAAAAAACCGGCGCGTAAAAGGTAAATAACATTAACGTAAAAATGGCGCGTAAGACGTAAAAAAACGTTAACGTAAAAAACCGACGGGTAAAACGTAAAAAACTGGGGCGTAAAACGTAAAAAACCGACGCGTAAAACGTAAAATAACGTTAACGTAAACGACCGGCGCGTAAAACGTAAAGAAACGCTAACGTAAAAACTCGGGGTGTAAAACGTAAAAACGGCGCGTTGAAAAAACGACGCGTGAAAAAGTTGGGCGTAAAAACGGCGCGTCAAAAAACGAGGCGTGAAACGGCGTGTTAAAAAAACGGCGCGTAAAAAACGGCGTTAAAAAAACGGCGCGTTAAAAAAACGGCGGTAAAAAACGACGCGTAAAAACGACGGTTGAAAAAACCCGGCGTGCAAAAACCGGCCCGCAAAAAAAATTGTCTTTTGTTAAAAAAATTGAATTTAAAAATGTTTTTACTAAAAAAATCTTTTAAAATAATAAAAAGTAATATAATAAAACTAAAAAGTAATATAATAAAACAAAAAAGTAATAAAAAAATAATAAAGGCAAAAAGACAAAAAACAGTTATTTTACTTAAAATAATAAATATATAATAAGACAAAATCTATTTAATATTAATTTTTGTTACTTTTAATCTCATCCATTCATCTTGTTGATCAAAAAGCTAGAAAGTGGTTCCCATGGTTTTTACAACTAGAGGTGGTTTTCATTTTAGCGATCCCCTATATATATATATATATATATATATATATATATATATATATATATATATATATATATATATATATATATATATATATATATATATATATGGTAGGAGTTGGCTACAAAGCCAACTTTTCCTACAAAGTGTAGGAATCCATATCCTTGTGACATATGACAATTAGATATTTTTATCAAAAGGACATGATAGTAATTTGATAATTATTTTAATTATGGAATTTATTATATCCTAAACTAACTAATGAGAATTTTAAGGAAACTAAATATCTCTTTGATTTGAAATGCGCATTAATGATTATAATACAACCGCTTCAACATATTCACATTAAATTCGTATTTCATCTAGTTCATCACATTGTGTTTTATCATTAAAACACACTTCTATGAACACATCTACGTTGTGTTTTAGCATCCGGTAACTGATTCATCACGTTGTGTTTTAGCAGCCAGTAACTGATTCGTCACGTTGTGTTTTAGCAGTCAGTAATTGTAACTGGTTTTATCACATTGTGTTTTATCATAAACAAATTCTTGACGTTGTGTTTAGCAGTCAGTCACTAGTTCGTATTTCTAGATCGAAGCCCTTCACAAGTTAGCACCTGCTTATTTAGATCTGGATCAATGATTTTTGTGCGAAAACACGTGGACCAACAAAGATGGACTCATTTTTGTTCAATTTCTCTTTGAAATTAACCCTTATTCGTCACCGACTACATGTCCGTCACCTGCTTGGGAAAGACGACGATAGGTGTTAAAGGTGCTTTAAGTTTTCAGACGATGATTTCTGGTGGTTTCAAGGGGGGGTTTCGATGGTGGTGTTTGCGACGGGGTAGTGGTGTTGTGGGGCAGAGGTGGGTGACGATGTTGGTGGTGGTGGCGTTGGGGTTGGGGTTGGTGGTGGCGGCATCTCCGGCGCCATCTTCGGCCTTCCTTTCCTCTCCGTCGTCTCCCTTGTGACTGGTGTTTGGTGGTCTGGGGGTGCGTAGTGGGGGCTAGATGGCAGTTGTGGGGTGGTCCGACGGTGGTTTTGTGACTGGTAGTGGGGGTGTGGGGCAACATCATCAGATCGGATTCGACGATGGGGGTGTTTGGGATTCCTTCTCAAAAACAACTTATTAACTTATATAAGTCATAAGTTATAAGTTAGAATTTCTAACTTCTCCAAAACAACTTCTTCACACACAAAAATAACTTATATAAGTTAATCCAAACACTCTAAAAACAACTTATTAACTTTTATAAGTCAATAAGTTATAAGTTGCTCCAAAATAAGCTAACCCGATGACGACGGCATAAGGTGTGATTTTTATGCAATTTGTGGTCAATTTATGGTTAAAGATTTGTGGGTTTTGCTTGATTTGTTAAATAATGGAAAAATCCATCTTGGTTTTGAAGGGTTTTGAGTTTGGTGAAATGGGTTTGTGAGTTTACACGAGTTTATACCTTCTGTGATGAGTTTAAGCACAAATTGATGATGGGGTTTTTTGATTTGTTTAAAGATGGTGAAAATATTGGTGGGTTTTGTAGAGCTTTTTTTTTTAAAGTGGGTTTTATTTTTTTAAAGAAATTTGCAGTTAGTGTATGAAAACATGAAATCAAGGGGATAGGCGGAGGTGTGGTGGTGAACGTCGGAGGTGGGTGGTGGTAGGTAGAGGTGGGTGATATCTGTGGTGCCAATGGTGCCGATGAGTTTCTAATTTTTTGTTTCATCCCGATGGTGCTGATGAGTTTCTAAATTTTTTGTTTCATATCACAAAATTGTAGTTTACTCTGTTGAGGGTGTTTGGTATTGCTCATTTTACTCCAATAGTGCTTATAATAAGGGGCGATGATGATGAATGCCAAGTTGTCTGAGTGAATCGGTGGCTGAGATATACCAAATCTTGGCGGGGCAATTTTCTGGCGGTGGATACATTAGATGCCGCCGTGATTATTGTAGCCATGGAGGTTTTATCCTTTTTTCTACCGGTTCTTTTTACAGATATGAGCCTCATTTAAATTTTTTCTTTCCATTTTTTTCTTGATTACTAACGGATCTGAGTCTTCTTGACCCTGTTTCTTTATATTGTTTTGTATCTATCCAGTTGACATTTTTTAATCTATTGTGTTTGTATTTCGTGGGTATGTAGAAACATTGCAACAAACTCTAATGATTTGTGTAGTATGACTATAGACAGTTTGGATCGTTTACAGCTCACTGTTGTCTCTATGATTTCTCTGTGATAAAGACATGGGTTGAGTTAAAACGGGGGCGTAAAAAAAGTTTAAACCAGGGACGTAAAAAAATTTAAACCCGGGTTGTAAAAAAAGTTTAAAACCGAGGCGTGAAAAAAGTTTAAACCCGGGTCGTAAAAAAAGTGAAAAAAGTTTTAAACCCGGGGCATGAAAAAAGTTTAAAACCGGGTCGTAAAAAAGTTTAAAACCGGGGCGTAAAAAAAGTTTAAAACCGGGCCGTGAAAAAATTTTAAAACCGGGGCGTAAAAAAAGTTCAAAACCAGGGCGTAAAAAACTTAAAATCGGGGTGTAAAATTTTTTTAAAACCGGGACGTAACAAAGGTTTAAAACCCGCGCGTTAAAAAATGTTTAAACCAACGCGTAAAAAAATTTAAAACCGGCAATTAAAAGAAGTTTAAAACGGGGCCTAAAAAAATTACCTGAGACTTTACTGCATGTGTAAATTTTTTTTATTAAAAAACAATCTCATTAATTAAATCACAATCAATAATGATATCAATCATTGAAGGCCATAGTAAAAAGACCAATTTGTCATTATCCCACTAAAAACAAAAATCTCATTAGTTAATGCACAATTATTACTCTGCTTTATTGTCTTTTAATCTCATCGATCAAAACACATTTGATCAATGGTTAGTAGTGGTTCGTACGGTTCTCGCAACTCAATGTGGTTCTCATTTTACCAATCCCCTATACACACACACACATGTATAGGGTTAGGTTCATTGTGAACAACCCTCTTGATAGTGAATTGTGATATCTAATCCTAGCCCTTCATTATTAATACACAAGTGTAAATCAATGGCTAGGATTTGATCAAGATTTGATGATGAAAATACACTAGTGCATTTTACGATTTGATGATGTAAATCAATGGCCAGGATTTATTCACTAAGTTCACAAACACACTAGTGTTCACTCCAGAACCCCACCCTATATATATATATATATATATGTATGGGGTTCGGCTACAAAGTCCATTTTTCCTACAAAGTGTACAAAGTCATAAAACACTACAATTTCAGCCATAAAACACACTCAAAACCCACAAATAACATAGCGAAGATCACTAAAACATAATATCCAAACCCTAACAGTCCTTAAATACTTCAAACACACTATCATACAACTATGAATATAAAACACAACATGATAATCAACATAAAACACACTATTGTTAGTCATTCGATAATCAAAGCCTTATCATCCAAAACACAACACAAAACCCATAAATATAGTGTTTTAGTAATCTCCACTATGTTATTTGTGAGTTTTTACTGTGTTTTATTCTTAACATTAGGGTGTTTTATGACTTTTTACACTTTGTAGGAAAAATAGACTTTGTAGCCAACTCCCACACTATATATATATATATATATATATATATATATATATATATATATATATATATATATATATATATATATAGTGTGGGATAGTTCAAATGAAACCACTTTTATTGTGAAAACTCGAAAACTAACTAAAAACTACACGCACGACATTTTTTTTTAAATTTTTTTTACGAATGTGTTTATAATACATGCATCTACGTTTTTGAAAAAAAATTGGTCCACCTCGCCCCGGATCAAGTAGTTCTCGCGGTTCTTACAACTCGAGGTGGTTCTCATTCTAGCGGCCCCCTATATATATATATATATATATATATATATATATATATATATATATATATATATATATATATATATATATATATAGGGGACCGCTAGAATGAGAACCACCACGAGTTGTAAGAACCGCGAGAACCACACCATCCGGGTCGCCGTTTACCACGATTTTTTTTTACAACTAGATGTGTGTATTATAAACACATCCGTAAAAAAAAAAAATTTAAACGCCGCGCCCGAGGGGGTAGTTTTTTACACCACAAGTTTGGTGTTTTTACAACTAGATGTGTGTATTATAAACACATCGCGGTTTGTTTTCTTGAAATCATTTTTGTTAGCTCGGACTTATCTTCCTTTAATGTGTCAATTATCTTTTTAAATTCATTTTCATGATTTTTGTGAAACATATTGGCCTCTGTGCATTTTGAAAGATCCACGATCAAACTTTGATTGTGGATAAATGTCACGTCGTACTTGCTTTGCAAATCGTCATATTTGCTTTGCAAATCTGACAATTTGATTTGCAAATCAGACAATTTAGCATTTAACTCAACACAATTATCACACCTATCAGAACTTGGTTTATCGACACATACCTGACTGGATTCGCTCTCAGATATTGACTCATTTGCCTCAGAATCAACAACCTCCCTCGATGATTCACATTCAGATCCATCCTCGCTTGAACTTGAACTAGTAACATCTTCAACTGAACTACCGCCATGTTCAGAACTGTTATCATTTCCCGAGGACTCACCATTGCTGACATCCTTGACAATTTTGGCATAAAACGTCGTTCTTGTTTGACCATTGTAGTTTGGATCAAGAAATGATGGTACTCCAGTAGACCGATAGCTTTGCTCTGAGACAACTGGTTGCGGTGTTCCATACATATCGGTTGCTAAACCCTTTCTCGTATACGTGTTATTTGACGGTGTAGGAGACTGAAACCAAGATGGCACTGGACCCTTTTGCGTATACAAATTGTCCGCATTTGAATCTGGAATCCAACGACCGTACATATCTGTTGCCATTTTCGGTTTACTTTGATGAGAAGGATCATTTGAAGATTGAGATCCTAAAAGTGCTTGACTCCAAAGGTGTGTACTCACGATGAACCGAAAATAAGCAACTTAACAACCAACTGTGAACTTTCTGTGAATCTCACTGTGAAAGATTAGAAACCATGATAAAATAATGAGTCCACTAAAGACTTAAAGGACGAAACACCAACTCTAATTTAAAAGCCTACGAAAAATGAAGATTGTATAAACGAAAAATCCTATTTTTCGTGAGGTCCCAAATTCAACTCAAGTCCACGAACAACTTAGATATTTCGTGAAGCCCAAACTTAAAACCCAACAATTCAATTAATTTAATTTGCCTGACTCCATGAAGTCATGAAGTGTAGAGAATAACAACTTAAGATTAATCAACACCTTCACTGTGATACACCAACCCAACACTTAATACGAAAAATAACAGGAAGAACAATAAGGCCCAATGTCCAAATTGGCCCACGAAGAGTTGTTATTTACTACGAACAATAATCCAACGAAGATTGATTTTTTTAATTGTTTCAATGGGTCTACGAAGAGTATTAAATGACAAGGCCCACGAAGTTTGATTGTCAAAGGGAGCTGATGTCCAATCCACCTACAATCCACCTACGAAGACAAGGCCCAAACAATGGCCCAAGCACTACGAAGAATGTTAATGGATTAAGTAAACTGTGGAGCCCAAAAGTCAATGTCACAAAGATTTATAACCCACAAACAAGACCACAGAATGTGACAAAGTAGTTGGCAGTTTTCGTTGACCAAGAAGGATAGTCTGACAACCTTTGGTGGGTTGGTGAGATATGGAGAAAAAGGTTGATAGAATTTTGGCAAAACCTTATCCTTAGGTAGAAAAAGTTGGTGAAAACTTTTCTAAGTTGAGTAAACCTTATCAACAGAGAAAGAAAAGTTGGTGAATTATCAGACAATGAAGAGCACAGTTCTGCACCACAAATCAACCAATGAGCTTTCAACCAAAATGTACTATTCCGGTAATGTATTCCGGTCACCTTTTCGTCGGAAAAAATGGTGATTTCAGTTTTGTTCTTCAAAACTCAGCAAAACTTGTGTTTATCATCATCTCTACGATGTTTAACAAAAATATCATAACATAACATCTGATTTTCATGTTTTAATTCAGTTTTTCAGCCAACAACACTGGGTTTTTGAAATTTTATACAAAACACACTCAAAACCTACTCGATAATCACACTGGAAACTCGGTTTTCAACAAGAAATCGAGCCTTACGCTCTGATACCACTTGTAGGTCCCGATACGGATCGTCGGACTTAGATGATTTCTTGTTTCGGGTGCCGTAATGAGTGCGGAATCCTCATTGTGACACAAACCGAGCGAGAGAGCAAACACAAAACAAAGATACCACGATTAACGGGTTCGTATATTAGATCGAGAAGAGTTTTGTTACAAGATGATACAAGAACAAGCACAAAGACAACTCTCTCTCTCTCTACACTCTCTCTCTAAGCTCCTACTGGCTCTTTGGTGTGCTACTTTGCTGTGAGTTCTATCTGAATATATATAGTCACAGACACGACGAAACATAAACATGATACGACGAAACATCAAAAGCGACGAAACCAAAAGGAGTTTTGTCACTTAATCATGGCCAAAATAGAGGGTTTCGTCCAATGTAGTTTCGGCCCAAATGGATTCGGCCCATATGAAGATTCGGCTCAAATCAAATCACATGCACGTACATGAATTCTGTATTCATCAAATTGTGAAGATTAGTCAAGCTTGTGACATCATCATGACATCATCATGATGATGTCATGATGACGTGTCAGCGGGAAACGCTAACGGCTCTTCGTGCTTCGTGTGTCAAACTCTGGGGCGCGCGACGGAGGAATGTCGCTACGTCGGGCTTGAGCCGAACCTAACCGAGTCGAACCGAATCGAATCGAATCGAGTCGCGTCCACATTATGTGACAACCCTCACCAAATCAGGTATCCGTACGAATTAATTAATATTAATTACTGCTTAATTACTGTGCTTGCTTACAAATATGGTAAAACTGCTACTTGAATTCTGATACGTACACATACTTGCATCATACTATATTAACTGTCACTCCATTATTTACATACAAAACTCTAGTGACAAACTTGATGCACCAAAAACACAGTAGCACAATGAACGGATAACCCATTAAACATGCTGATATAGCCAGCATCAGGCAGACACTGTCTCTAAGGCCTCTAAGGCCTGTATGAGCCAGGAATAGTTTACTACACTAGTAGAGAGTGTAGGGAAATGAGGGTTGTAGAACTGTGTCACTAGGTGATAGTTATAGTGACCGGTAGGGCTGGCAATTTTACACGATACACGACACACGACACGAACCTACACGACCTTAACAGGTATCGTGTACTAAACAGGTAGACACGAAACAACCTGTTAATTTTCATGTTCGTGTTCGTGTTCGTGTTTGAAAAAAAAGGACTCGATAAGTTATCGTGTCCTGTTCATGTATGGGAGTTCGTGTATCGTGTCTTATCGTGTCGTGTCGTGTCGTGTCTTATCGTGTACGGGTGTACACGATATGCCAGCCCTAGTGACCGGATGTGCCTAAAACGTACTTTAAGTACAAAATTCTGCACTTAAATAAAAATTCAGCATTTTAAATAAAAATTCAGCATTTAAATTAACTAGTAAAGTGCAAAAACATGGGAAAATAATACTAGACACTTTCCAAAGTGTCGGGAATTCTTTGTGTCCCTAAAAATAATATTAAAGACACTTTAGAGCTTTATTTGACACTTTAACGGATCAGTATCCAACCGAACAACCAGACTTAACCCGGGACATAAAAATATTGACATCAATATTGTTTTTCTTTTTCTGAGCCAATCAGGGTCCCCGAATACCCTAACACCCGCTATAACTTGCAACACACTAGTAACTAAATTAACCTCCTAACTAACTAACTAATACTTATTCATTTAGTTGGAATCGAACCGAGTACCCCCTCCCCCTCAACAAGTTCGGTCATCATGGGGGGGGGGACACCCCTTCTCCTTGCAAGATTGTTTTAATCCCAATGTCTAAAATCTAGTTAACATAAAATCCTTTGGTTAATTGCAAGAAATGGATTATATATATGTATGTAGGATCACTTTACACTTCACAAAACCACATAACAAAATCAACACTTCCTCCCTCCTTTCTTTTGCCTACTGCCGAGAAGCATTCACTTCCATCCATCTATTTTTCAATTTCATACAAAGCATTCTACTTATATACAAGTGTAAAGGGTCACATACGAGGAAGCCCGGTGCTTGCGGATTGCCAAGGACCTCTCTACGGTACTTTTAACCACCTATTTTTCGACTAGTTTCTTCCCTAGCCTCGAGCTAGTAGTAAGTGACTCTAAACACCCTATTGTTCTATTCTAAAGTGGTTAATAAAAGATTTAACGGGCAAAAATCATAAACACTAGAGATCAAGTTTAAAGTCTACAAAAAAAAAAAAAAAAAAACAAAGTGGTTAATAAGTAAATAATAGTGTAAAACTTATAAATCTAGTTTTATTATGATTAATTTTTGTTGTTGATTGCTAGTATGGGAATGGATCGTCATCAAACCACGCTAGATTATGTTCACGAAACATGAACTAGCCTATGTTAAGTCGTAAAGTTATTAGATGACGAACCCTTTCGAACATAAACATGAACTTGTGTAAAAACAATTTTTCTTATGAAATAGTGTTCTAAACTAGTGGATCTAAAGATCTACAAGTGGTATTTTCGAAGAACCAAATGTCAAATGAAATCATATTTTAAAGCCGGATCTTTCCTAAACAAAGGTGATTTTTGTGAACACACAAGTGTGTAGACACTTGTGTAACAAAAAGTTTTAACAAAGAATTATTTTTGTAATTTTTTATTAGAAGATGTACAAATGCATTTCCTGTAAAAATAAGATTTTCGAGAAACCGGTTTCATTTACAAAAGTAGAAAGATCTATTAAAAATAATGGAAAGTTACTACATATTTTACACAAACCACAAGTTCATGTGTTTTGCGATCTATATCTATTTTGACTATTTTGATGATGAAACTTTGTTGATTGATGTTGAGCACATTGTTGAATTAAAATTTTAAAAGAAAATGATACGCCTAAAAGCGTGGCCACCTCCAGTTACAGGGGAAACTCTGGCGAAATTTCTGCAGAAATATAAACACTTGGAAATATTTTTGGTAACAAGTGTCCATAACTATATTTTTAACTTGTTTTCAAAATATAAATTTCGCCATGATTTTTATTACAAAACAACCACGTGTCGGAGGTGGGATTTTCACAAAATAAAACTTGCAAAAATATATATTTAGAATATATATTTTTCATAACAACACTTGTGTAATTTTTATGATTATTTTGTGAACTACGTAAATATTATTTTTAGGGTAAAAATAATATTACTATATATTCACGGCTCCAAAATAATACGAACGCCTTCAATAAATATTTAAGTTACAACGGTATTACTAATACCACCCGAACCTTACAACGTAACTTACGCAATTTTAGAAAATACTCATAAGTGTGTATTTTGACGAGTATTATTTTGGGAAAACTATATGTAATAAAATATAATATTTTTGGGAAAAATATTTATATTTTGGAGAAAGAATTAAAATATATTTTAAGTGAGACTTAATAATATATTTTGAAGATATACGAACGCATATGTATTAAAACCCCCATTCTTGGGAAGGAATGTATTTACCAAATAATTACTAAGTGTAAACACGAAATAGTTGTCTAACTATTTCCCCAAAACTTAAACCTTAAGCTAAGGCACGGCCGTCCGTCTAATAGAAGTTAGTACGTGTAGGTCGTCGCACAGCAGATTTTCTGGGAGATACTTTTTAGAGACGCACTTCGGTGAGTTCATGTCCCCCTTTTCTCTTAACTGTTTTCAGTTTTCTAAACTGCGGGGGTGAAATACATGTTACTATGTTTACGAGTACTTTACACATGGTATGATTAGCGTAAGGAGGGTTACTACTTAGATCATGTGAGTGGGTAGGCGGGAACTGAAGGCCATTAACCCTCAGAGTAGGACCGAGGGACAGTAGCGGTAGATCTATCTGGGTGTAGCGAGCCCAACCCCAGGCCCATCAGAGCGGACCTCGGGGTGACTTTGTGCCCAACGCAAAATCCGCTAGGTTTGAGTCTTCCTACTGCACATCACACATATCAATGGCCTTGCAAACCATTGGTGATCTCTTTTTCCTTATTTGCTACATACCATGATTTTTATACTTACAAAGGTTTTACTTACTCACTACACATGAACTCGGTCAACAATTTTTGTTGATTTTTCCAACTTACATATATTTCAGAGAACTAAGGATTCTGGCACGGTATGCTACGTTTTCGCGCTGCGTTAAAGTTACGGGATCATCCACGTTTAGGGATTGGGACTTTTACCTAGACGAGTCGCAAGTCTTAAACGGCGTTTATTTTAAGTTTGTGGTTGTTACTTTCAAACAATGTTTCTATGTTATTAGGTTGTAATTTCCGTTGCATGTGTCAACGTTTCAAGACAATGTTGTGTTACTTTTATTTTAAAACTTAAATCAATGGATGATCTGCATGGTTTTAAATTCATATAGCTTTGTTGTGATTAAGCTATGGTATTAAGAAGTCACACCAAATTAACCCACGCTTCCGCAAAGCCAGGGTGTGACAGCTTGGTATCAGAGCTCTGATCATAGCGAACTAGGATTCCTTCTCGAGTCTAGACTATGATCACTAGGGCTCTCACGAAAACATTTTTACACTGCATACCACTTAAGTCCAGATCCAAAACGTTTTTACAAACAAATGTTGAGCACATTTTATTTATTAGTTATAGGCTCAGTCTGGGAGGCTGAGGCTCAGTCTGGGAGGCCGAGGCTCGGTCTGGGAGGCATAGGTAGTTGTCTAGTGGGACTAGGGAGTCAGTCTGGGAGGCTGGGAGGCTAGTGGGACTAGGAAGAGCGGTCTGGGTGGATGGGAGGCTAGTGGGACTAGGAAGAGCAGTCTGGGAGGCTGGGAGGCTAGTGGGACTAGGAAGATCAGTCTGGGAGGCTGGGAGGCTAGTGGGACTAGGAAAACTATTTGATTGCTTAATTGGTGACTAATATGTTTATCTGACTATGTGATTGATTATTTATGCATATTTGTGTTTGTGTTACAGACACTATGGATTCATCCGGCACAGGAGGGTCGGACACCACTGACCCTATACACATTGTATCAGACGACCGGGAGTCATCAGAGCGAGAGGTGTACACTTCGGACAACACCAGTACAGACGACGACGATTTCCAGCCGTTTGCACTACCCGATGCCGTGATTGAGCTCGCTGATGGCCCCATCGCTGGGGATTTGCCGCTTGTGGAGATCCCTGCTCCCATACCCCTTGCCATGTACCCTGTTATTGATATGCCTCTAGACGCAGTCGTTGACGACGACGTCAATTTGTTTGACGAGGAGCCACTGGAGGATGACGTTGAGGGCGAGGCCCTTATAACTGCCGACGATCTCTTGCTTCTCGCAGATGCTCCTGCTGAGGGGTCACCTGCCCCTTCACCTGTCCCAGACTCTTTCGAGTCTGTGGCATCGGCACCATCACACGCGCAGGGCGCGCAACACTACTCACATGATTCAGACCCCGATAGGGCATCATCTGCTGCACCTGCCCCTGCCCCGAGTTTCGCTATTGATCATGACATTGATGAGGATTCTGACCCCGTCTTCCCACCTGGGTTCGATCCAGATCAGGATATTGAGTTTATACACCTAGATCAGCCCATGGAGGACCCAGTTGATCCTGTTGACCCTGCGTTTGCTGATCCTGCAGATTTCGAGATGGAGTTTGACGACCCGGAGCCTGCTGTGGCCCCCGAGCCGGTAGTTGCTCTAGACCTAGCACTCGAGCATGACCCTATTCATGCTGATGCACCCGTTGTTGATCCTTTGATTGCTGATCTACCTGTCGATGATCACCCTATTGATGCTCCACTGTTGGAGGGTGATCATGTTGTTGCTGATGTTCATGTTGATGTTCCATTGTTAGAGGGTCCTGTTGCTGCTCCACTGTTGGAGGATGAGCATGCTGTTGATGCTCAGGTTGATGCCCCTCACATTGCTGAGATACCCGCTGATCCTGTTGTTGTTGCTCCTTTTCCTGACCCTGTACCTCTAGAGCCCGACCATGCACTCTTTGCGACTCATGTCGACCCCCTTTATGCGCACACCCGGAATGGGTGGATAGAGGACGATGATGATTTTCCGCCTTTTGTAGTACCAGTGACACCAGTTTTAGCACCAGCTTCAGCTCCTTTTGATGCACCCTTGTTCCCCACCCACACTGCTGATGCCCACCACACAGACCTACCTATTACTTTTCTACAGGAGATCCCTCCGCCGCGTCCTGGAGAGGGCTCATCTCATCATCCTTTTGGCCATGCACCTTTTCTGACGGGAGGAGATCAGTTTGCACCACAGATCCCTCACCATACTGCTGTTCCCCCTGTTCCGCCGTTTACTGTGCCACCTTTTACTCCAGCTAGTGAGCCTTTTCTTTGGACATCACCACCCATCATGCCACCATCCGATCCCTATCATCCGTTTCACATGGGTTATTCTGTTGAGGACATTATTAGGTTATTCATGGTCTAGCAGGAGGCACTTAGTCGACGCGTGCAGGAGCTCGAGAGAGCTCAGAGTCCCCCATGCCAGTGCCCTCCTCATCCTGCGATATCACATCCCCCTCGACCATTATCACCTGATTCGGCTGCTCGTTTTTGGACACAGGAGCAGCAGTTAGCTTTCTTGTTGCGTTCTCACCGAGCCATGGAGGAGGATTGGCTCCGCATGCGCCGTTTGTTCTAGTCTAATTTTCCCCCTCCTCCACCGCCATCAGCATAGGGCTATTTTGTACAGCATGGGTGGACTTTTGTTGAGAAGACGGCGATTGCACAGACTGCACAACTTTTGGAGACTGCACATTGATCCTGACTTTTGTTGTTATGTATATGGGATGTATTGACACTGATTTGATATTTTTGGACTGGGGTGATGTAGCCCTTAGTCATTGATGTTGTATGTTACAGTTATGTACTTGTACACTTTACCATGTGGTCTCGATTTATGGCAATGCAATCGCAGTATTCTCATCACATGTGATGTTTGATTGATTATTTATGTTTTATAACATGGGATGTTGTGTGATTGATATATTTATGACATGGGATGTTATGTGATTAGTTTATTAATAACATGAGATGTTATGTATATCGTTATATACGTACACATTACTACCATGACCTGACCAACGTAAACACATCTTTTAGAAGATGCCACCGAGACGTCAAACACGCATGCCTACCAACGAGGCAGAACTTCAGCAGGTCATCGCTGCCGCCATCGCACAATACGCCGCCTATCAAGGAGGAACTAGCGGAAGTAATTCCGGCAATACCGGCAACAACAACCCGCCTCATGGTAATACTAAGTCATTAAAGCATACCATGATACAATTGGATACCTCTAGCAAGGTTGCTAATGCAATTCATATATTGTAACGTATGTGCAGGGTGCACCTACAAGCAGTTCCTAGACTGCAAACCTGTAAACTTTGACGACACCGGAGGTGCTGTTGCTTTTATTCGTTGGGCCGAGAAGACAGAGTCAGTTCTCCGCATGAGCAAATGCGCTCCAGACCAGCAAGTTACTTACATCTCTGGGCTATTCGTGGACGGAGCCCTGTCCTGGTGGAATTTACAAGTTCAAACCCTTGGTGAAGCCGCAGCCTACGCAATGACATGGAACGAGCTGAAAGAGCTCATGCGTAGAAAGTATTGCTCTCGTGCAGAAATTCAAAGGTTGGAAACTGAGTTTTGGCATTTGAAGATGGAAGGTCCGAAAATCGCAGAGTATGTTCAAAGGTTTCACGATCTATCACATGTGGTACCTTATATGGTCACACCAGAATTCAAGCGGATTGAACGCTTCATTTGGGGTTTAGCTCCTCAAATCATAAGTATGGTGACCTCATCCAAGCCTGCAACAATCACTGAGGCAATCGATCTGAGCGTAGCTCTCATGGAGGAGGCTATCCGCCTAAACAAGTTTTCTGATGATGAGCCAAAGAAGAAGGAGACTCACGTCGAGTCGTCCGAAAGTAACAAACGAAAGTTCTCAAATTTCAAACAAGGCACTAGTGGGGTTGTTAAGAAAGGAGAACCAAGAGCACCAGTCCAAGCTACAACTGGTACTAGAAGGAAAGGAAAGGGATATATGGGTACACATCCCAAGTGCAACACCTGCCAGCGTCACCATTCTGGCCGGTGTGGGTCAAAAGTATGCGAAGCTTGTGGAAAAACTGGTCACTCAAAGGATACTTGCTGGGCTACTGGTGGCCGAGGAGGCCAAGGAGGATTTGGAAATAGAAACAATATTCGTGGTGGTACTGGGAATTGCCCACGGGGGAACAATGGAGGAAATGGAAATCGAGGCAACCATGTGAATCAAGCTGGTGTTGTGAATCGTAACCAAAACAACAATCAAGCTAGGAATGGAGGTGGAAACGGGCAAAGACCAGGATGCTTTAACTGTGGTGATATTGGGCATTATAAGCGGAACTGCCCAGAATTGAATCAAGCGCGTGGAAGGGTTTTCAATATCGAAGCAAGGGAAGCACGCCAGGATCCCATTGTCGTTACTGGTATGTTCCCCGTAAACCAACGCTTTGCATCCGTTTTATTTGATACCGGTGCCGATTATAGCTTCGTATCGTTAGAGTTTAAGAATATGCTTGGTCTAGCCGCTAGTAAACTAGATATCCCGTACTCAATCGAATTGGCTAATGGAAAGTTAGTAGAAGCTAATGAAGTTGTCAGAGGTTGTGTAATCGAGTTGGGAGAGCGTGAGTTTGCTTTGGATCTACTGCCAGTCCAGTTGGGAAGCTTTGACGTGGTAGTAGGAATGGATTGGTTATCAAGTAACAAGGCGGAGATTGTTTGTCACGAAAAGGTTGTTCGTATTCCAACCGAAGATGGTCAAACAATTGTGGTTCATGGAGAAAAGCGTGATACGCCTTTGAGAATCATTAGCTGCCTGAAGGCGCAAAAGTGTTTGCAAAAGGGATGTGCTGCCTTCCTAGCACACATCATGGATAAGAAGGCTGCTGAGCCGAAAATCGAAGACATCCCTGTCGTGAGGGAATATCCTGAGGTCTTTCCAGAGGACTTGCCAGGATTGCCACCTCAAAGGCAAGTAGAATTTCACATTGACCTAGTTCCAGGCGCCGCACCTGTAGCTAGGGCACCTTATAGACTTGCACCGTCAGAGATGCAGGAATTGTCGACACAACTTCAAGAGTTGTTAGACAAAGGATTCATCAGACCAAGCTTCTCACCTTGGGGAGCTCCGGTCCTGTTTGTCAAGAAGAAGGACGGTAGTTTTCGTATGTGCATCGACTACCGGGAGTTGAATAAGCTGACGATTAAGAATAGATATCCTCTACCAAGGATTGATGTTCTGTTTGATCAGCTGCAAGGTTCAAGCTTTTATTCAAAGATCGATCTTCGATCTGGGTACCATCAGCTAAGGATACAAGAGGAAAGTATCCCAAAGACAGCCTTTAGGACTCGCTATGGACACTACGAGTTCCTAGTTATGCCGTTTGGGTTAACAAACGCACCTGCAGTCTTTATGGATTTGATGAACAGAGTTTGCAAGCCATACTTGGATAAGTTCGTGATTGTGTTTATCGACGACATTTTGATTTATTCAAAGACAAAGGCTGAGCACGAATAACATCTAAGAGCTATTCGGGAGTTGCTGAAAAAGGAACAGATGTATGCCAAATTCTCTAAGTGCGAGTTTTGGCTACGTGAAGTCCAATTTCTTGGACATGTGGTGAATGGAGATGGGATTCATGTGGACCCCACAAAGATTGAAGTGATCAAGAATTGGGAGACGCCAAAGACGCCAACCGAGATTCGACAATTCTTGGGTTTGGCTGGCTACTATCGAAGGTTCATTGAGGATTTTTCAAAAATCGCTCAACCATTGACACTCCTCACGCAGAAAGATAAGAAGTTTGATTGGGGAATCAAACAGGAAGAAACGTTTCAGCTGCTAAAGGATAAGCTCTGCAATGCGCCGATCTTAGCACTACCGGAAGGTACAGATGATTTTGTGGTATATTGTGACGCCTCGCGTCAAGGCTTGGGTTGCGTGCTGATGCAACGCCAGAAGGTTATAGCTTACGCATCACGCCAGCTGAAAGTACATGAAAAGAACTATACCACACATGACTTGGAATTAGGCGTAGTGATATTTGCATTAAAGATCTGGAGACACTACTTATATGGTACAAAGTGTACAATTTTCACAGATCATAAAACTCTGCAGCACATATTCGACCAGAAAGAGTTGAATATGAGACAAAGACGATGGGTCGAGTTGCTGAACGATTACGACTGCGAGATAAAGTATCATCCAGGGAAGGCGAATGTGGTCGCCGATGCCCTAAGTCAAAAGGAAAGGATCAAGCCCATAAGGGTTAGGGCTTTGGAGATGATTATCCAAACAGATCTTTCCTTGCGCATTCGTGCCGCGCAAAAAGAGGCTCTGAAAGAAAGAAACATTGAAGAAGAATATCTCCGTGGGATGGAGAAGCAATTAGTGCCAAACGAGGAAGGAACGTTATGTTTTATGAAAAGGATTTGGGTTCCTCTGTTCGGTGGTTTGAGGAAAGTTATTTTTGATGAGGCACACAAATCGCGGTACTCTATCCATCCAGGAGCGGATAAAATGTACCAGGATCTTAAAGATTACTATTGGTGGCCTAGGATGAAGGGCGACGTTGCTGTTTAGGTGAGCAAGTGTTTAACGTGCGCTAAAGTGAAAGCTGAATACCAGAAGCCTTCGGGACTTCTGCAACAACCTGAGATTCCCAAGTGGAAATGGGAACAAATTTCCATGGATTTTATAACAAAGTTGCCAAGAACGCCAAAGGGTCATGACACTATTTGGGTAATAGTGGACCGGCTAACGAAATCAGCACACTTCTTACCTATCAGAGAGAAGGATAACACGAGCAAATTGGCCGAAATCTACATGAGAGAAATCGTTACACGCCATGGAGTGCCTCTCTCAATCATCTCTAATAGAGACGGAAGGTTCGTATCAAGGATTTGGCAATCCTTCCAAGAAGCTTTTGGCTCACAATTGAATCTGAGCACTGCATTTCACCCACAGACCGACGGACAAAGCGAACGAACGATACAAACATTGGAGGATATGTTGAGAGCATGTGTTATGGATTTGGGCGGTAGCTGGGATAAACATTTGCCATTGGTCGAATTTTCATACAACAACAGCTACCACACCAGTATTGGTGTCGCGCCATTTAAAGCTTTATATGGCCGCAAGTGCAGATCACCGCTTTGTTGGTCTGATGCCGGTGACAGACAATTGGTTGGTCCTGATGTGGTCTAGGAAACCATAGATAAGATCGCACAGATCCGAGATCGCATCAAGGCGGCTCGTGATCGACAAAAATGTTACGCGGACCGAAGAAGGAAACCTCTAGAGTTTGAGGTAGGCGATATGGTTTTGTTGAAAGTATCACCCTGGAAGGGTGTGGCACGCTTCGGGAAGCATGGAAAGTTGAACCCGCGATATATTGGTCCATTCAAGATTCTAGAAAGAACTGGGTTAGTAGCATACAAGTTGGATTTACCTGCCGAACTGAACGGCGTTCACGATACATTTCATGTATCAAATCTGAAGAAAAGTCCAACGCAAGATACTATTGTTATTCCCGCAGACGAGATCCATATTGACGACACGCTCCATTTTGTTGAAGAACCCGTTGAGGTTACGGATTGGAAAGTGAATAAAACCCCGCCGGAGCAGTGTCAAACTCGTCAAGGTACATTGGAACGCAAGACATGGTCCTGAATACACCTGGGAGCGTGGGGACCGAATGAAAGAAAAGTACCCCCACCTATTTCCCAAGAACCCTGCAACTAGAAGCAGAACTTAAAATTTCGGGACGAAAATTTTCTAACGGGGGGAGAATGTGACAACCCTCACCAAATCAGGTATCCGTACGAATTAATTAATATTAATTACTGCTTAATTACTGTGCTTGCTTACAAATATGGTAAAACTGCTACTTGAATTCTGATATGTACACATACTTGCATCATACTATATTAACTGTCACTCCATTATTTACATACAAAACTCTAGTGACAAACTTGATGCACCAAAAGCATAGTAGCACAATGAACGGATAACCCATTAAACATGCTGATATAGCCAGCATCAGGCAGACACTGCCTCTAAGGCCTCTAAGGCCTGTATGAGCCAGGAATAGTTTACTACACTAGTAGAGAGTGTAGGGAAATGAGGGTTGTAGAACTGTGTCACTAGGTGATAGTTATAGTGACCGGTAGGGCTGGCAATTTTACACGATACACGAATACACGACACGAACCTACACGACCTTAACAGGTATCGTGTATGACCTTAACAGGTATCGTGTACTAAACAGGTAGACACGAAACAACCTGTTAATTTTCGTGTTCGTGTTTGAAAAAAAGGACACGATAAGTTATCGTGTCCTGTTCGTGTATGGGATTTCGTGTATCGTGTCTTATCGTGTCGTGTCTTATCGTGTACGGGTATACACGATATGCCAGCCCTAGTGACCGGATGTGCCTAAAACGTACTTTAAGTACAAAATTCTGCACTTTAAATAAAAATTCAGCATTTAAATAAACTAGTAAAGTGCAAAAACATGGGAAAATGATACTAGACACTTTCCAAAGTGTCGGGAATTCTTTGTGTCCCTAAAAATAATATTAAAGACACTTTAGAGCTTTATTTGACACTTTAACGGATCAGTATCTAACCGAACAACCGGACTTAACCCGGGACATAAAAATATTGACATCAACATTGTTTTTCTTTTTCTGAGCCAGTTAGGGTCCCCGAATACCCTAACACCCGCTATAACTCGCAACACACTAGTAACTAAATTAACCTCCTAACTAACTAACTAATACTTATTCATTTAGTTGGAATCGAACCGAGTACCCCCTCCCCCTCAACAAGTTCGGTCATCATGGGGGGGACACCCCTTGTCCTTGCAAGATTATTTTAATCCCAATGTCTAAAATCTAGTTAACATAAAATCCTTTGGTTAATTGCAAGAAATGGATTATATATATGTATGTAGGATCACTTTACACTTCACAAAACCACATAACAAAATCAACACTTCCTCCCTCCTTTCTTTTGCCTACTGCCGAGAAGCATTCACTTCCATCCATCTATTTTTCAATTTCATACAAAGCATTCTACTTATATACAAGTGTAAAGGGTCACATACGAGGAAGCCCGGTGCTTGCGGATTGCCAAGGACCTCTCTACGGTACTTTTAACCACCTATTTTTCGACTAGTTTCTTCCCTAGCCTCGAGCTAGTAGTAAGTGACTCTAAACACCCTATTGTTCTATTCTAAAGTGGTTAATAAAAGATTTAACGGGCAAAAATCATAAACACTAGAGATCAAGTTTAAAGTCTACAAAAAAAAAAAAAAAAAAAACAAAGTGGTTAATAAGTAAATAATAGTGTAAAACTTATAAATCTAGTTTTATTATGATTAATTTTTGTTGTTGATTGCTAGTATGGGAATGGATCGTCATCAAACCACGCTAGATTATGTTCACGAAACATGAACTAGCCTTATGTTAAGTCGTAAAGTTATTAGATGACGAACCCTTTCGAACATAAACATGAACTTGTGTAAAAACAATTTTTCTTATGAAATAGTGTTCTAAACTAGTGGATCTAAAGATCTACAAGTGGTATTTTCGAAGAACCAAATGTCAAATGAAATCATATTTTAAAGCCGGATCTTTCCTAAACAAAGGTGATTTTTGTGAACACACAAGTGTGTAGACACTTGTGTAACAAAAAGTTTTAACAAAGAATTATTTTTGTAATTTTTTATTAGAAGATGTACAAATGCATTTCCTGTAAAAATAAGATTTTCGAGAAACCGGTTTCATTTACAAAAGTAGAAAGATCTATTAAAAATAATGGAAAGTTACTACATATTTTACACAAACCACAAGTTCATGTGTTTTGCGATCTATATCTATTTTGACTATTTTGATGATGAAACTTTGTTGATTGATGTTGAGCACATTGTTGAATTAAAATTTTAAAAGAAAATGATACGCCTAAAAGCGTGGCCACCTCCAGTTACAGGGGAAACTCTGGCGAAATTTCTGCAGAAATATAAACACTTGGAAATATTTTTGGTAACAAGTGTCCATAACTATATTTTTAACTTGTTTTCAAAATATAAATTTCGCCATGATTTTTATTACAAAACAACCACGTGTCGGAGGTGGGATTTTCACAAAATAAAACTTGCAAAAATATATATTTAGAATATATATTTTTCATAACAACACTTGTGTAATTTTTATGATTATTTTGTGAACTACGTAAATATTATTTTTAGGGTAAAAATAATATTACTATATATTCACGGCTCCAAAATAATACGAACGCCTTCAATAAATATTTAAGTTACAACGGTATTACTAATACCACCCGAACCTTACAACGTAACTTACGCAATTTTAGAAAATACTCATAAGTGTGTATTTTGACGAGTATTATTTTGGGAAAACTATATGTAATAAAATATAATATTTTTGGGAAAAATATTTATATTTTGGAGAAAGAATTAAAATATATTTTAAGTGAGACTTAATAATATATTTTGAAGATATACGAACGCATATGTATTAAAACCCCCATTCTTGGGAAGGAATGTATTTACCAAATAATTACTAAGTGTAAACACGAAATAGTTGTCTAACTATTTCCCCAAAACTTAAACCTTAAGCTAAGGCACGGCCGTCCGTCTAATAGAAGTTAGTACGTGTAGGTCGTCGCACAGCAGATTTTCTGGGAGATACTTTTTAGAGACGCACTTCGGTGAGTTCATGTCCCCCTTTTCTCTTAACTGTTTTCAGTTTTCTAAACTGCGGGGGTGAAATACATGTTACTATGTTTACGAGTACTTTACACATGGTATGATTAGCGTAAGGAGGGTTACTACTTAGATCATGTGAGTGGGTAGGCGGGAACTGAAGGCCATTAACCCTCAGAGTAGGACCGAGGGACAGTAGCGGTAGATCTATTTGGGTGTAGCGAGCCCAGCCCCAGGCCCAGCAGAACGGACCTCGGGGTGACTTTGTGCCCAACGCAAAGTCCGCTGGGTTTGAGTCTTCCTACTGCACATCACACATATCAATGGACTTGCAAACCATTGGTGATCTCTTTTTCCTTATTTGCTATATACCAGGATTTTTATACTTACAAAGGTTTTACTTACTCACTACACATAACTCGCTCAACAATTTTTGTTGATTTTTCCAACTTACATGTATTTCTGGGAACTAAGGATTCTGGCACGGTATGCTACGTTTTCGCGCTGCGTTAAAGTTACGGGATCATCCACGTTTAGGGATTGCGACTTTTACCTGGACGAGTCGCAAGTCTTAAACGGCGTGTATTTTAAGTTTGTGGTTGTGACTTTCAAACAATGTTTCTATGTTATTAGGTTGTAATTTCCGTTGCATGTGTCAACGTTTCAAGACAATGTTGTGTTACTTTTATTTTAAAACTTAAATCAATGGATGATCTGCATGGTTTTAAATTCATATAGCTTTGTTGTGATTAAGCTATGGTATTAAGAAGTCACACCAAATTAACCCACGCTTCCACAAAGCCAGGGTGTGACACATTAAGTGTACCAACAAAACATTAATCACGCATGATGAAAACATTAATCACGCACGTTATATACATAATCACGCACGTTGTCGTACGTGATGTACGTTGAGCCGTATTGTATTTTACACTTTTCTTCTATATATATATATATATATATATATATATATATAGAGGGTAAGGTTCATGCGAGAACCACCCTTATTGCGAGAACCGCGAGAACCAATGTGAACACAAAATAAAATCTAAAAAGAATCAAAAAACACTCAATTTTTTTTAATATTTTTCTTAAAAAAATCGCTATATTTCGTTACCATAAAAAAACTTTTTTTTTCGAGTAACAGTTATCCATGCACATGTGCATATGTATCATTACTTCGACAAATTCAGTAATACGTTATCAGGAATAGACAATTACACTTTAATTTACAATACCATTCGTAATACACTACTTTTTACATTGCCAATATTCAAAATGCACATGTGCATCATTAGGTATAACCATGATATAACGTGTTTTGTACAAAAAGTTTGTGATTTCGAATGGAGAAGTAGGCCCATATGTATGTTTTTTGGTTAGTTATATCTAGTGGTTGATGGTTTGGTTATAGTTGTCAATTTATGATGTAATATGTTGATTGGATGGTATAAATGGTGTTTACATACATGTAATAAAGTGAAAATATTGGTAATGGTATTGTAT
Organism: Helianthus annuus; assembly: GCF_002127325.2. Lineage (NCBI taxonomy): Eukaryota > Viridiplantae > Streptophyta > Magnoliopsida > Asterales > Asteraceae > Helianthus > Helianthus annuus. The sequence continues at coordinate 36,316,392 of NC_035438.2, forward strand.
TATGGATGGTAGGAGGTAATGGTATTGTATTATGGATGGTAGGAGGTAATGGTATTGTATTATGGATGGTAGGAGGTAATGGTAGTGTATTATAGATGGTATGATAGATGAAAGGGAAAGTGTATTCAAAGTAGTGTATCAAAACACCTTATTTCATGTTGATACATATAGATACACATGTGCATTTCTAATATTGGTAATGTAAAAAGTATTGTATTACACATGGTAGTGTAAATGAAAGTGCAATTGTCTAATAGTTGTAATGAATTACGGAATTTGTCAAAGAAATGACAAAAAATGCACATGTGCATCATGTTTGTGTATTATGGATGGAATCATAGATGAAAGAGAAAGTAGTGTACCAAAACACCTTATTTCATGTTGATACATATAGATGCACATGTGCATTTCTAATATTGTTAACGTAAAAAGTAGTGTATTACACGTGGTAGTGTAATGAAAGTGCAATTGTCTAATATTTGTAATGAATTACGGAATTTGTCAAAGCATTGATACAAATGCACATGTGCATCGATAACTGTGACTCGGAAAAGTTTTTTTTTTAATTTTTTATTGTAAACGAAATATGGTGATTTTTACAAAAAAATAGTAAAAAAAAATTTTGGGTGTTTTTTAGCTATTTTTAAGTATTTTTGGTTGTGTTCACATTGGTTCTCGCGATTCTCGCAATAAAGGGTGGTTCCTAACGGATCATTCTCCTATATATATATATATATATATATAGGGTGGGGTTCGGCGGGTTTGTGTTGTGTTTTGGATGATAAGGATTTAATTATCGAATGATATATATATATATATATATCGGGTAGGAGTTGCCTACAAAGTCCATTTTTTTACGAGCCGTTTTTTACGTGCCGTTTTTTTTACGCTCTGTTTTTTCGCCCCGTAGTTACGCCCCGTTTTTTTACACACACGTTTTTTTAACTTTTTTTACGGTTTTAAACTTTTTTTTACAAAAAACTTTTTTACAATTTTTTTTTTACAAAAAGCTTTTAACAAAGAACAAAAATGTATACGAAATTTTTTTTACGGTTTTAACCTTTTTTACAAAAAACTTTTTTTTACATACACGTTTTTTAAACTTTTTTACGTTTTTCTACGAAAACGTTTTTTACGGTTTTAAACTTTTTTTTACAAAAACTTTTTTACCAAAAACTTTTTACAATTTTTTTTTTCAAAAAAACTTTTTAACAAAAGACAAAAATTTATACGATAACTTTTTTACGGTTTTAACCTTTTTTTACAAAAAAACTTTTTTTTTTACACGCACGTTTTTAAACCTTTTTTACATTTTTTAAGAAAACTTTTTTTACGGTTTTAAACTTTTTTTGCAAAAACTTTTTTACAATTTTTATTTTACAAAATAACAAAAAGAGGAGACAGAAATGTGAAGAGAGAGAAATTGAATACAGAGAAATTAAAAAGACTTTAAAAAGAGACTTTAATGAGGACAGAGAGAGATGATTTGATGGTTTTGATTAAATGACTATATTACCCTTTTGGTTGTCATTATCTGATTAGTGGAGAGTAGTTCTCGCAACTAGGGGTGGTTTTTATTTTTGCGGCCCCATATATATATATAGGGTACTAGTGGGTAGGGATAGTGTACAAAGTGTCTAAAGTGTGAGAAGATTGTAGGGGGTCTTTGTATATGTTTCAAATTAGGTAACCTCTCCTAAATTCTAGCGACTCACTCCTAAATTCTAGCGATTCAATTTTAAACTTATTCTAAAATTCGGACATTCTAAAAAATCCAGAAATATGTAATTGCTACAAGAAATATATATAACGCTATACATCCATCATATAACACTATATAACACCATATAACACTGTATAACACTATGTAACACCATATAACACCATATAACACTATGTAACAGTATATAACAATATATAACACTATACATCTATCATAGACATGCTATCAGAAAAATATAACACTATAACAGTATATAACACTATATAACTCTAAATAACACTATATAACACCATATAACACCATATAATACCATATAACACCATATAACACTATATAACACTATACATCCATCATATAAAACTATATAACACTATATAACACCAAAAATCACTATATAACACAATATAAAACCATATAACACCATATAACACTATATAACGCTATATAAAAATATATAACATTATACAGTTCTGAATGAGATGACACAAATTCGTAGATTAATTCTTAATTCGTATTCCTATAATTAAGGGTGACGATTATGGAAGGCTATCAATTAATTAAATCAATAAGAAAATTACTTATTTACCCTTTTGAATTAATTTAGATTGAGGACACATGTCATCTCCACAATATTTCTCACACTTCTCACACTTTTGAATTAATGTACAGAATCTTCATATATATATATATATATATATATATATATATATATATATATATATATATATATATATATTAATTATAAATTTTCCAGACGTTATTTCGATTTGGGCCAGAGCGATCGTCCACTTGCTCTGCATATAGGCACCCAAAACAACATATAGAGTATTTAATTTTTTAATGACAACCTTTTTTTGTGTTGTTACTTATTTAATTTTATGTCTAGTTTCTCTTCGTCATACAAGAAGGAAAGCAATAAAATATGTAATATTAAGAGTTCAAAAATTCTATCACATATAATAACAATAACATATAAATATATTTATTTCAAAGTTGATATTTATTTGATTTGATTAGATAGTTGTTAATTGTTATTTAAGAGTTCAAAGATTCTTCACATATAATAACAATGACTTATAAATATATCTAATTTATAGTTGATATGTATTTGATTTGATTAGATAGTTGTTAATTGATATACATATTAATATTAGCTATTTGCGTAGCTATGAACAAAATGGGCATGACACATCGGATTGGTCTAAGAGAATGATTCAGGTCAAATGTTTGTTTCGGTCAAATCTGTTAATGACTCTTAAATAACAATTTTATTTAAGAGTTCAAAGATTCTTCACAAATAATAAGGGTGTAAGGGGCACTCCCCTAAGAGGGGAGTCCCCTCTCTTACACATAACCAATCCTCGTGTGCCACGTCAACTCCCCTCTTAAACTCTCCTAACACCCTAAATTGATGGCGGCACTCCCCTCTTAGGTGACTTGGTTTTTTATTAAAAAAAAAAAAATTTTCATTGGTCCATCTCCTCCCTCTCTCCTCCCTCTCTTCAGTGACTTCCCACCGATTTCATTCCCCCAAATCACTCACCTAAGTGATGGCGACGGTGTTCCCCTAAGGTGACTTGGGTCACCGAATGGGGTCACCGAAGGTGCCCCTTACACCCTCAACTAGTGGAACAGAAATGCTACTTAACAAAAATGATAGAAATGTAATTAACAAAAATGACATAACATGTAGCATTTTGTACATTAAGTACAAAAGTAATCAATTTAAAAAAAAAAGTTTGTAATTCACTCTTTTTCGAAAAAACAAAAGAAACTTTTTTAATTAGAAACATTTTTTTTATTAAAACTAGTATTAAGCACCCTCGCGTTGCGGCGGGGGCGAGCACTAATGCCACACTACTGCCAGCGACCACCGACACTGAAGTTGTGGTGTTAATGCGAAGAAATTAAACCGAAACGTAAAACATAGAATAAAATAACTATAAGTTGATCTAGGACTCACGCGTTACGATGAACCCGCGTCTATTTTTTCCAGTTTGACAGGTTCATCGTAATCTATATATAATATATATCATGACCACTATACAAACCATAATACATACATTACAACCATTGCATCAATAGGTTGCAAATTATATCTATACAAGATTTTGGCTAAATTAATTAGATTATTATAAATATTAATAATTTACAAACAAAACAACACCACTTTGAATGGATCAAAACGATTGAATATGGTAAGATAATGAAACCGTTATTTGATTAGGGTACAACCACTTAAGCACAATTTACAATCATACATGCATACAAAACAGATTGAATTTGGTAAGGTAATGAAACCATAATTTGATTAAGGTACAATTACTTAAGCACAACTTACAACCAATATTTGATTAAGGTACAACCACTTAAACATAACTTACAACCAAACATGCATACAATTGTTTCAAATTGATGGTATATAAATGACTTATAAGTATATTTATTTCATAGTTGATATTTATTTGATTTGATTAGATAGTTGTTAATTAACCTATATATATTAATTTTCAAATGAAATGAATATTGTGAAATGAATACTGATACATCATACTTTTTTATAATTTCGATGAGGGATGAGATGAGAGAGAGCCACATGATGTGCCATTTTCAATAGAGTGTTTAGTTGTTGCCCTTTATTGGGTGACATGGGTGGCAAGGGAACGGGAACAGTGTCAGTTGCCTGAAACTCTTCTATTGGCCTAATTAATTTATGATTTTATCTTCGCTTTAGTATTACGATTTTGCCATCGGTTCAAAATTACGTATTTGCACCCAGTTCAAAATAAAATGACGTTTTTGCTCCCAACTAAAATTCTTAATTTTGCCCTCGGTTCAAATTTACGGTTTTGCCATTAGTTTCAAACAGGGGAATAGTGCCAGGCAACTGTCTGGCACTCCCCCATTGTACCAACCAGTTTATTATTTTATACTAACTTTAAAATTACGTTTTTGCCACCAGTTTAAAGTTACGTTTTCGACCCCAACTCAAAATAAAATTTTGCTTTTGCCCTCTTTTCAAAATTACGAATTTGCCCTCGGTTCAAAATAACGATTTTGCCTGCAGCCCAAATTTACGTTTTCACCCCCCCCCCGGTTGAAAATAAATTTATGTTTTCCCCCAGCTAAAAATTACGATTTTGCCCTCTGTTAAAAATTATCATTTTGCCCCCAGTTCAAAATAAAATTATGCTTTTGCCCAAACCTCAAAATTATAATTTTGCCCTCAGTTCAAAAAACTAAGGTTTTCCTCCAGCTTAAAATTACGATTGTGCCCTTAGTTCAAACTCATATTACGATATTACCCCAAGTTAAAAATTATGCTTATGGCCCTGCGCAAATTTACGATTTTGGTTTTGCCATCACTTTAGCTTTTGGAAAACAGTAAAAAAAATACAACTTTGCCGTCAGTTAAAAATTACAGTACTGTCATTGTTTTGGTTTATTTTAGCAAAACTATAAAAGTGTTTTGTTTTCATTACTTTACTTGATTTAATTGTTTTTCGTGTCAAGTAGCTACCTAACACTCACTCATTAGTCCTGACAAGTTACCGTTTTGCCCTGAGCTCAAAATTACGGTTTTGTCGTCATTTTAGTTTTTTTTTTCTAGCAAAACTATATGACTGTTTTTTTTAATTGGTTGAGAATTATTCGGCTATCGTTCCGCAACATGAACGGGGCATCAACTAATGTTATTTAAGAGTTCAAAGATTCTTCACATATAATAACAATGACTTGTAAATATATCTAATTCATAGTTGATATGTGTTTGATTTTATTAGATAGTTGTTAATTGATGTACATATTGATATTAGCTATTTTCGTAGCTATGTACAAAATGGACATGACACATCGGGTTGGTCTAAGAGAATGATTCAGGTCAAATGTTTGTTTCGGTCAAATCTGATCCGTTATACTCTCTAGTTTTTATTTTCTTAAATTAGTTGAACTAGGATTACGACCCGCCGCAATGCGGCGGGGATTCTTTATTTATAACTAAGTCGATCTACGACCCACACGTTATGTTAAACCTGTCAAACGGGGTAAAAATAGACGATGTAAAAACGTTCACCCACACACGCACGTTGCGTCGTGTTAACTCGCAAAATTTAGAACGAAACGTAAAAACGTTAAGCCAAAGACACAGTTGTGATGTGTTAAGTCACAAAATTTAGAACCAAGCATAGAGCGAAAAATTTGCGAAAAATGGAAACTATAAATGACCAAAGTTGAAAGTAAAAAAAAGTTATGAGGATATATTGGAAAAGATAAAAAGTTTTGGGTTAAAAGTAAAAAAACAAATAGTTTTGGGTTAAAAGAAATTTATGAAATACTTTTGGGTGAAAAGTAAAAAAAACATTTTTTTTGAAACCCCCCAAAGCCAACGTTACGACAACAATATGCATAACAACTTTTTCTTTGAAAACCCCCAAAGCACACACCTCGTTGCGGCGGGGCGTAAAACGGTGTCAAATAGTACTAATGTCACACAACCGTCATCGACAACTAACACTGACTTAACCTATAATATGCGTATTGCGACGAACCTGTCAAACATGGAAAAATAGAGGTAAAAACGTTGAACCACACATGCACGTTGCGTCGTATTAACTCGAAAAATTTAGAACTATACGTAAAACGAAAATTTGCGAAAGATGAAAAGTATAAGTGACAAAAGTTGTGAAGTTAAATTGCAAATAATGAAAAGTTTTGGGTTAAAATTAAAAAAACAAATTATGTAGGGTTAAAATTGGAAAAGGTACAAACCTTTGGGTTAAAACTAAAAAATCAAGTTTTTTTTTTTTTTGAAAAACTCATAAAGCACAACTTACAACTAATAATGCACAAAAAGTTTGCAAACTTATATAGGTTTTAATAATAATTGCCAATGTGGTAGTGGTTGAGTGGTTTGAGAAAAACTTGGTGTTCCAGGTGAATGGCGAATACGGATGGCGTCGGTTCGTCTTGGATGGGATGACGAGGTTTTACCGATTATTTCACTGTCGTGCCTTCGGACGGGTGGAGGTTGGGTTTCTGCGCATCTGGGAGAGCCAAGTAGGGTTGTTCAAATTGCTCGGCGCGACGCTCGTTCGTTGCTCGCTCGAAAGATGCTCGGAATTTTCTCGTTCGATTCAGCTCGATTGAAAAAATGCTCGGTTCGAATCGGTTCATATATGTATATATATATATATATATATATATATAGGGGAAGGTTCAAATGAAAACCACTAGTTATTGTAAAAACTAATTAAAAAAAGCCAAAAACACATACCAATTTTTTTTTTTTTTTTTTGCATACCAATTTTCGCAGGTTTATGTGTATAAAAAAAATTTCAAAAAAAAAATTTTTTTTTTTGTAGTGCACATGTGTAATACTACACATGTGTATGTGTACTACACATATGTATGAAAAAAGTTTTTTTTATATATAAAAACATGCGATTTTTATAAAAAAATTGAAAAAAAAAATTTGTTTGTTTTTTAGGCTTTTTTTTAATTAGTTTTCGAGTTTTCACAATAAAAGTCGTTTTCATTTGAACCATCCCCTATATATATATAGGTAGAGGATCCTGTAAAAAGTGCTCAAAGTGTAAGAAGTGTGAGAAGTGTATTATAACACTATATATAATACTATATAACACCATATAAACACCGTATAACAATATATAACACTATATAATACCATATAACACTATGTAACACTATATATCATTATATAACAAATATAACACTATAGGTTGTCTGATAGCATGTCTATGATAGATGTATAGTGTTATATTTGTTATATAATGATATATAGTGTTACATAGTGTTATATGGTATTATATGGTGTTACATATTGTTATACGGTGTTTATATGGTGTTATATAGTATTATATATAGTGTTATAATACACTTCTTACACTTTGAGCACTTTTTACAGGATCCTTACCCTATATATATATATATATATATATATATATATATATATGTATATATATATATATAAGTAAAGTGTAGGATACAAATCCCCTAATCGAACATTACATACGCGACAGTATTGGCTGTACACGTGTCCTGATTCGTTTTTCTTTAACAAGGTTAAATCAGACAATTAATTCTATCATCTGAGGGCAAATTCGACTCTTCATTCAATCAGCGAGAAGTTCGCTACACTAATATCCCGGTAATTATCATTCGAATCAGTTTCAATTTTTTCATAATTCTCAAATTGTAGTTTTCGTTCTTCTGCGTTAGGGTTTCATTCAATTGTTTTTTTCGATGGATCCACAGAGCAGCACTGGACGAACAGATGTTGATTTTGAAGAAACTCGACCGATGGGTGATCATGCTCAATTATCTGCATATCAGAGAGTTTCAATTGAGGATGTTTTAAATTCGCAACCTGCAAATCCAAATCCAAATCCAAATCCAATGGCAAGTACAAGTGCTGTAAACGAAGAGATGAATGGTAATTATGTTAATGCTGATCTTTAAATTGTTCATAGACTTGTTTTGTTTAATCGTAGCAATGATTTTGCATTATTGTAGCTGTGTTTTGAAGTTTGAATGTTTCATATATTTTGATATGAAAGCAACATGTATAAGTTCGCATGTTAAGAGTTTTTCAATTCGCATGTGATGTTTATTCTGTTACGGATTTTCGCATGTTTTGATATAATAAATCGCATGTGTAAAACATATTCATCAAAATCATCATTTTCGCATGTTATGGCTCCTACATTTCGCACGTGTTGTTGTTCTTACGTTGAAATTATGCAGTTATTAATATATCGCATGTAAGGAGTCTGATAATTTGCATGTGGTTTTTTTATTTGATTTATGTAGATGAAAGGATTTACACTTCGGAGGTTCAAGCATCAGCTACACCTGTGGTTGGAATGCAATTTACCTCTATTGAACAAGCATACGCGTTTTACAAATCATATGCTAAGTTAGCTGGTTTTTCTACTCGGAACGGTGGTGAAGTACACAGTGTTGGTATAACCAAAACTAAGTATTTTGTTCGTTTTAAAGAGGGTCATAAGGCAGTGTGTATTGAAGATCGTTACTCGAAGTAAAAAAAGCCATACAAATCAAGGAACAGGGGGACCATTAGAACTGGATGCAAAGCTCATCTTACGATTTGCACGGTGGATGGTAGATTATATACAGTAAAGAGATTTGTTGATAGCCATAATCATAAGTTTGTATGTCCACATGATATTCATATGCTGCCAGTTTACAGCAATTGTGAGATGTCCAGGAGGAGATGGTATGGGAACTAGGCACTTTAAACCTTGGTCCTGTCAAAGCTTTCCATATAATGAGGAAACGTTATGGTGGTTTCGAGAACGTTGGTGCCACGGTTGATGATTGCAAAAATTGTAGGAATCGAATTAACAACTATATAGGAGAATATGACGCTGACATGGTGATTAATAGGATGACCGACAAAAAACAGTATTTAGCTGATTATTCGTTTGAATATTCTGTTGATGATGACAAACGGTTAACTGGTTTGTTCTGGGCTGATGGGTTATGCAAGCTTAACTTTGTGGAGTTTGGGGATGTGATATCGTTCGATGCAACTTTCAAGACAAACAGGTAAGTGTTTCAAGACAAACATGTTTTTTATTTATTTTCGCATGTTATATGATTTCCTAAACTTGCAATATCACATGTGTAGACATTGAAGAGTTAGTGTTGAATATATCGCATGTTATATTGTATATTTTCGCATATGATATCTGTCAATTTCGCATGTTTCAGTGTGTATTTCGCATGTGTTTGTTCAGGTACAAGATGGTGTTTGTTCCGTTCACTGGCATTGACAACCACTGTCGAAATGTAACCCTTGGAGCTGGGTTGTTGGCATCGGAGAGCATTGAATCCTATAAATGGCTTCTGAATTCATTCGTAAAGTCATTTGGTCGACAGCCAAAGGTTGTAGTTGTTGGTGCATCTAGTTCTGTTAACTTCGTCTTAATCGAGTCTTATGTCTAGATAGGATAATCGAGCACACAACAGGGTTAAATTTAGAGCTAGAATATGACAAAGTGGGTGATTCCGCTTGAAAGTGACAATGTTCAGTTCAAGCGAAATTAACATGATTGATTCCGCTTGAAACTGACATGTCAACTTCAAGCGAAATCAGAACACTATATATATGTGTGTGCTGGTGTCATTTGGAGCAGAATCAGGTCATATGTTCTGAGTCGAGGTGCTGTCCGTTTGTCATTTGAACGTGTAAAAGCTTAGGATTGATCAGTAAAGAGATAATTAGGAAGGAACAAGCTGTGTTGACATCTTTTACATTGATTCCGCCTTTGTACTTGATGATGAACTACTCATACTGACTATTTAGGGTCACACGACGATCCAACAGTAGTGACGGACCAAGACCCTGCTATGAAACAGGCTATTGAGGAGGTTTTTTCTACCAGCAGACACCGATTGTGCATGTGGCACATAATGAAAAAAGTGGCAGATAAGGTATAGCATGCTATATTGTCTTTCGTTAGCGTTTTTTTATAATATAGATTTTGTTATAGGCGCTCATAAAAAACATTTATCGGTATAGGTTGGACACGAGTTGTGCAATAACGATGAGTTTAAAAGGAGGATGTGCAACATTGTATGGACTGATTCAATTGAGCCTGAAGAATTCAAGAGACAGTGGAAGTTGGGGATGATTGAGTTCGGCCTCACTGAAAACAAATGGATTGATGATATGTTTTCGATGAGATACATGTGGATTCCGGCTTTTTACCGGCATGAGCCCATGTCTGGTCTCATGTGAACAACTTCGAGATCAGAGAGCGAGAATCATTTTTTTTTGGAAGGTGTCAAATTCATAACTCACTCTTGTAGAGTTTATAAATCATTTTGATGGTGCAATTGATGTCCAAAGGTTCAATCATAGAAAGAATGACCATATTTCATGATATACTGAGCCTTCTGATTGGAGCGAAACTGCTTTGGAAAAAGATGCTGCTAAGACATACACGAGGTCTATATTCTTTGATCAGCAAGTAGAGATTTATGGAACAATTTCCGAATGTCTACCGATGGACACCAAAATCGAGAGTCCACAGATCAGGATATTGTTGAAAGACTTTAAAGCCCATGGAGATGGTTTATTAGAGGTATTATAGCATATATATTTCAAACATGCGATTTTGAAAACCTATATGCGAATTTCATTTTCAGAACATGATTTTGCAATATGCGATTTTGATGTATGCATGCGATTTTAAATTTATACAATTAAATGATTTTTAGACATGTGAAATTGTTAATTTACACATGCGATTTCAATTTTAATATACATTTTTTCTTTTGGTTTTCTTAGGTGTGGTTCAAGAATCTTGAAAATGATGTAACTGCACAGTGTAGCTGTTTGCGTTTTGAGCAGTATGGGCTGCTATGTAAACACATCTATTTTCTTTTCAAGATGTTTGGTGTTAAAGAAATACTAAACAAATATGTCATGAAGAGATGGACAAAGGATGTGATGCCGAATGAATTAGATGTGAAGTACAATTTAAAGGTGGGTGACAAGGATGTGCAACACAAGGCTAAACGGATTGCTCGTGAAATCATCCACACAGGGGAGTATTTAGTTAGCAATTTGATTTCTGACCTTGATCAACTTGTTTTAGTGAGGGATCAAATGATGCAGCTTAAAGAGAGAGTTGATCAGAGTCGTATAACCAAGCAACTTGATCCAAAATATGACCGATTTTCAAAGTTGATTGGTTACCAACAACCAGTAACTAATGCACCTCCTACTGTCCGTGTGCCGGCTATTATAAGAAACAAAGGTCGTGGCTCGCATAAAAGGATTAAATTCAAGAAGGAACAAATGATCAGCCACAAAGGAAAAAGGTCAAGGACATGTAGTGTATGCAATAAAAAAGGTCATGATATTCGGACTTGCGAGATACTGAAAGGCAAACAACAAGGCAAACAACGAAAGAAGAAGATGAAGGGTGTCCAGATTGAAAAAGATCCCAGAGGCAAAGACAACGAGGTCGAAGACGATGAAGAGGAAGATGAGTTTGAAGATTACAGTGGTAGTCGTGATGATGGATCTTGTTGGACCGTTCTATGACCCTAAAAGTCAGTCGAAGTAGTTCATCTTCATGTATGAAGGCGGAATCAACATATATGAAGTTACAACAGCTTATCCTTTCAATTCCTTATCTTTTTATTGCTTTCTGATAAAAATTTGGCAGAGTTTCAGCACCGTAGCACACACATACACTCTTACAAATGAGAACCGCTCTAGCCTATATATAGTTATCTTGGGTCGCTCCTATGACATGCCTTATGAGCGATCCAGGATACTTGTTCCTATAAGCGATCCAGGCTAGAGACTAATAAGCGGTCCACTATGATATATTGACATAAAAGCGATCCTACATCAATCTATCATAATATTTACACTTTGACCCCCTATTGACCAATCTTGACTTCAGACTTCTTGTAGACGCAGTCAACAGACATTCCGTGTATCAACAGACTCCCCCTTGGATGTTGACGTAGTCTTTTAGCATCTTCAGATCCGTAGTCTTTAGTCTTTTTCTTTTCACAAACTCTGTCTATCTTCACCAGCATTCTTCACAGGTTTTAGGACTGACTCCTGGCTTTATCTACAAGCTTCCCATTAACTGTTAATCCAGACTCCCCCTCTCACTGACTCCCCTTCTCATTATGCTGGAATCTTGAGATATCTGTTTCAAGCTTTTTGCAATTTGCCTCCGTTGGGAAATATCGTCCAAACCTGTTACTCAACCCATAACATTACAATCTATCTTTTCAAACAATAAACACTAATTCAATCAGCTTTAGATATCCACTCAATTTTTCAAGTTCAAGTTAATGACCCTGAATACTTGATTAATCTACCAAGTTCAACTTAATGACCCTGGTTGATCTTTTGACGAAACAAACTGATTTAGTAAAACAATTTTCCAATATTCTGAAAAAATAACAAGTATCAACTTAATGAACTTGTTTATGACTTTGACAACAAACATTTTCCAACAACGTAAGCTCTCCTCATTCTTCAGCTCAGAATCTCCTGCATCTGCTTCATCTTTCTAGAATTCGACAATCAACTTTCCACTTTGGTTTGTCTAAAATAAAGCAGAAATAAATTTTTTTTGGATTTTAAAATGATCTAAACTAAGAAATGAAATAACAGAAAACTTAAATTGCAGAAAATAAACTATTTACAAATTTATTTTTGGTGAGCGTGTCAGGGAATCATATCAGCTTTTCAGACACATTACAAGTACCGTTAAGCTACATTACATACTCAGAATTAAACAATTCACCTCGATTGTCGATATACTGATCCATCTTAAATTCTCATACAAACTTCAATCTATTCAGGATACTGTTTAAGTGTTTTAAGAACTTAGATCGATTCATGTGTCCCACCTCTTGAATATACTCCCGTATCCAGAATCCCAATATTCAGTCTTACAGGCAAGAATACTACAATGATATCTGTACATAAATTAGGGTATGCGAGAACTGAGAGATCTCAGGTCAGAACTTCCGTTCAGCAGAGAGATATCAGCTTCGACTTTGCAGTGTGTTCCCTTTAGAGAATCTTTTCAGCTACAACAACTGATTATCAATTTTATTGTCTAATCAGCTGAGGGCTTTATGCTATATTTCAAGCATTTTGGTGAAAGTATTAGCCAAGGACTAGGTCAGAACTACCGTTCAGCAGAAGTCCCGGAATAATACCCCAGACATCATAGAGTATAACCACCTAGTATATCAGAATACGAGACCTTTCAAACGAGATTTCAGGGGTTACCTATATATCCAAGTAGTGTTCCCCACGAATTTCACAAGTTTGAAATTTTAGGTTTATATCCCGAATAAATCTACTAAATGTACGAAAACCTATCAACACATCGTTAGTGAGACTGTTTAACTCTTTTAGACTTTCCAAATCTTTAGCATACTGTAATTGTCTAGCTGATGTACTATCATTTTCCCTATATACACAAGCTCTTTTTTCAACTTTATCATGTTTTTGGATTTTTGCATTTTTTACTGTTTTTGTATTTTTCTGTTTTTGTATTTTTCTCAAAATAAACTATGTACAACTATCTATCTCCCCCTAAATAACAAAACACGTAAAAAATCGACAAACCATCACAGATTGTTTCTCATCTTCATCCGCAACAGTACTCTCATCAACGCTCACAACCCCATCCGACACCGAAAGCAACTTCATACCATTAAGTTTTAACAAATATTGAAACCGATTTTTATCAAAAGCTTTGGTATGCAAATCAGCTTTTTGTTCGTCAGTGTGGATTTTCTCAATTCGTATCAACTTTTTCTCGAAGCAATCGCGAATAAAGTGATGACGAATCTCGATATGTTTAGTTTTAGCGTGATGTACTGGAATTTTAGTAATGTTAATTGCGGCCTCATTATCAACAAACAGAGGTGTGTTAAGAAACTGCAAACCGTAGTCGCGCATCTGTTGCTGTATCCACAGGATCTGAGAGCAGCAACTGCTAGCAGAAACATACTCCGCTTCACATGTAGATAGCGCCACAGATGTTTGTTTCTTACACTGCCAAGTAACCAATCTCGGACCAAAGAACTGGCATCCTGTAGTTGTTGATTTCGCGTTAATTTTGCAGCATCCGAAATCCGAATCGGAAAACCCTTCGAGTGTAAAATCGCCTTTGCGAGGATACCATAACCCCAATGTGGGTGTGCCTTTCAGGTAACGTAAAATCCTCTTCACAATAATCATGTGCGATTCTCTCGGGTTAGACTGAAATCTTGCTGCGAGGCACGTTGGGTACATGATGTCAGGACGTGAAGCAGTTGGTACATCAAAGAACCTATCATGGATCGATAAAGTGTCTCATCAACCCGGTCTCCGGTGAGATCTGGGTGAATCCCATGATTAGTCGCAAGTGGGGTAGCAGCTGGAGTAGAACTTGACATTCCAAATTTCTCCAGAATATCATGCACGTACTTTGTTTGATGAATGAAAATTCCTTCAGGAAGTTATTCAACTTGTAATCCCAGAAAGAATTTCATCTCCCCCATTGAAGACATTTCAAATTTCTGCTTCATCACCTGTTCGAAATCTTTGCATAATTTCTCATTCGTTGACCCAAAAATTATATCGTCTACATAAATTTGTACTATCAGAAGATGACCATCAACGACTTTAGTGAAGAGAGTGGCATCCACTTTTCCGCGTATGAACTGGTTAGCGAGTAGGTGTTGAGACAAAGTCTCGTACCAGGCTCTCGGCGCCTGATGTAGATGATGTGCGTGAAGTGTGTTATATTTTAGATGTATATTTAAGCCCTTTTTACACTTTTAGCCAAGTTTTAAATTTATAAAACACGATATTCACTAACACTAAACACACATATGGGCAAGTGCACCCATCGTGGACGTAGTATAGTGTTGGTAAGATACCGAGGTCGTCCAAGGACACAAGAGCTTTTAATACTGGTTTATCCTCAACGTCTAATCAAATCAAAAAAATGAGAAAAATGTTTAAACTAAGAAAAATAAAAACTAACTAAATGCTGAAAAATAAAATAAAATAAAAACAGATAGACAAGATGAATCACTTGGATCCGACACGTGTGTTAGTATAACCTTTGATTATTTTCGCACTTTTGCACTTGTTTAAGAGATTATCTTAGTTATTGTAGTAGGCCCCTCCTTTGAAGGCGACGTTACCCTCAACCCAGTAGTTTGAGTCAGCAAGGATACAATCCTAAAGGGTCGGATTATTGAAAGATAATGAATTAAGTTATTAATGCAAATTGTGGTAGGCCCCGCTTTCGGCGGTGACGTTACCCTCGGCTAAGTAGTCTGAGTCAGCAGGGATACAGTCCTAAATAGCCGGGTTATAGTATTAATAGTAGTTAACTTATGAGGGGGTCAAAGAGTTTGGATCCCCGCCATCCAATACCTATGGGCATTGAAGGAGATCCTACTAAATTTAACCCAGGTCCCAAGCAGGACCTCTAAACGCTGAACAAGGGCAAGACCCTTACCAAACCGTTCCCTTAACCCCCGACCAGGTATCCAACATACCTCCATATAGACCGTGGAGATATGAATGGTGAAAATCTTTTATTTTATATAGACAGTAAAATAACGCCAAGACACCACGGACAAACGATAAGGAAAGATCACCTTCAACATAAGTAACTAGTTATTAAAGTCATTAATACAAAACCAAATAAAAAGTGCAAAAGATTAAAAATAAAAAGTATTATACTAAACACTTGTCTTCACCAAGTGATGTAAGAGACTTAGGCAAACATGGCCTTGATTGTCAAGAACTCTTACGATCAATCTTGGATCCCGAGACGACTCACACACTCTACGATGGACAATGGATGATGGTGGTGGATGATGGTGTTATGGTGGTGGTGGGTGGTGGATGGAGTGTGAGAGAGGTGGTGTGCCAAGGGATGAGATGGAATGAAACCAAGCACCCCTATTTATAGGCTGAACAGAAGGCTGGGCACGGCCCCGTGTCCGCTGGACACGCCCCCGTGCCCGTCTGACACTCTCTCTCTTCATTAATTGTAATTCGCAATTACAATTAATGCGCCTGCTGTACTTTCACCACGCCCCCGTGCCCGCTGGACACGGCCCCGTGGTGGGCAATGGAAGCTTCTACTAGTTTGTCTTTTCTGCTGCTTCTTGGGCACGGCCCCGTGTTCGCTGGACACGGGGCGTGTTCAGTCTTCTGTTTTCTCTTCTTTGCCTTGGGGGGTGTCGTTGAGGGTCCGGGCAGTCTACTTTTATTCCTTTTCTTGTATTTATGCTAGAATTAGTTGTCTTTTGCTTCTTTTGTGATTTTGAGCTCATTTCATCCTGAAAATACAAAAGAAAGACAAAAACACTCTTTTTCCAACATTAGTACTTAAAAAGGGTTAGTTTTATGCCTTAATTGATGTGATTTATATGTTGCATTTTACACACATCAAATACCCCCACACTTGAACTTTTGCTTGTCCTCAAGCAAAACTCTTTAAATGTGGCTTACACTCCCAAATGGAATAGGTAGAAGAGAAAGTTTTTAGCTTGTCCTAGAGTGTCGGGAATCCAAGGTCTTTGTAAGTTTTATTTTTATTTATTTACAATCCTATTCGTTATGATTTATTTTGAACGTTTCATAAGATAAATTACTTATTTGGGCATAGCATGCCTTATTAAAATTCCATTTATATACAAGTTCACATACCTCGCGGGAGATCACTCAACACTCGGCCGAAGGTGTGGATTTTTTTAGTGAATCACTCGTGAGCGGCATGGAACTTACGCCTTCCATAGGCTTGCCAAGCAATCAATCCTCCTCCTTTTTAACTTTTTACCTTTGTAAATATCAAGAGGACTTTTGAGGTGAAGGGTTAGGCTTGGGTTAAAGGTGGTCGGTTGGGTTAGTTAGAAAAAAGGGCGAAAATCGTAAAAAGCGTCGGTTTCCGTGACATACCTTGTTTTTAGTGACTTTTTATTTTGAAGTATTTCTCCAAACAAGCTTTTATATAGCTTTTGTTTGTTTTTGACTTCATCATTTTTTTTTTCATCACATAAAAAGGCGAGTTTACGAAAAACCGAGCTTGTTACTAAAATAAAGGGTGAAAAATAAAAAGGGTTTTTTTTTTTGGTGGGTAAAAAGGGTTTTGGGGTAATGAAATGAAAGGTTTAGGCTCAAAGGGGCTATCTAGGGGGATTTTGGGTAGGTGGTAAAAAAAATGAAAAATAATGGTTTAGAAAGAAAAATATGGTTAGTCCTAATGCCTCCATCACTTACTTACTTGGGTTTAAGTTGGTAAGGACCGGGAATGTATCGTCGTGGCAAGTTCTAGAGTTGTAAGAACCAAGCGGCTATTCACACAAGAAACGAAAAATGAGCATTTAGTCTAAATATGTATATTTTTGTGCTCAATAAAGGCTCAAAACTCACTTTTGTGGGAATGGGTTTTTAATGTGATCAAGTATATATAATCGAATTTTTAACTAGAATTGTTATGCCGTTTCGTAATTTTCTTATGTTGGTTCTTTGTTATCACGACGCTATCGGTTGTAAATTTGTAAAAATATAACCTTTTTAGAACTTGTTATTCCCAAATTAAACTAAGACAAGTAAATGATAAAAAATGAAAAAGTTTTTGAAAAAATTTGGGGTGTTTAGCGGTTCTAATAGAGTTTTGTGTAAGGCTTGTATTTAGGATTTGCAAAATTCAAGGTTTTAGCATCCCCCCCACACTTAAATTACACATTGTCCTCAATGTGTCCAAAAATAAGGTTTTTGGTTGATTAGAATGTGTAAAAGTAGGTTAAAAAGCAAAGATTTATGTTACTGGCAGTCTGGACACGGCCCCGTGTCCATTGGACATGGCCCCGTGGCGAACTGCCAGTAATGAAAACTTTCAGAATATGAACACGGGGGCGTGTTGGGTGGACACGGCCTCGTGTCTGGCAAATAATTGCAGGTCAGTAACCAAACAGCAGGTCTGGGAGATGAACACGGGGGCGTGTCGGCTGGACACGTCCCCGTGTGGACAGTCTGTGGGCCTGAAAAACAGGTTTTGTCTCCCGGTTTCTCCATTTTGGGGCTGCAAGTGCTAATGTTTAGCACTCTAACCCTTGCATTGTACTTGTTTAATCACTCAATACCACTCCAAACAAACATAAACCATCCTAAATTACCAACGTTAATTGTCTCCAAGCATAAAGTAAAAATAAAACAAAGATAAAAAACAGTTAAAGAAAGTAAATTGTTCAACAAGCGGCACGCAGGCCATAAATTGTTCAATAGAGAAGGGTACTTAAACCTGTGGGCTTATCACCAACCTGCCCCTTTTTCCTTCAAGCCTCCTACTCCATGTCTTCATCGCTACCATCACCTCCACCCCCATGCCCCGCCATGTACTCCCGGATGCTACCGATATCATCTTGTATATCGTTAATGTTGCGCTCGATAGCTCCAACCCGGTGGTATGTGTTGTTGGCGAGATTGTAGGTGTTCCTGGTGCACATGAGGTTTTCCTGCAAAAGATCATGTAAACTTTGAAAGTTAGGAAAACCGCCTCCTTGAGAGGAGGATTGACCCGGATCGCCATGGGGTTGGTACTGATAATGGGGAGGTGGTGCATGAAGAACTAGAGCCTCCTGCGGGTTCCATGCATAGCCTTGCGTCCTTTGAAAGCTCACCGTCCCGTCTTCCGCCTCATAAAGCAAGTTCATGGCTCGGCAAATGTGGTAATCGACTCGTCCCGACCATGGACTTCTTTGAAAGGACCTTGGGATGTTCGTGAAGTGCTTGAAAAGACGGTACACCCATCCCCCAAAGAAGATAGGTGTTGGAGCTCTAGCAAGGCGGTTGAGATGCATGTTTCGCAGTAGGAGGTATGGAACATCGAGAGGCTTTTGGTTGTGGATGCAGTGAAGGACAACCAAATCTTTCAACCCTACAACGCCACTACTGTCGTGGCGCTGGTTCAGCGAGTAAGTGAGGAGCCTGTGAATGTAGCGATATAGCGGGTCCCTCAGTTTGGTGCTTTTGGTGCTGCTAGGGTTGTAGATTCCTTCACCTATTTGAGCCCATGCGGCTTGGCGTTCGGTTTCATCCAAGTCTCGTAGCCCCCCAGTATTCTCTTCATTCCCCGATTCCTCTTCACCATATAGCCCTATGATAGATCCAAACTGTGCCATGGAGATTGAGTACGTGGTCCCTCCACATCGGAATGTGACCCCCTCATGGTCAAACGGGTCACTCCTCGAGTTAAAAATGAAAGTACTGTAAAACTCCATTGTGCATTGATGCACCGACCGAAGCCGGGTGTTCAATGCAACTGCCAGTGGACCTCTCACAATGTTGTTGAATCGGTCAAGTTGATTCACCATGGTTAACAAGTCGGTACATGCCCGCCTAGGGTACTCCTCCGGTCTTGTTTGTAGTATCTCATACCGTGCCCTAGCGTCAAGTTCGCTTGCGTTAAACCTCGTGAATTTTGACATCTGAAAGAATACATCAAAAGTTAGTATGAAACAAGGATATTTGGAGTGAAATTGCAAACAGTGGGCTGGACACGGCCCCGTGTTCAGCGGACACGGCCCCGTGTCCAGGCGTCTGTAACCCAAAAAATTCATTTTTCGTCCCGGTTTCGAAAACCTGAAAATTTTTAGCCCAATAGTAGCGGTTTCCCCTAAAAATGAAACCCTAAGTTTCGTTTTTCCCAAAACAAACCGTTTACCCTTTCAATTTCGTGTTTTTCGGTTCAAGAACAAGGGTCTGGGGTTTTAGTTGGAAATCGAACGAATCTATCAACAATACATGTTTATTTACTTCCTACTATACTAATCTAAACTACTACTAACAGATTTTATCAAAAATTTTGAGTTCGATCCGGATGAACATGAAGAACCCTAGATTTTCCCCAATTTTTGATGTTTTAACTACATGCAAGTAACTAATCTAACTACTAAAGATGATAGAATCATACCTTGATGTTGTTAAACTTGGTAGTGACGTCGGAAAACTGCGGAAAATCGCCTGGAACCAGAGCGTTTTCGGCTATACGGGGCGTGTGGAATGATGTAACTGATAGGAAAAGAGGGTTTTATCCCGACAGTTGCCTCGACACGGCCCCGTGTCCAGCGGACACGGCCCCGTGCTGAGCAAATTTTTTGAAAATTTTTTTTTTGTGTGCTTGTGTGCATGCCCCTTATTTCCGAAAATGGCTAGAAGAATTACCGGTTTTTAAACGTACACTTACCTGTAACACGTCGGGTATGAGTTTATTCGTTAACCGTTTGAAGTGAGATCTCCTCTTCCTCATCCTCAATGGATCCTCGGTAGAGTTTTAGCCGTTGGCCATTGACTTTAAATGGTATCCCATTTCGAGTTTTAATTTCTACTGCACCGTGTGGAAAAACATGGGTAATGGAAAAAGGTCCTGACCACCTAGATTTTAGCTTACCAGGAAATAATCGAAGTCGTGAATTAAACAATAGAACCTGATCTCCTACCCGAAATTCATTAGATTTAATATATTTATCGTGTAAATTTTTCATTCTTTCTTTATAAATTTCGGAGTTAGAATATGCATAATTCCTTAGCTCGTCTAATTCATTTATTTGACAAAATCGATTTTTACCTGCATTTTCTAAATCTAAGTTCACGTTTTTTATTGCCCAGTAGGCTTTGTGAGCTATTTCTACTGGCAAGTGACAACTTTTTCCATAGACAAGTTTATATGGGGTTGTGCCTATAGTGGTTTTATAAGCAGTTCGAAAAGCCCATAAAGCGTCGTCTAATTTGTCGGCCCATTCTTTTTTATTTATTCCTACGGTCTTTTCAAGTATTCGTTTTAAACCTCGATTAGTCACTTCGGCTTGCCCATTTGTTTGAGGGTGATATGCTGTTGAGACCCGGTGATAGACCCCATACCTTGTTAATATTTTTTCGAGTTGATGATTGCAAAAATGGGTACCTCTATCACTTATTAAAGCCTTTGGTGTCCCGAAGCGAGAAAACAGTTTTTTCAAAAATTTTACCACTACTCTTCCATCATTTGTTGGAAGAGCCTCGGCCTCCGCCCATTTAGACAAGTAATCGACTGCCACAAGTATATATTTGTTTCCCTTTGAAGGTGGGAAAGGTCCCATGAAATCGAGTCCCCACACATCAAAGATTTCACAGACGAGAATGCCATTTTGAGGCATTTCGTTTTTGGAAGAAATATTACCTGATCTCTGGCAGGCATCACATGTCTTTACAAGGTTTTGTGCATCCTTGTAAATGGTTGGCCAGTAAAATCCTGAATCAAATACCTTTCGTGCGGTACTTGCGGCACCATGATGTCCTCCGTATGGACCTTCATGACAATGACGGAGAATTCTTCGTGCTTCATTACCATGGACACACCTTCGGATGAGCTGGTCGGCACACATTTTGAAAAGATAGGGGTCTTCCCAAAAGTAATGCTTTACATCAGCAAAGAATTTCTTTCTTTGATGATGTGGCCATCCTTTGGTGACTATACCGCTAGCTAGGAAATTAGCGTAGTCGGCATACCATGGCTCTTGTCTACTCTCCATCATTTCCAAGGATTCCGTGGGAAATTTCTCGTTGATTTGCTCGTCTCTGGTTGTTTCCAAAGCTGGGTCTTCTAAGCGTGAGAGATGATATGCAGCAGTGTTTTCTGCTCCTCTTTTGTCCTTGATTTCGATGTCGAATTCTTGGAAGAGTAGAATCCATCTGATCAAACGGGGTTTTGCGTCTTGTTTCTTGAAAAGGTACCTGATGGCTGCATGGTCTGTATAGACTACTGTTTTAGAAAGAACAAGATAAGAACGAAATTTATCAAAAGCAAATACCACTGCTAGTAATTCTTTTTCTGTAGTTGTATAATTTTCTTGTGCATCATTAAGAGTTTTACTAGCATAATAAATTGGGTGGAAATGCTTTTCTTTTCTTTGTCCCAAGACTGCTCCAACAGCAAAGTCACTTGCATCACACATGATTTCGAAAGGAAATTTCCAATCTGGTGCTATCATGATAGGTGCATTGACTAGCATTTCCTTGAGGGTTAGAAATGCTTGATTGCATTCCTTGTCAAAGATGAAGGGTGCATCTTTTTCAAGTAATTTTGTTAGAGGCCTTGAAATTTTTGAAAAGTCCTTGATAAACCTTCTATAAAATCCGGCATGTCCTAGGAAACTTCTGATCGCTCGTACGGAGGATGGAGGAGGTAATCGAGAAATAGTTTCTATTTTTGCTCGATCAACTTCCATTCCTTCGCTTGAGGTTTTGTGACCGAGTACTATTCCCTCTGTTACCATGAAATGGCATTTTTCCCAGTTAAGGGCGAGGTTAGTTTCCTCACATCGGGATAGCATTCGTTCAAGATTATCGAGGCATTGGTCATATGAGTCTCCAAAGATGGAAAAGTCGTCCATGAAGACTTCCATTGTCTTTTCTATCATATCATGGAAAATGGCCACCATACAACGTTGGAATGTTGCAGGCGCATTACATAGACCGAATGGCATGCGTCGATATGCGAAAGTTCCGTAGGGACATGTGAAAGTTGTTTTCTCTTGGTCTTCTGGTGCTATCGGTATTTGAAAGTAACCTGAAAAACCATCTAAGAAACAATAAAATTTATGACCGGATAATCTTTCTAACATTTGATCAATGAAGGGTAAAGGAAAGTGGTCTTTCCTTGTTGCTTCATTTAATCGCCTATAATCTATACAAACTCTCCATCCTGTGACGGTTCTTGTTGGTATTAATTCATTTTTCTCATTAGTTATTACCGTCATACCTCCTTTCTTTGGGACTACTTGAACGGGACTTACCCACGGGCTATCGGAGATAGGGTAGATTAGTCCGGCGTCAAGTAGTTTGATGACTTCATTCTTAACCACTTCTTGAACATTGGGGTTCACTCTTCGTTGTGGTTGAATTACCGTTTTGTAGTCATCATTCATTAAAATTTTGTGCGTGCACATGGAAGGGCTTATTCCTTTAATATCTACAAGCTTCCAAGCGATCGCGTTTTTGTGTTTTTTGAGTAGGCTAATTAATTTCTCTTTTTTCTACGTTACTTAATTTAGATGAAATAATTACAGGTAAACTACCATCTTTGCCTAGAAAAGCATATTCCAAACCTTTAGGAAGTTCTTTGAGCTCAATGGGTGGGTCTTTAGAAGACACCTTATTTTGTGGCTCATCTAGATTAAGAACCTTAAAGGTTTGTTCTATGGCTATCTCTTCTTCGACAAAGTGGTCTTCTTCGTTAGCCGTATCGGGTGGTTCAGCTTCATCTTCAATTAGGGGGTCATTATTGCCAAAAGGATATTTCATTGAACGCTCAAGGTCTATGCTCCTTTTGAATGCCCCTAACTGAAGAGGTAGATTGTTGAATTTCCGGTTTTTCAAAGCTTTATGAGTTTGTACAAAAGGTTTTCCCAAGACTAGTGGGGCGTCATCAAGGATGACGAAGTCGGTTGGGACTATCAATTGATTTGTTTGAACCAAAACATCTTCAACTACACCGATTGATTTTATCACTTTTCGATCGGATAGAAAAATGGGAATTTGAAGTGGAGTAAAATCACTAATACTTAATTTTTCAAAAATGTAGTTAGGCATTATGTTAACACAAAGATCTTTATCAATGGTGATATTGCTAATAAATGAATTTTGAAAAAAACATGGAACCGGTGTAATGTTAATTTCAAAAGGGTCTTCTTTTATTAGCGAGGTTTGATCATTAGTTAACTTAACACTTACTAAGTCTTTAATTTTAGCACTAGTGTTTAACTCTTTTAAAAACTTGGCATGAGGGGTTACTAAACAATGATTTTCGAAAGTAGGTGACAAGAGAATAATTTCTTCAAAATTAGACTCTTCATGAATTTTAACATTATCGGACTCACCTTTTTCGTTGTTTAACTCATGTGTCGGTTTTTCACTTTCTTGTTCTTCCATTTTTACATTTTCAACTATCTCTACGTTATTATTTTCTAATTCTTCTCTTGCGCGGGATTCCTCTTCCCTTGCCCGAGATTCTTTTATGTAACGTTCGATAGTTTTAATGTGTTCTAATATCCTATTGGTCACTTCGGTGAGAGAAAAAGAATTTGGATCCTCAAAGCTTGAATCCGGTTGTTCGATCCTTGGCTCCTCATAATTCTCATATGAAGTAGATGGCTCACACCATTGTTCTTCATTGTAAGTATATGATGGATAAGGGTCGAAACTTTGTTCTTCATAGTACTCATATGAGGTGGTTTGTTCACACCATGGTTCCTCATAATAAGAGTATGAAGGTGGTGGCTCATACCTTGAATCTTCAAAGTATGAGTATGAAGGCTCATACCTTGGTTCATCAAAATATGAGTATGAGGGAGGAGGTTCATACCTTTGGTCTTCATAGGATGTGTATGAAGTTGATGGCTCGTACCTGGGCTCCTCATAGTAGTTGTATGAATTGGATGGTTGATATGAGCTATTATATTGAACCGAGCGTGTGTTAAGACAATTAGTGCAATAATTACCCCTATAATCATCCCCATCATAGGTGTAGTTGTAACCTCTTGAGTATTGATCCATAAGAATCACTCAACAAACAACAACTGAGTCTCGGGACCAGAAAACAAAAATAAAGACGGAAACAGAAGCTGGACACGGCCCCGTGTTGGGTGAACACGGCCCCGTGGTCAGGGTCTGTATCTGGGCGTTTTAATTAAAGTTACTGGTCACGTTGAGCACGGGGGCGTGTTGAGTGAGCACGACCCCGTGTTCAGACTCTGTATCTGGGTATCTAACTAAAAATATGCAGCACGGGGGCGTGTTCAGCGAGCACGGCCCCGTGTTCAGGCTACTGTAAATGCAAATTAAACTAAAATGCAGAAAAATGTGCGCGCGTTTTGAAAAGGTTTTGAAAAACTGATTAGGCCGTCGATTTTAAGCTTTCTTAAAATCCTTGTGTCCCCGGCAGCGGCGCCAAAAACTTGATGTGCGTGAAGTGTGTTATATTTTAGATGTATATTTAAGCCCTTTTTACACTTTTAGCCAAGTTTTAAATTTATAAAACACGATATTCACTAACACTAAACACACATATGGGCAAGTGCACCCATCGTGGACGTAGTATAGTGTTGGTAAGATACCGAGGTCGTCCAAGGACACAAGAGCTTTTAATACTGGTTTATCCTCAACGTCTAATCAAATCAAAAAAATGAGAAAAATGTTTTAAACTAAGAAAAATAAAAACTAACTAAATGCTGAAAAATAAAATAAAATAAAAACAGATAGACAAGATGAATCACTTGGATCCGACACGTGTGTTAGTATAACCTTTGATTATTTTCGCACTTTTGCACTTGTTTAAGAGATTATCTTAGTTATTGTAGTAGGCCCCTCTTTTGAAGGCGACGTTACCCTCAACCCAGTAGTTTGAGTCAGCAAGGATACAATCCTAAAGGGTCGGATTATTGAAAGATAATGAATTAAGTTATTAATGCAAATTGTGGTAGGCCCCGCTTTCGGCGGTGACGTTACCCTCGGCTAAGTAGTCTGAGTCAGCAGGGATACAGTCCTAAATAGCCGGGTTATAGTATTAATAGTAGTTAACTTATGAGGGGGTCAAAGAGTTTGGATCCCCGCCATCCAATACCTATGGGCATTGAAGGAGATCCTACTAAATTTAACCCAGGTCCCAAGCAGGACCTCTAAACGCGGAACAAGGGCAAGACCCTTACCAAACCGTTCCCTTAACCCCCGACCAGGTAGCCAACATACCTCCATATAGACCGTGGAGATATGCATGGTGAAAATCTTTTATTTTATATAGACAGTAAAATAACGCCAAGACACCACGGACAAACGATAAGGAAAGATCACCTTCAACATAAGTAACTAGTTATTAAAGTCATTAATACAAAATCAAATAAAAAGTGCAAAAGATTAAAAATAAAAAGTATTATACTAAACACTTGTCTTCACCAAGTGATGTAAGAGACTTAGGCAAACATGGCCTTGATTGTCAAGAACTCTTACGATCAATCTTGGATCCCGAGACGACTCACACACTCTACGATGGACAATGGATGATGGTGGTGGATGATGGTGTTATGGTGGTGGTGGGTGGTGGATGGAGTGTGAGAGAGGTGGTGTGCCAAGGGATGAGATGGAATGAAACCAAGCACCCCTATTTATAGGCTGAACAGAAGGCTGGGCACGGCCCCGTGTCCGCTGGACACGCCCCCGTGCCCGTCTGACACTCTCTCTCTTCATTAATTGTAATTCGCAATTACAATTAATGCGCCTGCTGTACTTTCACCACGCCCCCGTGCCCGCTGGACACGGCCCCGTGGTGGGCAATGGAAGCTTCTACTAGTTTGTCTTTTCTGCTGCTTCTTGGGCACGGCCCCGTGTTCGCTGGACACGGGGCGTGTTCAGTCTTCTGTTTTCTCTTCTTTGCCTTGGGGGGTGCCGTTGAGGGTCCGGGCAGTCTACTTTTATTCCTTTTCTTGTATTTATGCTAGAATTAGTTGTCTTTTTTGCTTCTTTTGTTATTTTGAGCTCATTTCGTCCTGAAAATACAAAAGAAAGACAAAAACACTCTTTTTCCAACATTAGTACTTAAAAAGGGTTAGTTTTATGCCTTAATTGATGTGATTTATATGTTGCATTTTACACACATCAGTAGACCATACAACGCTTTGTCCAGCAAATAAACTTTGTTCTTGTGGATCGGATCGGTAAAGCCCGGCGGCTGACCAACATAAACCTCCTCTTTGACCTTCCCATAAAGAAACGCTGATTTAACATCTAACTGAAATACTTTGAAATTCTTTCAAGACGCAAATGCTAGGAAAATTCTGATAGCCTCTAGTCGTGCGACAGGAGCATAGACTTCGGTAAAATCAATCCCCTCCTGTTGACTAAAACCCTGAACAACGAGTCGAGCTTTGTTCCTTACAACCACTCCTCTATCGTCCCTCTTACATTTGAAAACCCATTTTGTATTGATTTTCCTTTGACCATCTGGCAAATCAACTAACTTCCACACCCCCAACTTTTCAAACTGACTTAATTCTTCTTGCATCGCTATGACCCAAGAGTCTTCAGTAAGCGCCTCTTTGTAAGTCCTCGGTTCGACCTGCGAGATAAAACAACTTAATGAAAATTCAGTTTGTAAAGGTGCTACTGTAGAATAAAAACATGTTAAGCCCTGGTCAATTTGACGTCTCGTGCGAACGCCCGATTGCAATTCTCCTATTATCAACTCCTCTGGATGATAAGAAAGAGTTCGCGGCATTACTTCGCTTGGAACTTCTACATTTCCCTCCAGATTAGTAACATTCTGCTCTGCATCTTGTTCACCAACTTGGTTTGTTTGACTTGACAACTGGATCTGCTCCCCCTCAAGATCTGAATCACCATGGTCAAAAACTGGCCTATTTTCAGCTTCTTGATCATCATTCACCTCCGACTGATTACCAGGAGCAACTTCATCATCATGTTCACCAGCGTTACTAGGACCTGCTTCATCATCATTTAAAGTCTCCCGAGGTCTTTTAGAATACTCTGCTGGAAACCTGAGCGACGATTCATACTCTCGTAAAATATCCAGCTCATCAAAGAAATCTTCCTCTTCCTCTGATTCTTCTCTCATGTCAAACGATTCCCAAAGTTTGTCATAATGATAACGCCATGAATCACCAGGATTCTGTGGCGGCATAGTATAACCCTGACATTCAACATTCGCTGCTTCAATAATACGCTTTTCACTTGGAACAAATACACGCCGTGTAGGACCTGAATATCCAACAAATATTCCTTCAAAGTTCTTTGAACCAAACTTGCCGTTAGGTTCTATCACCGTACAGGGTGACCCAAACGGTTCTAGATACTTCAAATTCGGCTTGCGTTTATTGATTAGCTCAAAACACGTCTTGTTGAACTTCTTTACAGTAAGAACTCTGTTGAGAGTATAGCATGCAGCAGAAACAACTTCAGCCCAGAAATTAATTGGTAACTTGGAATCTGCAAGCATCGTTCTGGCTGTCTCGATTAGCGTCCGGTTCTTGCGTTCTGCAACTCCATTTTGCTGAGGAGTGTACGGAGCACTAAACTCATGCAGTATACCTCTTTCATCACAGTATTCCTCCATCTTACTATTTTTGAACTCAGTACCATTATCACTTCGAATTCTACAGATCGGTCTCTGGTACAGATTCTCAATTTTTCTTAAACAATACTATCAAACTATCAAAGGTTTCGTCTTTTGTTTTCAAAAACATGACCCACGAAAATCTGGAGTAGTCATCAGTCACAACCAAACAGTAGGAATCTCCTGTTATACTCTTGACATTCACTGGACCAAATAAATCCATATGAAGTCTTTCCAATGGTCTCGAAACTGAATTGACTTGTTTTGTAGGGTATGACTTTTTCTTCTGTTTGCCTTTGACACAACTTATGCACTCCCCTTCCAGATGAAAACCTTTAATATTCACACCAGTGACCAAGTCGTTATGCACTAAGTGATTCATTTTCCTTAGGTGAATATGCCCCATCTTTCGGTGCCATAACCTTGACTCTTTCTCCGTTGCTCTGGACACAAAACAATGAGCCTGGCCCGTGGTTGTAGTAGCAACGCTCATGTCCAACACGTACAGATCGTTGACTCTTGGTGCCCTCATGATGATCCACTCTTCAGGTATCACAAATCCCGATTTCAAGATCAAACATTCTTTGTCAGTGAAATGAGTAGTATACATCCTGTCACAGATCTGGGAGATACTCAGCAGGTTGTTCTCCAACTCAGCGATGTAGTTTACTCTCTCAAACGTTATAATGCCATTTGATAATGTTCCTTCACCTACGATCCTTCCTCCTTGATTACCCGCAAAACCCACATAACCACCATTAATGTTATTCACATCATACAGCAATGCGGTCTTCCCTGTCATATGCCTTGACGCTCCACTATCCATTATCCACCTGGATACAAGTTTTGGAAGATCCTGCACGTAACAAATCATCATTTAAACAACTTCAAGAAAGATGCCGATTCATGCTTCGCGAACCAGGAAGCTCCGGCATTTCAAACTGTTTAGTCAAACATTGAGTCCACCCAGGCCTCATCAGCCTTAGGTGCGACCTTGACTCTCGCAATTTGAATTTTGAAATTTTCAGCCTTAAGTGGCGGAAAATTTCCATCATATTCAACAATAATTGGCTCTTCAGTCTTTTTCACTTCAGAATTTGAAACTTTCTTCTCAACCTTTGATTCAATTTTTGGTTTCCACACCTGTTGAGTTTCTGCAACCCTTTTATAAAATTTATCATTTTGAGTTAGCAATTTCTTTACGGGTTCAGTTTTTGCTTTTACGTTGTTGTTTTTAACGTTTTTCTTCTCAATCACTTTCTTCTCAACATACATCGGTGCTTTACCCTTCACATCAATTTTCTTTTGTTGAACCTTCACAGCTTCAGTCTTAGGCTTCACATATGTACACTTTCGTGCAATATGACCAACCTGTTCACATCTAAAACAAGTACGAGTATCAGCTACCCGACTCGTGCCTTCAGACTGAGCCTGTGAAGCTCTCTTCTCAAAAAATTCTTTGTTTGATTTTGTAAAAATTTCCTTTTCTTCATCAGCAAGTGAACTTGAACTGTTCACAAACTTTTTCTTTTCGACAAACCTCTTGTTTGGAACATTTCTTTTCTGAAATGGTTTACCCCCCTGATAACCACCTGACCAGTTGTTTCTATTGTTATTGTAAAACCGTGGTGGATAAATAGTTTTCTTGTTGTAAACCCTCTCTTTCTTTCGACTCAGATTGTTCACTGCTGACAGCTCGACTTCAACAAGTTTGAAAACATTTGTCAATTTGTTCAAATTAACATTCTCCAATGGAAACTCAGAATCCGAAAACAACTTATCCGATCCCGACATCTTGTACATGACAAGATCAGATTCATCATGTAAGTTGTTTTTGGACTTTTGCTTCGAAATGTATTTATCTAGAAAACACCCATCCTCCTCAGAAGTGTCACAATCCGGTTTAAGCACTTTGTCTACCACACTTTTCACCACATCACTTTGGACACCCTCGTCATTGGAAGACGTGAACATGACATCAATGTTTTCAGGAAGTGTAACATCACTTTCTTCCTCAAGTTCAACCAACCCAGATTCCTTTTTAGTGTAATTGTGCAAAATCGGCGGTGGAACTTTGTGAAACCCTACACCGGTACCATCTGAAAACACATCCTCTCCAGCTTTGTTTTTTCCTATAGGTTTAGGAACAATATTCTGCAACACAAAGCTTGCAGAGTTATAACTGCTAAGTTTCAACTGAATTCGCTCATTCTCTATTTCAGCTTCTTGAACTTTAAGTTTCAATTGAGCGATCTCATCCAGTTGTTTATTAATTAATTCTTCTTTTATTCTCACCACAGCTCGCAAATGTTCATTTTCTTTAAACGTTTTACCATTTCGTTCATCACTTTCTTTAACTGTGGTTTTGAGCTTTTCAAATTTTTCCGAAATTTTACGATTTTCAAGAATTAATTTTTCATTTTCAGTTTTAACCTTTTCATGATCAATTTTATCTTTTTCCATTTGAGAAGTTAACTCTTTGATTCGTTCAGTTGAAGCTCTCACAGTTTTGTCACGACCGAGTATTTGATCCTCAACACTGCTGACCTTGGCTGTCAGATTTTTAATTTTCTCATTGTTGAGGTACGTGACAGCACTACAGAAATTGCATTCTTTTGTGCAATTTTTGCAGTCAATGTTTCCATCAATCTTCTTACCTGACGCATTAGCTGACACATTTTGACTGACCTGATCCTTAGACTCAGAAACAGAATTAGGATCTACCTCAAGTGCTTTTGCAGCTAGCACTTTGTCAGCCATCTTTCCCAGATTTTCAGCTGTCAACTCCTGCGTAACATCGATCAAGCCCGTATCAATCTTTTTTACTTCATCAATCTCTTCTTTTTCTTTCTTTTCTTTCTCCTCTTTCTCTTTCTCTTTCTCTTCTTCAATCATCTTTGACGTTGGTGTTCCCCACCACTTGTGCTGCCAATATTCATCTTCTTCTTTAGACTCCTTGATGATAGCCTCGATATCAAGCGTTTTGTCATCAATTGCAATGTTGCCATACTTATCAAGATAGCACTCTCTGTCTGGATCCCATCTATTCGCTCTTTTTGCCTCTAGATATACACCAGAAAGTCTGATAATCTTGTTTTCAGCAACCATCTTCCGGTATCTATACTTCTGTTCGTCTGTTCGATTATCTTTCCACGGAATAGGCTCATTCTTTGCCATGAAAGCATAACCAACAGCATCTTTTCCGGCAACACCTCTTTGCTCCAATCGTAACGCTCATCATCATAAATCACAGCTAACGCCCTCGATTTGTCTCTGTTCTCCTCCTGCTGCTTCAATCTAGGCGGCTCGGATTTATTCTGATGGTAGATTGCCTTCTTGTAATAGTCATCTCGAAACGGATTCTCCGATTCATCAACATATGCATTCCTGCATTCCCTCTTGAAATGACCCTTCTGCTTACACTTAAAGCACGTCACCTTCGATTTATCAAACCCCAACTTTGTAGACGGACCACCGATCGTTTTTCTCCCGGTAATCTCCATAAAGCGTTGTGCACGTCGAACTGCACTTGCCATTGCCCAACGGATGTCGATCAGCTCCATTTCTTCAGGGTCTATCTGATCGTAATCTTCTTTCGTCAGATTTGTGTTCCCTATCTTTCCGGCTACCAAACCTTCATAGGACTCCAACACAGATGCCAGAAAAACCATTTGTTGCTTGGCCGACTCTTCATCAAAATTTTGTGCGTTCTTCAGATCTATAGCAATGTTGCACGAAAACTTCGCATCAGAACGATTTGCAGAAGACGTAGATCCACTATGATAACCACTCTGATTTCCACTGCTTGAACTGCTTTGACTCTCTTTGTTAGCTGAAGAAACATTCTCAGCAGAAAATGCAGTTTTCGGAGAAGTAGCTTTCGGCATCAAACTCTTCGGATAATAAAGATCCAAGTTTTGCTGATAGGATGAGTGATTGACTTTGTAAGTTTTCTTCAATTCAAGCTCATGACTTTCGAGTTTCTCAATCACCAAATCTGGAGTCAAATCTTTAGGAGCAATAGTGTTTTTCAACATAAGCGCATAATATCTCCAATCAACCTCATCTGGTAATGAATCGAACAGTTTGTCAACTAGTTCTTCATCAGAAAAATTGATTTTATGTCTTACTAATTCCAGCTTCAGATGACCGAACCTTTCTATCATTTTACAAACCGATTCATTTTTTAGACATCCAAAAAGATCAAATTCTTTTCTAAGAAGCTTTCGTTTGTTTTTCACAATTTCCTCGCTTCCTATACATTTTGTTTTAAGTTTATTCCACAAATCTTTTGCATTTGAGTAATCGATCAAAGAAATGATGTCTTCTCGGACAGATTGGAATAGCAATGCTACACACTTTTGTTCTGCCACAAAAGATTCAATTTCGTCAGCTGATGATAACGTTTCTCCATTTTTATCTCCATGATCATATCCATTTTTCAAACTCTTCCAACTTGCATACGCGAAAGCCATCAACCAATCCTCAAATTTTCTCGACCAACGACTATATTCATCGATTGCCATAAGCTTTGGGGGTTTGTTGAATGTACCAAATGCACTCTCAGACTCCCAAGCTTCCTTCTTTTTCTCCTTTGATTGATTCTCGTTCGTATTGTTCGATGTCGTATCGTTGTTTCTCGAACTACCTGTGAATGCGTACATATCGCTGAACGGATTCATGAAAATATCATCCATTTTGAACGTACCTGCAAAATCAGACAACACTTAGAAAAGCTTTGATTTAAAAATAACAGAACCACAAAAACGATCCTGTTTGTACAGCTTGACAGAAAAGCGAGTCAAAAAATGTCCTTTCGAGCGGACCACAAATGTCAGAAAAGCGAGTCAATTGTATTTCGAGCGATCCAGAAAATGATCGTTCGAGCGATTCACAATGTGATCGTTCAAGCGGTTCAGGCTATGATCGTTCGAGCGGTCCAAGTATTGTCCATTCGAGCGATCCAAATCAGTAACAGTGTCCGAAAAAGCGACCCGAAGGGTGAATTTCGAGCGATTCAACCAGATTATGTCAGATAAGCGGTCCTAATGTCCGAAAACGCGATCGACTAATTTTAACCAGTTTTTACCATTTTTAGTCCGTATTTTCATCTGATTCTTTCTAGGGTTTGTTAATAGTGAGTTTTACACGTTATACTCGAATTTCAGACAATTTTGACCGTCGGAACCACTAGAAACTGAAAAAGTATAAGATAAAGTGAGTAGAAAAGAGAGATTTCTGCAGATCTATGCTGTCGTAGTATGAACTCCTCGTCCTGAGCTCTGATACCACTTGTTGGACCGTTCTATGACCCTAAAAGTCAGTCGAAGTAGTTCATCTTCATGTATGAAGGCGGAATCAACATATATGAAGTTACAACAGCTTATCCTTTCAATTCCTTATCTTTCTATTGCTTTCTGATAAAAATTTGGCAGAGTTTCAGCACCGTAGCACACACATACACTCTTACAAATGAGAACCGCTCTAGCCTATATATAGTTATCTTGGGTCGCTCCTATGACATGCCTTATGAGCGATCCAGGATACTTGTTCCTATAAGCGATCCAGGCTAGAGACTAATAAGCGGTCCACTATGATATATTGACATAAAAGCGATCCTACATCAATCTATCATAGTATTTACACTTTGACCCCCTATTGACCAATCTTGACTTCAGACTTCTTGTAGACGAAGTCAACAGACATTCCGTGTATCAACAAATCTGAAGAAGAAGATCAGTGGGAGGAGGTTTCAGAAGATGAGGAAGATTAAATTTTTTTTAATGTAAATGCGATTTTATACAAAACAAATGCGATTTTATACAAAATAAATGTGATTTTATATTCATCTGTTTATATCATTTTTTCCTGCGATTTAGTATATAAACATGCGATTTTACATGCATCTGTTTATAATTAGTCTTACAAGCGATTTCCCTTTTAGTACATGCGATTTTTGTGTTATCTTGTTTTTTTGTGACAAAGACGTCTAAATCATTCATGCGATTTTATTTTATAATGAAGCATAAGATGTGTTCAAAACATGTACCCAAAATATAAAGTAGTTGTTATTGTCTAACACAGCTACAACCATATAACGATTAAACAGAAATTTAGTTACTTGAAGCAAAGATTTTGTCACGTTTAGCAGAGTTGAACTCCATCTTCTCCTTCACAGTGTTTAGAGCATCTTTCAGGAAAAGAAGACTAAGTCATCAGCTCGAGATTGCTCCTTTATGTGATTCAAAGCTGCGTCTCTGAAGCTTGATGGTGGTTCTTCAAGTAGTCTCTCCCATATCTCTTGATTTTTCTTGATTTGTTCAATAATTTTCCCCTACACATCAAGAATCAAATGAGAAGAGGTGACATCGGTGCTTATTTCTGTCAACGTGCGAGTTGATAATAGCTCTTTTATTGCAATGTTTTTTTATTTTTTCTGAATCTTCAGATGCCATTTTTTGTGGGTTTGTTGTGTGTGTTTTTGTGTTCTATGTCTTAATATGGAAGTTAGTTACTTAGGTATTTTATATTAAAATAGTAAAATTATTATGTAGGTAGGGTGGTAAGTTCAGTAGTATTTATTGTAAAATTGATCATTACATGTCAAATTACAGTCACATCGGTAATAAATTAAGTTTTTTTATATAAAATAGTTAATTTTTATTTATTTTAGTTATTAATTCGTAATTTTTTTTTTTGCATTTTTTAGGTCAAAGTAATTTGAAAGTAATACCAGCATTTTATTCAAAATCGCATTTGATTCGAAAACGAATTCGCAAACTTTAAGAAATCTGAAAGATAATTAACTTTTTTTGAAATCGCATGTGTAAAACCATGAATTTGCAAACTATAAGAAATTTCAAAGATTATTAACTTTTTTTGAAATCGCATGTGTAAAATCATGAATTCGCACATCATAAGACATCTTAAACATTATTACCTTTTTTGTAATCGCATGTAATGTTATATGATTGGCAAACTTTACAAAAAACAC
Source organism: Helianthus annuus (assembly GCF_002127325.2). Classification (NCBI taxonomy): domain Eukaryota; kingdom Viridiplantae; phylum Streptophyta; class Magnoliopsida; order Asterales; family Asteraceae; genus Helianthus; species Helianthus annuus. The sequence continues at coordinate 36,351,814 of NC_035438.2, forward strand.
AACGTTTCTTTTGACATGTTTTTTGCACGTTTGATATGTATTTCGCATATTTTATTTGATTTTCATCCTGCATCATCTTCTTCGATAGACGGTCTATCGATTTGTTTCAGTTCTGAACTTCCAAATTCAGCAGAAATTCAATTCGCAGAAGGAGTTGGTGAATAAGAATCGATCGATTTTTGATTACTTGTTGGACTTTCGAATACGATTTTGAATAAGAATCTTACGGTATGATTTTGAGTTTTTGTTTGCTGATTATCAGGGGTTTTTGATTTCGTAATTGACGATTTTAACCTTGGCGGTTTCATATATATATATATATATATATATATATATATATATATATATATATATATATATATATATATTAATTTGATTAATTTAATAGTTAAGCATAGGGGTTTAATTGAGATGATCTGACGGTTGTGGTTATAACATACGTAATGTACGATTAGGCATATTGTATGATAACCGGCCTCTCTCTCTCTCTCTCTATATATATATATATATATATAGGGGAGCGCTAAAATGAAAACCACCTCCAGTTGTAAGAACCGCGAGAACCAGTTCCTAACCACTAGATCAACAAGATGGATGGACGAGATTAAAAGAAACTAAAATTAATATTAAATATATTTTGTCTTATTATGTCTTTAATATTTTAATCCAAAATGGTAGTTTAGTAAAATTACTCTTTTTGTCTTTTTGTCTTTATTATTTTTTTATTACTTTTTTTGTTTTAGAGAAAAATGCCCGGATAGTCCCTCCACCATCACCACCACAGTCACCTGAACTGCCATAATCCTACCATCAACAATATCGCCTAAAACATCACATCGGCTGAAACATCATCATGTCCGGAGAAAAAAAGAATAAAAAGGAAAAAGAAAGTGAGAATAAATAAAAATGAACTGAAAAGGGCTCACCGGAGACTCACTGCAGAATCCCACTGCCGTAACAGTCGTTGGTCGTCGCCAGAATCCCACCGGCGACGTCGTCAACCATCATCATGTCATCATCATCGACAATATCATCATCTGTCATCCGTACAATGTCGTTGCCGGCTCCGCCGGAGCTCCTCCGTGATCCGACACACCTGGCCGGTCGGAGGTTTCTTGAGGGAGAGAGTAACCGAGAGGGGGTGCAGTTGGGTTTGGTTTTTGCAGGTGTGCGTGTCGTATAGAAAAAAGGAGGTGCGGGTGTGGGATGTGGTTGCCGGAGAACGGCTGGTCTTGTCACCGGAGAAAGATAGAGGGAGCTGGGTTTGTGCTTGTCGCCAAAAAACGAGGCCACGATGGTGGCCGGGCCGGCATCATCGCCGTTGGTAATCATCAGAGAGAGAGACAGAGGTGATGAGGGGGGTGTGAGGTGACTTGGGTGTTTTAGGGTTTCTTCAAAGAAAATTGTAGAGAAGAAGGTGATGGTGGAGGGTGGAGGAGGGTGGAGGTTGAAGATGAAGTGTGGTGGTGGGGTTTTTATCTAAAAATGAAGAAGATGCCCGGATAGTCCCTGTGGTTTGGCCTTTTAAAGGAAAGAGTATTTTTGTCATTTCACACCCACTTAACAGTGAAAACAAACTGAAGTTAGACCCAGGGACTATCCGGGAACAAAAAATGAAAAGTTGGGGACTATTTAGGTAATTTTAGAAAGTTGGGGACTATAGGTGAAAAAATGCGAAACCACAGGGACTATCCGGGTATTTTTCTCTTTGTTTTATTATATTACTTTTTATTTTTTTAAAAGAATTTTTTATTAAAAGCATCTTTAAATACAAATTTTTAAACAAGACAATTTTTTTTGCGCGCCGTTTTTACGCCCGGCTTTTTCACGGGTCGTTTTTGCACGTCGTTTTTTATGCTCGGCTTTTTTAAGCGTCGTTTTCTTAACGCGGCGTTTTTTACGTCCCGTTTTAACGCGGCGTTTTTTATGTCCCGTTTTTTTTCGCGGCGTTTTCATGCGCCGCATTCGCGCCCCTTGTTTAGGCGCCGTTTTATCACACGGTTTTTTACGTTTTACAATTTACGTAGAAAAAGTTTTACGTTTTACGTTAAAAAGTTTACGTTTTACGTTTTATGTTAAACTTTTTAAACTTTTTACGTTTTACGTAAAACTTTTTACGTTTTATGTTTTACGTTAAACTCTTTACGTTTTACGTTTTATGTTAAACTATTTACGTTTTACGTTTTACGTTAAAAAATTTAGGTTTTACGTTAAAAACTTTACATTTTACGTTAAAAAGTTTACGGTTTACATTAAAAAGTTTACGGTTTTAACTTTGTTTTAACAAAACCTTTTTTACCCAAAAATTTTACGTTTAAACTTTTTACGTTTTACGTTTTTATGTTATACGTTTACCCAAAACGTTTTTTTTAACTTTACGTTTTAAACTTTTTACGTTTTACGTTAAAAAGTTTACGTTTTACGTTAAAAAGTTTACGGTTTAACTTTTTTTTTTTACAAAAACTTTTTTACGCAAAACGAACGCACCCAGAAATGGCAAACTTAGTAGGTGTCTCAGATGGATTGTTATCGTCATCGACTTGGGAAAAAAATATAAAAAACCAACAACATCAAAACAAAAGTGTATCTTGAAAAAAAAAAAACGGGGTTTGGCTCAGATTTTCCGATAATCAAAAGGCTGCAAAGTGGGGTTGCAGGTTCAAAAACCTACCCTCCACCATCATTGCCGCGCCATCGTCATCAAAATCTAGTTTTTTTTTCCATCATCGCCACCCAAATCCAACCAATCAAAACCCACATAGTTCACTTATCAAAAAATCACTGGAACATCAAAAAATCAGCCGTAAACATCAAAATAACCAGCATCATCAAAAAATCACCAGAACATAAAAAAATCAGCCGTAAACATCAAAAAATCACCAGAACATCAAGAAATCAGCCGTAAACGGGGACACAAGATCAGAACCAAAAACATCAAAATCACCAAATCAAACCCCCACCATCAGATCAAACCCCCAAAACATACCGGAGGTCTGCCGGAGCTGAATCGTTCACCACCATCAGATCAAACCCCCAAAACATATCGGAGGTCTCACAATCACCAACGAATTTGATTTGATTTGATTTGATTTGATTTTCAGATATAGATGAGAGAGAGAGAGAGAGCGAGAGAGAGCAATGGCGGCGGTGTGGGAGCTGTCGACATCAACCACTGCCGCCACACCCACCAAACCCACCGGCACACCACCAAACCCACCGCAAATCTTCCCCCCCCCCACCGCCACACCACTGCGAACAGTCAGAAGCTCAAAACACCGGTTCACAAAGCCGATTGCTGGTGGGCATGAGGGGACGTTTGGTATCACCGTCGCCGGAGAAACGAGGGGGCGCCTCCGTCACTGGTGATAGGGTGTGGGTGTGGGTGACCTGAATAGGTGGGGGCGGAAGGGGTGGAGGTCACAGGTGGCGGCGGAAGGGGTGACGGTGGAGGTCGCTGTGCAGACTTGATCTTCAAGATCTGGGAGAGAGAGAGAGAAAGCAAACTTTTGAATGTGTACAAAATTATATTCGAGATCTGAATAGAGAGAGAAAGTAGATTTGAATTAATAGAGAGAGAAAGCAGATTTGATTTAATAGAGAGAGAATAAGAGATCTTTAAATGAAGAGAGAGATAGAGATTGGACATTTGTAATAAATGACCAAATTACCCCTTATTCTGATTGGTTGATAGTGGTTCTCACGGTTCTTACAACTGGGGATGATTTCTATTTTAGCGGCTCCCTATATATAGGGGAACGCTAAAATGAAAACCACCTCCAGTTGTAAGAACCGCGAGAACCAGTTCCTAACCACTGGATCAACAAAAAATGCTCGGATCGAAATACGCTTGCTCGACTTTGGCTCGGTTGAAAAAACGCTCGGTTCGGTTCAGATCGATTTGTAAACGAACCTAGTATGAGCAAAGGTCTGATCGGTTCGGTTCGGCTCGTGAACAACCCTAGAGCCAAGGGGCTGGCGGCGGTCGAGTAGTCGACCATGCCACAGCGTTCGGTGTCACGGTGGTTGGCACGTTGTTCCTTGCCGTTAAAAAAATAAATAAATAATAACTAAGTTCATTTGACTTTTGATGGTTAACATTTTCTTAAAAGATGCAAAAATAAATATTTAACTATTGAATTATGAGTACCTGATTAATATAAAGCAAAGTTAATTAAGGAGTTAATGCTTAAAGGGAAGGTTCATTTAAGAAGAAAATTAAATTAAAAAGAAAAAAGAATAAATGGTACGAATGTAAAACATTAAATAGTTTTTCTCTCAACCCATTTATTATTATCTTTGACTAATTAATTAGTTATAAACACTATCATCCTCCACACTTAAATTTTTGCTTACACACATCAAAATTTATCCTATACGTTTTGAAATTTATCCTACACACCTCGTAATTTATGCTACACTTTAAATTATATATATATATATATATATATATAGGGGAAGGTTCATTTGAGAAGAAAATTTAGTTGAGAAGAAAAAGAACAAAGGGTAAAATTGTAAAACATTAAATACTTTTTCACCTATCTCATTTATTATTATATTTGACTAATTAATTAGTCATAAAAACTATCATCCTTCACACTAATTTTTTTTGACTACACACATCATCAAAAGTTACCATACACCTTCGAAATTTACCCTACACATGTTGAAATTTATCCTACACAACCCGTAATTTATCATCTACATATTGTAATTTATCCTACACTATAAATTATTTTATTTTATTTAAAAAAATATATATATTTTGAAGATAAGTTACATATTTTAATGTAGTTAACTATTAAAGAGGAATACTACTAATTAATAATCTTTGTAGGTTTACCATATTACCCTTATCGTAACATTAAATACTTATATTAAATGAAGTAAAATGAAACATTTTTATTGGTTGAAATTTCTTCTTTTTCTTCTTACAAAAAGTTTCTTCTCATTTGAACTCTCCACTATATATATATATATATATATATATATATATATATATATATAGGTAGAGGATTCTGTAAAAAGTCCTACTTTTGTGAGAAGTGTAAGAAATAATTTGGGGATGACAAGTTTCCTTTTTCTTAATTAATTCAAAAGGGTACATTAGTAATTTACCTTTTCTTATCAATTAATTGTGTGTAACGGTTTTTGAGTTAATTTAGGAGATACATATCTTTTTGGTTTATACATGATCTCATATATACTGATCGTAATTCTCATCATAAAATCGACGCCATTATTTAATTGATGAACATAAGGATTTTGATCACTGCAATTCTCAAGTTTTATTTAATTCTCGGAATACACACAACGGATCGTGGTGCTGCAAGTATACTCGTGAGGTTTTATAATATTAAAGGGTTATATACATAAAGCTTCGATCTTGAATTGGTGTTTTAATGTTTTTTGGATTCCAGATAAAACACCATGACTTGAGTCATAGTCATGGTGTTTTAAAATCTGGGAATGTATTGTATTGATAAAACACCACGCCATGAACAATGTCTCCAGATAAAACACCATGACTTGAATCATAGATGTTTAAAACACCACGCCATGAACAATGTCTCCAGATAAAACACCATGACTTGAATCATAGTCAATTTATCCAATTGTTTTAAAACACCATGCCATGAATCTGATTATAGATCTCTTTATGATAACGTATGAAGAATATGCAACCAAAGACTTCCTACAATTAAGGTGAATCATTAATTCCGATATTTAAGGAAAAGGAGTGAATGTAGGTGTTTTTGGTTGTGTAGGTTACGGTTGCCATATTTCAAACATTGAAAAAGACACTATTGCCCTTCAATTTTACATAAGGTCCCTCTAATTAAAACACAATTTACATTTTTATACCCTATTGATCTCAACCATTAGATCAAATATCCAATGGTTTAAAACACTTCTTACCCTTCTTACATTTTAAACACTTTTTACCATATCCCTACCCTATATATATATATTGAAAAATATGTTTTTTTTTTTGAAATTAAGTTACAAATTTAATATAGTTAGCTATTAAAAAGGAAGACTACCAATTAATGATTCATCTAAGTTTACTAATATACCCTTACACTAATATTACACTCTTATACAATTAGCAACACACACCCCTTCAAAAAGTTTCCCCAAATAACAATTAGCAACACACACCCGTTCTAAAAGTTTCACTGTTTCGTGTATTGAGGAACACCCTTTCGGTTTCACCCTTTCATGTATTTTATAACCTTTCATGTAATAAAATAAGGCACATCTCGAAACGTCATCCTATACAACCGGCATTAAACAAAAACCGTCACCGCCATACGGCGCACCCACCACCAGCACCCTCTCACCACCACCATACGTTCCCGTAACAATATCACTTCTAACTATCGTTGATATGGCGTCAATTCCGGTATCATCATAATTCACGTAATCTTCAACTTTATGATCAAGAAGATCGAAGAATAAAAGAACAATGATGTGCCATCTATTGAATTGGAAGACGAATATTGACTCGATTGAAATCAGTTTAAGGGATGAAACTATCTTTCCAACACCCCACATTTCAAATTTTGAATATTTAACCGAACGGATCACCGACAAATATCAATTGATAATTGGATGAGAGATGCAGGAATCAAAGACATCGACTGGTTCTAATACATATTACAAACACACACAATTGTGTGTCGATCCAAATGGAAAACGGTGACTTGATTTGTTTTTTATTACAAACAAATTGAAACCAGGAACATCATCTTTAGTCCGCTTTGGTAATGTTTGTATTCTTTTTATCATTTGATATATTTGTTATAATTGTGTTTCCACGCTGAATTGATAATCAACAATTGCTTATTTTTTGTATCGCTGGATCTGGATGTTGAATAAAGCGAGTCGAATTTGTCCCGTGTGGATGTTGATCATAAGGATGAATACGGTAGCGAAAACGGTTCGCTTAGTGAATCGTGTGAGTTATGATCACATGGTGAACGTGTTTTAATTATGATCGTGAGTTTGAAGGAGAGGCGGTTAGTGATTATCGAGTGTTCAAACACGATCATATGAAGTTTTTTTAAATGCTATGTTTATATGAAGTCACGGTGCCTCAATCGCCAGGGGAATTTCGGATTCTGCGGTCCTGTTGCCAGAAAAAATTGAAGAGACAACGTTGTCTTATTGTAAGAGGGAGAAAACCGGGAAGAGGCAGCGATAATGATGGTGGAGAACAGTGGTTATTTTGATGTCGGCGAGTGTGGTGATTGTGGCGGTGAGATATTTGAAAAGAAGCAACATGAAGGTTTTCTGATCCCTACTTCGATTTCCAACAAATTTTCCTGCATCGAATTGGAAGAAACAGTTTCAGCGATGAGGAAGTTTTGGATGAATCCGAACCTTTTAGCGATGTCTTGAGCGACGAGATGGAGGCCAAGCATATGGATCGGTAATTTAGATGATTTGTGCTTCGATTTCATGAAGTGATATGTACCACATCAAGTATGGGTTTGTGATCTTTGATTCCATGAATCTTTTGTTAGATTTGTTGTCTGAATCTTAGTGGTACACCATGGTGACGCCTAAAAGCATAAATAGGTTTGAGTACAGATCCAGGTTTGCATACATAACTGTCATTTATTGCTTAGTGTATATCAACATGTTCTTTTATGGGTTGCTTAGTTTTGTAATGTGTTCCAATGTAATTGTGACAACCGGTGATTTACGGCCCTAAATTACGTGATTAATAGGTGATTAACGAAATAATAAATAATGTTTACGACGTAAATTAACTTAATTAGGCCTTTGGAGAGCCTAGGAACGTCTATACGACTTTACAGTGCGCGAATGGTGATTTACAGAGAAACCTGCTGAATATTTTGCGACAACAGACTGAAACTGAACGAAATACAGACAATGCCGACAAATACGGATTTCCTACGAGTATTTTATATTTATGATTTTAATTTTTGTGAATTTATTTGGGCTTCCGTGCGACACAAACGCAAACGTGAACTAAAAACGCGATAGCCGGAAACGCATCAGCAACGAAACGGAAGCGACGGAGACATCTGTCACCTTCAGAACTTACATTTTACGATATATTTAACTCCGTAATAAAATATTAACTATCGTAGTTGAAAACGGATCGAAAAACGGAATAGAATGATCAACGTCATATTTTACGCGACTTTTACCGTAACCAACAACGAACGCACCCAACTCGACTAGTGACGCTATTTTTTTTCTTATATAATCTGATTCTAAAAATTTATTTACGGTATTTTTTTACAATAATCGGGTGCGTTAACGGGTTCGTAAAGAATTTCGGGCTCTTTAAACACGAGAATCGGGCTTGTGGGCCTTGGGCCCAAGCCCAAAAACCCACAAAACGAACCTATGTGTATATAAAAGGGACTTGTTGGTCTTTTATTCCCCATTCTATGCAGAACATTCACAAACCAGTCAACAACACACACACACACCACGATTCCTCTCTCTCTTCGGCGAACTGGGCGGCGGCGGTGGTCCGGCCAAACCCCCCCTTCCCTCTCCGCCTCACCTGCACACCTGCACCTCAACACCCCCCCCTTCCTTCCTTCGATCCGTGTAACGACCACCACCACCACAGTCCGATGGTGGTGCGGCGGTGCGACAAACGAGAGAAGGAGAGAGAGAGAGGAGAAAGATAGAGAGATGGACTGAGAGGGAGAGAAAGAACCGGCGGTCGGAGGTTCGGACTGCCGGTCAGCTCTGTTATCCGGTGGTCGACATTATTACCCGGCGGTTCTTGCTCGGTCCGTCGAGTTTCACAAAGATGATGAAGAATCCGATGATGCTGATGCTGTGAAGAAGATGACCGAGAATCACAGCGAGAGAGAAAGAACCGACGGTCGGCGTCAAGGACCGGCGGTCCTTGTGTTTATCCGACAGGCTTCGACGGTTGGTGACGACTCCGGTTTGAGGTATGTTCGGTTCAAGACTCACGATTATTTCGGTTCAAGGTTTGATGTTGATTTTTGGTTTGGGTTTCGGTTCGGGTTACACAGGAAGCAGGCGAGTCAACCGGGGCAGTCGAGTCAACTCGGTTAAACCGAGTTAACTCGGCTCGGGTCCAGGTCAACAGTTTGGTTCAGTCAACAACCGGTCAGAAGGCTTCGGGTCGGTTTAAGTTACATCTCAGATTTTAGTTCGGGTGTTCGGGTCAGCCGTGGTTCGGTTTCGGGTCAGTGAGTTCGAGATTGGCTCAACTCAGATCGATGCACGGGTCAACATCAGTTCGACTTCAGTCAACAAAAGTCAAAGGTCAAACTGCTGGTCAACAGCAGTCAACCACGGCCAAAACCTAACCCGGTAACCATTTAAACAAAGCGAATTTTAATTTCGTTGTTTATACATTTTTACGTTATACTTTACGTGAACCGAGCTCGAACCATCGTAGTTTATATTTAGTGTTTACTTTCATTTTGCAAACCCGACAAAAGATTAAATATTGTTGAAAAGTTATTGTTGAATTATTGGTTGAATCTTGATAAACATATCGACACTTGATTGTCGGGAGCGTCCAAAAAACAGAGGAAACTCTGTCCGATTTTCATCAAGATATATATTTTTTTATATAGCCGCAACGCTAATACAAAAGTATCACGACTCAAATGAAGTTTATGAAATAAATATGATAGTATATTCATTTTGACAACGAACAAGATTTCGAAACCGATACTCGTTTAAGAGAAATGTAACGCTTATAGTTATTTCTAAACATCAATAATTCCGAACATTGTTGCAAACAAATATAGTGTTTATATTTATTTCAAACGGCCCAAAATTCGGAAATATTTTATAAGATAAATATAAAGTTTTATATTTATTCCCAAGATCAAATGGTATGAATTCGTTTTTACAAAAATAGGTATATATTCCTAGTAGCCAACAATAACGAATTCGTTTTATAAAAATAAATATAGTTATATATTTATTTCGAATACCCAATGACGCGACAATTGTTTTACTAAAATAAATATAGATTATATATTTATTTGAAACATTCAACGACAAGCATTCGTTTTATAAAAAATAAATATAGTTATATATTTATTTCGAATACCCAACGACGCGACAATTGTTTTACTAAAATAAATATAGATTATATATTTATTTGAAACATTAAACGACAAGAATTCGTTTTATAAAAATAAATATAGCTTACATATTTATTTTAAAGTTCACACATCACGAATCCTTTTATAAAATAGATATAGATTATCTATTTATTTCAGACTTCAAATAAACGATTCTTTTACTAAATAAATATAACTTTTTATATTTATTTTAAACGCCTAAACGGCATCTACATATATTTCGACAAATGTCATACGCGATACATAATACAAGTATGTTATATGTAATTTTCATTTAAATATTCTTTTTAATACACGTACGACTTCGCAAGACGTTTAACGCAATGATAACGATATAATTATATGTTTTTATATAAATATTTGTTAAATATTTATGTACTATAAATCTCTCGAGAACTAAGTCTTTCCAAGACTTATTAAATGATTACCGACAATAATCAAACTAAACAAGTATAATTTCTACGCTTCTTTTAAATTAACAACTTCCCGTCAAATCATTCGATTAGCGATTCGGTAGAGCTCGGTAACACGTAGATTTGTTACCGCCTTAATTAGAAACTTATAAGATATTCCGTGTTAGGAATATTGTAGAATGCACGCTAGCAAGTCACGTCTTGGAAACGACATCATCAAAAATCGTACATAGCTAGCTTTGCACAGGAATATTCAGGCAAGTTCATAATCCCCACTTTTCACTGTTTTACATTTTTGTAAATGTTTTCAGGGTAGAAAGACATGCACGATTTTCAGAAACATACAAAGTTTTCGATAAACAAAGACTGTATATTTTTAGACAAAGCACGTTTTGCAAGAACATACAAAGTTTTGAACAAACGCAAAACTCGTATTTCTAAATCATATTACGAATGGATTTCGAGGAATTCAAATGATTTACGAAAGGTTTATACTAAACATACCTGTTTTTACAAAACAAATGCGTATTTTCGAAATGTGAGTGATTTTCATAACTAGGGAGTTGGCCTTAGAGGCTGGGAGGTTCAGCCTTAGAGGCTGGGGAGGTTCAGCCTTAGAGGCTGGGGAGGATCAGCCTTAGAGGCTGAGGTAAAATGCATGTTACAGTTATTTAGGACATTTTTATACATGGTATGGTTAGCTTAAGGAGGGTTGGGACGTTCAGATCATGTGAGTGGTGGGTACAACACTTAAAGCCAGTAATCCTCGGTGTTAGGACCGAGGGACACAAGAGTGATAGATCTATTTGGGTGTAGCGAGCCCACACCCGTGAGGTCAGGGTGACCCATAGAGGTGACTGTGTCTTACAGCCGATGCCTGACACAAATTTGCTAGGTTTGAGTTTTCCTGCATCACTTCACACATACCAGTGGCTTTGCAAACCAGTGGTGATCTCTTTTTCCTTACTGCTACATGCCAGGGATTTTTATCATACACACTTACAAAATGCTTGATTTATACAAAATAAAAACCATGTTTTATACAAATTCAAAGTATAGGATTATACGGGCATAGAGTCAAAGTCAGGGTGGGCATTGACGGTTATACATCCTTTACAAATACATGGTTTTACGAACATAGATCGTTACAAATACAAAGTTTTCATATAACTGGGCAAGAAAATGATTTTTGATTCGTTTTCTCAATATTATTTCATAAACCGGTTATTCCAAAGATTTATTTCAAATCTTTTACAAACAAACTATGAACTCGCTCAACTTTATGTTGACTTTTTCGCATGTTTCTTTATCAGTTTACTTTTCAGAAATCATGGCACGGTTGGAATAGGAAAACCATGTCGAGGCTTCGAGTACTTAGCGGGCGTTCATTTTTTAGAAGTCTTAGCTTTATTTTGCTTCCGTTGTGCAATGAAGATACCAGTCCAGTCACGCCAACTCTAATAATCTCGGGGTGTGACAGATTGGTATCAGAGCTATAGGTTATAGCGAATTCGGTTTCTGTAGAGATACCTAGGCTCTAACCTCACTTTTCTCTTGGACTTAGACTATTAAGAAAATGAATACGTACAGAATGCCTAGTACTCGAATATGGTCTCCAACCGTCGCCGAAAACAAAAAGGTCAGAATTTTGATTTTTAAACATACGCTAAAGTTGTGTTTTACACATGGTACACAAAAACAGTCGCATACGGTACACAACACTCTGAGAGTTTAGGAAACATGCATTTAAGACCTTCGGAAACTTATGTTAAAGTTCATTAAAGGTCATCACGTAGGAACCACGAATATTAACTTGGGCACACACTGTTATCCATATTGTCTATGATATTTTAACTTCCCGAGCAGGCAGCCTACGCATAACGAAACGCTAGTGCACGAGAATACATGAAACTCAAATTTTATGTTAACGGATGCCAGAGTACATCACGTCCTACGTGAAACATTACGCTAGTGCACAGGTATACGTGAAACTTAAGCTATATGTCAACGGAGGTTGAAGTACGACACATATGACTATCGAGGCGAGGCCTTTGAAAAGACACGATGGCGCAATTCAACGACGACGCTAGATTCCTGTCAGCAGGAGAACCAACAATCAGGAAATGGCAACTTGTCACGCGATCCTGCAACAACACGAAACACGCCAAGGAGAAAACGTATGTCTCCGCAATCCCCCTAACTCATAACGACGAATACGCTATGTTCGACATTCCATGGTAATGTCACCTAAAAACCGGTCATCACCCAGGTAAAGTCCTCAAATTTCTTTTATTGAAATTTCAACTTTTGCATTTACTGAGTAGATTTTCGTATCTCTACTCCTCTTAATAGTCATTGTATCACGATCGTTTCTATCATTTTAGCGAATTCTCAATTGCTTCATTTCTTGAAAATTTATATGCCACGAATGCATCGTTTGTTACGCATGTGGCTTCGTTTCGAATAAGCGTTTCATCAAAGTTCAAATATTGTTTTGCTAAACCTAATTATTGATTTGTGATTCGAATGACTCGCATTATTGTAATTGTTGGCTCCTGTGTTATCAAGTCAACACATTTTTCTTGAAATCTCTTTTCTTTTCAAGATACATACATGGTTTTTCGTTGTGACCATGCCGAAAGTTTTCCTGTCGATACATGTATTTATTATCGGCTTGCGCCGAAGTCAAATTCAATTGTTTGAACTTGTCCATTACACACATTCAATTCAAGACACTATATGATGTGTTGAAAGCATCATATTCGAATTCGTTTTAACAAGCGTTTCATTGTTCTGAGTCGTAGCAGATTTGTTTGATCTACGACTCCATTAAGTCGTTTGTTGATTTCGACACCTTGTGGTGGTGTTTTCATTGATTTGAAGCTTGCACTAATCTCGTTTACGCATCCCACTGTCACACCCCCATTTCCACGTGTCACCGGTGGGCCCGGTGTGGGGTACAGTGACGTAGTTGGCATCGTCATAGACAATCAACACAATATAATAATGCACAGCGGAAGCAGAATAGAAACATTTCAACCTTTAAATAAAGTGTAATAATAAATATCACAGTAGTTGAAATGGATCCACAGGCGGATCAAATAAAAATAGAAATAATAGTTCAACAGATAAATGTCGTCCGAGTTTGCGAGACTATTGTGGACGCTCTCTAGGAAACAGCCAGCCTATTTCCGTATAGTACCTGCACTTAATCTTTTGGGAAAAATACGTCAGTTTACACTGGTAAATACAAATCGACTGACTCATTTTGAAAATGATTGAAAATTGATTTAAATGCACAAGGCATAAATATTTTTATTAACTTGGGATAATTATATAATATAAACTTGTGAACGAATTACATGCACTTATATCTCTGGTGGCCCGGGATCTACTGTCCGGGCTAGAGATTTAATTGACACACCACATTAAAGAGTTATACACGACGGGTGTACGCCTACACCCCGTGCTCTGGTCGTGGCCATCTCGTAAGATAATGCCAAGGATATCCGGGACACGGTCAATAACCCCCCAAAGCCTTTAAGTAAGACAAAACTGTTTAAACGAAGTCGCACAAGCTATTCAAGACTGTACACCTATAAGGCGCAGGACTTGTGCGCCCGATCAAGCGGTATTTTAAATACCGTACCCCAAGCCCGTATAGGGAAAATAAGTCAAAATGTATTTACCTGAGCAAGTATAAGTCACAAACGATAAGTGTTGGTAGCTTTTACCGGGCCTCCTAATCTGGAACAAAGGTTTATAATTAACCTATTAGATTCCTAACGGCCTTTTATTTAAGCTTAAGCTTTGACCGGTTAGTTTTAGGAATGATACGGTTTACGCACGATTAAGCGAAAGACCGGATAGAATGTGATTTAGACCCGACAAGTTTGAATACTTGTATAATATGGGTATACTAAATACATTCTGGATTTTGAAATAAAAATGATATCGTTTGACCCGTTTCGGTCAATTTACGCAAACTAGTTACGTAAACCGAACCGAACGCGAAAAGGACGATACGGGTAGTCAAATGATTCAAATGCAAGTTCCCTGAGATAATATGCTTAAAATATGATATTATATTAGTAAGTTATGTTCTATATTGCCCGGGATAATTTTAAACTCAATTTATGCCTTAGAAGGGCATTTTGGTCATTTAAAAGATAATAAAAGGGTAAAATTAGAAATATGAGTTTCGGGTCTGGTTCATACAGTAAATATACTTAATATAACATATTATATCAGTAGGGTATGACCCATATACCAAATATATCATTTAAAACCAAACTATGCACCGTAGGGGTAATTTAGTAATTTCACAAGGGCTAAAAATGCCAAAACTGGAAACCTGAGTTCAAAATATTATACTTACTGTTTTTATATGAAAATATGCTAAACACATCAGTAGGTATAGGTCTTATATGTTCAAAAAAAGTATAACGCTTACTATGCGCTTAAAACGCTAAATATGCGATTTAAGGGCGTTTTCGGGTTTTCAAATTAAATCTGAGATTTTTATATTTCCAGAATACTTAAAATAATTTATTCATCATATAAAATCAGTAGAAAAAGGTTTCGGGTCAAAAGGATGTGTAAAACTCATTTTATGGCTAAAACGGTCAAAACCGACATAAGCCGAAATGACTAGGCGATCTAGGATCCGTTCAGCCAAAAATTAATTAAAAATCATCAAAATTCCCAGAATATTATATTACTTCTGTTGGTAAAAAGTTTTGCATCAAAACGTGGCCAGAAACGGGTTCTACGCGAAAAGGACCGTTTATGTAAATTTATAATATAGTTTTACGCTAATGGCCGTAACTCACAATCTGGACCACCAACTGATCCGAAATTTTCGGTGCAAGTTTATATAATCAAAATAAAGATCTCTACTCTTTTACTTTTCCAAAAATCCCGTTTTAAATCAAAAAGGGCAAGATAGTCAACTTTATGCAAAAATCGGAAACATGCATTCGAATAGGCTAAGCATAGACTTTAATAACAAAAATTCCAGAAAGTTTAACCAAAATAAAAATGGTCAAAAATGCCTTTCAATACAGATCTCGAACATGCATGTATGAATCCGAATCGATAGCCTACGAAATAATCGTTTTATAAGACTTTCGGTTCCGATTCGTGTCTATACTATAGATTGTCGAGTTGATGATGATTAAACCACATTCTTATATATATTACAAGTCATTTTTAATGATCAATCAGGTTGCATGTCATCTATATCGTTAATCATGTTATTTTTCTCAAAAATTGCTTCTGTTGACTTTTTAGAAATAGGTTTGACTCGACATTTAGCATGCATGTAGTGGGAATCAGTTAGTACCCTTTAGAGGGTTTGTTTCCCACATAAATACCAATCTATAACAAGTTTCAATTCGAGAAATGACTGAAAGAAATCCGTTTAATCAGAAAGTCAAAGGTTATGAACACCCAGTTTGACTTTTAGCAATAATCACTACAAAAACGGATTAAAGAACGAATTGAAGGCTTACAAGAGTCCTATAGATGTTTAGTGAACACTAGGATCGGCCTTGTTGCTCAGATTGTCTCCAGGAATCTGCCTTGATGTTCTTGAATGTTGAGAGCACTTGGTTACAATGAAAAATGATCAAGAAATGTGATCAAGACCTGATTTAAAGCCATAATTTCGAGGCCACTGTAGTAGTAGCCATGCAAGACATGTCATTGGTGCATTTGGAGGCGAAACCAGCTGTTAGGCACCCAAAATCGGACTCAAATAACCCATTTTCGAAGTTTCTGTCGCTGGGCAACCCACGCGGCCCGCTTGGGCTTTCCCAGGCGGGTCGCCTGACCCTGGTTCAGCCAAAATAAGTTTCAAACTTGACAGCTTTGACCCCTGAACTTGTACGCGATGTTTCGGCTACTTTTCTCGACCCGTAAACCCCCAAACTTGGTTTCTAAGAACCTTAGGACTTTTACCAACATGGTAATGTCCTCGGATAACTTTGCGCTCAACCGAAAAGCCATGAAATTCGACGTTGACGCTTTTAGTCCCTTAAGTACGGTTTTGGCCATAACTTTCTCATACGTTGACGAAACTTCATGAAATTTTTACCACATATTCTAGTGAGTATATTTTAGCTATACAAAGCTTCGGGTCTGCCAAAAGTTCACTCAGAGGTATAAATTAAACATGTTGACACTTTTGGCCCCTATAGTTTACAATACTTCACTTTTGTGCAATTTCCGCGTCGTATGATCCATGAACCATCCGTTAAAGGTTATAAACATTATGTGGGGTTATCATAGAGCCTATTTATCCATTGTTGACACTTTGGACCCTTACGTTCCATAGTTTTCACTGTTTGTCACTTTCAGTCCCTCTAAAGTATGTTTTCACATAACGGAACCTTATGACACGTGTCAAGACATTATTGGACGAAATTTTTCGAGGTGTTACATCCTCACCCCCTTAAAAGAAATCTCGACCCCGAGATTTATTCAAACAAATGGGGATATTTTTCTTTCATCGTGGATTCCACTTCCCACGTGTATTCGGGACCTCTACGGGCATCCCACTTGACCTTAACAATAGGCACATGCTTCCTTCGAAGCTTCTTTACCTGTCGATCTTCTATCGACAAAGGTTTTTCCACAAATTTTAGACTTTCGTCTATGTGTATATCTGTATGCGGTATAACCAGTGAATCGTCAGCGAAACACTTCTTCAAATTACAGATATGGAACACATTATGAATAGCGCTAAGTTCCTCAGGCAAGTTTAACTTGTAAGCGACTGCCCCGACACGTTCGATTATCTCGAAAGGTCCTATATATCTCGGGCTTAGCTTGCCTTTCTTTCCAAATCGCATTACACCTTTCCAAGGTGATACTTTAAGCAACACTTTTTCACCCACTTCGAAGTGAAAATCTTTGCGCTTAGGATCCGCATAACTTTTCTGCCTATCCCTGGCAGCTTTCAAACGATCACGGATCTGAACGATCTTGTCTGTCGTCTCAAAGACGATATCTGGTCCAGACAACTGGACATCTCCAACTTCTGCCCAACAAATGGGCGATCTACACTTCCTACCGTATAAGGCCTCAAAAGGCGCAGCCTTTATGCTGGAATGGTAGCTATTGTTGTAGGAGAATTCAATTAGTGGTAAGTTCTTATCCCAACTACCACCCAAGTCGATCGCACATGCTCGAAGCATGTCTTCCAAAGTTTGAATAGTACGCTCACTCTGACCATCAGTCTGAGGATGATAAGCCGTACTAAAATTCAAACGAGTGCCCAACGATTGTTGGAAACTCTTCCAAAAATGCGACGTATACCTAGTATCTCTATCAGAGATAATAGATATAGGTATACCATGTAGCGCTACTATCTTATCGACGTATAATTGAGCTAACATATCTGAGCTATACGTCTCTTTGATGGGTAGAAAATGAGCTGACTTAGTCAGTCTGTCTACTACGACCCATATGGTATCATTTCCCTTTTTCGTCTTCGGCAACTTGGTGATAAAATCCATTGTCACCATTTCCCATTTCCACTTGGGAATTTCAGGTTGCTGAAGCAAACCTGACGGCTTCTGATGCTCGGCCTTGACTTGCGCACAAGTCAAACATTTGGCCACATACTCGGCCACGGACTTTTTCAAACCAATCCACCAGTAGTTTGATTTCAAATCCTGGTACATCTTATCTGCTCCAGGATGAACGGAATATTTTGAGCTGTGGGCTTCCTGGAGGATAACATCCCGAAGTCCTCCATAAACTGGAACCCATATTCGTCCGTTTAGTCGTAGCATTCCATCTTTGTCGTGGGATAACTGCTCCTCAGTTACTCCCAACTTTTCTGCAGGATAGTTAGCTTCCAGCACAGCTTCCTTCTGTGCAGCTAACACCCTTTCATTCAAATTATTTCTTATTTCAATGCGCTTGGCATTGACTCTGATCGGTTTCACCCTTTCTTTCCTGCTTAAGGCGTCGGCAACAACATTGGCCTTGCCTGGATGGTATCTTATCTCACAGTCATAATCATTTAATGTTTCCATCCATCGCCTTTGACGCATGTTCAATTCCTTCTGATTGAACAAGTGCTGAAGACTCTTGTGATCCGAATAAATGATACACTTGGTTCCATACAAGTAGTGTCTCCATAGCTTCAAAGCAAATACAACCGCACCCAATTCCAAATCGTGGGTGGTGTAGTTCTTCTCGTGCACCTTGAGCTGTCGAGAAGCGTAGGCAATGACTTTGCCTTTCTGCATGAGTACGCAGCCCATGCCAGTATGTGATGCATCACAATACACCACAAATTCATCTATACCATCGGGCAATGTTAATACTGGCGCATTGCTCAGCTTCTGCTTCAGAATGTCAAAGGATTCCTGCTGCTTAGGGCCCCAATCAAACTTAATCTTCTTACGGGTCAATGAAGTTAGGGGCGCAGCAATCCTTGAAAAGTTCTCGATAAATCGCCTATAATATCCTGCCAATCCGAGGAAACTGCGAATCTCGGTAGGAGTCTTCGGCTCCTGCCAATTCATGACTGCTTCGACTTTAGCGGGATCTACTTGGATACCACGCTCGCTTACAACATGTCCAAGGAACTGGACTTCTCGAAGCCAAAATTCACACTTCGAGAATTTGGCATAAAGCTTCTCTTGATACAGAAGTTTGAGAATACAACGAAGGTGATTCTCATGTTCAGCTTGGCTCTTCGAATAGATGAGGATGTCGTCAACAAAGACGATGACGAATTTATCTAGATAGGGCTTGCAGACACGGTTCATGAGATCCATGAATGCTGCTGGTGCGTTTGTGAGCCCAAATGGCATCACAAGGAACTCGTAATGTCCATAACGAGTCCTAAACGCGGTCTTGTGTACGTCTTCATCCTTGACCTTCAACTGATGATAACCTGACCTCAGGTCAATCTTGGAGAAGTAACTTGCTCCTTGCAACTGGTCGAACAGATCGTCGATCCTGGGTAACGGATACCTATTCTTGATAGTGACCTTATTAAGCTCACGGTAATCGATGCACAGACGCATCGATCCATCCTTCTTCTTAACGAACAAGATTGGCGCTCCCCAAGGAGACGAGCTAGGTCTAATAAAACCTTTGGCTAAAAGCTCATCCAACTGCGTCCTCAACTCCTTCATCTCCGTTGGTGCCAATCTGTATGGTGCTCTTGCCACAGGTGCTGCACCTGGAATAATGTCTATCCGGAACTCCACTTGCCTATCCGGTGGCAAACCGGGTAGTTCTTCAGGGAATACTTCAGGATATTCCGAAATAACAGGAATATCTTCAATCTTCGGCTTCGGCTCATCAATGGTAACTTGTGCCATATAAATGACACATCCCTTCTGCATGCATCTGGATGCTTTGAGCATGGACACTTGCTCCGGCAATCCATGCTGGGTATCTCCTTGAATAGTAAGTGACTCACCAGACGGAGTCTTAACTATTACTTGCTTTCTATTGCACAGAATCTGGGCTTGGTTACTCGACAACCAATCCATGCCTATCACTATGTCGAATCCAGCTAGCTTAAAGGGAAGCAAGGATAACGGGAAAGAATGATTCCTAATGGATATAACACATCCATCTAGAACAGTCGAGGCGGTTTCTAAGGTTCCATCGGCTAATTCCACCTCATATCTCACACTTAAGGTTTTAACAGGAAGGTTCAACAGTTTACAAAACTTATTATCTACAAACGACTTATCAGCTCCTGAATCAAACAAAACTCTAGCAAAGACATCATTTACAAGAAACGTACCTGTAATGACATTATCGTCAAGGACTGCTTCCTTTGCGTCCATTCTGAAGACTCTCGCATTAGTCTTCTTCCCTTCCTCGACCTTCTTTGCAAACTTTGGGCAGTTGGGCCGAATATGCCCTTTCTCGTTGCAACCAAAACAGGTTGCATCCTTCATCTTCTTGCAATCCACAGCTTTATGATCTGTGGACTTGCAGATTCCACATCGTTTCTCTGAAGACTGGGATTTCGTTTCTAACCGACACCTCCCAAAGTGGTGCCTCCTGCAGATCTTGCATCTGGGTTTCTCACCCGACTGATGTTCACTTTTCCTAGACCCCGACCCTTTCCTGTGGTCGTTGTTCCCTCTATGTCGCTTTTCAGACCTTCGTGAGGTGTCATCCTCACGTTTCCGTTTGTTCTCCTCAGAGCTCTTCATGGCTCTCAATCTAACCACGTCTTGAGTGAGGGAGAGGGATAGATCTGCTACGGATCTAAATGTTGTAGGTCTTGAAGCTTTAACACTCGCCTTTATCTCCGGTGCCAGACCCCCAATAAATCGAGCAATCCTACGCGGCTCCGGGGTCACCAAGTAAGGCACTAAACGAGACAACGTGTTGAACGTAGTAAGATACGCTTGACAGTCGAGGTTCTTCATAACTAAGGATACAAAATCCGATTCGATTCGCTCGACCTCGTGCTGCGGACAGAAGTTCTCTTTAATCAGGGCCACAAACTGTTCCCATGACAAACCGTACAGTGTGGCCTTACCGGCAGCTTGTAGGAGTGACTTCCACCATGCTAACGCATCTCCTTTGAATGACTGGGACACGTACTTCACGACGTCCCTATCAGCACACCCGCTGATATCAACTACAGTGTCCATCTCGTCAATCCACGTCATGCAGTCGACGGCTCCTTTTTCCCCAGTGAAATCTCTGGGCTTGCAAGATACAAAATACTTGTACGTACAGGACCTGCTGTACGTGTCATGTTTCAGCTTAATCTCCTGCTTTGGAACGCTGCTGTGGTTGGAGGAGTGATTATCATCCTCAGCTTTCTTTGGCTCACTCTTTTTAGACGGCGGCTTACTATGAGCCCCAGAATGAGTCTTAGCCTTGACATGCGTCACTGAGCGGGTTCTACTCTGAGTACCACTAGATTCTTTGAACTGCCTATCCATAGCCTTGGCGACAGCATTATCTATCAGTGCTTGCAATTCTGCACCGGTAACGTGAATCTTTGCATTATCTGAGCGTTCCCCAGAATGACTGTTGGTTTCTTCCGATTTGGCCATCGTAGCTTTAAGCTACAATAAAGGACAAGGTCTTATTTAGAACCTAACAGTATTATCGTTCTAGACGATTTATTAACCATGGTATCAAAAACCTTAGCAGTTAATTTAATAAATTTCATTCAGGCTCTTTTTAGCAATCAAGGAATGAAAATATATATATATTGGCACCATAGGCCTAGTCACATGGACATTTACTAAATTATAAATTTAGATTTTTATAGGACTATAAATTGTATAATTAAACAAATAATCCTTTACTAGACAGAGAGTCATAAACCACAACTGTCATTATATAACATAGTTATAACCCGTAGGTATCAAGCCATTAATAGACTTGTGTACAGATAAAATCTGTAGATATTTCTTTACTAGGCAGGGAGTCATAAACCACAACTGCCACTATATGACATAGTCATAACCCGAAGGTATCAAGTCATTAATAGACTTGTATACAGATAAAAATCTGTAGATAATTCTTTACTAGGCAGGGAGTCGTAGACCACAACTGCCACTATATAACATAGTTATAACCCGTAGGTATCAAGTCATAAACAGACTTGTGTACAGATATAATCTGTAGATAATTTATTAAAAAGGGTGGCTTGTGTGATTTTACAGATCACGCTTGGCCAGAATGTTAACATGTTCTCAGATGTTAACAGGGAGTTGAATCCTTTCAACCAGGTTTTACCATCAGGGCCAGGCCTATTAATAAGGCATTCAAGCTAGGTTATACCTTACTAAGATTCTTATAAAATGGCAAATCAAATAAAAATTGATATTTTCCATTATTTTATTATTATTCATGCATATAAATAAAATGATAAATTCAAACTAACCATTCCAAATCTCAAATAAAATACCAGTACATAATTGCCCTAAACGGGACTTTGAAATAACATGGATAACATGAATAACAGGCCCGCGCAGGGGCTAAACAAGTAACAACAATAACAAAACAAAATAAAGCAAACCCACGCAGGGGTCAACAGAATAGCATACCCACGCAGGGGTAGAATAAGATAGATATACCCACGCAGGGGTAGAGTACTGGAATAAATGTCCACGCAGGGACATGAGTACATGAAATGATAATCGAAGGATTCAACGATCCTTCTTGCTCTTACCCTTGAGCAAATCGAATACCTTCTGGAACATGCCACGGTTGTGACGGCGATCATTTTGCATCTCCCGTCGCATGCTATCAATCCCATGCAGGATCTCCTGAACCTGCGGCGGCGACATCATAGGCGCCGGTGGTGGTGGCTGGTAGTGCTGCGGCTGCGGCGGCTGGTAAGGCTGCGGCTGCGGTGGCTGCTGGTAACCCGGAGGGTAACCAAAAGTAGACTGCCCAGCAGTCCAAGTGTCTCCCAATGGACCGCTAGGAGGGAGTGAGCTGTAGTTCACAGCTTGCCAATAAGGGTCTCCCGTGTAATCATAACCCTGAGGGAATACATGCTCGAACGGGTTGAACTGAGCGGCACTAGCATAAGCCGGAATCGGCTCTCCAAAATTCTGCGGCGGCAGAGGCGGGATCGGAACAGAAGTAACCTCCGATACGGGGTGCTGAGACTCCCCTGTCTCGGACTCCCCGGGTAGAGACGTGTAGCGGCTGCTACTAACACGTGGAGGGGTGCCTATGCGAATCCCTCCGCGCGTAGACATGCGCGCATTCCTCCTCGGCCTCTGAGGTGGAGGAGGTAAAACTGGCGGCGGCGGTGGTGACGGAGTGATCACGTCACGCCACAGGGCCTCAGATAGGTCCTGCGGTAGAGGCGGCTGCTGCTGGAGCTGCTGCTGCTGCGAGTGGTGCTGCGAGTGCACCGGCGAACCATGGAGCGATTGGAGCATCGGAGTACCATGGAGTGATTGAAGCATCGGAGAGTTGTGGCTAGGGGTGAAGTACCAATCATGCTGCTTAAACCTCTCCTGAAAGCTGTCCCCACCATTATAGGGTGATCCCCTAAATGGCGACCCATCCGATATCTCAATCGGATGGTTAGGCGTACCTGATGGTGGTAGCGACGGGTCCGTATCCTCGTCTACGTCCATCTCGTGCTCTCCCGGAAAATGGTCCTCCGGCCCGAGTGGGTTGTGGCCCACTGGCTCCTCCACATAAGCATTAGGGTTATATAAACCCTGGTAGGCTGGCGCTGGATACTGCTGCGGTGACTGGTGCAATGGTATGTACGATCCATGCGAACCATGGGGCCCGTTCTCCGAGTGCGGCCCAAACGAGTGGGGTAAAGACGGTGAAGTGCTGGCGGATACCGAGTGTCTAGCAGGCTCGGCGAAAGACCTCCAAAGGTCGTTGGCGGCTGTGTTGTGTGTGGCGGATGGTGCTCGCCTATGTGAGGGCCCTGCCTCATGGTCGTGGGTAGTAGCAAATCCTCCTCGACCTCTCATTCTTGGCGGCATAGTGATCCTGTCAAAAATCAAACAAGTTGCACAACAAAATATATAAGACAATGCAATAATAATTAAAATGAAATTAAACGAAATGTTGAACATTTCCTAAGTTCTTTGTCTAGACTCGAAAATCGAGGAATGTGCAATTGTGTAACTGAGATTAAACACATTAGGATAGTGTTTAATTTGCTCAGCATTGGCTCTGATACCAACCTGTCACACCCCCATTTCCACGTGTCACCGGTGGGCCCGGTGTGGGGTACAGTGACGTAGTTGGCATCGTCATAGACAATCAACACAATATAATAATGCACAGCGGAAGCAGAATAGAAACATTTCAACCTTTAAATAAAGTGTAATAATAAATATCACAGTAGTTGAAATGGATCCACAGGCGGATCAAATAAAAATAGAAATAATAGTTCAACAGATAAATGTCGTCCGAGTTTGCGAGACTATTGTGGACGCTCTCTAGGAAACAGCCAGCCTATTTCCGTATAGTACCTGCACTTAATCTTTTGGGAAAAATACGTCAGTTTACACTGGTAAATACAAATCGACTGACTCATTTTGAAAATGATTGAAAATTGATTTAAATGCACAAGGCATAAATATTTTTATTAACTTGGGATAATTATATAATATAAACTTGTGAACGAATTACATGCACTTATATCTCTGGTGGCCCGGGATCTACTGTCCGGGCTAGAGATTTAATTGACACACCACATTAAAGAGTTATACACGACGGGTGTACGCCTACACCCCGTGCTCTGGTCGTGGCCATCTCGTAAGATAATGCCAAGGATATCCGGGACACGGTCAATAACCCCCCAAAGCCTTTAAGTAAGACAAAACTGTTTAAACGAAGTCGCACAAGCTATTCAAGACTGTACACCTATAAGGCGCAGGACTTGTGCGCCCGATCAAGCGGTATTTTAAATACCGTACCCCAAGCCCGTATAGGGAAAATAAGTCAAAATGTATTTACCTGAGCAAGTATAAGTCACAAACGATAAGTGTTGGTAGCTTTTACCGGGCCTCCTAATCTGGAACAAAGGTTTATAATTAACCTATTAGATTCCTAACGGCCTTTTATTTAAGCTTAAGCTTTGACCGGTTAGTTTTAGGAATGATACGGTTTACGCACGATTAAGCGAAAGACCGGATAGAATGTGATTTAGACCCGACAAGTTTGAATACTTGTATAATATGGGTATACTAAATACATTCTGGATTTTGAAATAAAAATGATATCGTTTGACCCGTTTCGGTCAATTTACGCAAACTAGTTACGTAAACCGAACCGAACGCGAAAAGGACGATACGGGTAGTCAAATGATTCAAATGCAAGTTCCCTGAGATAATATGCTTAAAATATGATATTATATTAGTAAGTTATGTTCTATATTGCCCGGGATAATTTTAAACTCAATTTATGCCTTAGAAGGGCATTTTGGTCATTTAAAAGATAATAAAAGGGTAAAATTAGAAATATGAGTTTCGGGTCTGGTTCATACAGTAAATATACTTAATATAACATATTATATCAGTAGGGTATGACCCATATACCAAATATATCATTTAAAACCAAACTATGCACCGTAGGGGTAATTTAGTAATTTCACAAGGGCTAAAAATGCCAAAACTGGAAACCTGAGTTCAAAATATTATACTTACTGTTTTTATATGAAAATATGCTAAACACATCAGTAGGTATAGGTCTTATATGTTCAAAAAAAGTATAACGCTTACTATGCGCTTAAAACGCTAAATATGCGATTTAAGGGCGTTTTCGGGTTTTCAAATTAAATCTGAGATTTTTATATTTCCAGAATACTTAAAATAATTTATTCATCATATAAAATCAGTAGAAAAAGGTTTCGGGTCAAAAGGATGTGTAAAACTCATTTTATGGCTAAAACGGTCAAAACCGACATAAGCCGAAATGACTAGGCGATCTAGGATCCGTTCAGCCAAAAATTAATTAAAAATCATCAAAATTCCCAGAATATTATATTACTTCTGTTGGTAAAAAGTTTTGCATCAAAACGTGGCCAGAAACGGGTTCTACGCGAAAAGGACCGTTTATGTAAATTTATAATATAGTTTTACGCTAATGGCCGTAACTCACAATCTGGACCACCAACTGATCCGAAATTTTCGGTGCAAGTTTATATAATCAAAATAAAGATCTCTACTCTTTTACTTTTCCAAAAATCCCGTTTTAAATCAAAAAGGGCAAGATAGTCAACTTTATGCAAAAATCGGAAACATGCATTCGAATAGGCTAAGCATAGACTTTAATAACAAAAATTCCAGAAAGTTTAACCAAAATAAAAATGGTCAAAAATGCCTTTCAATACAGATCTCGAACATGCATGTATGAATCCGAATCGATAGCCTACGAAATAATCGTTTTATAAGACTTTCGGTTCCGATTCGTGTCTATACTATAGATTGTCGAGTTGATGATGATTAAACCACATTCTTATATATATTACAAGTCATTTTTAATGATCAATCAGGTTGCATGTCATCTATATCGTTAATCATGTTATTTTTCTCAAAAATTGCTTCTGTTGACTTTTTAGAAATAGGTTTGACTCGACATTTAGCATGCATGTAGTGGGAATCAGTTAGTACCCTTTAGAGGGTTTGTTTCCCACATAAATACCAATCTATAACAAGTTTCAATTCGAGAAATGACTGAAAGAAATCCGTTTAATCAGAAAGTCAAAGGTTATGAACACCCAGTTTGACTTTTAGCAATAATCACTACAAAAACGGATTAAAGAACGAATTGAAGGCTTACAAGAGTCCTATAGATGTTTAGTGAACACTAGGATCGGCCTTGTTGCTCAGATTGTCTCCAGGAATCTGCCTTGATGTTCTTGAATGTTGAGAGCACTTGATTACAATGAAAAATGATCAAGAAATGTGATCAAGACCTGATTTAAAGCCATAATTTCGAGGCCACTGTAGTAGTAGCCATGCAAGACATGTCATTGGTGCATTTGGAGGCGAAACCAGCTGTTAGGCACCCAAAATCGGACTCAAATAACCCATTTTCGAAGTTTCTGTCGCTGGGCAACCCACGCGGCCCGCTTGGGCTTTCCCAGGCGGGTCGCCTGACCCTGGTTCAGCCAAAATAAGTTTCAAACTTGACAGCTTTGACCCCTGAACTTGTACGCGATGTTTCGGCTACTTTTCTCGACCCGTAAACCCCCAAACTTGGTTTCTAAGAACCTTAGGACTTTTACCAACATGGTAATGTCCTCGGATAACTTTGCGCTCAACCGAAAAGCCATGAAATTCGACGTTGACGCTTTTAGTCCCTTAAGTACGGTTTTGGCCATAACTTTCTCATACGTTGACGAAACTTCATGAAATTTTTACCACATATTCTAGTGAGTATATTTTAGCTATACAAAGCTTCGGGTCTGCCAAAAGTTCACTCAGAGGTATAAATTAAACATGTTGACACTTTTGGCCCCTATAGTTTACAATACTTCACTTTTGTGCAATTTCCGCGTCGTATGATCCATGAACCATCCGTTAAAGGTTATAAACATTATGTGGGGTTATCATAGAGCCTATTTATCCATTGTTGACACTTTGGACCCTTACGTTCCATAGTTTTCACTGTTTGTCACTTTCAGTCCCTCTAAAGTATGTTTTCACATAACTGAACCTTATGACACGTGTCAAGACATTATTGGACGAAATTTTTCGAGGTGTTACACCCACGCACGGATTTAATAGTTTATTTATTGAATTGCTTTAAATCCGCTTTGATTTAATATTACAGCAGTCTTAACGCAATCATGAATTAAGACAATGGTACACAAATTCATTTTATATTTTGGTGTACCTCCTAACGGTTCTTTCACTATCGATCGAATGTTTTGCGATATCCATTGCTTCTTCATCTTCTATCGAAAACATTATTTCTTTGATGTTTCATTTTCAATTGAAATTTCTATAATGTCATTTGAAACAAACTTTCAGATTCACTTTATTACGCTATCATTTGATTTCAAACACAGTGAATTTATTCGATCACCGCTATATTTGAATTGTTTCATTCACTACGACACCTTGTGGCGTCGGTAGAACATGCAGCTTGGGCTGATCATGATCGAGCGTTTCATACAAAACTATTTCGTTTGGGCTTGTTGATTCTAAGCTTCTCCTAGCGAATGTTATTATTTCTAACATTCATTTGCATATTGTAAACGTCCACTTGGAATTCTATTGGTTGAAATTCCTCTTTTATTGGACCCCTGTAACTTGGTCACATTGGTGACTGTATCAGTATGTCTCGTTTCCTTTGACATTATTCGTAATTACTGACGCATAACGTCACTCTAAGGAGTTAACATAGTCTAAATGTCGAGGACGAAATTTTATTAACAGGGGGAGAATGTGACAACCGGTGATTTACGGCCCTAAATTACGTGATTAACAGGTGATTAACGCAATAATAAATAATGTTTACGACGTAAATTAACTTAATTAGGCCTTTGGAGAGCCTAGGAACGTCTATACGACTTTACAGTGCGCGAATGGTGATTTACAGAGAAACCTGGTGAATATTTCGCGACAACAGACTGAAACCGAACGAAATACTGACAACGCCGACAAATACGGATTTCCTACGAGTATTTTATATTTATGAGTTTAATTTTTGTGAATTTATTTCGGCTTCCGTGCGACACAAACGCAAACGTGAACTAAAAACGCGATAGCCGGAAACGCATCAACAACGAAACGGAAGCGACGGAGACATCTGTCACCTCCCGAACTTACATTTTACGATATATTTAACTCCGTAATAAAATATTAACTATCGTAGTTGAAAACAGATCGAAAAACGGATTAGAATGAACAACGTCATATTTTACGCGACTTTTACCGTAACCGACAAACGAAGGCACCCAACTCGACTAGTAACGCTATTTTTTTCTTATATAATCTGATTCTAAAAATTTATTTACGATATTTTTTTTACAATAATCGGGTGCGTTAACAGGTTCGTAAAGAATTTCGGGCTCTTTAAACACGAGAATCGGGCTTGTGGGCCTTGGGCCCAAGTCCAAAAACCCACAAAACTGACCTACGTGTATATAAAAGGGACCTGTTGGTCTTTTATTCCCCATTCTATGTAGAATAATCACAAACCAGTCAACAACACACACACACACCACGATTCCTCTCTCTCTCCGGCGAACTGGGCGGCGGTGGTCCGGCCAAACCCCCCTTCCCACTCCGCCTCACCTGCACACCCGCACCTCAACACCCCCCTTCCTTCCTACGATCCATGTAACGACCACCACCACCACAGTCTGGTGGTGGTGCGGCGGTGCGACAAACGAGAGCGAGTGAGACGAGAAAGATAAAGAGAGGGACCAAGAGGGAGAGAAAGAACCGGCGGTCGGAGGTTAGGACCGCCGGTCAGCTCTGTTATCCGGTGGTCGACATTATTACCCGGCGGTTCTTGCTCGGTCCGTGGAGTTTCACAGAGATGATGAAGAATCCGATGATGCTGATGCTGTGAAGAAGATGACCGAGAATCGCAGCGATAGAGAAAGAACCGACGGTCGCCGTCAAGGACCGACGATCCTTGTGTTTATCCGACAGGCTTCGACGGTTGGTGACGACTCCGGTTCGAGGTATGTTCGGTTCAAGACTCACGATTATTTCGGTTCAAGGTTTGATGTTGATTTTTGGTTTGGGTTTCGGTTCGGGTTACACAGGAAGCAGGCGAGTCAACCGGGGCAGTCGAGTTAACCGGGGCAGTCGAGTCAACTCGGTTAAACCGAGTTAACTCGGCTCGGGTCCAGGTCAACAGTTTGGTTCAGTCAACAACCGGTCAGCAGGCTTCGGGCCGGTTTGAGTTACATCTCAGATTTTAGTTCGGGTGTTCGGGTCAGCCGTGGTTCGGGTTTCGGGTCAGTGGGTTCGAGATTGGCTCAACTCAGTTCGATGCACGGGTCAACATCAGGTCGACTTCAGTCAACAAATGTCAAATGTCAAACTGCTGGTCAACAACAGTCAACCACGGTCAAAACCTGACCCGGTAACCATTTAAACAAAGCGAATTTTAATTTCGTTGTTTATACATTTTTACGTTATACTTTACGCGAACCGAGCTCGAACCATCGTAGTTTATATTTAGTGTTTACTTTCATTTTGCAAACCCGACAAAAGATTAAATATTGTTGAAAAGTTATTGTTGAATTATTGGTTGAATCTTGATAAACATATCGACACTTGATTATCGGGAGCGTCCAAAAACAGAGGAAACTCTGTCCGATTTTCGTCAAGATATATATATATATATATATATATATATATATATATATATATATATATATATATATATATATATATATATATATTTTTTATAGCCGCAACGCTAATACAAAAGTATCACGACTCAAATGAAGTTTATGAAATAAATATGATAGTATATTCATTTTGACAACGAACAAGATTTCGAAACCGATACTCGTTTAAGAGAAATGTAACGCTTATAGTTATTTCTAAACATCAATAATTCCGAGCATTGTTGCAAACAAATATAGTGTTTATATTTATTTCAAACGGCCCAAAATTCGGAAATATTTTATAAGATAAATATAAAGTTTTATATTTATTCCCAAGATCAAATGGTATGAATTCGTTTTTACAAAAATAGGTATATATTCCTAGTAGCCAACAATAACGAATTCGTTTTATAAAAATAAATATAGTTATATATTTATTTCGAATACCCAACGACGCGACAATTGTTTTACTAAAATAAATATAGATTATATATTTATTTGAAACATTAAACGACAAGCATTTGTTTTATAAAAAATAAATATAGTTATATATTTATTTCGAATACCCAACGACGCGATAATTGTTTTACTAAAATAAATATGGATTATATATTTATTTGAAACATTAAACGACAAGCATTCGTTTTATAAAAATAAATATAGCTTACATATTTATTTTAAAGTTCGCACATCATGAATTCTTTTATAAAATAGATATAGATTATCTATTTATTTCAGACTTCAAATAAACGATTCTTTTACAAAATAAATATAACTTTTTATATTTATTTTAAACGCCTAAACGACATCTACATATGTTTCGACAAATGTCATACGCGATACATAATATAAGTATGTTATATGTAATTTTCATTTAAATATTCTTTTTAATACACGTACGTCTTCGCAAGACGTTTAACGCAATGATAACGATATAATTATATGTTTTTATATAAATATTTGTTAAATATTTATATACTATAAATCTCTCGAGAACTAAGTCTTTCCAAGACTTATTAAATGATTACCGACAATAATCGAACTAAACAAGTATAATTTCTACGCTTCTTTTAAATTAACAACTTCCCGTCAAATTGTTCGATTAGCGATTCGGTAGAGCTCGGTAACACGTAGATTTGTTACCGCCTTAATTAGAAACTTATAAGATATTCCATGTAAGGAATATTGTAGAATGCACGCTAGCAAGTCACGTCTTGGAAAGGACATCATCAAAGTCCTACATAGCTAGCTTTGCACAGGAATATTCAGGTGAGTTCATAATCCCCACTTTTCACTGTTTTACATTTTTGTAAATGTTTTCAGGGTAGAAAGACATGCACGATTTTCAGAAACATACAAAGTTTTCGATAAACAAAGACTGTATATTTTTAGACAAAGCACGTTTTGCAAGAACATACAAAGTTTTAAACAAACGCAAAACTCGTATTTCTAAATCATATCACGAATGGATTTCGAGGAATTCAAATGATTTACGAAAGGTTTATACTAAACATACCGGTTTTTACAAAACAAATGCGTATTTTCGAAATGTGAGTGATTTTCATAACTAGGGAGTTGGCCTTAGAGGCGGGGAGGTTCAGCCTTAGAGGCTGGGGAGGTTCAGCCTTAGAGGCTGGGGAGGTTCAGCCTTAGAGGCTGAGGTAAAATGCATGTTACAGTTATTTAGGACATTTTTATACATGGTATGGTTAGCTTAAGGAGGGTTGGGACGTTCAGATCATGTGAGTGGTGGGTACAACACTTAAAGCCATTAATCCTCGGTGTTAGGACCGAGGGACACAAGAGTGATAGATCTATTTGGGTGTAGCGAGCCCACACCCGTGAGGTCAGGGTGACCCATAGAGGTGACTGTGTCTTACAGCCGAGGCCCGGTACAAATTTGCTAGGTTTGAGTTTTCCTGCATCACTTCACACATACCAGTGGCTTTACAACCCAGTGGTGATCTCTTTTTCCTTACTGCTACATACCAGGGATTTTTATCATACACACTTACAAAATGCTTGATTTATACAAAATAAAAACCATGTTATATACAAATTCAAAGTATAGGATTATACGGGCATAGAGTCAAAGTCAGGATGGGCATTGACGGTTATACATACTTTACATACATGGTTTTACGAACATAGATCGTTACAAATACAAAGTTTTCACATAACTGGGCAAGAAAATGATTTTTGATTCGTTTTCTCAATATTATTTCATAAACCGGTTATTCCAAAGATTTATTTCAAATCTTTTACAAACAAACTATGAACTCGCTCAAATTTATGTTGACTTTTTCGCATGTTTCTTTCTCAGGTTACTTTTCAGAAATCATGGCACGGTTGGAATAGGAGAACCATGTCGAGGCTTCGAGTACTTAGTGGGCATTCATTTTTTAGAATCTTAGCTTTATTTTGCTTCCGCTGTGCAACGAAGATACCAGTCCAGTCACGCCAGCTCTGATAATCTCGGGGTGTGACAGTAATCCCTAAATTACATGACGAATATCGGTGTTTATAATTTATATGGCATCAAATGTGATCCTTGAAACATGTTGCTTGAAACGCGTAGTGGTAGAAAAGAGCATAAGCATGACACTTTCCTGTTATTTTCTTTATGGTTGTTTTAAAGGTTGATATTGAGT
This sequence comes from Helianthus annuus, assembly GCF_002127325.2. Classification (NCBI taxonomy): domain Eukaryota; kingdom Viridiplantae; phylum Streptophyta; class Magnoliopsida; order Asterales; family Asteraceae; genus Helianthus; species Helianthus annuus. The sequence continues at coordinate 36,384,800 of NC_035438.2, forward strand.
TTGATTTTTAAAGGTTTTTAAGTTTGATTTTGTTTTAAAGGATTTTAAATTTGATGAGTAAGAAGCAAGTTTTCTATGATGCAAACTGTTGATAACCCTTTTGTTGTTTTGGAGCATGAAGTTGTAGAATTGTTGTTATCTTGTTGATTTGTACTTTTGTGCATTAGAAGTTGTAAATTTGTCATATGATGATATTAAAGCCAACCATAATTAACATCCCTCCGTAACGCGCGGGTTAGCGTCAACTCGTTAATTACAAAAATTAAATGAAGTAAAATGAAACATTCTTAGTGGTTGAAATTTCTTCTTTTTTATTCTTACAAAAAATTTCTTCTCATTTGAACTCTCCACTAATACTTAATACTTAAAAGAACCAAACCTAAAACATTTTTTGATTTATCGTTTAAGTATATTACAACTCGATCATCAATATGAGATTTTTGAAATGTTTATTTTAAAGTATATTACACAGCGTCCGGGGTGATTTTTGGCATGGAGGCCTCAACCACGCCCGCACATCGACCCGAGGGTGGCGTGATGGTGAGGGCGGGGGTTTCTTCACCAGCGTGGAGGGCCAATGGGCGATGACGTGGAGGCGTTTCGTTGATGGGTGGATTTTGGGTTATTCTTGATTTATTGATTGTTTATTATTTCTTTATTTTTTTAAGCGCCCCAATTCAAGCTCCTTTCACCCGGTGTTTTTTTTTTACCACGCCACTACTGATGTGGCCATCACATGACACTTAGGCACTTAATGCCCCTCTTTATGCCCCTCCCACACCGTATAGTTTAAGAAATTTCAATTAAACAACAAAGGTCAAGTTTGTAGGATTTAACAAATTAAAAGAAAAACAGCAACATCAGTTCTGGTCTTCTGGGCAGTTCCTTTTGTCTGTGCGCATGAGCAGATCTAGGGATGGCAATGGGTCGGGTATTGGTAATCCCATACGCATACCCGGGTATCGGGTATACCCACGGGTATCGGGTATACCCGCGGGTATCGGGTATACCCATTAGTTTGTTAAAAGATATACATTGGGATTTCTAAATAAATTTCTTTTACTATCGTAATTTTATATTATTTTATTTATACAACAACTACTATAAATTAAAAATGTACATTACATATATGTAATATCATAAATTAATAATAACTTTATTATACTTATACACTTACATGTATAGGGGAAGGTGTCACAACCCCCGATCCCTAATCCCCGGGAACGGGCGGCCGTGATCCAGTTTCGGTGGTATCCTGTTATTGTCTAATTTGGCAGCGAAATTTTCATCAGGACCGTAGTTAGGAAATATTTTATCAGAGTAAAATACCACACTTTCATAATATTTAACACATGGGATAAATCCCAAGTTTTCAGTATACACACATTTTCATAGGGATACACCCTATTTTTATTTAAGAAAAACATCTATTTCTTTTAGGTAAATTTTTTGCCACTTTTCCAAGCCTTCAGTGCTGTCCAACTGGCTTCTATTTAGCTTTCACATTTTGTTACCTGAAACGCATTTTAAAAACATTTTGTCAGTGGGAAATACTGGTGAGTGAATCCCAGTTTAATCAAGTTATAATAAAAAAACCATTGTACAGTATTGAGGGCGCATCTGCAATTACATTTGTTTCCAAGATATAACAATTAACATCCGTGGTACTGTCATGCTCAACTTGTGGAAATGTTACCCCTCCAGTAACAAATTTTGTACCAAAACCCCAACATACCCACGATAATTGTATTCTTACAAATACTCAATAACTGCTTAGTATATATTTAATTAAGTGAGGTTTTGTAAAAACATTTAACAAAAAGAGGAGTACTCACATTGCTGTCTTAGGGTTATCAGTAAGGATTTCCTGGGAATAATCTATAAATTACACAAATGCACGCATGTTAGTATAATAACCCATTTTAACATTAGCAATACCCTCCCCGAGACGGCATTCCAACGACTACGTCGGGCAGAACCACGACAGCCGTTATGGAACCCTAGATCAATCTGGCAGAGTATCTAATACGTCTCCAGGGGTTATGATACTTACATCGTAGCAGAACCTCGCTGTTTAGGGGGGTGTAATACCCGTGTATTATGCCTACTACAAGAAAATTGAGAGAAAGAAAGATTTCTGAACGAGTTTCGACTGAAGGCCCGATGCCTCCTTATATAGGGCTGAAACCTGACTTTCTCGCGGCCCGCGTAAGAGTAGCCAAAGGGCTACGCGGCCTGCGTCAACGCTGGTCAACAGTGTAGCTTTTCCGGATCAGCTACTAGACTCGCCACGATGATGACACGTGTCGGCCTGGGGTGTTGCCGCGTTCTTGATCTCTCGCGGCCCGTGTAAGCTTAAGGGGTGGCTTATGCGGCCCGCCTAAACTTAAAAAAATTGATTTTTATTTATTTTTAATGGCATAATGGATTTTGGGCTCGGTTTTCACATACAGAGTGTTTTTAGGAACATATTGGAATACTTTAAATATTTTTAGGGTGTCGGGAAATATTACGAGGGTGTCGGTTCAGGACTGTTATATCCTCCCCCACCTTGTTTTAGAGCTCGTCCTTGAGGTCTACTGGAACAAGTGTTGATATTTTCTTTGCATTTCTGATTCAAGCTCCCATGTGTAGTCAGGTCCTCTTTTGGAGTCCCAGTTCACTTTGACCAGAACTAATCTTTTATGCTTGAGATTCTTAATTTTCCTGTCTTCAATCTGTAAAGGCCTTTCTACAAATTTGAGTTGTTCATTTACCTCTATGTCCTTAAGAGGCATTACAAATGATTCATCAGCTAAGCATTTCTTGAGATTAGATATATGAAATACATCATGTATTCCTGCCATTTCCTCTGGCAGTTGTAGCTGATAAGCTACGGGTCCTATTCTCTTAATAATCTCAAAACGTCCAACATACCTGGGACTTAGCTTTCCTCATTTGATGAATCTTACCACTCCTTTCCAAGGAGAGACTTTTAACAATACCTTGTCACCTACCTGGAATTCTAACGGCTTGCGTCGGTTATCAGCATAGCTCTTCTGTCGATCACGTGCTGCTTTTAGTCGTTCCTTGACTTGAATGATCTTATCGGTTGTTTCCTGCACTATCTCAGGTCCAGATAGTTGCTTTTCCCCAAATTTCTGCCCAACAGACCGGGGTTCGGCACTTTCGTCCTTAAAGTGCTTCGAATGGTGCAGCATTGATACTTGTTTGATAATTGTTATTATAAGAAAATTCTATTAAAGGTAAGTGATCATCCCAATTACCTCCGAAATCAATTACACAAGCTCTAAGCATATCCTCCATTGTCTGAATTGTTCTTTCGCTTTGTCCGTCCGTTTGAGGATAGTAAGCTGTGCTTAGATTTAACTTGGTTCTCATTGCTTTTTGGAAACTTGCCCAAAAGTGAGAGGTAAAACGGCTATCCATATCAGAAACAATTGATAAAGGTATTCCATGTAATGAAACTATTTCATTTACATACAATTTGGCTAATTGTTCCATACTAAAAGTTTCCTTCATTGGTAGGAAATGAGCTGACTTGGTTAGTCTATCTATAATCACCCATATTGTATCATTACCTTTTCTTGTTTTGGGTAATTTGGTAACAAAATCCATTGTTATCAATTCCCATTTCCAAACTGGCATTTCTAGCTGTTGCAGCAATCCTGAGGGTTTCTGATGTTCAGCTTTAACTTGGGAACAAGTTAAACATTTAGAAACATAAGCTGCTATATCCTTCTTCATTCCTATCCACCAGAAATTTTTCCTTAAATCCTGGTATATCTTATCATTTCCCGGATGCATCGTATATTTAGACTTATGGGCTTCTTCTAATATACGGTGGCGTAGGTTTCCTAATTTAGGTATCCACATTCTCTTTTTATGGAATCTCCAAATTCCATCTGTTCCTTGTTCTAATTCTTTAATCATTCCTTTTAATTTTTCAGTATCATCCTTGATTACTGATTCTTGTGCTTTTCTAATCTGATCGTTTAAATCTACTTGTAGATTTAATTTAACAGAACGTACCCTTTTTGGCTTTTCATGATATTTTCGACTTAAAGCATCAACTATTACATTGGCTTTCCCTGCATGATACTGGATATTACAATCATAATCACTAAGAATCTCCATCCAGCGTCTTTGTCTCATATTCAACTCTTTTTGCCCAAAAACATACCTTAAACTTTTATGATCAGTGAATATGGTAAACTTACTACCATAAAGGTAATATCTCCAAATCTTAAGGGCAAAAATTATGGCTCCTAGTTCTAGATCATGGGTTGAATAATTCTCTTCATGATTCCTAAGTTGTCTAGATGCGTAAGCTATAACCTTTTGACGTTGCATCAACACACATCCATAACCTAACTTAGAAGCGTCACAATAGACTACAAAGTCTTCAGTTCCTTCTGGTAACGCTAGTATGGGTGCATTGGTTAATCTTTGCTTAAGGGTTCTAAAGGCTTCTTCTTGTTTTGATCCCCATTCAAACTTAATGGATTTACAGGTTAACTTGGTTAAGGGAATGGCTATTCTAGAAAAATCTTGAATAAATCTTCTATAATAACCGGCCAATCCTAAGAAACTTCTAACCTCGGTTGGCGATTCAGGGGTTTTCCATTTGGTAATTGCCTCGATCTTTGTTGGATCTACATGAATTCCTTCATGATCAACTAAGTGTCCAAGAAATTGTACCTACTCTAACCAAAACTCGCACTTGGAAAACTTAGCGTAAAGCTTTTCCTTTCTTAATAGACTTAAAAGTGAGTGTGAATGCTTTGCATGATCCTCTTTATTCTTAGAGTAAATTAGAATATCATCTATGAAGACAATTATGAATTTATCCAAATATGGCTTACATATTCGGTTCATCATGTCCATAAATGCAGCTGGGGCATTGGTTAAACCAAATGACATGATAGTAAATTCATAATGGCCATACCTCGTTCTGAATGCAGTCTTAGGAATGTCCTCTTCCTGTACCTTTAATTGATGATATCCTGATCTTAAATCAATTTTAGAGAAAAATCGAGTTCCTTGCAGTTGATCGAACAGATCATCGATCCTTGGTAATGGATACCGATTCTTAATCGTGACCTTGTTCAATTCACGGTAGTCAATGCACATACGTATTGATCCGTCCTTCTTTTTGACAAACAAAATCGGTGCTCCCCTTGGCGATGAGCTTGGCTGAATGAATCCTTTCTCCAATAATTCGTCCAACTGTTTCTTTAGTTCCTGCATTTCGGCGGGTGCCAAACGATAAGGTGCTTTGGCAATCGGTGCCGTTCCTAGTAGTAGGTGGATTCTGAATTCGACTTCTCTGTCTGGCGGTAGTCCTGGCAATTCTTCTGGAAATACATCTGTAAACTGGGAAACTACTGGAATGTCTTTTAGTTCTTTTCCTTTAATGTTAGTGATTACAGAAATCAAATACACTATAGATCCTTTTCTTATATAACTTGCAGTTTTCATCACAGAGATGAATTTAGTGGATCTAGATAGTTTATCTCCTTTAATTGTAATCTTTTCACCCCTTGGTGAATTTACTTGAATTGACTTTTGATCACATAAAATACTGGCTTTATTGGCTATTAACCAATCCATTCCTAACACGACATCAAATCCTACCAGATTCATTGGGTAAAGGTTTGCAATAAATTTTTTGATTAACAGTTTCTCCATTTGCTGTCTCTACGAGACATTCTTGTGGCAGTTTAGTTAATGATTGATTTAGAAGTTTGCAAAACGAAGTATTGATAAAACTTTGGTTCGCACCAGAGTCAAATAATACTTTAGCAAAAATATCATTAACTAAAAACGTACCAACTATGACGTCCAGAATCATCTTGGCTTCATCTGCAGTTAGAAAAAAAAGCTCTAGCATTTTTAGTGTTCTTGTTGTTCGCAGCTGGAGCTAATTTCGGACAATTTGGCCTAATGTGACCTTTTTCTCCACAATTGAAGCACAGTTCCTTGTGTCCTGGTGCTTTGCAGAAATTGCAGTGAGTGGAGCATCTTCCTGAATGCTTCTTTCTGCAGGTTTTGCAGTACGGTGTGGAGGTAGAACCTACATTCCTACGGTTGAAATTCCCAAAACGGAATTCTTGAGTAAGCCTTTGGGTTAGGTTTCTCCTCTGGTCTTCTTCTCTAGTACGTACTAGTTCATCAGTCAAGGTATTGGCTAGTTCTACAGCTTCTTCTATGGTTTGAGGTCTAGCTGCCTTGACTACATGCCTAATCTCCCCCGATTAATCCCAGATGTATCGGCAGATTAATACCGGTTCAGGTGATGCAAGGGTCGGTACTACTCTAGCGTATTCAAAGAATGTAGTAGTATAACCCTTACTATCTACTCCGGTCATTCTAAGGTTCAGAAACTTATTCGCTATCTGTTCCTTTTCATTGGGAGGGCAGAACTTCCTTTCTACCATATTTTTAAACTCCTCCCATTCCATGTTGTATATCCTATCACTTCCTCTTGACTGGAGGATAGTGTTCCACCATTCTAGGGCTGAATTTTTAAACAGATTGGAAGCAAACATTATCCTATCTTCTTCAGCACACTTGCTTATTTTTAGAACAGCCTCAGTTTTCTCTATCCAGCGTAGAGCTGCAATGGGTCCTTCATTGCCCGAGAATTCTATTGGTTTGTGGGACCACAATTCTTTATAAGAACAACCATATGGCATGGTTCTTCTTCTTTTAGGAATGGGCACCTGAAGTACGGGTCCATTGTTCACGCTGTGTTCTGGTTCAGTTGGTCGCTTACTGCTATGCTTACATTTATTATCCGCTTCCTTAACATTTTGGATACTAAATGGCATTGTATCTATGATTCCTTGTGCCACTATATGTTGGATGGCACTATTATCCACGTGATTTCCATTGTTATTCGGGTTCTCATTATTCAAATTATCATTATTCGAGTTGTTGTCGTTCTGGATATTATCATTCTGGTTTTCCTGATTCACTTCGTTGTCCATCCGAATTTTAAACATTTACCACATATTAATATCACCAATAATATTTGAATATAGCCAATCACATGTCACACACTTTTGGTCAAAAGCGTCGAGCATTGCGACTTTTACTCTATTCATATACTATGCGTCTATTACACACCAGTACTGAAATAAAAATTACAATACCGACTGAAATTTAAAGCTACACTACTAGTAATAGGCATCCGTAGTTTTTTTTAAACACATACACACATATTTTATTATATTATATTATTATTATTTCTACCATCTCCACCATCGATTCAAGGATATGGATTTATCCAAAAATCCATATTGCGTTCATCGTATTTCCATACGAGACGCTCTCCCACCTGTCGCATTCTCTCACTACTTTCTAAAATTTCCTCACCAAAAGTCCTAAGTTCTTGTATGTTTTCTGCACTCATTGGGGGTGCAGGTTCTAGGACTGGGTTCGGAATCTGGGGTGCAGGTTCCTAGTATGGAGGTATAGAGGCCTGAAATGGGTAAGGATTCTCTAAGATTTCTCTAATGAATGCATCATTATCGAAATAGGGATCTAGAGTATCTAAACCTGGGTAGGCTCCTAGGTTTTGCATTGGCATGTCTTCTGGAATAGGGTAGCGTTGCACATAGTCCCTGTTATCGTCCCACCATGGGTCATAATTTGGGTCTAGGGGATTTGGTGCGGCTACCCTAGGTATTTCTTCTGGATTGAAGTCATGCATTTCTACTTGGTTTTCAGGGTTTTCTATCTCCATTGGTTGATCAGGAATTGGTGGTTGTGGTTGGGGTGCTAACATTTGCTGCAGGTTAGGGTTAGCTGCAGTGGTTGCTAAAATATGGATATTAGCTATTCCCCTATTAAGCATATCCTGGGCATATGCATCAGTTTCTCTTTTAGCTGCGGGTAGTGCTCTCTGCTCTTGTAACTTTTTCATACGTTTCATACGCTCGTGTGCTCCCCTACTGAACCATCCCCTCTTTTTCTGAGGAAATGGCTCTTCAGATTGAGCCTTAAATACGAATATTCCTTCTTCTGTATCAGCAGAGTACCCCGAGAGGGCAGGCTAAGAAGAGCCACCTTCGCTCCTAGGCGAACCAGACAATTGACGATACGCGTCAGATGGTCCTTGGTCGCTCATACTGTAAACTAACAAATAGTCAGATAACACACAGCAAGAAAATACAATTATGCATCTATTCCCGTTATTTATTTCCTAACACTTTGAATTTTGGCGTTAGCAGAACACTTCTGTGGCTGAATCAGTGGCATAGCTCTGATACCACCTTCTGTCACAACCCCCAATCCCTAATCCCTGGGAACGGGCGGCCGTGATCCAGTTTCGATGGTATCCTGTTATTGTCTAATTTGGCAGCGGAATTTTCATCAGGACCGTAGTTAGGAAATATTTTATGAGAGTAAAATACCACACTTTCATAATATTAAACACATGGGATAAATCCTAAGTTTTCAGTATTCATAGGGATACACCCTATTTTTATTTAAGAAAAACATCTATTTCTTTTAGGTAACTTTATTGCCACTTTTCCAAGCATTCAGTGCTGTCCAGCTGGCTTCTATTTGGCTTTCACATTTTGTTACCTGAAACGCGTTTTAAAAACATTTTGTCAGTGGGAAATACTGGTGAGTGAATCCCAGTTTAATCAAGTTTTAATAAAAAAACCATTATACAGTATTGAGGGCGCATCTGCAATTACATTTGTTTCCAAGATATAACAATTAACATCCGTGGTACTGTCATACTCAACTTGTGGAAATGTTACCCCTCCAGTAACAAATTTTTTATACAAAACCCCAACATACCCACGATAATTGTATTCTTACAAATACTCAATAACTGCTTAGTATATATTTAATTAAGTGAGGTTTTGTAAAAACATTTAACAAAAAGAGGATTACTCACATTGCTGTCTTAGGGTTATCAGTAAGGATTTCCTGAGAATAATCTATAAATTACACAAATGCATGCGTGTTAGTATAATAACTCATTTTAACATTAGCAATACCCTCCCCGAGACGGCATTCCAACGACTACGTCGGGCAGAACCACGACAGCCGTTACGGAACCCTAGATCAATTGGGCAGAGTATCTAATACGTCTCCAGGGGTTATGATACTTACATCGTAGCAGAACCTCGCTATTTAGGGGGGTATAATACCCGTGTATTATGCCTACTACAAGAAAATTGAGAGAAAGAAAGATTTCTGAACGAGTTTCGACTGAAGGCCCGATGCCTCCTTATATAGGGCTGAAACCTGACTTTCTCGTGGCCCGTGTAAGAGTAGCCAAAGGGCTACGCGGCCCGCGTCAACGCTGGTCAACAGTGTAGCTTGTCCGGATCAGCTACTAGACTCGCCACGATGATGACACGTGTCGGCCTGGGGTGTTGCCGCGTTCTTGATCTCTCGCTGCCCGTGTAAGCTTAAGGGGTGGCTTATGCGGCCCGCCTAAACTTAAAAATTTTGATTTTTATTTATTTTTAATGGCATAATGGATTTTGGGCTCGGTTTTCACATACGGGGTGATTTTAGGGACATATTGGGATACTTTAAATATTTTTAGGGTGTCGGAAAATATTACAAGGGTGTCGGTTCAGGACTGTTATAGAAGGATCATATGAGAAGAAAATTATTGAAAGAAGAAAAAGAAGAAATGACATATTGGTAAAATACTATTTCATTTATAGCTCATCTCATTAATTTTTATCTCTTTAATTAATTAGTCAACTAATAATTAATTATCCACATATAATCTGTAAAACCTACACATATCAAAATTTTCCTACATATACCCTACACATTATAGAATTTTATCCTACCACAGTCAAAATTTATCCTCTACACCTCGAAATATCCTACACAACTCGTAATTTATCCTACACAACTAGTAATTTATTATACACTTTAAATTAAATTGTTTTTTAATTTGAAAAAATTATTTTTAAAAGGAGTTATAAATTTAATTTAGTTAGTTATTAAAGGGGAAAAATACAAATTAATGATCTATGTAAGTTTACCAATATACCATTATATTAAAATTAAATGCAAATATTAAATGAAGTAAAATAAAATTCTTATTAGTTGAAACTTTTTCTTTTTTCTTCTTACAAAAGAATTATTCTCATTTGAACCCTTCACTACATGTATATACTTCACAACGTATAAAAAATAAATACTATTATCAAATGCATATATTAGAAGAAAATTTATTATTTCACGTTATTATGAATATGCTAAAATAAATCACTAATAGACAAGGGTTAATGAAAAATAAAAATATATATTAAAAAAGCTAGGTATGTGATTGGGTATATAGTTCGGGTAAATGGGTATGTGGTTTCGGGTAAGCGGGTCGGGTATCACCTAATCCCATACCCGCGAAAATTTTTAAAACTAATCCCATACCCGGCCCAATACCCGTCGGGTATCGGGTATACCCGTCTCATTTGTGTCAGGTTTCGGGTATACTCGTCGGGCTCGGGTATTTTTGCCATCCCTAAGCAGATCATGAGTGAGTTTTTTTAATTTTTTTTTTCTATATATAGTGGATAATATATTTACAATACCAGCGTTACTTAAATATATTGGTGATTCTATAGTTTGAATTAGTTTTCATGGGTAAATTGAAAAAAAAATATATAAAGAAAAGGAATTAAACAATAAGTTGGTTAAAATAATTAGAATGTTTTGGTTGAAGAAAAAGAATTAGATATTGATTGAAAAAACAGAAAAAAAGTATACTAAACTGTAAAAATAGATAACTAACTGATTGAATAGAAAAAGATAAAAATAAGCTTAATACAGTGGTTAAAAATAGCCTAATATGGTGAAGGGCAATTGCACGTCCTTTATAAAGTTTTTTAATTACATATTTATCCAACCAACAATTAAAATTTCATATATTTCTTTCCTTACCTAATAAAACTAATGGGTTATCACCCGCGTTTCATCATGGGTTCAAAATATAGATAAAAATAGACATATCATGATAAGTTGTTCTGATGACGGCCCAATTTTGAACATCCAAATTTAGATAAAAAACCATTGTTACGGTATATTCGAAAGTGTATATGAAAAATATGTGTTCTCTTTATAAAAGTAGTTATTCTTCTAGCACATCATATGTAGGAGGAAAATGTTTTATCTATATTTTATTTATAGTACGACACTAAATGAGGTTAATTTTTTGGTAAAATTCTCTTTTGGGCATTGTATTAAATAAAATTTTTAATTAATGACACTAATAATTTCATATTTTTTTATTATTCAATTCATATAATATACGCAACTATAACCTATTCTTTGTATATTCAACTTCCTTCAAGTGTTCCGAAATCGATAGGTATTAGTTAAGTTCTGTGTTATAGTCACGGAAGCATATATTACGTGGGGCTTTTTAGTACATATCTTTGTTAATCTTTACGTTTTTTACTTGGTCAATGTGGTGTTGACTTGGATCACACGTTTCTCTAACAATAATAATTATTTTTCCTTCCAAACAGGAATAATTAAAGACGAGAAAAATCAAAGTACCGAAATCAAACTAAAATATGGTTCACATATGGTTTTCATAATACATTCATATAATCAATCAAAACAATGATAAATTATTCAAGGACAAGAACTGGCAGAATAAACACTTAAACTTCCACACACACTTATTCATTGCAAATTTATTAAAAAAAAAAAAAACGTAAGTGAACTAGAACCACATATTATATGATATGCTTTGAACATGTCTTCGAGTGATCAGAATAGGTGCTTAGTTGAAGACTGGTATGCTTTGTGGGTGCCTAAAGAAATTCTCTGGATCCACTTTGGCCTTGATTCGAATCAACTTTTTAAAATTTTCCCTCTTCCAATACCTCTCGCCCCAAACGCTTGCTTCCTTATAAGTCTCACTTCCAACACCCAAATCAAGATCAATGTAGTTCACATACGCTTCCCTCGGGTTCTTTGATACGTATGGCTTCAAAAACTTATCAAACCTTCGCAGCCACTTTATCCGTTTGAGTGATGTTGGGGTCGTGTCTGAAGTTTGATCTACAAAACTCACACCCTTATACAACTGATACAAAACCCCAGCTCTATGAGGATACGGAATTGCTGTTTCCGAGTACTCCTCCATCTTCCCTCCAAAAGTGTACATGATCAACAATTCTGACCGGTCGTTTTCAAACATCTTTCTCCAGATCTTTCTGAGCCCGCTTTTAGGAATAGGAGTCCTGACATAGTCTAGTTTAACTTTGGCGTTCGACTGCCGCCTCAGGATGGCAGATTGGTTCAGTAAAGCTTCGGTTGGGGTCGAGCTTGTGAATCCCTGAATTGCTAATACAATGCTTGATTGGACCATGCTCATTTCTTCGCAATTCTCTTGCTTCAACTTGAGCTCAGGGAAGTCTTTGTCTAGCAATGTAAGCAATGTGTCGATTTTGCCAAGATAAAGTCCTTCAAACAACATTCGTACCGTTTTCTTTGTTGTGTTGCCTATAAATTCACTTGACATCCGAACTCTTATAAGCAAATTCGGATCCATTCTTGGTGCTACATATTGATATTTATAAAAAATATCTGTCCCATTTTCTTCAAGTGTTATATTCACTACAAAAACAGTCACAATCTCCGGCACTGGCACCAACCCCAGCTTCCATGCAAGAACTATTCCAAAGCTGGAAGCACCACCACCGCGAAGCGCCCAAAACAAATCTTCGCCCATCGACTTCCTGTCCAAAATATTTCCATTGACATCCATGAACAGAACATCCAAAACGTTATCAGCAGCTGTCCCATATTTCCTCACTAGGTTTCCATACCCACCGCCACCCATGTACCCGCCCACACCCACATTGGGACAAACACCAGCTGGGAAGTACAAGGTGTTGGTCTTTTGAGAAATACTGTAGTAGACTTCACCAAGCAGTGCACCAGCCTGGACCCATGCAGTCTTGTTTCCAACATCCACATCTATAGACTTCATGTTGACAAGATCAAGCATGACAAAGGGAACTACAGCAGAGGACGAGACGCCTTCGAAGTCATGTCCTCCCGACCTGATCCTGATCTCATATCCGTGTTTCTTGGTGCAGAAAAGAGAGGCTTGGATCTGCGTGTCGTCGATGGGAGTCACGATGACGGACGGTCTAGGGGTGGAGGGTTTGATAAACCTAAGATTGTTTACTCTAGCCTCCCAAATGGACTCGAAAGAAGAGTTGAGGGGGGTGAAAATGAGTTTAGAGATGGAGGTGGCATTGTTGGTTTTGGATTGGAGACAGCTTATGAAATCTTCAGAATCATCAGGATCAATGGGAGATGAGGCTCCCAATGAAACATAGAAACAAAGAGTTGGAAGCAAAAAGAACACAAGTTGAGATTTTTTCATGTTTTGATGAGTTTGATGCAATGGAGATAAGTGTATTTATACAGGCAGGAGAGCTTCAAAATGCAACAAAGGACCATGTGTAATTCTAGACATTAATATATTTTTAAAAACGGTATAAAAGAGAAGAATTTTATAATAAAGTTTTATCGAAAGTTTTGTGGAAAGAAAGTTTTAAGCAAAGTAAGATATGAAGCCTAAAACATAAAAGGAAAATTCAATTCATCATTGACTTTTTCCATGTGTATCTTATTTCACACGAAAGAACCATTCTATTGTAACCTTTTTATTTGTTTATTTATATCTATCTTATTATGACACTCTAAATAATGTCACATGTCATTCTTTCTTTCAACCTCATAAATTTTATTTATATTTGTTTAATAAATTTCTTTTAATATTAATATTAATATTAATTAATAACCAATATATAGATATCACTTATTTTTATCCAAATATTTATCTAAAATCAATAAATAACTTCAATTTTCCTTTAATATTAATATTAATTAATAACCAATATATAGATATCACTTATTTTTATTCAAATATTTATCTAAAACAATAAATAACTTCGATTTTCCAATTTAGACCCTTTGTTTTTTTACTTTTAACCCAAAGTTTTTCATTTTTTACAATTTAATCTCACTCTTTTTTATTTTCAATTTTGGTCCACCATATTTTTTATCTTTCCCAAGTTTTTCGTTTCATTCTAAATTTTCTGAGTTAACGCACCGCAACGTGCGTGTGGGGTTCAACATTTTTTCGTATATTATTCCCGTTTGACTGACCCGTCGCGTCACATCTATTTTTCTGCGTTTGACAAATTCGTCCAACACGTGGGTCCTGGATGGACTTAGTTATTTTTTTCTATGTTTTACGTTTCGGTTTAATTTCTCAGCAACGAGCGTGTGTGATTAAAAAATTTTCCGTCTGCTTTTCGCTCGGCGTTATTTTTTTTCCGTTTTTATTTATTTTGGCTTTAAGAGCTTTTCCGGTGTTAGTGGTCGGTGACAATGGTATAGTATTGCTACCACTTAACACAGTTTTATGACAACCGCTGCAACGTAGGGGCTTAATACTAGTTTATATTATATATGAAATGTTTCTCGTGATTATTATTATTTTATTTCTTATAGAAAAGGACTTATTATGGGAACTGATATGCTCTAATATATATATATATATATATATATAGGGTTGGGCTATATAGAAAACCCTAAAAATTTAAGAAACCCGGGAAACTCAAAGCTCCCGACTTTTTTTTTTTTGAAAAAAATAACACATGTAATATACATGTTTTTAAAAAAATAATATACATTTTTTTGGGCCAAAAAAATCAAAAAAGCGCCGAAGGTTTTTTTAAAAAAAAAAACAAATTTCAGCAACTTTCAGCATTTTTTGTCTAACACATGTTAGTCACCGAAGTTTCTGGAACTTGTTTATTTCTTTAAAAAAAAGTACTCGGCGCTTTTTTGTTTTTTTTTTTGCCCAAAACTCTTAAAAACATGTATATTACATGTGTTATTTAAAAAAAAAAAAAGTCGGGAGCTTTGAGTTTTCAGAGTTTCCTAAAATTTTTAGGATTTTTTGTCTAGCATTAGCCTATATATATATATATATATATATATATATATATATATATATATATATATATATATATATATATATATATATATATATATATATAGGGGGCTGCTAGAATGAGAACCACCCCGAGTTGTAAGAACCGCGAGAACTACATAATATGTATGTATATATATATATATATATATATATATATATATATATATATATATATATATATAGGGAGCCGCTAGAATGAGAACCACCTCGAGTTGTAAGAACCGCGAGAACTACACCCCACGGAGCGCCGTTCGCCATGATTTTTTTTTTACAAAATCATGGCGAACGGCGCTGTGTTTATAATACACACATCAACTTGTAAAAAAAAAATCATGGCGAACGGCGCTCCGTGGGTTGTAGTTCTCGCGGTTCTTACAACTCGGGGTGGTTCTCATTCTAGCAGCCCCATATATATATGTGTGTGTGTATATATATATATCTTAACGTACAACATATGATTCTTTTTTAACATGCGCATTTTTTTAACATGCAATCTTTGTTTTTTTTTTCAACATGCGAGATTTCCTTTCTGTGGTCATAACATGCGAACTTGCCATAGCGTACGCTTCGTACGTTAAGTCATTTTGTACGATACACTTTCTATATATATATCAATATTTCTTACACTTTTGAGTAACTTTAGGGTTGTTTGCATTAAATTCTACTCGTATCGGATTCATATTTAAAGTTTGATTATTTTAAATGAAAACGAGTTAATAGGATTAAATTGAGTGAAAAAGAAAAGATTAAATTACTGTTTTATCCTCTGATCTAGTCAGTTTAACCTTTTTCGCCTAAAAATAATGTTAAGGGGTTAAAACAGTAATTTAGTAAAAAGAAAATAATATGTCTTTCTATAATATAATTACTTACTAGTTTTATTGTTTTAATTTTTATGGCAACATATTAGATCGTGTTGAGAGGAATCTTGTGGAATTATTCAAAATAAAATATAGTTAAGAGGAATCTTGAGGAATTATTAAAAGAAGGATTGGACGTTAACTAAAAATGAAAGAGAGGTTGACTTTGAATTAAATAAGAAAAAGGCTGCACGTGATCCATACATGCGCAAGAGTTAATTGAGGAACACGGTATAAGCCAAATTGACAATAATGCCCTTAATGATTTCAGCTATTTACATTCATGCCACGGTTGTTCTTTTTGATTTGCTTCTTTGTGATTGACCGAATAGCAAGACCCAACCCAAACAAAATTCAGCGAGGCAGCCCACTTAACCTCTTAGTGATACGCCAGAGGCCTAACGATCACTCGTATCGTTTTTGTTCCAATTAGATAATTTGACATTCAAATCGAGTTATGTCCTTTTTTCTATGTGTCAAGAAAAAAATGAAGAATAAGATGTTGGGGTCGGATTATTTTTAATATATGAAATTATATTTATTAAAAATAAAAACACTTTAATTACATTAAAAATTAAAAAAAACAAGTTACAATCCATGTCATCACTCGAAGTTAGCATCAAATAAAAGGGAAAAAAGAAACAAAAATCTACATCACCATGATTACTTATGAAATGGATGAAAAACCCTTAATTTTAATGAAAAATGAATGTTGAGTGACCTGATTGGAACACTTTTGAAACTTGAGTGACATAATTGGAATACTTTTAAAAGTTGGTTACTATTCTACAAAGTTACCCCTTGATTCAATTTATGATATACCTTTGATTGAGATAACATACTGAATACATACGGAGGGAAGAATATATACATCGCAAGACAGAAGTAAAAGGGGACTCTTTTGGATGAGCAGAGAGGAGGAGACGTATACGAAGAGAAAAAGCTTACGGTTCGCGTTCAAACCTCAGATTCAAGATACGAGTTCGGTTTTACAAACGTGTCAGTTCGGTTTAATTTACTTCGTGTTATTAGACTTTATAAACATGATTTATTATTTATTTAATACTTGTTTCGCGTTCTTGACTATGGTTTCTTGGCTAAACTTTTTGACTACTTAGGTTAAAGATGAATGTACATGTTTGACTATCGTTCTTGTCGGTTTATGGATTATATATTGATTTGATATTTATATTTAAAGACTTTGGTTTGAATAATTAGTCGTATATGCATACTTGTTCTTGTTTATGTCTTTTTCGTATGTTTCACTTGCGTTCTTGTGGATGTCTTTAGTGTATTAATGATTGTTAGGTCGTGGACTGTGTGTTCGCGGCTAGTTTATGGTTAATTATGCATGATTTCGCATAGTTTTCAATGATTAGGATTTAAATAAAGAATAAGTGTTCTTCTAACTGTAATATCCGTAAGGTGAGTGGTTGTCAACTAGTCTTGAGTGATTAGGTTCCTAGGTTAGATTCTTCGTGAGAAGATCCCCTAGCTCACGGTCTCTTTTTGCTAGTTGAGTCTAATTAGGAATCCTTAGTTATCCTAGATTATAGAGTCGTGAGGTAGATAATAATTGGTATACGTTAATGTTACACTAAGATAACTGTGAGGTAGTCATATAAAACCGGTAATTAAATAGCTTAATAGATTACCAAAAGTGTCTTCTTGAGAAGGGTCGAGGGACTTGTCCGGTTATCCGTTAAGTTAATATCCAAAGATCCAGGTATCCATAATAATTCCATAACCGTTAGAACGTGTCATTCATGTGTAGGATTCTGACCTAGTGTCTTTCCCATCATCTGAATACATCTCCAATCTCAGTTCGTGTCTTCGTCAGCTATAGTTAATTTAGTTAATTTTAATAAATTACATTAGGTTTGTAACCCCCCCCCCCTCAAAACATAGAAACAATTAAGTCGAGTCACTCTTAGATAAGTTAGTTGAGTCTAGTATTCGTAGTCAGTAGAGTTTCGTGGGTTCGATACTTGGACTTACTTACGCTATAGTGTATTGACCGGTACACTTGCCGATTGTGTGGTCTAGGTTTTAGAGAGTCTTAGTTTATAAATTTAAAACTTGGAGTGTCTAGTTTAGAGTTAAAATTAGTTAGTTTTTATAGACCGCTTCAAGCACATTAGGAACTATCCACCACATGTGGCCTAGTGGTAGGAAGACTTGGGTTCTCCAATGGAGGTCCAAGTTCAATCCCCACTTGTGCCACTTTGGTGGATAAGGCAATGATAGATAGAGCCTAGCCTCCTTGCAGAGGTGTCAGGCTCTATCTTGAGCCTACCGGGTTTTCATCCCACCGTGTGTTACGGCAGAGAATTCTGCTCTTGTGGTGACATAACGACTGTCAAGTGGCAGTCGGCGGTATGGTTTCCCGGGGGATCGCCTAAGCCAAACTCTTAAGCCAACGTGGGCCTGATTAAGACAACATAGTCTCGCCGGAGTGAGGCAACATGGCTCTCCAATTTAGGGAGTGCCATAGCCTAATACAAGAAAGTCACCATTCCAAAAAAGGAACTATGACTCTAAGCATCCACAACGCTAATGGTTGGTCCAAATCTAGACTAGTATAATGAGCATATCACATCATTTCAATCTACCATGATTTCAGACCTCACTTTTTCCGACAACACTAAACCATTTCAAATCACCATCTCATTATCCACATTATTACGTACTTTTCCTTTTAGTTAAACTTTTAATTACTTAATCAAATTATTTATTTTTAATTAAAGTTTTAAAAAATAAATTTCAAAACAAGATAATTTATGTATTATTTATTTTATTTTTTTAATTTCGTAATCTAGTATTTTTATCTAATAATTAATTCAAATAAAATAGTAAAAGAAGTATTTCATTCTTACGCCGACTATTTGTTAAACGACTACTTTTGCAATGGACAGTTTTTCAAACGCTTACTTTGCAATAACTAGTTTTTACTGGCTATAAATTCAATTTGTATTTCAAGCAACATGTGCCCTTCTTAATTTTTATAAAACTCAAAACCCTAATCACGCATGAAGAAAATCATAATCTCACATGAATAAAAATCAAAACAATGCGTGATTATGGTTTTTCTATGCATGATTATGGTTTTTTGTACATGCGTGATTAGGGTTTTAAGTTTTATAACATGCGTAATTTCATAACGAAAAGTAGCGACGTTTATAAAAAAATATTAAAAAAATAAAAAAATTATGTGTTTTTTTAGGGTTTTTAGGTATTTTTGGTTGTGTTCACACTGGTTCTCGCGGTTATCGCAATAATGGATGGTTCCTAACGGATCCTTATCATATATATATATATATATATGTGTGTGTGTGTGTGTGTATATAGGGAGCCGCTAAAATAGAAACCATCCCCAGTTGTAAGAACCGTGAGAACCACTCTCAACCAATCAGAAAAAGGGGTATTTTAGTCATTTACCCCAAATGTCAAATCTACCTTCTCTCTTCTCATTTAAATCACTGACTTTATAACCTCTCTCCTCTCTCATGCTATCTCCTTCAAATTCAGATTCAACCACCATTTACCTCTCTCCTCATTTCCATAACAAGCATCTCCCTTGTTGATTTTCATTTGAAACTGTTCTCTTGCCTTCTTATGACGTGAGGTGATATCAACACGGTGAACAATGATCTCGTTGACGGTAGTCCGATCTTACGAAGTTTCCGGCGGAGGATGAGGTTTCCGGTGGAGTCGGATTTGGCTCACCGGAGTCCGATCATCTTCACGGTAGAAATGGCCCTCTAGTTTCTCCGACGACCCCCAAACGCCGGCGACCACCTCTCCGATCAACCCTCTCTCATCATTTCTGATTAATCAGCACCAAATCCTGACCCACCTCCCCCTTACACTCCGGAAGCCCACCTCCACCGATTACCAACAACCACCTCCGATTTGGGGTAGTGAGCTCCGATTTGGAGTTTAGGGTTGGATGGTGGTGGTTCTGACGGTGACCGATGGGACCTGTGTTGTTATCTCCGGCGGTGTTTTTAATGTTATGACCTGTGTTGTTATCTTCGGCGGTGGTGGAGTGTCGATGGCGGAGGTGGTGGGTGCTCGATGACAGCGGTGGAGTGCCGATGTTGGAGGTGGTGGGTGCCCGATGATGGTGGTGGAGTGTCGTTGTCGGAGGTGGTGGGTGCTCGATGGCAGGTGGTGGGTGCTCGATGTCGGAGGTGGTGGGTGCTCGATTTGATTTTGGGTATGTACATCATTTTGTTATTGTTGATGGGGTTTTCTTTGATTTGATTTTGGGTATCTACATCATGTTTGGTTGTTATTGTTACTGGGTTTTTGTTGGGTTTGAATCTGGGTTTTTGTTGATGAACTGGGTGCTTTTTTGATGAACTAGGTTTTTGTTGGGTTTGAATCTTGTTGGTTTTGAATCTTGTGGTTTGAATATGGTTTGTTCTTGTTTGATCAGTGACTGTGGGGTTGATATGTTTTGGATTGGATGGCGATGATGCAAAAAAAAAAAAAAAAAAAAAAAAAAAAAAAACTAGAATTTGATGACGATGGCGCGGCAAGGACGGCGGAGGGTAGGTTTTTGAACCTGCAACCCCACTTTGCAGCCTTTTTGATTATCGGAAAATCTGAGCCAAACAACGTTTTTTTTAGATACGCTTTGTTTTGATGTTGTTGTTTCAAAAAAAAAATATGAGGCGTCGATGACGATAACAACCTATCTGAGACACCTACCGAGTTTGCGATTTTCTGGGTGCATTTGTTTTGCGATTTATGGGTGCGTTCGTTTTAACGTAAAAACGTAAAAAGTTTTACGCAAAACGTAAAAAGTTTTACGCAAAACGTAAAAAGTTTTACGTAAAAATTTAATGTAAAACGTAAAACATAAAAATTTTACGTAAAACGTAAATTTTTTAACATAAAAAGTAAAACGTAAAAAGTTTTACGTAAAATATTTTGTTTGTTGGGTTTTTTTAGGCGTCGATGATGAAAACAATATATCCGAGACGCTTCACCGAGTTTGCGATTTCTGGGTGCGTTCGTTTTTTCCTAAAAAAGTTTTTGTAAAAAAAAAATAAATCGTAAACTTTTTGACGTAAACCGTAAACTTTTTAACGTAAAAAGTAAAAAGTTTTAGGTAAAACGTAAAAAACGTTAATGTAAAAACGTAAAACGAAAAAACGTAAAACGTAAAAATTTAACGTAAATCGGAAAACGTAAAAAGTTTAACGTAAAACGTAAAAAGTTTTACGTAAAACGTAAAAAGTTTAACGTAAAAAAAACGCCGCTTGAAAAAATCGAGCGTAAAACGTAAAATGTAAAATTTTTAACGTAAAACAGAAAAACGGCGCGTTGAAAAAATGACGCGTGAAAAAGCCGGGCGTAAAACGTAAAAAACCGACGCGTAAAACGTAAAAAACCGACGCGTAAAACGTAAAAAACCGACGCGTAAAACGTAAAAAACCGGGGCGTAAAACGTAAAAAATTGGGGCGTAAAACGTAAAATAACGTTAACGTAAAAAATTGGCGCGTAAAATGTTAAAAAAACGCTAACGTAAAAAACCGAGGCGTAAAATAACGTTAACGTAAAAAATTGGCGCGTAGAACGTTAAACGTTTTACGTAGAACGTAAAACGTAAAAAGTTTAACGTGAAACGTAAAAAGTTTACGTCAACCGTAAACTTTTTTATCGTAAAACGTAAACTTTTTTATCGTAAACCGTAAACTTTTTTATCGTAAAAAGTAAACTTTTTTGACGTAAAAGTAAAAAAACGGCGCGTTAAAACGTAAAAATTTTAACGTAAAACGTAAAAAAACGGCGCGTTAAAACGTAAAAAATTTAACGTAAAAAAACGGCGATTTTCTGTTGCGTTCGGTTTTGCGTAAAAACGTTTTTTGTAAAAAAATTAAACCGTAAACTTGTTAACGTAAACCGTAAACTTTTTATCGTTAAACGTAAAATGTGAAGCGTAAAAAGTATTACGTAAATTTTTTCGTAAGTTTTACGTAAAACATAAAAATTTTATCGTAAGTTTTACGTAAACTTTTTCGTAAGTTTTTCGTAAAACGTAAAAATTTTTACGTAAAACCTAAAAAGTTTTACGTAAAACGTAAAAAGTTTAACGTAAAACGTAAAAACCTTTACGTAAAACGTAAAAAGTTTAAATTTTTAACGCAAAACGTAAAAAGTGTACAAAAAGGGGAGCATTAAAAAAAGTGAAAAAAACGGCGCGTTTAAAACGGCGTGTAAAAAAACGACGCATTAAAAAACGTGGAGAAACGGCGCGTTTTAAAAAAACGACGCTTGAAAAAAGGGCGCCTAAAAACGCGTAAAAAAACGGCGCGTTATAAAACTTCGGAAAAACGCCGCGTTAAAAAACTTCAAAAAAAGGCGCATTAAAAAACTTCGGAAAACGGCGCGTAAAAGCGTGTAAAAAATTTGGCGCGTTAAAAAACGTGGAAAAACGGCGCGTTTCAAAAAACGACGCTTGAAAAAAACGGCGCGTTAAAACACTTCGGAAAAACGGCGCGTAAAAAACCGCGCGTTAAAAAAACGCCGATTGAGAAAAACGACGACTTAAAAAAACGGCGCGTAAAAAACGGCGTTAAAAAACGGCGCGTTAAAAAACGCCGATTGAGAAAAACGACGCCTTTAAAAAACGGCGCGTTAAAACGGCGCTTAAAAACGGCGCGTGCAAAACGGCGCGTAAAAAACGGCGCGTGAAAAACGGCGCGTAAAAAACGGCGTTAAAAAACGGCGCGTTAAAAAATCGATGCATTAAAAACGGTGCATTAAAAACGCCGATTGAGAACGGCGCGTTAAAAAACGGCGCGTTAAAAAACGGCGTTAAAAAACGGCGCGTTAAAAAACGGCGCGTTAAAAACGGCGCGTTAGAAACGGCGTGTTAAAAAAACGCCGATTGAGAAAAACGACGCCTTAAAAAAACGGCGCGTAAAAACGGCGCATAAAAAACGGCGCGTGAAAAACGGCGCGTAAAAAACGGCGTTAAAAACGGCGCGTTAAAAAACGGCGTTAAAAAACATCGTTAAAACGGCGCGTTACGCTTCAAAAACGGCGCGTAAAAAAACGACGCGTTAAAAAACGGCGCGTCAAAAAAAACGCAAAAAGTTTAACGTAAAACTTAAATTGTAAAAAGTATAAAAATCTTTAAAAAAAAAATCTGAATTTAAAAATGTTTTTAATAAAGAAATTATGTTTAGAAAATAAAAGTAATAAAAAGTAATTAATGAATAGGACAAAAAAGGTAATTTAAAATTAATATATATAAAAAGACAAAATAGAGTTATTTTACTTAAATACCCTTTTGGATTATAATATTAAAGACATAATAAAACAAAATTCTTTTAATATTAATATTAACTACTTTTAATCACATCCATCCATCTAGTTGATCTAAAGGCCATAAAGTGGTTCTCATGGTTTTTACAACTAGAGGTGATTTTCATTTTAGCGATCCCCTATATATATATATATATATATATATATATATATATATATATATATATATATATATATATATATATATATATATATATATATATATATATATATATATATATATATATATATATATATAGATATATATGGGGATGGTTTAAATGAGAACGTTAAATATCGCGAGAACTGTGAAAACGAATTAAAAAACCACAAAAACTTTGTCAAAAATATTTCAAATTCAAAATTTCTGTTTACACTTATAATTATTATTCGAATACAATGTTAGAAATTTAATTAACATGTTTAAATTCACATGTATTCGTAAATATTGAAAATTTATACATGTGTAAGTTTTCTCATTTACACATGTGTAAATTTGTTGTATTTAACAAATTTACACATGTGTAAAAAAATCTAATAAAAGTGATTTTGAGAGAATAAATGAATTATTTGATGTTGTAAAATCTTTTTTTGAGAGAATATATATATATATAAATATATATATATATATATATATATATATATATATATATATATATATATATATATATATATATATATATATATATATATATATATATATATATATATATATATATATATATAGGGGATAGTTATCTTGAGAACGCTAAATATTGTGAGAACCGTGAGAACGAATGAAAAAACCAATCAAAACCAATTTTTTTTTAATACAAACCTCATTGTAATTAAAGTACAACATCAAAAAAAGAATTTACAACATCAAATAATTCATTTCTCCTCTCAAAATCACTCTTATTAGATTTTTTACACGTGTGTAAATATAACAAATTTACACATGTGTAAATGGCAAACTTACACATGTGTAAATTTGCTTTATTTACGAATTCACGAAAATTTAAACGTGTAAATTTAATTTTTAACATTGTATTCGAATAATAATGATAAGTGCAAAAAGAAATTTTGAATTTGGATTGTTTTTGACCAAGTTCTTGTGATTTTTTCATTCGTTCTCACGGTTCTCGCGATATTTAGCGTTCTCATTTAAACCCTCCCCTATATATATATATATATATATATATATATATATATATATATATATATATATATATATATATATATATATTTCTCACACTTCTCACGAAAAAGGTCTTTTTTTCAGGAACCTCACCCTATATACACACACACACACACACACACACACACACATATATATATATATATATATATATATATATATATATATATATATATATATATATATATATATATATATATAGGGTAAGGTTCATGCGAGAACCACCTTTATTGCGAGAACCGCGAGAACCAATGTGAACACAACCTAAAATAGCTAAAAAAAACCCTAAAAAAACCTAACCCCCCCCCCCTCCCAAAAAAAAAACCAAACCACCCCCAAGCTAAAATGCTAAAAACTAAACCCCCCAAAAACCTAAAAAATCTAAAAAAATCAAAAAAATGTTTTTTAATATTTTTTATGTTAAAATCGCTACTTTTAGTAGCCAAATAAAAAAAATTTTTGGCTACTAAAAGTAGTGATTTTTTTATAAAAAATATTAAAAAAAATTTTTGAGTGTCTTTTAGCTATTTTTGGTTGTGTTCACATTGGTTCTCGCAATAAAGGGTGGTTCCTAACCGATCTTTATCCTATATATATATATATATATATATATATATATATATATAAATATATATATATATATATATATATATATATATATATATATATATATATATATATATATATATATATAGGGGAGCCGCTAGAATGAGAACCACCTCGAGTTGTAAGAACCGCGAGAACTACACCCCACGGAGCGCCGTTCGCCGCGATTTTTTTTTACAAGTAGATGTGTGCATTATAAACACGGCCGTAAAAAATCACGGCGAACGGCGCTCCGTGGGGTGTACTTTTTTACACCTCAAGTTTGGTGAAAAAAAAAAAGAAAAAAGAAAAAAAATTAAAAAACACCAAACTTGAGGTGTAAAAAAATACACCCCACGGAGCGCCGTTCGCCGTGATTTTTTACGGCCGTGTTTATAATGCACACATCTACTTGTAAAAAAAAATCGCGGCGAACGGCGCTCCGTGGGGTGTAGTTCTCGCGGTTCTTACAACTCGGGGTGGTTCTCATTCTAGTAGCCCCCTATATATATATATATATATATATATATATATATATATATATATATATATATATATAGGGAGAAGATCATGCGAGAACCACCTCTTATTGTGAGAACCGCGAGAACCAATGTGAACACACCAAAAATGCCTAAAAATAGCTAAAAATCACACAAAAAAAATTTTTATAAAAAAATCGCTACTTTTCGAAGCAAAAAAAAAAAAAAATTTTTTGGCTTCTAAAAGTAGCGATTTTAACATTAAAAATATTAAAAAATTCAAAAAAAAAATTTTAGATTTTTTTTTTGATTTTTTTAGGTTTTTTGGGGGTTTAGTTTTTAGCATTTTAGCTTGGGGGGTGGGGGGGGGGGGTTTAGGTTTTTGGTGGGTGGGGGAGGGGGGTTTAGGTTTTTGGGGGGGGGGGGTGGGGGTGGGGTTAGGTTTTTTTTAGGTTTTTTTTTAGCATTTAGCTTGGGGGGTTTAGGTTTTTTTTTTTTGGGGGGTGGGGGGTGGGGGTTCGGTTTTTTTAGGTTTTTTTTAGCTATTTTAGGTTGTGTTCACATTGGTTCTCAAGGTTCTCACAATAAGGGTGGTTCTCGCATGAGCCCCTCCCTATATATATATATATATATATATATATATATATATATATATATATATATAGGCTAATTATAATGAGAAAACTCATTCCAGTTGAGAAAACCCAGAAAACTCTACATGTGGCTAGGATTGATCCACGTTTGATATTTGTTTGAGAAGAGAGAAGGGCATAATCGTCCATTTGTTTTAAACTTTTGAGAGGATGAGATGTGTAATAAGTATGCGTGTGTAGTCTTTTCCTCTTTTCAACTTTCTCCCATTTAATACTTGTACTTGTATAATCTCTCTCCTCTTTCACCTATCTTCTTTATTACATATGCATCTCCATTTGTCATATATCATTTATTCCATCCAGAACTTAGAGAGAAAGAAAGAAACCATACTCACCACCATTGAAGACTTTTTGCATTTAACATGGCTGATTTGAATAGCCAACAACCTCCGACTGTTGCCGGTGGTACGGGGACACTCAATGATTATCCGGGTTCACCCTTAAATGTTTTCCCACATAATCTTTTACCTGATTTTTCATTTAATGAAGATGAAGATGCATTGGGTGAGAGTAGAGTTGTTGAAGATCCTGAACCCATTTCTTCAGAGTTTGCAGGTGAGTGATACTTTCTTTTTTCAGTTTAATTAAATGTACAGCTTTAAATGCATACTAGTAGTTGTGTAAATTAAGGTTTTCTTGGTTAGTTTGGTTGAAAATGTGGTAAACTTGTACAAGGTAAAAACAAGTGTAACCATTTTTATTTTTTATTTTTATGAAACAAGCTTTTATATTTTGTAGAAGGTAAAAACATGTGGTTACACTTGTATTAAGTTTTTATATTTTTTGGAAGGGGAAAACATTCGAGATTACACTTTTGGATTACATAAAAAAAATGCAACAGCATCTACACTTTTTGGTGACATCAAAAAAATGTACCACCATGTTTTCTTTGCATTTTAGGAAAACGTGTTAAAGTTGTATTGAGAATACAGTAAAATGCATCAGTTTGTTAGGTTTCATGTTATAAGTAAATTTACTTCAAAGGCTAAATTTCCTTTTTTTTGTTTTTTTATATGTTTAGGTTATGCAACTGATCTGGATACATTGTGGTTCAAGAATAATTGTGCAACGAAGATGTAATGGATCTGGATTTGTAGAAGCGATAGTTACAAACGTAACATTTTTTCTGCAGTTACATTTTTTGTAGTTACATCCTTTTTTTTATTAGTAAAGTGTAACAGTTTTTATTTGTAAAGTGTAACAATTTTTTTTGCAGTTACATTTTAAATTATTATCTTTGAAAAAAAAAGATTAAAACGAGATAGAGAGAGTGTATGGGAAAATGAGTAAGAGAGAGAAATTAGGAAAAGTTGACTAGTACAGTGTACTTTCATATGGTCATATCAGTCTTTATGAGTTTATATTTTTCAATCTCATTTTTAATAAGAAAAGTGTATCTTTTCTTTCTTGTTAAAGTGCACAAAGACTTTTTAAATATCATACATCCGTTTACCCAGTATATAATAAATAAAAAATGTTACAAAACAAATTATACAGAAAACACGTTACACTTTTATGTATGTGGATATCCTTTAAATGGTAAAAAAAACAAGCATTTTTCTGGTTTACTGGGTGTTTACATTTTTGAAATTATACAGAAAATGTATGTTTACACGTGGTGTAACTTCATCTATATGTTGAATTAATGTTAAGGACGTTTATTTTTGATGTAACAATTCTCATAACAATTCTTTGCGTCTTAGTTACGAACCTCCAAGATCTAGGCATTTTTTATGTAACACTATGTAACTGGGTGTTAGAAATGTAACAATCGAAGAATAAATGCATGTTACATTTTTTCGTGTTACATAAATAATGCACGTTACAGAAAATAAAGTGTATTGTTACACCTTTTTAGATTATTGTAAAAATAAAGTGTATTGTTGCACCTTTTTAGATTATTGTAAAAATAAAGTGTGTTGTTACATTTTTTTATGTTAGAAATGTAACAATCAAAACAAAAATGTTTGTTTATTTGCAACACTTTCCAGTAACCACCACCTACTACCATCATCTCCAACCCAACCCAACCCAACCCAACCCACCCCACCCATCTCTCTCTCTCTCACACTCTCTCTCCCTTTCTCCCAACAGTAACCCACTTGCAACAATTAACAACCAAATCCTCAAACAATTAACAATCAAATACTAAAAACATTTAACAATCAACAAACAATTAACAATCAAATACTAAAAACATCTCAACAAACAATTAACAATCAAATCCCAAATACCACATTCTTAACCGTCGGACTTTTGTTCCTAATCAGGGAGATGTTTACTTTCGACCAGCTTCTAGAAACTATTGTAAGTCATAGATCTTAGTAGAACGCGAAATCGGAGACATGGAGTTAGGATCCCGTTAGATGGACGGCGGAGATGAAGGCGGCGACGCAGATGAGGTGGTTCTGGTTGGGTGGTCAGTTGGGGGTGGTGGTGTATGGCGTTTTAATGGTGACGAATCTTCGACCACTTTCGCCGCTACAGGGTGGTGTTCTTAGTGTCACCAAACGCAAAGAAGATCTTCAGTGTTAGATAGGAGATGGATATTTGGTTGTTTTTTTGTCTATGCCTTCTTCGATAAGAAGAGAGAAAAATGGCATTTTGGGGGGTGTTTGTGTGTGGTTTGATGATAAGATCTTTACCTTTTAGAGAGAGAAACAAGTTTTTATGTTTGTACATGCACAGTTCAAGCTTGATAGGTAGGTGATAGGCCTTTGACTAATGGTACACACATGCAGCAAGTGTGTCTCCAAGACACAAATATATTTTGTGTCAAAGACGAAGATGCCCCTCAATGTACTTTTTGCTCATTATTTAATCAAAAGCAAATTCAAGTACACACCAAGATGATCTGAATCGTGCATCTATTAAATCAATGGTGGATAGTGAGTTTTCAAGGTTTTCTCAACTCAAGTGGGTTTTCGATTTATCCTTACCCTATATATATATAGGGTGAGGTTCCTGAAAAAAAGACATTTTTTGTGAGAAGTGTGAGAAGGCATAGAAATTGACATGTAGGCACTAGGTTTTGGAATTAAGCATGATATTTTGGGTTGTTTTGGAAAGAAAAACACTAAACATAACAATTTAAAACACAATGCAACGTATTATGGGCATGAAATTTAAAACACAACTAAAACACACTACTTAACACTTAAAACACACTACTTAACATTCTTGGCATGGTGTTTAAAGTTTTAAGCCTAGAATTCATTGTATTGTGTCTTAAATTGTTATGCTTGGTATTTTTCTTGCCAAAACAACCCAAAACATCATGTCCAAGTCTAAAACATGATGCCTACATATCAATTCTTATGTCTTCTCACACTTCTTACGAAAAATTTCTTTTTTACAGGATACTAAGACTATATATATATATATAGGGTAGGGTTCAAGAGTGAACCATATTGTTTTTGTGAACAAAATGAACAAATCTTGTCCAATGATATAGGAGATCTTGAGATTTATAATAATGACAAATTTCTAATTATTTATGTGTAGAAAATAAATGAAAAGGGTATAAGGGTAAATTGTTAACTAATTCTCTTTCCAATTAAATATTTAGTTACATTCTTTCTGTAGGACCGGTTTTGACGCCGTTCGATTGCGTAACGAACGTTTCACGTGCGGAATCCGTGAACGAACGTGACCGAACACACGATAACGTACTACTAATGTGATTCCATTGCTAAATTTGACGTGTACGGTACAAGAATCACAAATACACAACTTTCTCTCTCTAGAAAGTCTTCTCCAAGTCTTCTCCAAATCTTCTCCAAAAAGTCTATCAAGAACTTACTAAAACTATGACATAACACCCTATTTATATGGTCAAGGCTTTTAATGAAAGTTCACATTAATTACAAGTTTGCCACCTTGCCATTTCTAACTAAATATGACGTTATGCACTTGATTCCTTCCGGCTTTTCACTACGACTCGGATTGACGAAGGCGATAGACAAAATATGCATCAACAATCTCCCCCTTGGATATTGCCGTAGTCAATCTCGTAGTGAAACTCGTAACGACTTGTCTTTCTCTCTCTCTCTAAGACTCGAACTAAGATGTAGTCGACAGACAACTGCACTAACAAACTCCCCCTTGAATGTTGACGGAATCTTTAGTGAGAGTCTTCAATCATTCACAGCACCTCAATCTTGTTCGAACTTCTTCAGGAACTCAGCCTGGAATAATATCTTCTTCAGGAATTCCTTCCTGGAATCATATGCCTGGATCATTCTCTGGCTCTAACTTTCATCAGACTCCCCCTATCATCATGCTGGGATCTCTGTCTGGAAATCGTTATCACCATTGAAATCAACTCCTGGCTTTCTCTGTTTAAGCTCTCCTCTGGTTCTGATGTGTCTCCTGGCTATTCGTAGCAACAGGATCAGAAACCTGCAAAACTCAAATACACTATCACAAACTAATATAATTTGAAGTTCAACTTAATGAATCAGCAAATCATATAAGAAAAATTATGAAGATCAAACTGTAGGTTACCATTC
Source organism: Helianthus annuus (assembly GCF_002127325.2). Lineage (NCBI taxonomy): Eukaryota > Viridiplantae > Streptophyta > Magnoliopsida > Asterales > Asteraceae > Helianthus > Helianthus annuus. The sequence goes on from NC_035438.2 coordinate 36,415,402, forward strand.
AACTTAGTCATCAAGTTAATGAACCAATTTTGCATTTCAAATCTTCACAATTTTACACACTCTCTCAAACCACAAGTTCAACATGTTTAGCACTTGAAATGTCAAATATCAGTTCTTCACACTCTGTTGTCGAAAATCTTTTTGTAGTTTTCAAATATCTAACAAACAAACAATATTTTTGGATTTTTGCATTTTGAGAAATACAGAAATGAACACTATTTTTGAGAGATTGTGCAAGAGGATCATATCGGTTTTTGAGACATATCACCAACACCGTTGATCTTGATTAATCAGCAAATGTTAAAAACAAATTTACTTCTGATTATCAGTATTGTTGTCCACTTAAACCTCTACACAAATTTTCAATTGATTCAAGATACGTATTTAATGTTTTAGAACTTAGACTTATTTGAGTGTCCCACCTCTTGAATATACTCCCGTATCCAGATCCCAATATTCTGATCTACAGGTAAGTATAACTACAAATGATATCTGTATATAAATTAGGGGAAAAATGCGAGAACTGAGGGATCTCAGGTCAGAACTTCCGTTCAGCAGAGAGATATCAGCTTCGACTTAGCAGTGGGTCCCCTTTAGAGGATCTTTTCAGCTACAACAACTGATCATCAATTTTATTGTCTAATCAGCTGAGGGCTTTATGCTATGTTTCAAGCATATGAAGAAAGTATTAGCCAGGGACTAGGTCAGAACTACCGTTCAGCAGAAGTCCCGGAATAATACCCCAGACATCAATTGAGTACAAGAACCTAGTATTCCAGAATAAGAAACCTTTCAAACGAGATTTCAGGGGTTACCTATATATCCAAGTAGTGTTCCCCACAAAATAAGTAAGTTTTGATTTTATGTTTATATCTCGAATACAATTTACTAACTGTGTGAAGCCTACTGACACATCATTAGTAAGATTTGTTTAAAAACAATTTTGTCTTTACAAATCTCTAGCATGCTGTGATAGTCCACCGATGTACTATCATCTCCTCTTTTTGCAGCAAAACTCATTTTCATTTTTCAATTTTTTTATATTTTTCAAAATTTTATTACTCCCCCTAAAATCAAAAAATATTTCAATTTTGATTTTCTGAAGAAAAAAAATTGAAAACAAACTATACAAGAAACTTGACAACATTATGTGAATTACCTCAATTCACCATTCTCGTGCAAAAACAATCAGAACTCCCCCTCACAACAAACTATTTTCCCATAATGATTTCAAAACACTTAAGTTTGTTTCAATCAAAATGGTTTTTCCGGAAAAATTAGTTTGTGTTCCAACCATTTGTAGATTTGGGGTTATCTCATCATCTTGTTTTCTTCAAACCTTTTAAAGATTTATCATTTCCAGTTTTATCATAAACCATCAGTAGAAAATCAAGTACAAATTAATGTCCCTGATTTACCACTTATGAGGCGAAAAATCACCAAAGTGAAATTTCTCAAGAAATGTGCCGATTCATGATCCACGATACCATCTTGGGATCTCCGGCAAGTCAGGTTTTTCTATTTAAACAATTTCACCCAAGCCTGACTGCCCTTGGGTGATTTTGAATTCTTGCTCAACAATGGTGGAAAATTTGCATCATCCATTGCTAAACTAGAATTCTCAACTTTTACCTCAACCAATGGCTCCTCTGGTTTTACCATACCAGAATCATTGCCTGAAGGTGGCTTGTCCGACTTTGATCTGTCAGATTCATCGCCGACCTTTTCCTTCTTCTTCCCTCTCTGTTCTGTCCTCAGATTTGTATCTGATGAATTCGTCTTGCTTGTTTTTGCGGCTGAGGGAATCGATTCATCAGAACTTTCAATCTTTTTGTTCGGTGAACCCGAGGACAAAATCTTCTCGAGATATTCTCTCGCTTTCTTTCTCTTCTTCCTCAGTCGGTCTTTCTGCCCCTGAGAAAGTTTAACTTTCGTCTCTAGAACTTTCGGTTGTTGAACTTTTGGTTCTCGAACTTTTAGTTCTTCGGGCTTGACCTTGACTGGAATTCTTGCCACTTTCTGAGACATAACCCTTGATCTTCCCATTGATCTCCTCGGGCAATCTCGGGCAATATGACCTTTGATGTTGCAGTTATAGCACCTCCTGGTCTCATATCTCCAGTACTGGCAATTAACAGCAATGTGTCCATGATAGCCGCAGCTGTAACACATTCTATTATCGTACCAGTTATCACCGTTATACCAAACACTCAAGTCGTAACACTGTTTGGCCTGGTGATATTCCTTCCTCAACTTTGCTGGATTTGATGCTTTAGCACTGTGGTCTGACCTGCACCACTTATTACCAACATTTTTTGAGTTTTCATTTTTTATTTTTTGTAAATTTTGTTTTTGATTGGATGATCGATCCGATGAACTTTTATTATCTTTTTGTTTCTGTTCTGCTTTCTTCTTCAAAGGCTTTTGCTTAGAACATTCACCTTTTTCGGTCGATTGCAAAACAGTTTTCTGAGATTTTTCTTTCAAATTTAAAAACAATTTTTGTTTTTCTTTTTTAATATTTTCATCATCGGATGCATCATCACAATCTTCAACTTTGACAGAGTCAAAGTTTGTGACACAGTCACTTATTGGAACTGAATTGATCGGTTTTGGACAAGGAATATTCAACTTGTCAGATTTGGTCGCAAAACTGATCAATTTCTTTTCAAGTTCATCAATCTTGATCCTTGAACTCTTAGCTTCGTCTTCAAGCTTAGATATTCTTTCAAGATGAGACTTGATTGAATTTTCATTTTCATTTTTCAAATTTTCAAGAACAGATTTTTCATTTTCCAAAACATTTATCTGTTCTTGAAGTTTCACTTCATTAGCTTTAAGATTTTTGTTCTCCAATTTTATCCAGAAATCTTCATTTTCTGATGATTTCTGTTTGCTTTCAAAGACCTTTTCATTTTCTTTCAAACCTTTGTTCTCTAATGTCAAACTGTTCACACTACCCAACAGTTTGACATTTTCGACTTTCAACTTCTCACAAATACCCTGTAAGTCTAGAATCTGTTTTTCATCAGCTTTCTTCTTATTGTTCAATTTCTTGATCTCCAATGCTAAACTTTCTGCATCCTTCACAAGTTTGGCATTGACTGTCTTGAAGTTGTGACAATTTGAGCATACTGATGCAGACCTTGACAATTCATTCTTTACAGATTCTTTGACTTTTACAGCTTTTTCTTTCCTTTTCTCATCCTTGATCACCATCTGTTCTTCAATCCTTTTAATGAGTGGAGTAATTGTCAGTTGAGAAAATTCTCTAGAACTTTTCAAGTTCAAGACATAATCTTCCCATTCTTCTTTCGGTAAAGCACTGATAAATTTTTCAACCCACTCTTCTGGTTCTTTAGTGATATCTAAATCAGACATTGAACTAACAAGATGGATATATCTCTTAATGATACTCTGTGTATTTTCTCCTGGAAACCTTGAAAACGAATCAAATTCTGTCTCTAATTCCCTTATTTTATCCATTTTTTCTTGAGTCATATTAAACACATTGAAACCCATGATTTCTTAACTCGGTTTTTCAAACTGCCAAATAAGCGATCCAACCGATGTTTGAATACGCGATCCAACCGATGTTCGAATAAGCGGTTCAAAGAATTTGTCTGAAAAAGCGATTCAAATCAATCCGAATAAGTGATCCAGAATCGGTCCAAATAAGCGGTTTGAGAAGATGTCCGGATTAGATAAAAATGGCGGTGGGTTTAATCAATGGGCGGCTAGTAAAAAAATCAAATGTGGGCAATGGATTAATGGGTTGGGCGGTGGAACAAGCTTGTTGATTGGGCCTTTAAGTGGGCGGTCAAATGAACAACAATTTGGTTATCACATGAGCTGTTAGCCTGTTTTAGCAAATGGGGCGGCAGGTGATTAAAGCAAGTAAACTTCTATTGGATAACGAAGTTTAGTGGGACGGTGATATTTGTATTTAACAAACACTAGGATTGGCCGACATCCTGTAATATCAGATAAGTCACATGAAGGTGATGACTAAAGCGCGATCCAGCTGACACTTGGAGCGGTTCCCAACTCTGTCTAATCTTAGACGTATGAGCGGTTCACACGAGTAATTATGAGCGGTTCAGAAGAGTCTACGAGCGATCCACAACACAATTTTCGAGCGGTTCAGGATCATTCAATGAGCGATCCACAAAAGCAATCCAGGTGTTCTAAAAGCGATCCACACCTGCGAATTCGGACCTAAAAATCGAGATTTCTCCAAAACGGCTTGGAGTTTCGGGCTGAAACTTGGTAGGGTTGTAGATCGGGGCTAAACGCACCTTATATCCAAAAATCAGACGATTTGGACCGTATTTACCTGTTCAATTTGACGTTTTTCAGAAAAGAACGAGTAGAAACAAGTAGAAAGTGAAGAAATCGACGAAATTGGATCTGAATTGGTTCTGAATCGGCTGAAATCTGTACGAGAACGATGTGTTTGATCAAGCAATCGAGCTCCTAGCTCTGATACCACTTGTAGGACCGGTTTTGACGCCGTTCGATTGCGTAACGAACGTTTCACGTGCGGAATCCGTGAACGAACGTGACCGAACACACGATAACGTACTACTAATGTGATTCCATTGCTAAATTTGACGTGTACGGTACAAGAATCACAAATACACAACTTTCTCTCTCTACTTTCTCTCTCTAGAAAGTCTTCTCCAAGTCTTCTCCAAATCTTCTCCAAAAAGTCTATCAAGAACTTACTAAAACTATGACATAACACCCTATTTATATGGTCAAGGCTTTTAATGAAAGTTCACATTAATTACAAGTTTGCCACCTTGCCATTTCTAACTAAATATGACGTTATGCACTTGATTCCTTCCGGCTTTTCACTACGACTCGGATTGACGAAGGCGATAGACAAAATATGCATCAACACTTTCTCTTCATTTTCTCACTAATTAACTAATTTATTAATTTAAAAATATACACAATTACTATTCAGCCAAATTGTTTCATACATATACGTATATCCATTTTATACACATGCTACATATGTAATTTGAATAATACACATGTGTACTTTGAATATTCGACACAAGTACATATGTGTATAAACCATTTATTAGTTCTGTTTGTGTATATTTTATACACAGTTTCTATTCAGTCAAACTGTTTTATACACATATGTATATCCTTTTTATACACATACGTACACATGTAAATTAAAAAATACATATATGTATAACAACACCATGAATGGAATGTATTAAACAAAAGATGAAAAAGATTAGGGAAAAGACACATCATTACATATAACCATCTTCATACTTGATGTCAAATATTCAAACTATTTATACAAAAAGAATTAAAAATTGAATTAGTATTTATTGATGATAAACAAATTAAAAATAAAACTATTTTGCAATACTATTTTGTATATTCAATCCAAAAATATTTTTTTTGAATATTTAATCCAAAAATAAAAAATATGTAATCAAACGTTCTGTAAATAATCTATTATTGCATGAATATGCAATTAAAAAAAAAGAATAAATAAAACAAGCATATGAATTCATTTATTAAGAATAATACTTCTTAGTCTTGTGTGAATATAATTATCCCTTATCAAGGGCCTACTGAACGACATGAATGTACAGAGAAATGGAAAATAAAATTATTTTGAATTAAGAGAGATGGAGAAGATAATTATGCAATTTAAGAAAATTACCAAAATTAAAAGTGTAACTGAAATTCAATGATTAAAATAAAGATTTAAAACTGTTTTATACACATATGTATATCCTTTTTATACACATACGTACACATGTAAATTAAAAAATACATATATGTATAACAACACCATGAATGGAATGTATTAAACAAAAGATGAAAAAGATTAGGGAAAAGACACATCATTACATATAACCATCTTCATACTTGATGTCAAATATTCAAACTATTTATACAAAAAGAATTAAAAATTGAATTAGTATTTATTGATGATAAACAAATTAAAAATAAAACTATTTTGCAATACTATTTTGTATATTCAATCCAAAAATATTTTTTTTGAATATTTAATCCAAAAATAAAAAATATGTAATCAAACGTTCTGTAAATAATCTATTATTGCATGAATATGCAATTAAAAAAAAAGAATAAATAAAACAAGCATATGAATTCATTTATTAAGAATAATACTTCTTAGTCTTGTGTGAATATAATTATCCCTTATCAAGGGCCTACTGAACGACATGAATGTACAGAGAAATGGAAAATAAAATTATTTTGAATTAAGAGAGATGGAGAAGATAATTATGCAATTTAAGAAAATTACCAAAATTAAAAGTGTAACTGAAATTCAATGATTAAAATAAAGATTTAAAACTGTTTTATACACATATGTATATCCTTTTTATACACGTACGTACACATGTAAATTAAAAAATACATATATGTATAACAACACCATGAATGGAATGTATTAAACAAAAGATGAAAAAGATTAGGGAAAAGACACATCATTACATATAACCATCTTCATACTTGATGTCAAATATTCAAACTATTTATACAAAAAGAATTAAAAATTGAATTAGTATTTATTGATGATAAACAAATTAAAAATAAAACTATTTTGCAATACTATTTTGTATATTCAATCCAAAAATATTTTTTTTGAATATTTAATCCAAAAATAAAAAATATGTAATCAAACGTTCTGTAAATAATCTATTATTGCATGAATATGCAATTAAAAAAAAAGAATAAATAAAACAAGCATATGAATTCATTTATTAAGAATAATACTTCTTAGTCTTGTGTGAATATAATTATCCCTTATCAAGGGCCTACTGAACGACATGAATGTACAGAGAAATGGAAAATAAAATTATTTTGAATTAAGAGAGATGGAGAAGATAATTATGCAATTTAAGAAAATTACCAAAATTAAAAGTGTAACTGAAATTCAATGATTAAAATAAAGATTTAAAACTGTCACACCCCGACCTCGTAAAACAACAAACCGCGGCGGAAACGTCGGGGAGTGGAGTGGCAGAATCATTGTTTCATAACACATGGTAATTGAAGTTTTGTTTTATTAATTAAAATGTTTACATTGTCTAGGAATTTACAAAAGCGTAACAAGAATTAATCTGTCTTTCGTAGTTTTAAATCACTAAGGCCCTCGTCCAATCCTATGTTTGCATCATGATCATCTAACAACAGCACCTGGAACACATGTGAAAATAGGTACGTCAGCATAAAAATGCCTGTGAGATACATAGGTTTTGTTAAAATAGGATTCATGACTTGTGAGTTTAAAGAAGTGTTTAACAAAAGTTAGTCATGAATCTTGTAAAGTGTTTTCATTTATAAATCATACGAAAATCGATAAGAAATCAGATGATATAAAAGAAAGATGTATGGTTAAATGAATAACCAAGTAAAATGGGTTTGTATAAAATATGTTGTTTGTAAAACAATGTTTTGTGAAGATATGTTATTTGTGTAAAATGTAATATGTCTAACTTGAAATGATTTAAATAATGCTATAATATCATAAAAGCACTTATATATAGGAAGTACCAGCGGCGTATCCACCATGCTTTTATCATATTACACGCGCCTCGTTATTTAAATCACTTACCCAAACAAACCACCAAAATATCTTCTTCAAACCAAATGTCAAAATGTTTATGTGTAAACAATGTAAATCATGTAATGTATAATCAAATGTTATGTATGGCAAGTGAAAAGTGTCAACTAAAACCATAGATAAAAATGCACAAAACAATGTATTTGAATAAATCATAGTTTAAGTCAAATGTTATGTTTTGTAAAATAAATGCTTTATTGATACAGACATTTATGCGGTAATGTTTTACGTCTACATTCAAGCCTTGAGACTGAAGAGACAAACCCTTAACAAGTTAAAGGTTTATCAAACTTATGTATATCGGATTCAGTCATTCCTTCCACCCAAACAAACCTAGGATTTCAGGAATGGGAGTTGTCAATTCCTATGGTACCACTACTTACTACCGAGCGGCATGATCGGTGTTAATGAACGTATTAGTTTCGTTAAATAAACCAAATATTATACCAAATGTAAGCATGTTATGTGAAAATAATGTACTAAGTATGCTAAGTGAACATACAAAGTAGAAATGTTTAATGTAAATCAATGTGTCCTTATGCTGAGTGAACATATGCAACAGAAATGCAATGTAAATCAATGTGTCCACATATGCAACAAAAGTGTTTATGAAAATCAATGTGCTAGCATGCCAAGTAAACATACATAGCAAATCAAAAATGAAATCATGTACTATATGCGTACGAATGAATATAGCAAGTATATGTCATGAAAGCACGAAAAAGCACGAAAGTAACAAGTAGGCACATGAGTATCAGCCCAAAATATTTGAAAACAGTAAAAGAGGGGACTATGTACTCACTTGAGATAACTTAGAAGTCTTTCAATAACAACCAAACAAAGCTAGAAGGATCTCGGAATCAATCGGCACCTAATATAGGTAACTACGTTAATAAACCGGGCCTAAATCGGAAGATCGGATAGGATGAGGTTTCGTAAACCGAATGAGTATTGGAACTCATATGATATGGTTTAACAAAGCCTACATACTAAATCGGGACCTATCCTAAGTACTTACGACCCATTACGACTCGTTAAGGTAGTCTATGCTACTTTAACGCGCCATTCCCGTAAAACGCGTTCGGACCGCCTAACTAGTCCTATGACAAGTATTATATGCCTTAACATGTCTAATAATATTGCCTAATTAGTTTAGATGTAAAAATTTAGGTTACATATGCTTAAAATGAAATTATGCGTAAAAAGGGCATTTTGGTCATTTTCCTAAGGCATATAAACTACTTATCATACAACTAAACGAAGTGACCATAAGGTACAACCTCGGAAGGTTATTCCCTATACAACTATGGTCACAAAATATGTTTGGTCGGATCCTAATGATCGACCAAACGGGTCGGGTTCGAAAGTCTATGTGGTTGTTTAGACCGTTTATCTTACGACCCTATATAAGCACTAAACTAAAAGTGACGAGTTAAACATGTTAAAACATGTTTAACTAGGTTAGAAAACAAGTTTGATATCAAAACAAAGTGTTTTGATACCCAAAGGTAGCTTCATTGCAAAATACGCATAAACACGTACTTTGACCGAAACTATGATTCGTCACTACGCCTAATCAACATGGTAATCAGTAGGTATAGTCACAAGGTACTATAACCATCGTGATTATGCTCACGTCGCGAAGTTCAAACGAACTTCGTGTTGACCAAAGACTGGTCAAACCAGAAAGTCAAACACTGTTTGACTTTCATGCTTAAAAATGCATAAAAGCATGAAAGAAGCTTACAAGAGGTCCAAAGCTTGAAGATAGAAGAAGAAAACTTGAAGATTGGGACCTTCAACCAGAAGGGATAGTCCCAATTGTCCAGAAATGAGAGAAAGATCAGATTTGAGCAAGGTGAAATGAAAATCTTAGGGTATTTATAGATTTCGGACAACCGTTAGGATCGTTTCTCGAAAGTTGAGCTTCAATCCTGACCCTCCATGTGTTACCCATAGTTTTACAATGTTATGGGTGTCCAAAACCAGCTCATAGATTGATTAAACCATGTACAAAAGCCAGAAACCAGCTGCTGTTTGCAGAAAACTGATTTTTGTAGAACTAGGGGTCTGTCGCGGGCCACGTAGGCTGGAGCCTACTCTTACGCGCCCCTCCTACTACTTCAGATCAGCAACTTTTGCAAATTGCAGAACAGGCCCCTGATGCTCAAAACTTGATTTTTGACACGTTTAAGCCCCGTTAATCAAGGCTCAATAATGATGTCAAAGTATAGGAGGCATGAAATATGCTTGAAAATATCTCGGATGTCAGTTCGTTTGGTCGTACGGTCATGTTATTCGGTTAATTACGACGAAACACGAACGGACGTGAAAAACGACCCAAATTGCGCGACGAATGAAATTTTAGCATGCCAATCATTAAAATAAAATATTTTAATGATTAAAAAAATTTTTGGATGTCCGGATACGTTCAGAACGTAAGATATGCGCGTAAATGCAAACTTATGCACTTTTTGACGCTTTTAGTCCCTGATTGACCAAAAAGTTTATTTTATCATATCGAACCCCTCAGAGCCTATTTCTAGGCTATGTAAAGGATATTTATGGTATGTTTAACTTATGATCATGTTCCGGAAGGTACGTTAGTATTCGATTCGGTATACTTTTGCAGTTTTACGCAAATAGTCCCTGTGATCGAATAAACTTGTTTTTGCCATACCAAACCCTTCAAAACTTATTTCTAAGTTATGTAAAGGTTATTTAAGGTATGTTAAGCATATGTTCATGTTCCGGAGTGTTTGTCGCATTAAACTGACTATGTTTACACATCAGTTTGCGTATAACTTTCCAGAAAGCGATTTAGGGCTCGAAATTGAACAAGAATTGAAATGAGAAATTGCTAAACACAAATAAACAAATATAGGGATCAAAATACATTATTTCATTGATAATTGAACTGTTTAGAGTTCAAATAATGATTACATAAGCACCGGTGTCACAGTCTCCCCTACTTTAGGAAATTTCGTCCCGAAATTTATTTAGAGGAAACTTGTGAGAACTCGAAACTTGAAGTCGAAAAGATAAAACAACATTGGTTAAGGTTTTGAATTTCTAGTAACTTAAACAACGTCATGCTTGTAATGTAAGAGGGATAATTATATAGATATATGAAGCGCCATCGGTGCGTCCACCGTATCTCCATTACGCTGTTCACGTTTTGTTATTTTTGCCACTATAGGTTCTTACACATGACAAATCTTACTGTGGTTTCTGTGCACTGAATTCCATAATTATGTATGCATCCATAATTACGTAATTCCTTGCACAGTCCGCACAGTGCATTTTATAATGTGTAGGGGAAGAAAATCAAACGAATAAACCTGCGAAGACTGTGGCTAGACTGCCAAAGGGTCCTTTTTAGTTAGATCAACAAATGATCTTTTAAAATAGACCACTAAAGGGTCTTTTCAGCTACATCATCTCATGATATCATTAACCAGGTTAACGAACTAATCTTTTTAACTAGACCACCCAAAGGGTCTCTTTTGAATTATGGAATAGTACTTTATAATCCAAGGGTCTTAACTATTACGTAGAAGCCCATTAAGGATTTAAGGTAGTACCTTTGGATATCCTACTATGAATCCCTCATATGAAGATATGGAAGATTTTACGAGGATTTGGATAACGAATATTTGGTTCATACAAAAACACATAAACATATAAACACATAAGCACGTAATCACATAATTGTTTAACTTGGTCTCCAGTTTGTTGTTAACTTGTTATTAATTTTGTTCATCAACATGTTATCGATTTGTACACGTGTATTTAAAGTACACCAGGAATCCAATCCATGTACTTCAATTGATATTCTCAAGAATCCAACTATGAAGATAGCAAGATTCTAATAGGAATTCGGCTTTGTCCTTATCGAATCGTAATGTATGTATTAAAGCATACAAAGAATCCAATTAAGGACTCCGACTTTGAGCTTAAAACACCCACAAGGATCTAACTATGAGGATATGAAGATCCTATATGGATTTTGGAATTTGTGTAGCGGGAGATTATTTTGTCGGGTATGGGAGATTATTTTGTCGGGTATGAGATTATTTTGTCGGGTATGGGATTTTGGAATTTGTGTAGCGGTAGGATACGGTATAATAATACCGCTTGGTCGGGTATGGGATTATTTTGTCGGATTGTGATTTAATAAATCCGCATAACCCATTTTAATCTGTATTGTTTGATAACATAAACATTTGGGGGTTAACGACCGTGTCCTTGATATCCTCGGCTCATTTAAGTTATTAATGGCCACGACCTATGCACGGGGTGCAGGCATGCACCCGACATATGCAAATGCTAAATATTTAATTACCCACAAGTTGGGGATAACTCCTTTGTGGGTTCTATAAGTGGTGAGTCAGTTAATCATGTCCGGCTTACAAACCGGCCCCACATGTATGATAAGCATGTAAAACTGTATACAAGATTTTATTAAAATTGTCCCAAGTTATAAATGATTTGTGCCTTGTGCACCTAAATCAATTTTCTTAAATGTTTTCAAATCGAGTCAGTTAAATTGTATTTACCAGTGTAAACTGACGTATTTTCCTAAAGATTGATTGACAGGTACTTCCCGAAATAGGCTGGAGCTATAGGGTGTTATAGAGGATCTTGCAAATCCAATAGATACCCGGAGTCTGTAGTTTTTGTTTCTTTGTTCATTATGATCCGCCTGTGGATCTTATTACATTCCTGTCTGTACATTCATAAACTCGAACACTCAGACGTTATGGTTTGTAATAATTTATTTTACCCAGCCTTCCGCTGTGCTATATTATTGTGTGTATTGACTATGATGATATCAACTACGTCACGATACTCCCCGCCGGGCCCACCGGTAATACGTGGAATATTGGGGTGTGACAGGTTGGTATCAGAGCCAACATTGAGTGAATTAAACACTAACCTTTTGTGTTTAATCTCAATGACACAATAAGCACATTCCTTAGACTCTCGAGTCTAGGCAAATGACCTAGGAAGTATCTTTATCATTCCTTTGCTGTTATTATGTTTTGTTTTATTTTGTTTTCTTGTTTCAACAGGAAATTCACCGACATGCCTCCAAGAGTAAGAGGACGAGGCAAGGGTCCCATGCGTGGGGGACCGTCATCAGCTGGACCATCTCATAGACGCACTCCATCGGCGTCCTTTTCCACCTCCGACTCTCACGATATGTGGGGTCAACCTTACGAGCCGGCAAGACACTCAGTCTCGCTAAGCTCTTCGCCATCTTTTCATCCGTCTTGTTAGGGCTGGATTTTTATTATAGGTGATCCTTACACATGATCCTAACCAGTGATCCTTGTTTCTTTGGCAGACAGTGATCCTCCGCAGAACTTCAAGATCAGGATCATGGGGGATTATGGTGATCCTCATACTAACGGCCACTTCCACTCAATACAATATTGTTTTGCAGGAACATCTAGCAGGATATGCTCTAGACATCATGATCCAGGAACGCGTCTTCACAAATATGGCAAGAGCTTAATCGAAGAAAGACGTTGCACAGGATATGGAAACTAGGCTTGATTTATGGGCAGCAATTTAGGCTAGATTGTCTTTATTTCTAAAGGGGTAATGAGCTGATAATTAGTCATTTTACCTAAAATAGGTCACCTACACACGTATAAGTACCACCCTTCTTCATTCGGAAGAACACACACGATATACGACACAACTCTCAAACACTTAGACACTCAGTGATCCTTGTACTCAGCTCATTATCATCCAAAGTTGTAATCATATTTTTGTTATATTGAAGTTGGTGATCGGTAGTTGCCATCACCCGAGGTTTTTTATGCCGGAGATCATTCATTGATCAAGGGCTTTTTCCTCGTATAAATCATCGTGTCTTTGCATCTTTATCACAGAAGTGATCCTTTACTTTCATAATTAACCAAGCATCATACCCTGTTTTCATAAAGTTTGGTTACATTATCCGTGTGTGATTTTTGACCAAAACAGTTTGGCGCCCACCGTGGGGCAATTGGTGCTTCATTCATAAGAAAATCTTTTGTTCGAAATCATTTCAGAGAGTTACATGGCTTCATCATTGAAGAACACGTCCACGGCGATGTCTGCGGTCACTTCATCACAGATCACCTTGCCTCCTCCACCGGCAGGATCTCAGAAAAATACTGAGAAGAGATCAACTCCCACTTCCTCTAAACCTCTATCTTCTTCTGCTATGAATTCTTCTATTCCCAGTACTAGTGATGTATTTGCTTTAATTTTGCAGATGAAGGATCGTATGCAGCGGCAAGATGAAACTAACGAAAGGATCCTCAGGGAAATTGGAGATCTCAAAAGACAAAAGAAAGCGGCAGAGGATCATTCTCCACTGATGCCCAAATCCTTGAGCTTTGATACTCCAATGATCACTTCCCAGCCATCAGGGATCCCGGACGTGCAAATCATAGGGGAGTCAAGAGGATCACATCTCAACTCGGCAGCAATGACTCAGACATCAGACTCACATTTTCAGCCTGATACAGGTACCAATCATGCTATGGCCAGGGAGTTACAGAAGCTAAGAGATATGATCTCAAGTGTTCCAGGGGTAGTCAAGCCTATCCCGGAGATTGCAGATGGAAGCCACAAGGTATCTCGCTTTGCACCACCAATTTGTGATGCAGAGGTACCCAAAAGGTTCCATATCCCTACTATGAAGTTGTATGATGGCACAACGGATCCAGAGGAGCATATAGCACAATACAGGGAGAGGATGGAGATCAATCCTATCCCAGAAAAATTGAAGGAAGCATGCCTATGTAAAGGATTTGGATCCACTCTTACTGGATCAGCTCTTAAGTGGCTGCTAAGTCTTCCCCCTTACTCTATTACTTCATTTGCCAATTTAGTTAATTTATTCAATAACCAATTCTCTTGTAGTAGAAAATTTGAAAAATTAACTAGTGATTTGTACAGGATAACTCAAAATCATAATGAATCATTAAGGGATTATATAACTAAATTTAGTAAAGAATCCTTGGACATTCCCAACTTGGATATGGCTACGGCTGTTGAAGCCTTCAAAATGGGACTGCTTAAGGATTCATTATTCTATGATGATCTTGTTATGACACCATGCAGGAATTTAGATGAAGTAAGAACTCGAGCACTCAGGTTTATCCGGCTAGAGGATGACAAGAGGATCCAGGAAAGACAACTAGGATCCTCAAAACAAGATAAGCAAGGATCCTCCTTCAAAAGCAACAAGTTCAAATCCTACCATAGAAACGAGAACAAGAATGTGCATGCTGTTGACCAAGAAGAGGATGATGAAGAATATCCTCCAATCTCAGAATATTGTTTTTCCGTTGATAATCATGAACTAATCCTTGCAATGCAGAATCTAGGTGAAAAGGCTAGGTGGCCCAGGAAGAATGATAAACCATCCGGGACTAAAGACAAGTCCAAATGGTGTGCATACCATGAGGATTTCGGGCATCTAACTGAAGATTGCATAGCCTTAAGAAAAGAAATTGGATACCTGCTAAGCAAGGGGCATCTAAAAGAATTGTTGGGGAGAAAAAAGCAAAGGACCCAGGATCCTGAAAGGATCCCTGAAAAGGCTCCAGCACCTCCGGCAAACGCACAAGTGATTAACTTTATATCCGGAGGATCAGACATTTGTGGTACATCCTTTTCAGCGGCCAAAAGACATGCAAAAGAATCAAAAATGGATAATGGAGAAAGGCCTATTAGAACCTCAAGTGTCTCAGAAGGGAAGATGATAACATTTGATGAGGATGATCGCATTAACATTCAGGATCCTCACCATGATAGTTTAGTTATCACTCTCTTTATCTCTAACCATTTTGTCCGCAGGATCCTTATTGACGGAGGGAGCTCAGTGAACATTATCCAGCTTGATGTCTTGAAGAAGATGGGAATCCCAGAATCAGACATCACACCAGGATCCTCCGTGCTTGTAGGATTCAGTGGGGAAACGAAGAAAACTCTGGGGGACATCAAACTCCCAATCTACGTGGAAGGATTACATAATTATCAAAAATTTTGTGTTATTGACTGTTTATCTTGTTGCAACGTTATCCTTGGCAGGCCTTGGATACATGATATGAAAGCAGTCCCATCTACCTACCATCAATGTGTAAAGCTCCCTAGCCCATGGGGAATAATCAAGATCGAAAGTGATCAGCAAGAGGCTAAGGATTGTTATACCTCATCTATGAAGCCAACCTCAAAGCCAAGGGAGCAATAGCAATTACAGTATCCTCCAAGGAATGTCTTGGAGGCAAGGGAACAAGATGTAGATGAAATCCTCTTGGATCCTAGTGATCCTGAATCAAAAATCTATATCGGATCAGGGATCCTTGGCAAGATGAAAGAAGACATGATATCCTTCCTCAAAAGAAGAAAATCTACCTTTGCTTGGAAACATGAAGATATGACAGGTATATCTAAGGATATTATTACTCATAAACTTGGCATTGACAGGTCTATCAAGCCAATCCATCAAAAAAGGAGGAAGTTTGCACCAGAAAGGAATGCCATTATCCAAGAAGAAGTAGAGAGACTACTTCGAGCAGGTATGATCAGAGAGGTAAAGTATCCAAAATGGTTAGCCAATGTGGTTGTTGTCCAAAAGAAAAACGGAAAGTGGAGGGTATGTGTCGATTTCACTGATTTGAATAAGGCATGTCCCAAGGATCCTTTCCCATTACCCCACATTGACTCTATGGTGGATGCAACAGCGGGGCATGAACTGTTAACTTTTATGGATGCATCATCTGGATTCCAACAAATCCAGATGGAACCATCTGACCAAGAGGATACAGCCTTTATGACCCCAACCGGTTTATATTGTTATATTGCCATGCCTTTTGGACTAAGAAATGCAGGTGCAACATATCAAAGGCTGGTAAATATGATGTTCAAGGATCAAATTGGAAAAACTATGGAGGTGTACATAGATGATATGGTGGTCAAGTCAAAGAAAGCTGAGGATCACCTAAGGGACTTGGAAGAAGCATTCGATATCCTTGATAGTTACAACATGAAACTTAATCCTTCAAAATGCCATTTTGGTGTTAAGGCAGGAAAGTTCTTAGGGTACATGGTAACCCAGAGGGGCATTGAAGCAAGCCCGGAACAAATCAAAGCATTAATAAATATCAAATCTCCTGCCAATGCCAAGGATGTTCAAAGACTGACAGGCAGGATAGCAGCTTTGAACAGGTTCATATCGAAATCCTCAGAGAAATGCAGAGAATTTTACGATATCCTAAGGAAGAATAAGAAGTTCGAATGGACTCAGAAGCATGAGAATGCTTTACAAGCCCTAAAAGAGTATATGTCCTCAGCACCAGCATTAGCAAAACCGGAAAAAGGAGATGTGTTATCCTTATATCTGGCGGTATCCTCAACCGCTGTAAGTGCTGTCCTTGTTAAGGATCACGAAGGTACACAATATCCTATCTACTATGTAAGTAAAAGTTTACTTGATGCCGAATCCAGGTACTCACACCTCGAAAAACTTATCCTTGCATTAATTATGGCATCGACTAAGTTAAGACATTATTTTGAAACCCATACTATTGTTGTTAGAACTAATTTTCCAATTAAGAATGTCCTCAGGAAACCAGATATGTCAGGGAGAATGGCTAAATGGGCGGTAAAACTTAGTGCCCATGATATAAGATACGAACCAAGAACAGCTATCAAATCTCAAGCACTAGCTGACTTTGTGGCTGATTTCAGTAGTGATCTACAAAAAGAAGCAGAATTGGAGGTCCAGCAGCTGGATGAGACCAAGGACCCTTGGATACTACACACTGACGGATCCTCAAATATCAAAGGCACAGGGCTAGGGATCCTACTAAAATCGCCACAGGGGGACATAATACCCCACTCCATAGCCTGTGAGTTCCAAGCAACCAACAATGAGGCTGAATATGAAGCCTTAATTGCTGGCTTACAAATTGCTAAGGATATGGGGGTAAAGTATCTTAAAGTATATGTAGACTCATTATTGATCACTAATCACTTTAACGGATCCTATGCTGTTAAAGGTGAAAAACTAACCAAATATTTAGAGATAGTCAAAGAACTGGCACTCTCTTTTGTTTCTTTCAGCTTGACACAGGTACCTAGGGAGGAGAACACAGGGGCTGATGCATTGGCCAACCTAGGATCATCCTTGAAGATTCCAGAAGACATAAGTATCCCTATCATCCATATCCTGGCTCCTGCTATTGAAAATCAAGTAGCCATGGAAATAGAAGAGGATACTGCAGTAATCCCTAGTGAAGAAGCTCAATCTTATTCAGGATCATGGATCCCACCAATCATGAAATACTTGCAAAACGGAGAGATCCCAATGGGAGAAAATCCTAGAGCTTTCAGGATCAAGGTATCTCAATTTACAATCTTAAATAATATGCTATATAAACGATCCCTTGCAGGACCATATTTAAGATGTATTGAGGATCCTGAAATTGAAGAAGTGTTGAGAGACTTCCATGAAGGAGATTGTGGAAACCACACTGGGGGCAGGGCATTATTCTCAAGGATCCTTAGAACAGGATACTACTGGCCAACCATGAAAAGGGATGCTGTAGAGTATGCTAAGAGATGTGATCCTTGCCAAAGACATAGCAATATCCTTCACCAACCAGCTGAATTACTACACCCCATACCATCCTCTTGGCCATTCATGAGATGGGGAATGGATATAGTTGGCAAGCTCCCTAAAGCACCTGGTGGAAAAGTATTTATGCTTGCCATGACTGACTATTTTTCCAAGTGGATAGAAGCTGAAGCCTTCGCTCAAGTCAGAGAAAAGGAAGTCATATCCTTCATTAAAAGAAACACTATAACTAGATTTGGCATTCCCTCTGAAATTGTATGTGATAATGGCTCCCAATTCATTGGAAGCAGAACCACTAACTTTTGTGACAGT
This sequence comes from Helianthus annuus, assembly GCF_002127325.2. Lineage (NCBI taxonomy): Eukaryota > Viridiplantae > Streptophyta > Magnoliopsida > Asterales > Asteraceae > Helianthus > Helianthus annuus. The sequence continues at coordinate 36,433,989 of NC_035438.2, forward strand.
TGGGGAATCAAGATGATAACATCAACACCAGTTCATCCACAAGCCAATGGTCAAGCAGAATCATCCAACAAGATCATCATCAACAATCTGAAGAAGAAGCTAGGATCCAAGAAAGGAAAATGGGCAGAAGAATTACCTTATGTGCTATGGGCTGATAGGACAACTCCCAAGAATGCCACTGGTCAAACACCTTTCTCTTTAGTATTTGGGGCAGAAGCAGCGATCCCAACAGAAATGGTGATCCCAACTGCTAGAACAAGTGCTCGTGATCCCGAAGAAAATGCTACAATCCTACCTCAGGATTTGGATACTATTGAGGAAAACAGGGATCTAGCTAGGATAAGGATGGCTAGCTACCAACAAAGAATGGCTGGTGCCTACAACAAAAATGTCAGAATAAGGAAGTTCCAAGTCGGAGACATGGTGTTGAGAAAAGCATTTCAAAATACAATCAATCCTGCTGACGGGAAGTTAGCACCAAAATGGGAAGGCCCCTACTTGATTGAAGCTGAAGCAGGAAAGGGGGCATACAGGTTGCTAACCATGGAAGGAAACTTGTTACCAAGAGCCTGGAATGCTGTTCACTTAAAGAGATATTTCATGTGAACATGATCCTTCAGTGTGATCCTTACATTGAAGTATCCTTGAAGGATCCCGGTGATATCAGTGATCCCTACTCTGGTAATATGCTTATCCTAAAACTATTGCATTTTCTTATTTTTTACATAAGGATAAGGATCATGTATCCTTCATCCTCTACTCACAAACCATTTGAGTTATGATAGTTCAGGTATCTTCAGCAAATCGTCAAAGATCTCCAAAAGCACCGCAGATCCTTGGGTCTAACCCCAGTTATCCTTGGGATTATCCCCAGTTTCCGCCAGCAGCGCTCGATGATCCTGATATAGTTCACGTCTTTGGGACCAGTACCCACTTCCGGGGCTGACAACCTCATCGTACTGGCTATATTTAGGATCCTACGTATAATGGTGGACGCACCATACATCCGTTCCTAAGGTTTCTAACGTTTTCACGTTAGCTAAGGTTTTGACATTTTCATGTCACTAAGTTTGGACAGTTGCCAGAAAGGGCCATACTCCAGTTTACATACGATCCTTTGGGCTTGTCCCCAGTTATCCTATGGGCTTATCCCCAGTTATCCTATGGGCTTGTCCCCAGTTATCCTATGGGCTTGTCCCCAGTGATCCTCTGGGATCATCCCCAGTTATCCTATGGGCTTGTCCCCAGTGATCCTCTGGGGTCATTCTCAATTATCCTTTGGGCACGTCCCCAGTTACTAATTTATCTTTTACATTGGCTTAGTCCCAAGTTATATCTCACTTTTCAGGTTCTGGAAGTCTAAACATATAAGGGTCCTTAATCCTTATTAACTATCAAAGTCTTATCTATGATTATCTTGATTGAAGGTTAGGATCCTAACTTGGGTCCTCAGGTATGATCCTTGACTATTTTCGATTATACTCTTTATCCTGACCAACCCTTATACTTTGACAACCGAACCTATGATCCTTGAACTAAAACACTTTGAGAATCTTCAATATAAGGATATTTGATCTAGGATTATACCCTAAGTTTATTAAACACTTTTTCAACTCTTGTTATTTTAACAAACACAGCAATTGAGAAATAAGAGGATTATTGAAGGATAACAACACAAGATAAGCCAGAAAAGTTAAGTTATATTATTAAACAAAAGGATCATTAACCCTTTCAAAAGATTGTCAAAATTGCCAACCCACATTTCTACCAGCAAAACGTGGCCCGTCCACATGGGTTGTGTTTTGGTCAAAAATCGCACAAGGATAATGTAACCAAACTTTATGTAAACGGGGTATGATGCTTGGTTAGCTATGAAAGTAAAGGATCACTTCTGTGATAAAGATACAAAGACACAATGATTTATACGAGGAAAAAGCCCTTGATCAATGTATGATCTCCGGCATAAAAAACCTCGGGTGATGGCAACTACCGATCACCAACTTCAATATAATAAAAATGTAGTTACAACTTCGGATGATAATGAGCTGAGTACAAGGGTCACTGAGTGTCTAAGTGTTGAGAGTTGTGTCGTATGTTGTGTGTGTTCTTCCGAATGAGGAAGAGTGGTATTTATACATGTGTAGGTAACTTATTTTAGGTAGATAGACTACTAATCAGCTCATTACCCCTTTAGAAATAAAGATAATCTAGCCTAAATTGCTGCCCATGAATCAAGCCTAGTTTCCATATCCGGCACAACGTTCATCTTCAATTCAGCTCTTGCCATATTTGTAAAAGCGCGTCCCTGGATCATGATATGTAGGGCATATCCTGCTAGGTGTTCCTGCAAAACAATTTTGTAATAAGTGGAAGTGACCGTTAGTGTAAGGATCACCATATCGTCCCATGATCCTGATCCTGAAGTCTGGCTGAGGATCACTATCTGCCAAAGAAACAAGGATCACTGGTCAGGATCACGTATAAGGATCATTTATAGTAAAATCCAGCCCCAACAATTGCCCCCAAAATATAAGGAGTTAAATGTAAATAGATGAGTTATATTTTGTTTTGAGCTTATCTCTAACGGACGATTCCGATTTACTAGCCGTTGCACATGGACTAGCCGTTATGATATTTACGTCACTGATGTGACAATCCCTGCGAATCATCATTATAAATAGGAGATAGGGTTAGGATCATTTTGTATTTAAATTCGGAGTATCTCCCTTTATAATCATCACCGAAGGCTTGATCAGGTATCATCTTCTTCTTTCTCTTCTTTGCTCTGTTCTTTCTTACTTTTACCCTGTCTTCGTCTCGAACATGCTTCTTCGGAATTCACCGCACAAAGGCTCTAAGAAGGATAGTCCCTTGAAAAGCCAGGGGATTATCAAGGATTCTCCTATGGAGAGATGCTGTTTTACCGATATCCAGATAGACAAGATTCGCCATTGCTTCCCGGCGAATGTTGTTTTTAAGTCTTTTGATCCTACTGTTTTGAGTGATTTTGTTTCGGACACTTGGGTGGCCTTTCCTGCTACTCCTTTCCTCATCGGGTATTCATATCCTTTTCCGACATTTACCCAATCCTTCTTTTCTCTTACCGGCATCTCATATATCCAAGCTATGCCGATGATCTGGAGGGTCCTATATGCCTTCGAGAGGATCATCGAGCAAGAAGGGATTGATCTGGGGATGGCAGAGCTGGCCGAGCTCTATGATCTTACTACGTTTGGTTCCCACCGGTATCTGCTGAAACGGAAAGCTGGGGAGGATCACCCTATTTTCAAAGTGACCAAGAATGATACCAACTGGAAACGTCGATTTTTCTTTGTTAAGAGGGATTCCATCCCGGATGGGAAGGATCTGCCCAAGGAATGGGCCACTCATGGTAGGATAGAGGATCCTCGAAGGATCACTATCAGTTCTGTCTCATATGATGAGGATCACTGATGTCTTTTCTTTTTTTTGTCTTTTTATGCAGCTATCTCCGTTGCTCACTTAAGGTTGACCCCTGCTGCCAAAGAGAGAGTGTTAGCTTTCAAGAAGCTTGATCCTGAAGTTCGAAGCTTCCAGATTATTATCCAAGATTCTCAAGAGATATCCTCTGCGTCTGCCACAATGTCAAGTAAGTATCCTCATAAAAAATAAGTTTTATGTGAAAGTATTTAATTTAACAAGGGAACTTATCTTGTTTTTGAATTGTGTAGGTGCCGGAAAATCTGCCAGGTCTGTTAAATCTGCCTCCATGTTTGGGATAAGTGACCTTGCCAATGTCACGTCTTCTAAGAAGAAGAAGGCTCCTGCTGTCAGTCCTTCAGCATCCGCTCCCAAAGCGTCTATCCGGGGCAAGGGAAAAAAGAGGAAAACCTCTGAAGATCTCCAAGGATTTCCCCTCCTCCGTCAGCAATTCCTTGATTACGTGAATGAGGTAAGGATCACTGCCCCTGTTGGTCATCCGTTTTGAATATCCTGTTTGTATGTCCTGTTTCTTTCGAGGATCATCCGGTTCTGTACTTACCTTATTCCCTTCTTTGCAGAAACTTGCCGAGATCGAGACATATCTAGGCCATGTTGAGGATCAAGAGAGCCAGATTGCCGACCTTCAACAAATGGGCGTGCTCAAGGATCTCAAGATAGCAGATCTTGAGAAGGAACTCCGGGCCATGAAGACTGAGGCTGCTCAAAGGTTGATTGATATGGATAACGAGAAGCAGGAGATCACCCAAGATGCTAAGGTCTCCGCGGCAATCGCTATGTATAAGATACAACTTCAGATGGCCGAGGAAGCTCAGGATCCTACCTTTGACAAAAGCTCGTGGGATGTTGAAGGTTGGAAGGCAAGGCTGGCAGACCTGGAGGATGAAGATGATGCTGAGGAGATCCCCATGCTGGAAGGTGGTGATGCTGAGAAGGATCAAGGTGGAGATGCTGGTGGTGATGAAGCAGCGAAGAAGTAAGCTGCATGATTGGGCGATGATGGATATTGTTGACTAGGCCGGAGCCCAATTTTTTAGGTTTGGTAGCGATTTGTGGTAGTGGTTCATGGTTTGAAACAATTATGGTCTGTAACTTAAACAATAGTTTCTTAGGGTTAAGGATCCTGGATCCTTTTTTAGACAATAGGTAGGATTACAAAAGGTGGAGGGATCCTCTGTTTGGGGGATGAAGCCTTTGTGATCCTGCCGCTTTTACTTTCCTGCACAATGCTATGACCGCATAGACAATGGACACCCTTTTCCAACCCATGTGGACGGGCCACGTTTTGCTGGTAGAAATGTGGGTTGGCAATTTTGACAACTTTTTGAAAGGGTTAATGATCCTTTTGTTTAATAATATAACTTAACTTTTCTGGCTTATCTTGCGTTGTTATCCTTCAATAATCCTCTTATTTCTTAATTGCTATATTTGTTAAAATAACAAGAGTTGACAAAGTGTTTAATAAACTTAGGATATGATCCTGGATCAAATATCCTCATATTGAAAATTCTCAAAGTGTTTTAGTTCAAGGATCATAGGTTCGGTTGTCAAAGTATCAGGGTTGGTTAGGATAATGAATAATGAAATCAAAAATAGTTAAGGATCATACCTGAGGATCCAAGTTAGGATCCTAACCTTTAACCGGAATCACCATAGGTAAAACTTTAATGGATAATAAGGATTAAGGATCCTTAATTGTTTAACTTCGAAAACCTGAAAAAATGGAATACAACTTGGGACTAAGCCAATATAAAGGATAAGTTAGTAACTGGGGACAAGCCCAAAGGATAACTGAGAATGATCCCAGAGGATCACTGGGGACAAGCCCAAAGGATAACTGGGGATGATTCCGGAGGATCACTGGGGACAAGCCCATAGAATAACTGGGGGCAAGCCCAAAGGATCGTATGTAAACTGGAGTATGGCCCTTTCTGGCAACTATCCAAACTTAGTGACATGAAAATGTCAAAACCTTAGCTAACGTGAAAACGTTAGAAACCTTAGGAACGGATGTATGGTGCGTCCACCATTATACGTAGGATCCCAAGTATAGCCAGTACGATGAGGTCGCCAGCCCCGAAAATGGGTACTGATCCCAAAGACATGAACTATATCAGGATCATCGTGCGCTGCTGGCGGAAACTGGGGATAATCCCAAGGATAACTGGGGACAAGCCCAAAGGATCTGAGTTGCTTTTGAAGATCTTTAACGATGTGCTGAAGATACCTGAACTATCATAACTCAAATGGTTTGTGAGTAGAGGATGAAGGATACATGATCCTTATCCTTAGGCAAAAAGTAAGAGAATGCAATAGTTTCTAGGATAAGCATATTACCAGAGTAAGGATCACTGATATCACCGGGATCCTTTAAGGATACTCCAATGTAAGGATCACATGCATGAAGGATCATGTTCACATGAAATATTTCTTTAAGTGAACAGCATTCCATGCTCTTGGCAACAAGTTCCCTTCCATGGTTAGCAGCCTGTATGCCCCCTTTCCTGCTTCGGCTTCAATTAAGTAGGGACCTTCCCATTTTGGTGCTAGCTTCCCGTCAGCAGGATTAATAGTATTTTGAAATGCTTTTCTTAATACCATATCTCCAACTTGGAACTTCCTTATCCTGACATTTTTGTTGTAGGCACCAGCCATTCTTTGTTGGTAGCTTGCCATCCTTATTCTGGCTAGATCCCTGATTTCCTCAATAGTATCCAAATCCTGAGCTAGAGTTGCAGCATTTTCTTCAGGATCACGAGCACTTGTTCTAGCAGTTGGGATCACCATTTCTGTTGGGATCACTGCTTCTGCCCCAAATACTAAAGAGAAAGGTGTTTGACCAGTGGCGTTTTTGGGAGTTGTCCTATCAGCCCATAGCACATAAGGCAATTCTTCTGCCCATTTCCCTTTCTTGGATCCTAGCTTCTTCTTCAAATTGTTGATGATGATCTTGTTGGATGATTCTGCTTGACCATTGGCTTGTGGGTGAACTGGTGTTGATGTGATCATCTTGATTCCCCAACTGTCACAAAAGTTAGTGGTTCTCCTTCCAATGAATTGAGAACCATTATCACATATAATTTCAGAGGGAATGCCAAATCTGGTTATAATGTTTCTTTTGATAAAGGATATAACTTCCTTCTCTCTGACTTGAGCAAAGGCTTCAGCTTCTATCCACTTGGAAAAATAGTCAGTCATGGCGAGCATAAATACTTTTCCACCAGGTGCTTTAGGAAGCTTGCCAACTATATCCATTCCCCATCTCATGAACGGCCAAGAGGATGGTATTGGGTGTAAGAATTCAGCTGGTTGATGGAGGATATTGCTATGTCTTTGGCAAGGATCACACCTCTTAGCATACTCTATAGCATCCCTTTTCATGGTTGGCCAGTAGTATCCTGTTCTGAGGATCCTTGAGAATAATGCCCTGCCCCCAGTGTGGTTTCCACAATCTCCTTCATGGAAGTCTCTCAATACTTCTTCGATTTCAGGATCCTCAATACATCTTAAATATGGTCCTGCAAGGGATCGTTTATATAGCATATTATTTAGGATTGTAAATTGAGATACCTTGATCCTGAAAGCTCTAGGATTTTCTCCCATTGGGATCTCTCCGTTTTGCAAGTATTTCATGATTGGTGGGATCCATGATCCTGAATAAGATCGAGCTTCTTCACTAGGGATTACTGCAGTATCCTCTTCTATTTCCATGGCTACTTGATTTTCAATAGCAGGAGCCAGGATATGGATGATAGGGATACTTATATCTTCTGGAATTTTTAAGGATGATCCTAGGTTGGCCAATGCATCAGCTTCCGTGTTCTCCTCCCTTGGTACCTGTGTTAAGCTAAAAGAAACAAAAGAGAGTGCCAATTCTTTGACTATCTCTAAATATTTGGTTAGTTTTTCACCTTTAACAGCATAGGATCCGTTAAAGTGATTAGTGATCAATAATGAATCTACATATACTTTAAGATACTTTACCCCCATATCCTTAGCAATTTGTAAGCCAGCAATTAAGGCTTCATACTCAGCCTCATTGTTAGTTGCCTGGAACTCACAAGCTATGGAGTGGGGTATTATGTCCCCCTGTGGCGATTTTAGTAGGATCCCTAGCCCTGTGCCTTTGATATTTGAGGATCCGTCAGTGTGCAGGATCCAAGGATCCTTGGTCTCATCCAGCTGCTGGACCTCCAATTCTGCTTCCTTTTGTAGATCACTACTGAAATCAGCCACAAAATCTGCTAGTGCTTGAGATTTAATGGCTGTTCTCGGTTCGTATCTTATATCATGGGCACTAAGCTTCACTGCCCACTTAGCCATTCTCCCTGACATATCCGGTTTCCTGAGGACATTCTTAATTGGAAAATTAGTTTTAACAACAATAGTATGGGTTTCAAAATAATGCCTTAACTTAGTGGATGCCATGATTAATGCAAGGATAAGTTTTTCGAGGTGTGAGTACCTGGATTCGGCATCAAGTAGACTTTTACTTACATAGTAGATAGGATATTGTGTACCTTCGTGATCCTTAACAAGGACAGCACTTACAGCGGTTGAGGATACCGCTAGATATAAGGATAACACATCTCCTTTTTCCGGTTTTGCTAATGCTGGTGCTGAGGACATATACTCTTTTAGGGCTTGTAAAGCATTTTCATGCTTCTCAGTCCATTCGAACTTCTTATTCTTCCTTAGGATATCGTAGAACTCTTTGCACTTTTCTGAGGATTTCGATATGAACCTGTTCAAAGCTGCTATCCTGCCTGTTAGTCTTTGAACATCCTTGGCATTGGCAGGAGATTTGATATTTATTAATGCTTTGATTTGTTCCGGGCTTGCTTCAATGCCCCTCTGGGTTACCATGTATCCTAAGAACTTTCCTGCCTTAACACCAAAATGGCATTTCGAAGGATTAAGTTTCATGTTGTAACTATCAAGGATATCGAATGCTTCTTCCAAATCCCTTAGGTGATCCTCAGCTTTCTTTGACTTGACCACCATGTCGTCTATGTACACCTCCATAGTTTTTCCAATTTGATCTTTGAACATCATATTCACCAGCCTTTGATATGTTGCACCTGCATTTCTTAGTCCAAAAGGCATGGCAATATAACAATATAAACCGGTTGGGGTCATAAAGGCTGTATCCTCTTGGTCAGATGGTTCCATCTGGATTTGTTGGAATCCAGATGATGCATCCATAAAGGTTAACAGTTCATGCCCCGCTGTTGCATCCACCATGGAGTCAATGTGGGGTAATGGGAAAGGATCCTTGGGACATGCCTTATTCAAATCAGTGAAATCGACACATACCCTCCACTTTCCGTTTTTCTTTTGGACAACAACCACATTGGCTAACCATTTAGGATATTTTACCTCTCTGATCATACCTGCTCGAAGTAGTCTCTCTACTTCTTCTTGGATAATGGCATTCCTTTCTGGTGCAAACTTCCTCCTTTTTTGATGGATTGGTTTGATAGACCTGTCAATGCCAAGTTTGTGAGTAATAATATCCTTAGATATACCTGTCATATCTTCATGTTTCCAAGCAAAGGTAGATTTTCTTCTTTTGAGGAAGGATATCATGTCTTCTTTCATGTTGCCAAGGATCCCTGATCCGATATAGATTTTTGATTCTGGATCACTAGGATCCAAGAGGATTTCATCTACATCTTGTTCCCTTGCCTCCAAGACATTCCTCGGAGGATACTGTAATTGCTATTGCTCCCTTGGCTTCGAGGTTGGCTTCATGGATGAGGTATAGCAATCCTTAGCCTCTTGCTGATCACTGTCGATCTTGATTATCCCCCATGGGCTAGGGAGCTTCACACATTGATGGTAGGTAGATGGAACTGCTTTCATGTCATGTATCCAAGGCCTGCCAAGGATAACGTTGCAACAAGATAAACAGTCAATAACACAAAATTTTTGATAATTATGTAATCCTTCCACGTAGATTGGGAGTTTGATGTCCCCCAGAGTTTTCTTCGTTTCTCCACTGAATCCTACAAGCACGGAGGATCTTGGTGTGATGTCTGATTCTGGGATTCCCATCTTCTTCAAGACATCAAGCTGGATTATGTTCACTGAGCTCCCTCCATCGATAAGGATCCTGCGGACAAAATGGTTAGAAATAAAGAGAGTAATAACTAAACTATCATGATGAGGATCCTGGATGTTAATGCGATCATCCTCATCAAAGGTTATCGTTTTCCCTTCTGAAACACTTGATGTTCTAATAGGCCTTTCTCCATTGTCCATTTTTGATTCTTTTGCATGTCTTTTGGCCGCTGAAAAGGATGTACCACAAATGTCTGATCCTCCGGATATGAAGTTGATCACTTGTGCATTTGCCGGAGGTGCTGGGGCTTTTTCGGGGATCCTTTCAGGATCCTGGGTCCTTTGCTTTTTTCTCCCCAGCAATTCTTTTAGATGCCCCTTGCTTAGCAGGTATCCAATTTCCTTTCTTAAGGCTATGCAATTTTCAGTCAAATGGCCGAAATCCTCATGGTATGCACACCATTTGGACTTGTCTTTAGTCCCGGATGGTTTATCATTCTTCCTGGGCCACCTAGCCTTTTCACCTAGATTCTGCATTGCAAGGATTAGTTCATGATTGTCAACGGAAAAACAATATTCTGAGATTGGAGGATATTCTTCATCATCCTCTTCTTGGTCGACAGCATGCATATTCTTGTTCTCGTTTCTATGGTAGGATTTGAACTTGTTGTTTTTGAAGGAGGATCCTTGCTTATCTTGTTTTGAGGATCCCACTTGTCTCTCCTGGATCCTCTTGTCATCCTCTAGCCGGATAAACCTGAGTGCTCGAGTTCTTACTTCATCTAAATTCCTGCAAGGTGTCATAACAAGATCATCATAGAATAATGAATCCTTAAGTAGTCCCATTTTGAAGGCTTCAACAGCCGTAGCCATATCCAAGTTGGGAATATCCAAGGATTCTTTACTAAATTTAGTTATATAATCCCTTAATGATTCATTATTATTTTGAGTTATCCTGTACAAATCACTAGTTAATTTTTCAAATTTTCTACTACAAGAGAATTGGTTATTGAATAAATTAACTAAATTAGCAAATGAAGTAATAGAGTAAGGGGGAAGACTTAGCAGCCACTTAAGAGCTGATCCAGTTAGAGTGGATCCAAATCCTTTACATAGGCATGCTTCCTTTAACTTTTCTGGGATAGGATTGATTTCCATCCTTTCCCTGTATTGTGCTATATGCTCCTCTGGATCCGTTGTGCCATCATACAGCTTCATGGTAGGGATATGGAACCTTTTGGGCACCTCTGCATCACAAATTGGTGGTGCAAAGCGTGATACCTTGTGGCTTCCATCTGCAATCTCTGGGATAGGCTTGACTACCCCTGGAACACTTGAGATCATGTCCTTTAGTTTCTGTAATTCCCTGGCCATAGCGTGATTGGTACCTGTATCCTGCATGAATCCATGGTTAGTGGTAGGATAATTATTTAAAGTGTTACCTCCCATTGGGTTCAAGTTAGGGAATCCATATTGCTGGGATTCTGGAACAACGGAGGGACCAGTGGAAGCAATGGTCTGCATTGGAATGAAGTCCCCTTGATGGACATCTAGACTCCCTGTTTGCAAACTTTTTAGGGATCCTGGCATCTGTAAGGATCCTGGTATCTGGGATGATCCTGGAACGAAGGAGGATCCTTGAAACTGCTGTGCCCCAGGATAGGCTCCCGGATTCATGAAGGATCCCATGTACTGAGGATAGGATCCTATTGGCTGAAAATGTGAATCTGATGTCTGAGTCATTGCTGCCGAGTTGAGACGTGATCCTCTTGACTCCCCTGTGATCTGTACGTCTGGGATCCCTGATGGCTGAGAGGTGACCATTGGAGTCTCAAAACTCAAGGATTTTGGCATCAGTGGGGAATGATCCTCTGCCGTTTTCTTTTGTCTTTTGAGATCTCCAATCTCCCTGAGGATCCTGTCATTAGTTTCATCCTGCCGCTGCATACGATCCTTCATCTGCAAAATTAAAGCAAACACATCACTAGTACTGGGGATAGAAGAATTCATAGCAGAAGAAGATGGAGGTTTAGAGAAGGAAGGGGTTGGTCTCTTCTCAGCATTTCTCTGGGATCCTGCCGGTGGAGGAGGTAGAGTGGTTTGTGCTGAGGTGACTGCAGACATCGCCGTGGAGGTGTTCTTCAATGATGAAGCCATGTAACTCTTTGAAATGATTTCGAACGAAAGATTTTCTTTATGAATGAAGCACCAATTGCCCCACGGTGGGCGCCAAACTGTTTTGGTCAAAAATCGCACAAGGATAATGTAACCAAACTTTATGTAAACGGGGTATGATGCTTGGTTAGCTATGAAAGTAAAGGATCACTTCTGTGATAAAGATACAAAGACACAATGATTTATACGAGGAAAAAGCCCTTGATCAATGTATGATCTCCGGCATAAAAAACCTCGGGTGATGGCAACTACCGATCACCAACTTCAATATAATAAAAATGTAGTTACAACTTCGGATGATAATGAGCTGAGTACAAGGGTCACTGAGTGTCTAAGTGTTGAGAGTTGTGTCGTATGTTGTGTGTGTTCTTCCGAATGAGGAAGAGTGGTATTTATACATGTGTAGGTAACTTATTTTAGGTAGATAGACTACTAATCAGCTCATTACCCCTTTAGAAATAAAGATAATCTAGCCTAAATTGCTGCCCATGAATCAAGCCTAGTTTCCATATCCGGCACAACGTTCATCTTCAATTCAGCTCTTGCCATATTTGTAAAAGCGCGTCCCTGGATCATGATATGTAGGGCATATCCTGCTAGGTGTTCCTGCAAAACAATTTTGTAATAAGTGGAAGTGACCGTTAGTGTAAGGATCACCATATCGTCCCATGATCCTGATCCTGAAGTCTGGCTGAGGATCACTATCTGCCAAAGAAACAAGGATCACTGGTCAGGATCACGTATAAGGATCATTTATAGTAAAATCCAGCCCCAACAGGTTGGCAAAGGGTGTCCATTGTCTATGCGGTCTTAGCATTTTGCAGGAAATAAAAGCGGCAGGATCACAAAGGCTTCATCCCCCAAACAGAGGATCCCTCCACCTTTTGTAATCCTACCTATTGTTCAAAGGATCCAGGATCCTTAACCCTAAGAAACTATTGTTCAGAGATTAAAGCACATAATTGTTTCAAACATCAACAACCACAAAAAACCACTACCAATCCTAAAAAATTGGGCTCCGGCCTAGTCTCGAAATATCCATCATCGCCCAATCATGCAGCCTACACCTTCGCTGCTTCATCACCACCAGCATCTCCACCTTGATCCTTCTCAGCATCACCACCTTCCAGCATGGGGATCTCCTCAGCCTCATCCTCGTCCTCCAGGTCTGCCAGCCTTGCCTTCCAACCTTCAACATCCCACGAGCTTTTGTCAAAGGTAGGATCCTGAGCCTCCTCGGCCATCTGAAGTTGTATCTTATACATAGCAATTGCCGCGGAGACCTTAGCATCTTGGGTGATCTCCTGCTTCTCGTTATCCATATCAATCAACCTCTGAGCAGCCTCAGCCTTCATGACCCGGAGTTCCTTCTCAAGATCTCCTATCTTGAGATCCTTAAGCACGCCCATTTGTTGAAGGTCAGCAATCTGGCTCTCTTGGTCCTCAACATGGCCAAGATAGGTCTCAATCTCGGCAAGTTTCTGCAACAGGAGAAGAAAAAGATAAGCATAGGATCAGATGATCCTCAAGAAAAGCAGGAAAAGCCACCCAGGTGTCCGAAACAGAATCACTCAGAGCGGTAGGTGTGAAGGACTTGAAAACCGCATTCGCCGGAAAACAATGACGAATTCTGCCTATGTGAACATCAGTAAAACAACACCTCTCCGTAGGAGAATCCTTGATAATCCCCTGGCTTTTTAAAGGACTATCCTTCTTAGAATCCTTGTGTGGAGAATTCCGGAGCAACATGTTTATGACAAGACGGAAACAGAGTAGAAGCAAAAAACAGAGCAAAGGGAAGGAAGAAGGGAAAGAGAGAAGAAGAGGATACCTGATCAAGTCTTCGGTTGTGATTATAAAGGGAAGATACCTCGAATTTAAATACCGAATGATCCTAACCCTATCTCCTATTTATAATGATGATTTGCAGGGATTGTCACATCTGTGACGTAATTATCACAACGGCTAGTCCATGTGTAACGGCTAGTTATCCGGAATCGCCCGTTAGAGATAAGATCAAAACAAAATATAACTCGTCTATTTACAATTAACTCCTTATATTTTGGGGGCAATTGTTAGGGCTGGATTTTTATTATAGGTGATCCTTACACATGATCCTAACCAGTGATCCTTGTTTCTTTGGCAGACAGTGATCCTCCGCAGAACTTCAAGATCAGGATCATGGGGGATTATGGTGATCCTCATACTAACGGCCACTTCCACTCAATACAATATTGTTTTGCAGGAACATCTAGCAGGATATGCTCTAGACATCATGATCCAGGAACGCGTCTTCACAAATATGGCAAGAGCTTAATCGAAGAAAGACGTTGCACAGGATATGGAAACTAGGCTTGATTTATGGGCAGCAATTTAGGCTAGATTGTCTTTATTTCTAAAGGGGTAATGAGCTGATAATTAGTCATTTTACCTAAAATAGGTCACCTACACACGTATAAGTACCACCCTTCTTCATTCGGAAGAACACACACGATATACGACACAACTCTCAAACACTTAGACACTCAGTGATCCTTGTACTCAGCTCATTATCATCCAAAGTTGTAATCATATTTTTGTTATATTGAAGTTGGTGATCGGTAGTTGCCATCACCCGAGGTTTTTTATGCCGGAGATCATTCATTGATCAAGGGCTTTTTCCTCGTATAAATCATCGTGTCTTTGCATCTTTATCACAGAAGTGATCCTTTACTTTCATAATTAACCAAGCATCATACCCTGTTTTCATAAAGTTTGGTTACATTATCCTTGTGTGATTTTTGACCAAAACACGTCTTTCGGGCCGTTTGCTCCAGACGAGCCCGAACACTCTCACCACTCTCAACAATCTCACCATTCGCACGAGTCTTACCCGCCGCATAACTCTTTGCAATCTCACTCGTTTCATTACTCTGACTCCCCCTATTCCCCGGGACAGTTCAACCCAGCCGATTATGTTAATGATTTTCTTGGCTACAAGCCATTGGGCCCTGAGGACCATTTATCTCAGGAAATGGAGATGGATGATGACCCCGACCCGGAGATGCAAACAGGAACCTCGGGCCACCCTATCAGCATATCTAGTGGGTCTCCGTTTCAGGGATCACCTTACCATGGGCCCGACTCATTCCAGGAGAAAATGGCTACATATGACTGGTTCTTTACCCCATCTTACCATAGCTCTCCAGCCCAACCACCTTTGGAAGAACCTCAACTCCAAGCTGTCTCTCCACCACCACTCTCGGTAGAGGAGCCACCGCAGCAGCCACCACAACCACCTCCCGAGCCTCCGAGGCGAAGGAGGAACGCACGCATGTCCGTAAGAGGAGGACCCCGTTTCAGTTCTCCTCATGGCTCGAGTTCTTATCCCCCTATTCCAGAGGACCCCCAGATGGGTGGGCCCTCAAACGCGGCACCGGAGGCTAATCCTCCGCAAGCTTCTTATGCACCACCTCAGCCGCCTGTGGGTTTTGATAACCCAATCCCGACGTACCCAGGTCCTTCCGGGTACAATCCTTATGAGAACCCATCGGGGTACCCCTCGGACTATATATCTCAAGACCCGTACCTTACGGCTGCGCAGTACCACCTCCTCTATCCTTCTACTTACCCTCCTATGCATCCATCTGGATACCCGATTCAGGGTTATTAGTACCCTCCATACCAGCCACCTCCTCCCCAGCAACTTCAGCAACAGCAACAAACCCAGGAAATTCTGGAGAGGCTAGATAAGGTTGAGAACAAGACCAGGAAGAACAAGGAAAGGCATAATAGCTTCATGAAAGGCCTTGCGAACCTTATCAAAGGGAAGAAGAAGTAAAGGATAGTTTTGTTTCTTGATTGAAGTAATCATGTCCCTGCGTGGACATTTGTTTAATTTCTGTATCAAGTCCCTGCGTGGACATATTTTCCTTTCTGTATGCCCCTGCGCGGGTAGTTTGTCTTTTTCTAAGTCCCGTTTAGGGCAGTTGTACTTGTTTTTAGTTAATGAAGTTTCAACTTTGGTTTTTAATTGTGTATTTTATCACACCCTGTTATCTCTTTTCAATTTATAACTGATCTGCCAAAGAAACTCTTAGAGGTATAACCTAGCCAAAGTATTAATTGGCTATGATGGTACAACCTTTTTAAGATAGCAAATCCCTGTTAACATCTGAAAACATGTTAACATTCCCAGCTGTGCGGTACGAGAAACCACACAAGCTTCCAAAAAGGTAGTTGGATCCTTCTAAGTCACATAAAGCCAAAATGATCAATGCGAGTCATGGCTAGTAAACATCAGTGTTATGTGTACACCAAGGCATCCGTTTGAGATGTATGCTTTTAAAGCAAAGGTGTAAAAATGGCAATGAAAGTACAATTTATAAACTTCTTGTCAAAAAAGGCGATGAACTTTGTTCAACCCTTAAAAGATCACTGATCTTAGAGATCGTTAGATAGATCTTAACTCGTCCTTATGACAAGCTTCCTAAGCTATTTAAATATCCTTCGAGACGAGTTTAATAATGAATAAAATGTCTTTTACGACATTGGCAGTTGTGAAATTTCTATTCTTCCCCTGCCCAATAATGTAAAGAATAACGCATTCTATTAACTTTTAGTTATGACTTGAAATGGTCTAAATGGTTTAATAATACCATGACCATTGGATCATCAATGCGATGAATCTGTATGTAATTTAAAATATTATTATTGTCTATATTATAGCATCCAGAAATGGCTGGCTCAGACGAAGCAAACAGTCATCCAGCAGAGGGCAACACCAGAATCAATATTACTGGTGCCGAACTGCAAGCTTTAATCACCGCTGCAGTTTCTCAAGCGGTAGAGGGTAAGTTTAAGGAGCCGAGTGTTGTTCGGTCTCAAACTCTTTCGAAAACCCATTCTCAACCACATACTCACAGGAAAAGTGAGTCCCTGCACTCGTCTAACCAGGGCAGTGTACCCAAGAAGCAGGTTGTTCTTGAGCCTACCCCTAGGCACGCCAAGGGTTGTACCTACAAATATTTTGTCTCCTGTAAGCCAAGAGACTTTACAGGAGAAAAAGAGGCGATAGACTGTATGAAGTGGTTAGATGAGATGGAAACGGTGATAGATATTAGCGGATGTGCTAAGGAAGATGTGGTTATGTTTGTATCCCAATCTTTTAAGGGCGATGCCCTTACGTGGTGGAAAGCACTTGTACAGTCCACTGGGAAAGTGCATTTGTATAATCTTTCATGGGAGAAGTTTGTTGATCTGGTTAAGGACACTTATTGTCCTCAGCATGAAGTAGAGCGCATAGAGACTGATTTTCTCACCCTGGTGATGAAGGATCTAGACTGTAGATCCTATGTGACTAGTTTCAATTCCATGTCGAGGCTTGTACTGTATCTAGTCACACCTGAGCCTATGCACATTGCGCGTTTTATTGGTGGTTTGGCCCCTGAAGTTAAGGGGAATGTTAAGGCTTCAAAGCCAACCACCTATAGATCCGCTGTGGATCTATCTTTATCCCTCACTTTGGATATTGTGAGGAGTAGGGCGAAGAAGAATTCTGAAGAAGGGAAGAGGAAGAGAGAGGATGATCAGTCCTCACAGTCGAACAAGAAAGGAAAGGGGAACTCTGGTTCCAAGAAAGGGCAAACTGGTGATAAGCCCAGATGTAAGACTTGCCACAAAAGGCATTTTGGCAAGTGCAACCAGGACCCACAGGCAAAACCATGTGGGATCTGCAAGAAAAAGGGGCACAAGTCTGTCGAGTGCCGGAATATAAAGGATGTAACCTGTTACGGTTGCAATGAAAAGGGGCACATCAAGACCAATTGCCCCAAGAATGCGAAGAAGCCTGAGGAGGCTAAGGAGAACAGTGCCAGGGTGTTTCAAATGCAGGCAAGGGAAGCGGTGACTGATGAGAACGTCATAACAGGTACCTTCCTCATCAATAATATTTATGCTAGAGTCTTATTTGATTCCGGTGCTGATAAGTCCTTCGTAGGTCATAAGTTTTGTAAGTTGTTGAATTTGCCTATTAAGACTCTAGACATAAAGTATGAGGTAGAACTCGCTGATGGTACCTTAGAATCAGCTTCAACTCTTCTTGATGGATGTTCCATATCCATTAAGAACCATTCTATCCCGCTGTCCCTTCAGCCAATGAAATTGGCTGGTTTTGATATAGTTTTAGGCATGGATTGGTTGTCGCATAACCAAGCCCAAATTTCCTGTGATAAAAAGCTTATCATTATCAAAACCCCCTCCGGTGAACCAGTCACTATCCAAGGAGACACACAGTACGGGTTGCCCAGCAATGTGTCTATTCTTAAAGTATCCCAGTGTTTGAAGGGTGGATGTGTCATTTACATGGCACAAGTGACTGTGAATGATCCAAAGCCGAAGATCAAGGACATTCCAATTATTTCAGAGTATCCAGATGTCTTTCCTGACGAGTTACCTGGATTACCTCCTGAGAAGCAAGTAGAATTCAGGATAGACATCCTTCCAGGATCTACTCCTATTGCACGAGCTCCGTATCGTCTAGCACCTACCGAGATGAAAGAGCTCAGAACTCAACTGGATGAGTTATTGGAAAAAGGTTTCATTCAGCCCAGATCTTCGCCTTGGGGAGCTCCAATTCTGTTTGTGAAAAAGAAGGACGGATCAATGCGTTTATGCATTGATTACCGTGAACTGAATAAGGTAACGATCAAGAATCATATCCTTTACCCATGATCGATGACTTGTTTGATCAACTCCAAGGAGCGAGTTATTTCTCAAAGATTGACTTGAGATCTGGGTATCATCAACTCAAGGTTCGAACTGAAGATGTTCCAAAGACAACATTTAGAACGAGGTATGGTCATTTCGAGTTCTTAGTGATGCCTTTTGGGCTCACTAATGCGCTTGCAGCATTCATGGATCTCATGAATAGGGTCTGCAAGCCGTATTTGGATAAGTTTGTCATTGTCTTTATAGACGACATACTTATTTACTCTCGTAGCCAAGTGGAACATGAAAAGCACCTTTGGTGTATTTTAGTACTACTTCGACAGGAGAAGTTGTATGCCAAATTCTCCAAGTGTGAATTTTGGCTTCGTAAGGTCCAGTTCCTTGGACATGTTGTCAGTGAACAAGGTATCCAAGTAGATCTTGCCAAGGTAGAAGCTGTTATGAATTGGGAAATACCTAAGACACCTACGGAAATTCGCAGCTTTCTGGGTTTAGCAGGATATTATAGAAGGTTCATTGAGAACTTCTCAAGAATAGCTGCACTATTAACCTCTCTGACCCGTAAGAATGTGAAGTTTGACTAGGGTCCGAAGCAGTAGGAATCCTTTGAGATCCTGAAACAAAGGTTGAGCAATGCTCCAGTATTATCTCTACCGGAAGGAGTTGAAGATTTTGTTGTATACTGCGATGCTTCACACACCGGCATGGGGTGTGTACTTATGCAGCGGGGCAATGTAATCGCCTACGCGTCGCAACAGCTAAAGGTGCATGAAAAGAACTACACCACCCATGATTTAGAATTGGGTGCTGTAGTATTCGCACTAAAGTTGTGGAGACATTATTTGTATGGAACTAAATGTGTGATCTATTCAGATTACAAAAGTCTCCAACATATGTTCAATCAGAAAGAGCTCAATATGAGACAACGCCGTTGGATGGAAACTCTGAACGATTATGATTGCGAGATTCGCTACCATACAAGTAAGGCAAACGTGGTTGCTGATGCTCTAAGCCGAAAGGAAAGAGTTAAATCGATTAGAATCAATGCCAAGAGCATTGAGTTGAAGAATAATTTGAATGAAAGACTTTTAGCTGCACGGAAAGATGCTGTGTTGGAAGCTAATCTTCCAAATGAAAAGTTAGGTGTAACTGCTGAACAGTTAACACCTGGAAAAGATGGAATCCTTAGAATAAATGATAGAATTTGGGTTCCTATTCAAGGAGGACTTCGGGATGTGATCCTTCAGGAAGCCCACAACTCTAAGTATTCGGTTCACCCGGGAGGTGACAAGATGTATCAAGATCTAAAGGCAAATTATTGGTGGATAGGTTTGAAGAAATCTATTGCCACCCACGTAGCTAAGTGCTTGACATGTGCTCAGATTAAGGCTGAACATCAAAAGCCATCAGGTCTTCTACAACAGCCAGAACTTCCCACTTGGAAATTGGAAATGGTAACCATGGATTTTATAACCAAGTTACCTAAAACAAGGCACGGAAATGACACTATATGGGTTATAGTTGATAGACTGACAAAGTCAGCTTATTTCTTGCCCATCAAGGAGACTCATAGCTCCAATAAGTTAGCCCAGTTGTATGTCGATAAGATTGTAGCTCTTCATGGAGTACCGGTGGCTATTATCTCTGATAGAGATACTAGATACACCTCTCATTTTTGGAAAAGTTTCCAACAATCTTTGGGCACACGTTTGAATTTTAGTACTGCCTACCATCCTCAGACTGATGGTCAGAGTGAGCGTACTATTCAAACCTTAGAAGACATGCTTCGTGCATGTGTCATTGATTTGGGTGGTAGTTGGGATGACCACCTGCCATTGATTGAGTTTTCCTATAACAATAGTTATCATACCAGCATTCAGGCTGCGCCTTTTGAAGCATTATATGGTAGGAAAAGCAGAACGCCTGTTTGTTGGGCAGAAGTGGGAGAAGCTCAGATATCAGGACCTGATATAGTCCTTGAGACTACGGACAAGATTGTCCAGATTCGCGATCGCCTAAAAGCTGCCAGGGACAGGCAGAAAAGTTATGCTGATAAGAGGCGGAAACCTCTAAAGTGTGAAGTAGGCGATAAAGTTCTATTGAAAGTATCACCCTGGAAAGGTGTGATGCGTTTTGGTAAAAAGGGAAAGTTGAGCCCTAGATATATTGGACCATTCAAGATCATCGAATGTATCGGTAGTGTAGCTTATAAGCTAAACTTGCCAGAGGAGCTGAGTGGAATTCATGATGTGTTACACGTTTGGAATCTCAAGAAATGCCTAGCTGATGAATCGCTAGCTATGTCTCATAGAGACGTACTAGTTGATAAAAGCTTGAGATTCATTGAGAAGCCCATAGCAATTGAGAATCGACAAGTCAAGAAGCTCCGAAGAAAGTATGTACCTATAGTAAAGGTTAAATGGGACGCTCGTAGAGGTCCCGAGTATACGTGGGAAGTTGAGTCCACTATGAGACAGAAGTACCCTCACTTATTCCAGTAAATCTCGGGGTTGAGATTTCTTTTAAGGGGGTGAGGATGTAACACCACGTAGAAACGTGTCTAATTATACATAGACACGTGTCCTAAACTCTGATTATGCGAAAGATTGAGTTTAAGGGGCTAAAGTTGACAAAGAGTGAAAATATGCAAACGAAAGGACTAAAAGTGTCAACATGCCAAACTTGGGCCTCTGAATGACCACATGTGAAGAAAATATTCTTAAATGGGTGATTGTTTGGGTATACGAAGCCGTTTGTGAAAATAATCGGAAAATTATAAATTAGAAGGGTTAAAAGTGTCAATATGTCAATTCTGACCTCTGAGTGGCCTTTTAACGAAACCGAGGCTTCGTAATATTTAAATATGCTCCCGAGAATATGTGGTAAAAGTTTCACGTGATTCCGAGATCGTTAAGCATGTTTTCCAAACTTTGGGTTAAAAGCGTCAACTTGATGAAACTTGCTTTCATGAAGAAATTTAACGAACCTGAGCCTAACGAAGTTTGGTTATTCATCCTAGAGCTTCATCAAACTAAGTACAAGGGCCTTATATGTCAAAAATAAGGTTAAAGAGGATTAAAAACGATCAGGGACTGAATCTGCCAACAAGGAAACTTGTTTTACCAATTAAGCCGGTCCAGGCGGCCCGCGTAAGCCTTCTCTATGGCTTACGCGGCCTGCGAGAGAGTGCCAGTAACAGAAAAGTTTTGCCAGGTGCGGGTTTGGCCTGTTCCACCGTCTTTACCTAGTTTGTGACGACCCTTGGAGCTATATGTCGGTTCAATTTACTAGCTAGGACACCTGGGGTGATCCTAGGGCCCCCAAAAACACCTGGAATTAATCAAGAAGCATGGAATTTACTATATAAGTGAACCTAGTCTTGTGTTCTTGAACACATTTACAAACACTTCACTTGTGGGACTTGCTCTGGAGCTCTCATCAGTAACAAGAGGATTACAAGTGTAGAAAAGATTGCTAGGACCATTAGTAAGCTTCTAATTACTTAATTAGTTGTTTAATTTAGCTTAATTACCTTAAAGTCAAACTTAGTGTATATTCAGTTTGACTTTCGTTTTGATTACATGTTGTCACACCCCGATTTCCACGTGTCTCACCGGTGGGCCCGGTGGGGGATTACCGTGACGATGTTGGCAACAATATAGTCAAACCACACAATTATATAATGCACAGCGGAAGCATAAGATAAATATATAAACTTCAACCTTTTATTGTAATATCAATGTATTACAGGGGTTGAATATATCCACAGTGGATCGTAATTAAACATAAAGTATTTGTTCCATCAGATACTGCAATCAAGCTTGCGAGACTTATCACGACGCTAGGGAGCTAATACCAGCCAATTTTCGTTTAGGTACCTGCACTTAATCTTTTTGGGGAAAATACGTCAGTTTACACTGGTAAATACATTCAACTGACACATTTGAAAATGTTTATTAAAATTGATTTGAATGCACAAGGCACAAACTCTTTTATAACTTGGGAAAATTATAATAAAATCTTGTGAACGTTTTACATGTTCTTTTATGCGTTCAGTAGCCCGGGTCGTGCCGGGTTAAAGATTTATAAACACACCACGTTTGCGTAAAACCGTAGTATAAAAACCAACGGCTACGTCTTTTAAATTTAATGTCGACACTTTATACCGGGTGTACGCCTACACCGGGATGTCGATGGTCGTGGCCATTTCGTAAAATGATGCCAAGGATATCCGGGACAACGGTCATTAAACCCCCCAAAGGCTTATAAGCAACAAAACTGTTTAAATGAGCCGATCATATTTAATCAATTAACCACCTAAGCGATGGAATTATATAATGCTCAATCAAGCGGTATTAATATACCGTAACCCAAGCCCATATAGGGGAAATAAGTTAAAGTATTTACCTTTGCAAGTATTAATCCTTAGTTAGATTAAATCACCGATAGCTTTTACTGGGGCTCCTAATCTGGAACGAAGGTTTTAATTAACCTCTTGGAATCCTAACGAGTCGTTATAATGGCCGTAGCCTAGACCGGTTGGTTCCGATATATATAGATATGGTTTAATCGCGCGAAAAGGCGAAAACTGAGAATGGAGTGTGATTCTGTCCCAACAAGTTCAGAGACTTGTTTTATATGGGTTAATGGTTCACACTCTGGGTTTTAGGGTTCAAATGATATTATTTGACCTGTATCGGCTAATGTATGAAAACTAGTTTCATAAGCCGAACCGTGCGCGCAATAGGCGAAACGGTTAACCATGAGAGTCGTACGCTTATTTTCTAAGTCAATATGCCTTAAATAGGTTGTGGTATCAGTGGGATACCTTCCGTGACGCCCGTAACGAGTTTAAGTTAATATTATGCCCCGTAGGGGCTTTTCGGTCATTTTAAAGACTTTTAAAAGGGCTTTTCGAGTTCTACAGGAAATCTGAGTTTCCCGAACATCTTATAAAGCTTAAAATACCTTATTTATTATTTAAAACCAGTAGCAACTGGAATCGGGTCAAAAGACCTTGTAGAACTCATGTTTTGGCCGAAAAGGGCATATTCGGTATTTACCGAACCGTAGCCATAACCGCAGGTTATGAGCGAGGTAAAATTTATTAAAAATCTTTAAAATTCCCAAAATATTATTTTAATACAGTGGGTAAAAGATTTGGTGACGAAATCTTGGTTTAGATAGGCGTTACGCTAATTGCGCCGTTAATTACTAAAGTTTATTTAAATTGCGCTAATTAGCATAACTCTCATTCTAGACCTCGGATTGACGTGAAACTTTAAGGACATGCTTATAATTTAATAAGCAAGGTTTTGGTCCGTCCACGTGTCCGAAATACTCGTTTTAATTTTAAAAAGGCCGTTACGGTCAACTTTTAGGCGAATGACGGAATTGCGCAAAAGACTCGGATAACTCATGAACCGACCACAGAGGTTTATACCAACATGTGACCTGGTCCTAAGAGAGTCCTAAGGTATATTTATACCTCACTAAAACGGGTCAGAACTGAAGTCAAAGCAAAAGTCAAACTTTTGCGACATTCGGCTCCGAACCGGTTCAATATAGCAAATGGTCGATTCAAACGAGCGCAAACAGGTTTATATACTTATTATCATGTTTTATGATTGTCAAAACAGGTTCCATAACATATACATTACAGATTATGCATAAATCGCTAAAATAGCTTTCTGTTGACTTTTTAACCGCACGTTTGACTCGACATTTGACATGGTTAGAGTGGTGATCAGGGGGAACCATTTTAGAGGTTTATTACCCACATAAATACCAACTCATAACCACTTTTGATTCGTCATAAGACTGAACCATTACTGATTTATTGTAAAGTCAAACCGTAGTTACGACGGTTTGGTTCTTAGCCATTTACTAAGGAAATGTGAAACCACAAAGGGTTAGATCACTTACAGAAGTTGTGTTCTTGCTTATGGAGCAGAGAAAAGGACTTGAGAGCTCTTGCAATGATCAGAGATGTGTGTTTTTGATGTTGTGAATGTTATGAACTTACTAGTGCTATTTATAGCAAATGTCATGGCTCAAGATCATTACACACAACTCTACAAGTGCCCTTGGATGAATGGCAGGTGTATTAGAGGGTTATGGGTCGAGTAGGGGGCACCCATGCCTCATTGATTGGTGTTTGGTCGTTCAAATGGTCCAAAGGTCAAGTAGTTACAACAATTCTGCATCTGGGCGTCTAATGCGGCCCGCATGGAAGTTCCATGCGTTTATAATGCGGGCCGCCTGGGATCTAAATACCAGACGCGTAATTGAGGAGGCTCGCGGCCCGCCTCAACTTAACCCAATATGCAATGCGGGCCGCGTGGGGTTAAGATTTCAGAAATTTTAAATCTTTTGTCATGATTACAGAATCTGGTAATTAATAACGAAATCTTTCGTAATGATTTACCTGACCTTTCGGGTTTGAAGGGGTAACTTTGCGGTTTGGCCCTCGGGTATTTACCGATAGGGGCCTCGTGTTATTTACCCGCGCTATTAAGTCCCTGGTTAGTTAATTCATTTATTTGGAAAGCCTTAACTTTCACTGTTGACGCTTTTAACCCTTCTCATACGAATTTGAGTATAACTCTTTCGTTTTAAGACGGAACTTCGCGGAATTTTTACAGTATATTCTAGTGAGCGTATAATACTGTTACGAAGCCTTGGGAACGTTAAAGGGTCACTCAGAGGTAATATTAAACATGTTGACACAGTTAACCCCTGTAGTTCGTAATCTCTCACTTTCTTCCGCGTTTCGCTTCCGTACGTTTTATGATTTATTCGTTTGAAGGTACAAGCATTTATTTAGGGTTACTATATAGTATATTTACCCTTGTTGACATTTATAACCCTCGAATTTATATACTTTCAAGGTTTGTCAAAATTAGTCCTTTATTTATTATAGATGCCACGTGTAAACAAATGACACGTGTTAACACATCATTGGACACAAAATTTCGAGGTGTTACATCCTCACCCCCTTAAAATTAATCTCGACCCGAGATTTACTCAAATAAATAGGGGTACTTTTCTTTCATTGTAGCTTCGACTTCCCACGTATATTCAGGACCTCTACGAGCATCCCATTTGACTTTTACAATCGGTACGTGCTTTCTGCGAAGCTTCTTCACCTGTCGATCTTCAATCGACAAAGGTTTTTCTATAAATTTTAAGCTCTCATCTATATGCACATCTGTGTGTGGAATCACCAATGATTCATCGGCGAAGCACTTTTTGAGATTGCAGATGTGGAACACATTGTGAATTCCATTGAGCTCTTCAGGCAAGTTCAACTTATAGGCAACTGA
Source organism: Helianthus annuus (assembly GCF_002127325.2). Lineage (NCBI taxonomy): Eukaryota > Viridiplantae > Streptophyta > Magnoliopsida > Asterales > Asteraceae > Helianthus > Helianthus annuus. Next base: position 36,459,740 of record NC_035438.2, read on the forward strand.
TCCGACCCGTTCAATGACCTCAAAAGGTCCTATGTATCTCGGACTTAGTTTGCCTTTCTTGCCGAAACGCATCACCCCCTTCCAGGGTGATACCTTAAGTAATACTTTTTCACCCACTTCGAAGTGAAAGTCTTTACGCTTTGGATCAGCGTAGCTCTTCTGCCTATCGCGGGCAGCCTTGAGACGTTCCCGGATCTGGACAATCTTGTCCGTCGTCTGGAAAACAATCTCTGGTCTCGATAGTTGGACCTCTCCTACTTCCGCCCAACAAACAGGCGATCTGCATTTCCTACCATAAAATGCCTCGAAAGGCGCAGCCTTTATGCTGGTGTGGTAGCTATTATTGTAGGAGAATTCGATCAGGGGTAGGTTCTTATCCCAGTTACCACCTAAATGGATCGCACATGCACGAAGCATGTCTTCTAGCGTTTGGATAGTACGCTCACTTTGACCGTCCGTCTGTGGATGGTAAGCCGTACTAAAGTTTAGACGCGTGCCCAAAGATTGCTGGAAACTTTTCCAGAAGTGAGATGTGTATCTGGTATCCCTGTCGGAGATAATAGACACAGGTATGCCATGTAAGGCTACAATCTTATCAACATAAAATTGGGCTAACATATCGGAGCTATACGTCTCCTTGATGGGTAGAAAATGAGCTGATTTAGTCAGCCTATCGACGATGACCCATATTGTATCGTTTCCTTTCCTGGTTTTGGGTAACTTGGTTATGAAGTCCATAGTTACACATTCCCACTTCCACTCGGGAAGTTCAGGCTGTTGTAACAAACCAGATGGCTTTTGGTGCTCGGCCTTGACTTGAGCACAAGTCAAGCACTTTGCTACATGGGCGGCTACAGACTTTTTCAAGCCTATCCACCAATAATTTGCCTTTAAGTCTTGGTACATTTTGTCAGCACCAGGATGGACTGAGTATTTGGAACTATGGGCTTCCTGGAGAACAACATCACGTAGTCCTCCGTAAATTGGAACCCATATACGTCCATTCAGCCTAAGAATTCCATCCTTGCTAAGAGTCAACTGCTCATCAGTTACTCCCAGCTTTTCATTAGGATAATTAGCTTCCAACACAGCCTCACGCTGCGCAGCTAATATCCTTTCCATCAAATTATTCTTAACCTCAATGCTCTTGGCATTGATTCGAATGGGTTTTACCCTTTCCTTCCTGCTTAAGGCATCGGCGACCACATTCGCCTTGCCGGGATGGTACCTGATCTCGCAATCATAGTCATTCAGGGTCTCCATCCAACGGTGTTGCCTCATGTTCAACTCTTTCTGGTTGAACAAGTGCTGGAGGCTTTTGTGATCAGAATAAATCACAAATTTAATGCCATAAAGGTAGTGCCTCCACAACTTAAGTGCAAATACAACGGCACCCAACTCCAAATCATGGGTGGTGTAATTCTTTTCATGCACCTTTAATTGCCTTGAAGCATAGGCAATCACCTTGCCCTTCTGCATAAGAACACACCCCATGCCTGTGTGTGATGCATCGCAGTAAACTACGAATTCATCTGTACCCTCAGGTAAGGTCAACACAGGTGCGTTGCTTAGCTTCTGCTTCAGTATTTCGAAGGACTCTTGCTGCTTTGGGCCCCAAATGTACTTTTCTTTCTTCTTGGTCAAGGAAGTCAAGGGTGCAGCAATCCTCGAAAAATTTTCAATAAATCTCCGGTAGTATCCTGCTAACCCAGGAAACTACGAATTTCGGTAGGCGTCTTTGGCTCTCGCCAGTTCATGACTGCCTCTACCTTTGCGGGATCCACTTGGATACCACGCTCACTCACAACGTGTCCTAAAAACTGAACTTCTCGTAGCCAGAATTCACATTTCGAGAATTTGGCGTAGAGTTTCTCACGCTGTAGTAATTCGAGAATGCAACGAAGGTGCTTCTCGTGGTCAGCTTGATTCTTGGAATAGATAAGGATATCGTCGATGAAGACTATGACGAATTTGTCCAAGTACGGCTTGCAAACGCGGTTCATGAGATCCATGAACGCAGCCGGTGCATTTGTGAGCCCAAAAGGCATCACTAGGAACTCGTAATGACCATAGCGAGTCCTAAATGCTGTCTTATGTACATCTTCATCTCTGACCCTTAGTTGATGATAACCCGACCTTAAGTCGATCTTGGAGAAGTAGCTCGCTCCTTGCAGCTGATCGAACAGATCATCGATCCTCGGCAAAGGATATCTGTTCTTTATGGTAACTTTATTCAGCTCTCGGTAGTCGATGCACAACCGCATCGATCCGTCCTTCTTCTTTACAAATAGGACAGGAGCTCCCCAGGGAGATGAACTAGGTCTGATAAAACCTTTCGCCAGCAGTTCATCCAACTGGGTCCTCAGTTCTTTCATTTCCGTCGGAGCTAATCTGTAAGGTGCTCTTGCTATCGGAGCTGCTCCAGGAATGATGTCAATTCTGAACTCCACTTGTCTATCTGGTGGCAAACCAGGTAGTTCTTCAGGAAAAACCTCGGGGTATTCAGAAATGACGGGAAGATCCTCGATCTTCGGCTTTGGTTCTTCTATTATCACTTGAGCCATGTAAATTACACAGCCTCTGTTCAAACACCTTGAAGCTTTCAGCATAGATACGTCTTCGGGCAATCCGTAATGCGTATCCCCTCGAATGGTAAGAGATTCACCACTCGGAGTCTTTAAAACTATCTGTCTTTTGCCGCAAATGATTTGGGCCTGATTACGGGATAACCAGTCCATGCCTAGCACGATGTCAAAACCCGCCAGTTTGAAAGGAAGTAGAGATAAAGGAAAAGAATGGTTCCTAATGGACATTTCACATCCTTCTAGAACAGCAGAGACGGTTTCTATCGTGCCGTCTACTAACTCTACTTCGTATTTCACGTCAAGGGTTTTGATAGGCATATTTAGTAGTTGGCAAAATTTCTGGTCTACAAAGGACTTATCAGCGCCAGAATCGAATAGTACTCTTGCAAATATATTGTTTACGAGAAAAGTACCTGTAAGCACATTGTCGTCCTTAACCGCTTCCTTTGCATCCATGCGAAAAACTCTCGCATTTGACTTCTTAGTCTCTTCCGCCTTCTTGGCATACTTTGGGCAATTACTCTTTATGTGCCCCTTTTCGTTACAACCATAGCAGGTTGCATCCTTTATCTTTTTGCACTCCACGGTCTTATGATCCTTGGACTTGCATAGCCCACAGGATGTAGTCTTTTGTTGCGACTGTGAACCAGACGCAAACCTACACTTCCCGGAGTGAGGTTTCTTGCAGACCTTGCAGTGAGGTCTTCCATCAGCTTGCCCCTCCTTCTTTGCCTCCGACCCTCTCTTGCCCTCACCGTTTCCACGGTGCTTTTTCCCAGACTTTCGTGAGGTATCATCCTCACGTTTTCGCTTTTCAGCCTCCTTGCTCCTTTGTGCCCTCAGACGGACAGCATCAAGTGTAAGGGACAAGGAGAGGTCAGTAACTGACCTGAAGGTCGCAGGCCTAGAAGCCTTCACACTGGCCTTGATTGCCGGCTCTAAGCCCCCAATGAATCGGGCAATCCTTCGAGGTTCTGGTGTCACAAGATATGGCACCAGGCGTGACATAGTGTTAAAGCTTGTCAGATATGCTTGACAATCCAGGTTTGTCATCACTAGTGAGACAAAATCCGCCTCAATCTTCTCAACCTCGTGCTGAGGGCAGTAGTTTTCTTTTATGAGGGCAATAAACTCCCCCCATGACATTTTGTATAAGGCAGACTTACCTGAAGCCTGCACCAGAGCTCTCCACCACGCCAGGGCCTCGCCCTTGAATGACTGGGACACAAACTTAACCACGTCCCTCTCAGCGCACCCGCTGATGTCCACAATTGTGTCCATCTCGTCTAGCCAGGTGATACAGTCAACCGCACCTTTCTCCCCTGTAAATTCACGGGGCTTACATGATACAAAGTATTTGTAGGTGCAACCCTTAGCTTTGGATGCATCAGTATATTCTCTATCGCGATGAACGCTGTGCTCAGTAGACGAATGTTTGTCGTCATCTTTCTTGGGTTCAGAGGGTGGTTTGGAGTGTGTCTTTGGTTTAGAGGGTGGCTTTGACACGGTTCTGCCTTGGGACTCAGTATGTTGACGATCAATAGCTGCCTGAACAGCATTGTCAATCAGAGCCTTCAGTTGTGCGCCTGTCAAATGCACTGACGCATTGTCATAGTCATCTTCATTTGTGTGGCTGTTCTCTCCATTGGGATCCGCCATTGTAACTTGAATCTGTTACAGAAGATAACAAAATTTTATTTAGGCGATTATTATATAATTGTCTTTTATGACAATTCGTCAACCATGGTACAGAGACCATATTTGGTTAACTTATTATTTCATTATATATTAGGATTTGAATATATCCTATTTCAGCTATATAGATAGTATTGGCGGCATAAAGCCTAATCACGATGATGTTTTATAATATTAGCCGAGATTTCGTAGAATCAAAGGCATAGAGAATTGAACCGTAGTTCCTTTATCTCTTTCTGACAGGGAGTCATAGACCACCACTGTCTTTTGTCGTTATAAGACAATTATTATGGCCCATAGGCACTACACCTCTAATGGATGTTTAAATATAGTTGGCCCGTAGGCACTACATCTCTAATGGATGTTTTGATAATACTGGCCCGGAGGCATTGCATCACTAATGGATGTCTTTATAATACTGGCCCGTAGGCATTGCATCACTAATGGATGTCTTTATAATACTGGTCCGTAGGCATTGCATCACTAATGGATGTCTTTATAATACTGGCCCGTAGGCATTGCATCACTAATGGATGTCTTTATAATATTGATCACCTTCATTGGTGATTTAACCCGCGATTTATGAATCATTTAGTTGGGTTTTGAAATCCTTAAGGGATTATTGTATAGGAATGACGTGCGTGATTTTAACGAATCACATCTGCCATGATTGTTAACATGCGTACAGAGGTTAACAGGGAATCAGAATCCTTTCAATTAGGTCGTACCATCTTGGCTGGATCTTAAAAGACACCAAGCTAGGTTTCACCTTTTAAGATTCTTTATTTAGGCAGATCAATTAAAAGGATTGGTTTTGATTTATTTTATATATATTAAAACAAAACTCATAACATACATTCCAAAATCTCAAATACAATTACATATTGCCCTAAACGGGTCTGTCAAATAGTACATACCTCCAGAGAGGTTTTAAAATAAGTGACAAGTCCACGCAGGGACTAATACAAAATAGGTGTCCATGCAAGGACTAAAGATAAGTCCACGTAGGGACTGAAATACGATAAGTTGTCCACACAGGGACTTATTTTAAAGTAGGAATTACATTCGTACAACTATTAAGGGCTAATGGTCACGTTTCTTCTTTTTGCCCTTTAGTAGATTCGCCAAGCCTTTGAGAAATCCTCGGTGGCTTTTCTTCTCTTCCTCGAACTCTCTCTCCACACGATCTAGTCGATGGAGTATTTCTTCCTGTTCAGGAGGAGAGAAACGTGGTTGTGGCGCTTGATGCGGAGCTGGAGGTCTGGGAGGTATTGGATACCCATGAGCTGAGTAGTCCGGTGGTCCCATGTTTCCATGTGCTCCGTCAGGGTAGCGCGCATTATATCTAGCCGACACCACATATGGGTCGCGCTCATAGCCGTAGTTGTATTGTGCTTGTGACGGTTCGAACGGGTTGTAAGCCGTCGGACCTGTATAAGCAGGTATGGGTTGGTCATACCCAAATAGTGGCGAATTTTGTGCAGCTGGTGCGGAGTTCGCCTCCTGTATAGGACTTGAAGGTCCTTCTTCTTGTAGCGGCGGATATTGGCTACTACTAGAATGTCGAGGAGTGCTGAAGTGGATACCCCCTCCTCCTCGTGTAGATATACGAGCATTTGTCCTCCTACGCCTCGGCGGATCAGGTATTACTGGTTGTGCCGGTGGCGGAGGTGGTGGCGTAACTGCCTCAAAGCGTGAATCCTCAGAGGGATCCTGTGGATGTCTCGGTTGTTGAGATGTCTGCCGAGATGGCGTGTAGTACCATTCATGTCGGTCAAACATCGCTTGGAAACTGTCAGGTCCTTGATAGGGCGTTCCATGGAAGGATGACCCATCAGAAACTTCTATCGGATGCGTGGGCGTACCACGAGCTGGTTCAGTAGGATCCTCATCTTCCTCCATGGGATCTTCAGAAAAGTGGTCTTGTGGCCCTAGTGGAACAAAACCTGAAGGTTCCTGAATGTAGTCAGCCGGATTAAACTGACCTATGTAGTATGGAGTAGGGTCGTCATAATTCCGGTGCGAAACCGAACGTTGTAGAGGTATGAAGGAAGGTTATGGGTTGTTGGGATCATTTTCTGAATCTGGCCCAAAGGAGTGCCGGTAGGATGGCGTCGAGCTGTGCGAAGTGGAATGCCTCGCGGGTTCGTAAAGATCTCTTCGTCGTTGTGGCTCTTCGCTCCGTGTCATCGAAGGATGTCTTGTACCAGATGGTCCAGCTTCGTTATCGTGATGTGTCACGATTTCTCCTCGGCCTCTTCTTCCCCTTCCTCTTCCTCGGAATATAACAGGTGGCATTTTCCTGCTCCAAAACTTATTAAAAATCAAATCGAAAATAAAGACAAAAAGGAGTAATAATCCGAATTTGTCCTAAGTTATTGTCTAGACTCAAGTATGTGCAATTGTGTCACTGAGATTAAACACAATAGGGTAGTGTTTAATTCACTCAATGTTGGCTCTGATACCAACCTGTCACACCCCGATTTCCACGTGTCTCACCGGTGGGCCCGGTGGGGGATTACCGTGACGATGTTGGCAACAATATAGTCAAACCACACAATTATATAATGCACAGCGGAAGCATAAGATAAATATATAAACTTCAACCTTTTATTGTAATATCAATGTATTACAGGGGTTGAATATATCCACAGTGGATCGTAATTAAACATAAAGTATTTGTTCCATCAGATACTGCAATCAAGCTTGCGAGACTTATCACGACGCTAGGGAGCTAATACCAGCCAATTTTCGTTTAGGTACCTGCACTTAATCTTTTTGGGGAAAATACGTCAGTTTACACTGGTAAATACATTCAACTGACACATTTGAAAATGTTTATTAAAATTGATTTGAATGCACAAGGCACAAACTCTTTTATAACTTGGGAAAATTATAATAAAATCTTGTGAACGTTTTACATGTTCTTTTATGCGTTCAGTAGCCCGGGTCGTGCCGGGTTAAAGATTTATAGACACACCACGTTTGTGTAAAACCGTAGTATAAAAACCAACGGCTACGTCTTTTAAATTTAATGTCGACACTTTATACCGGGTGTACGCCTACACCGGGATGTCGATGGTCGTGGCCATTTCGTAAAATGATGCCAAGGATATCCGGGACATCGGTCATTAAACCCCCCAAAGGCTTATAAGCAACAAAACTGTTTAAATGAGCCGAATATATTTAATCAATTAACCACCTAAGCGATGGAATTATATAATGCTCAATCAAGCGGTATTAATATACCGTAACCCAAGCCCATATAGGGGAAATAAGTTAAAGTATTTACCTTTGCAAGTATTAATCCTTAGTTAGATTAAATCACCGATAGCTTTTACTGGGGCTCCTAATCTGGAACGAAGGTTTTAATTAACCTCTTGGAATCCTAACGAGTCGTTATAATGGCCGTAGCCTAGACCGGTTGGTTCCGATATATATAGATATGGTTTAATCGCGCGAAAAGGCGAAAACCGAGAATGGAGTGTGATTCTGTCCCAACAAGTTCAGAGACTTGTTTTATATGGGTTAATGGTTCACACTCTGGGTTTTAGGGTTCAAATGATATTATTTGACCCGAATCGGCTAATGTATGAAAACTAGTTTCATAAGCCGAACCGTGCGCGCAATAGGCGAAACGGTTAACCATGAGAGTCGTACGCTTATTTCCTAAGTCAATATGCCTTAAATAGGTTGTGGTATCAGTGGGATACCTTCCGTGACGCCCGTAACGAGTTTAAGTTAATATTATGCCCCGTAGGGGCTTTTCGGTCATTTTAAAGACTTTTAAAAGGGCTTTTCGAGTTCTACAGGAAATCTGAGTTTCCCGAACAGCTTATAAAGCTTAAAATACCTTATTTATTATTTAAAACCAGTAGCAACTGGAATCGGGTCAAAAGACCTTGTAGAACTCATGTTTTGGCCGAAAAGGGCATATTCGGTATTTACCGAACCGTAGCCATAACCGCAGGTTATGAGCGAGGTAAAATTTATTAAAAATCTTTAAAATTCCCAAAATATTATTTTAATACAGTGGGTAAAAGATTTGGTGACGAAATCTTGGTTTAGATAGGCGTTACGCTAATTGCGCCGTTAATTACTAAAGTTTATTTAAATTGCGCTAATTAGCATAACTCTCATTCTAGACCTCGGATTGACGTGAAACTTTAAGGACATGCTTATAATTTAATAAGCAAGGTTTTGGTCCGTCCACGTGTCCGAAATACTCGTTTTAATTTTAAAAAGGCCGTTACGGTCAACTTTTAGGCGAATGACGGAATTGCGCAAAAGACTCGGATAACTCATGAACCGACCACAGAGGTTTATACCAACATGTGACCTGGTCCTAAGAGAGTCCTAAGGTATATTTATACCTCACTAAAACGGGTCAGAACTGAAGTCAAAGCAAAAGTCAAACTTTTGCGACATTCGGCTCCGAACCGGTTCAATATAGCAAATGGTCGATTCAAACGAGCGCAAACAGGTTTATATACTTATTATCATGTTTTATGATTGTCAAAACAGGTTCCATAACATATACATTACAGATTATGCATAAATCGCTAAAATAGCTTTCTGTTGACTTTTTAACCGCACGTTTGACTCGACATTTGACATGGTTAGAGTGGTGATCAGGGGGAACCATTTTAGAGGTTTATTACCCACATAAATACCAACTCATAACCACTTTTGATTCGTCATAAGACTGAACCATTACTGATTTATTGTAAAGTCAAACCGTAGTTACGACGGTTTGGTTCTTAGCCATTTACTAAGGAAATGTGAAACCACAAAGGGTTAGATCACTTACAGAAGTTGTGTTCTTGCTTATGGAGCAGAGAAAAGGACTTGAGAGCTCTTGCAATGATCAGAGATGTGTGTTTTTGATGTTGTGAATGTTATGAACTTACTAGTGCTATTTATAGCAAATGTCATGGCTCAAGATCATTACACACAACTCTACAAGTGCCCTTGGATGAATGGCAAGTGTATTAGAGGGTTATGGGTCGAGTAGGGGGCACCCATGCCTCATTGATTGGTGTTTGGTCGTTCAAATGGTCCAAAGGTCAATTAGTTACAACAATTCTGCATCTGGGCGTCTAATGCGGCCCGCATGGAAGTTCCATGCGTTTATAATGCGGGCCGCCTGGGATCTAAATACCAGACGCGTAATTGAGGAGGCTCGCGGCCCGCCTCAACTTAACCCAATATGCAATGCGGGCCGCGTGGGGTTAAGATTTCAGAAATTTTAAATCTTTTGTCATGATTACAGAATCTGGTAATTAATAACGAAATCTTTCGTAATGATTTACCTGACCTTTCGGGTTTGAAGGGGTAACTTTGCGGTTTGGCCCTCGGGTATTTACCGATAGGGGCCTCGTGTTATTTACCCGCGCTATTAAGTCCCTGGTTAGTTAATTCATTTATTTGGAAAGCCTTAACTTTCACTGTTGACGCTTTTAACCCTTCTCATACGAATTTGAGTATAACTCTTTCGTTTTAAGACGGAACTTCGCGGAATTTTTATAGTATATTCTAGTGAGCGTATAATACTGTTACGAAGCCTTGGGAACGTTAAAGGGTCACTCAGAGGTAATATTAAACATGTTGACACAGTTAACCCCTGTAGTTCGTAATCTCTCACTTTCTTCCGCGTTTCGCTTCCGTACGTTTTATGATTTATTCGTTTGAAGGTACAAGCATTTATTTAGGGTTACTATATAGTATATTTACCCTTGTTGACATTTATAACCCTCGAATTTATATACTTTCAAGGTTTGTCAAAATTAGTCCTTTATTTATTATAGATGCCACGTGTAAACAAATGACACGTGTTAACACATCATTGGACACAAAATTTCGAGGTGTTACACATGTGGCTTAACCACTGATCAAATTAAAAGTGGTTATAGAACCACATTAGTATAGGTGATTAACCCTTAAAAGGGTGTCTCCTAATTATCTCGTTTGACTGGTTAAATGTCGGGTCAAAGTAGTTTGACAAAAAGTCAAACTGGACTGAAATTGCATATTTGATTAAAGTTAATAAACCAAAGGTTCTAAATTATATTTTAACATTCTAATGACTTGGTAACTAATATATAATCATGTTTTATCAGCCCTAATCCGACAATTAATAGCCTAAGGGCAGATTATAACCGAAAGTCGCAAAAGCTTGACTTTTGCTTTGACTTTCAGTTCTGACCCATTCAAGCTTAATTCTTCCATGTTTTAAGCTTCCATTAGGACCACATTATGTTGTAGTATAACCCTCTGGAGTTATATTGCATGGTACCTAATAGTTTGAAATATATGTTCTTGATCGTAATTATGCTCATTAGTGCCTAAAACGCCCTTTGTGCATAAAACCGAGATTTTTAGCAATGTAAATGAACTAAGACCTTTGCTACTGATATTTAGACATGTCCCGAAAATTTGACATCAGTTTGAAGTCTAGAATGGGAGTTATGCTCAATAGCGTAATTAAGGAACTTTTTAGTAATTAAAAGGCGTAATTAGCATAAAGCCTATCTAAACCCGATTTTTTGACACCAAACTTTTTACCTACTGATGTTAAATAATATTTTGGGATTTTTTAATATTTTTATTTATTTTTAAGCTGAGCATAACATAGGATTACAGCCTAATTTCGGTTATGGTCGGTTTTACCCTTTTCATACATAAAATGAGTTTTACATAACGTTTTAATGCCAAACTTTTTGCTACTGATTTTATATGATAAATACAATATTTTGAACTTTACAAACTGACCCAAAATCTCAGATTTCCTATTTTTACCCAAATAGCCCTTTAAACCGATTTTTAAGCATTTTAGCACCTAGTTTGGGTCAAAACTATGTTTTTGCATATAAAGCTCATTACCTACTGTTATTTCAAGCTAATTTATATAATATTACAGTAAGCTAAAGTTTTTAAACTCAGAAGTCTATTTTGTCCTTTAAAAGCTTATGTAAAATTACCAAAATGCCCTTTCAGTGCATAGTTGGTTAAAAAAGGTATATTTCTCATATGTTAAGCATCCTACTGATGTAACATATTAAAAATACATGTTTTACTAATTTAATTAGACCCGGAACTCAGTTTTATAAATGAACTCTTTTATAAGCATTAAAATTACCAAAATGCCCTTATGGGACTTATTTTGGTTTATATTGCTTGTTGGGCATAAATGTTAATATATTACTGATATGTTAACATATTTTGAGCATAATAATGATTAAGACCTGTTTATAATTTAATTGGTTACCTGTTACGCATTTACGTGTTCAGATCGGTCTACGTGACTAGTTTACGTGAAATAACCGAAACGGGCTTAACCTTATCATTTGTTTCTCATTTTCCAGAATGTATTTAGTTTACCCATATTATACAAGTATCCAAGCTTGTTGGGTCTAAATCACATTCTATCCCGGTCTCCGCTTAATCTAGCGTTTAGAACCGTAAGGTTTCCTTCTAGCTAGCCGATCTAAGTCCTTGACTAATTAAAGATCCGTTAGCATCCTTATAGGCTAATTAAACCTTCTATACAAATTAATAGCTTCCGGTGAAAAGTGCCTTTCAAGAACCTTAAGAATTTACTGCTATCACCAGGTAAATACTTTTAACTTATTTTCCCTATATGGGCTTGGGATACGGTATAATAATACCGCTTCGTCGGGTATGGGATTATTTTGTCGGATTGTGATTTAATAAATCCGCATAACCCGTTTTAATCTGTATTGTTTGATAACATAAACATTTGGGGGTTAACGACCGTGTCCTGGATATCCTCGGCTCATTTAAGTTATTAATGGCCACGACCTATGCACGGGGTGCAGGCATGCACCCGACAGATGCAAATGTTAAATATTTAATTACCCACAAGTTGAGGATAACTCCTTTGTGGGTTCTATAAGTGGTGAGTCAGTTAATCATGTCCGGCTTACAAACCGGCCCCACATGTATGATAAGCATGCAAAACTGTATACAAGATTTTATTAAAATTGTCCCAAGTTATAAATGATTTGTGCCTTGTGCACCTAAATCAATTTTCTTAAATGTTTTCAAATCGAGTCAGTTAAATTGTATTTACCAGTGTAAACTGATGTATTTTCCTAAAGATTGATTGACAGGTACTTCCCGAAATAGGCTGGAGCTATAGGGTGTTATAGAGGATCTTGCAAATCCAATAGATACCCGGAGTCTGTAGTTTTTGTTTCTTTGTACATTATGATCCGCCTGTGGATCTTATTACATTCCTGTCTGTACATTCATAAACTCGAACGCTCAGACGTTATGGTTTGTAATAGTTCATTTTACCCAGCCTTCCGTTGTGCTATATTATTGTGTGTATTGACTATGATGATATCAGTTACGTCACGATACTCCTCGTCGGGCCCACCGCTAATACGTGGAATATTGGGGTGTGACAAGACCGCTTATCTTACGACCCTATATAAGCACTAAACTAAAAGTGACGAGTTAAACATGTTAAAACATGTTTAACTAGGTTAGAAAACAAGTTTGATATCAAAACAAAGAATTTTGATACCCAAAGGTAGCTTCAGTGCAAAATACGCATAAACACGTACTTTGACCGAAACTATGATTCGTCACTACGCCTAATCAACATGGTAATCAGTAGGTATAGTCACAAGGTACTATAACCATCGTGATTACGCTCACGTTGCGAAGTTCAAACGAACTTCGTGTTGACCAAAGACTAAAGACTGGTCAAACCAGAAAGTTAAACACTATTAGACTTTCATGCTTAAAAATGCATAAAAGCATGAAAGAAGCTTACAAGAGGTCCAAAGCTTGAAGATAGAAGAAGCAAACTTGAAGATTGGGACCTTCAACCAGAAGGGATAGTCCCAATTGTCTAGAAATGAGAGAAAGATCAGATTTGAGCAAGGTGAAATGAAAATCTTATGGGTATTTATAGATTTCGGACAACCGTTAGGATCGTTTCTCAAAAGTTGAGCTTCAATCCTGACCTTCCATGTGTTACCCATAGTTTACAATGTTATGGGTGTCCAAAACCAGCTCATAGATTGATTAAACCATGTACAAAAGCCAGAAACCAGATGCTGTTTGCAGAAAACTGATTTTTGCAAAACTAGGGGTCTGTCGCGGGCCACGTAGGCTGGAGCCTACTCTTACGCGCCCCTCCTAGTACTTCAGATCAGCAACTTTTGCAAATTGTCAGAACAGGCCCCTGATGCTCAAAACTTGATTTTTGACAAGTTTTAGACCCGTTAATCCATTTTCAAGGCTCAATTACGATGTCAAAGTATAGGAGGCATGAAATATGCTTGAAAATATCTCGGATATCAGTTTGTTTGGTCGTACGGTCATGTTATTCGGTTAATTACGATGAAACACGAACGGACGTGAAAAACGACCCAAATTGCGCGACGAATGAAATTTTAGCATGCCAATCACTAAAATAAAATATTTTAATGATTACAAAAATTTTTGGATGTCCGGATATGTTCAGAACGTAAGATATGCGCGTAAATGCAAACTTATGCACTTTTTGACGCTTTTAGTCCCTGAGTGACCAAAAAGTTTATTTTAGCATACCGAACCCCTCAAAGCCTATTTCTAAGCTATGTATAGGATATTTATGGTATGTTTAACTTATTATCATGTTCCAGAAGGTACGTTACTATTCGATTCAGTATACTTTTGCAGTTTAACGCAAATAGTCCCTGTGATCGAATAAACTTGTTTTTGCCATACCAAACCCTTCAAAACTTATTTCTAAGTTATGTAAAGGTTATTTAAGGTATGTTAAGCATATGTTGATGTTCCGGAGTGTTTGTCACATTAAACTGACTATGTTTACACATCAGTTTGCGTATAACTTTCCAGAAAGCGATTTAGGGCTCGAAATTGAACAAGAATTGAAATGAGAAATTGCTAAACACAAATAAATAAATATAGGGATCAAAATACATTACTTCATTGATAATTGAACTGTTCAGAGTTCAAATAATGATTACGCAAGCACAGGTGTCACAGTCTCCCATACTTTAGGAAATTTCTTCCCAAAATTTATTTAGAGGAAACTTGTGAGAGCTCGAAACTTGAAGTCGAAAAGATAAAACAACATTGGTTAAGGTTTTGAATTTCTAGTAACTTAAACAACGTCATGCTTGCAATGTAAGAGGGATACTTATATAGATATATGAAGCGCCAACGGTGCGTCCACCGTACCTCCACTACACTGTTCACGTTTCGTTATTTTTGCCACTATAGGTTCTTACACATGACAAATCTTACTGTGGTTTCTATACACTGAATTCCATAATTATGTATGCATCCATAATTACGTAATTCCTTGCACAGTCCGCACAGTGCATTTTATAATGTGTAGGGGAAGAAAATCAAACGAATAAGCCTGCGAAGACTGTGGCTAGACTGCCAAAGGGTCCTTTTTAGTTAGATCAACAAATGATCTTTTAAAATAGACCACTAAAGGGTCTTTTCAGCTACATCATCTCATGGTATCATTAACCAGGTCAACGAACCAATCTTTTTAACTAGACCACCCAAAGGGTCTCTTTTGAATTATGGAATAGTACTTTATAATCCAAGGGTCTTAACTATTACGTAGAAGCCCATTAAGGATTTAAGGTAGTACCTTTGAATATCCTACTATGAATCCCTCATATGAAGATATGGAAGATTTTACGAGGATTTGGATAACGAATATTTGGATCATACAAAAACATATAAACATATAAACACATAATCACGTAATCACATAATTGTTTAACTTGGTCTCCAATTTGTTATTAACTTGTTATTAATTTTGTTCATCAACATGTTATTGATTTGTACACGTGTATTTAAAGTACACCAAGAATCCAATCCATGTACTTCAATTTATATTCTCAAGAATCCAACTATGAAGATAGGAAGATTCTAATAGGAATTCGGCTTTGTCCTTATCGAATCGTAATGTATGTATTAAAGCATACAAAGAATTCAATTAAGGACTCTGATTTTGAGCTTAAAACATCCACAAGGATCTAACTATGAGGATATGAAGATCCTATATGGATTTTGGAATTTGTGTAGCGGGAGATGTTTCGAAATTTTGTGCTAGATGTGCTTAAGTTATATACAGGAGGTAAAGTGTTTATGAAGTTAAGGTGCTAGATATGCCAAGGCGACATAAGAAGCAGAATTTGGAGATCGTGTACTACGTATGTTAAGTCAACATACGAGCAAGGTGTTTTTGAAAACTATGCATGGGGTTATTTGAAAGTGTGTTTAATGTTTTTGAAACCTTACATAATACTTTTGAAATCATACTATAAGTGTATTAGGTAAATACGTTTATAATGTGTTTTAAAATCATGTGAGATGAATTTTGAAATTGTGTATAAGGTTTCTGAAAACATGGATAATGTTTTTGAAATTATGCACTTGGTATATTAAGAAAATATACTAGGTTAAAATGTTTTTAAATCATAAGAAATGTCTTTGAAATCATGGAGGATGTTTTGAAAACATATACTATGTATGTTGTTATGGAAACCAGAATGTAATGATATGTACATAGGTATATCATATAAAACTGTTGAAGGACTTATGAAAAGTACCCTTAAATATCCAGACAAGGATTTAAATTGATATTTTGAGTAATCGTCTAAAATTGTAACTTTGTATCTTGTACTTCGTTTCTTAGAATGAAACGAGTACTTAGAATTTTCGTGGAATTTGTGAGTGAACACATGAAAGGGAGAACTACAAGAGTAGTTTGTTTTGCAAAGAACATAGTTCCTTGGTGTCGATATCGTAGGGGTATGCCATACACATATGCGACTACATTTGTTTTTGTACATCAAATTTGTGAACAATGATTTATTTATAAACCAACTACATTGTTTCAGAGTTCAAGGAAAAACAAAAGCAACAAAAACAAAAAAATTTTGGTTATTTCAAAGCAGCATCATCTTTCAGTCAGCCAAATGCTCATTTATGTGTTGGATTTACATTGACAAGCTTTGGGCATTTGTTCCTGAAATGACTCATCTCGCCACAGTTGTATCAAGTGCCTAGTGGAAAACGAGCTTGTGCTGAATCAAACACCATGTTTCAAACGAGCTTGGATTTTGTTTCCTTTGGTGTCTCTTGGGTGGCTTCATCCTTGAGACAAAACATGGCGACAGCTAATTTAGCAGTCTTTTGGATTACTACGCCTATTCGTTGGGCAATCGTAGCAGTCCGTTCAGACATTTGAGTGTTGCTGCGATGAAGAGACATCCTAAAGGAAATGGAAGACATGGGAGGAAACACCTGAGATGTTATCGGATAATCAAAACAGGATGTTTAAATATATCGACAACACATAAAGATTGTGATCATTTGTTCGTTACCTAAGGTAGACGAATGACTCGGTGACTAATCAAAGTAAGCAGGTCATATTAATGTTTCGCGAAGACATGCTTTAGCCTATAAGTGGACACTCACCCCAAGAGTTCCCAGGTAAGAGTGACTGGTCCGATATGTGGATTTGTACGAACACTCTAGCCTTAGACAGAAATGTGACAACTGTCAAAAATTCAGGTATCTGTACAATTAATTAACCATGATTAGTGCTTAATGACTGTGCTGAATTGCAATTAACTGCTTTCTGATTTCTGCTTAATACATGCATGTGCATCACATATTGTTTAATGTCATAGCATTACTACATGAAAGCTATATTGCCTTAAATGATGCATTAAGTGTAGTTAGCATGGTTATCTGATAAGACAGGAAGATGCTGACAGAACTCAGCACATAGACAGACAGTGCATTTAGACACAGAATGAGCCAGAAACTAAGTACTACACTAGTATAGGGTGTAGGAAAGTAAGGATCATAAAACTGCCTTGATAGTGATAAGTTTTAGTGCTGGAAAGTGCCTAAAACTCACCAAAAGTGCTGAATTTTGATGAATTCAGCAAATTAACACACTAATATTATGCAGAAAAATGGTAAAATGGTCCTGAATGCTTTCCTAAGTACCGGGAATCAAAAGTGTCACAAAAAGATACATAAAGCACCCTAAACTGCAAAGTTTAGCACCTTAACGAACCAATAACCAACCGAACAACCGGACACTACCCGAAACATCAAATTTACACTAGAAGCACTGTTTTAACATCACCAAGCTAGTTATGGTCCCCAAACATCATAACACCTCCTAAAAATATCTAATAACTAAAACACGTAACTAGACACTTGGATTCCAACCATGATCTAACCATAACATTACAACCTAGCCTAAGACACCCCCCACCTAGTTCACGACCCAAAAGTGGGTCCCACTTGATTTTATTTGGTTAATTAATTAGATATTGTTGGTTCTTTGGAGGCACAATATACACTAGATAATGTAGTGTTGGAAGTTTATAAATAAACCCACTAGTTACCTTCATTCTCACATATCACCATCTTCTTCTTTCCTTCTCCCTACTCTCGGCCGAACACACTACCCACACTACCACCATTTTTCATTCAAGCTTCATCCATTCTACATACAAATAAGGGTGTAGGAAGGTGCATAAGGAAGCTCGGAGCTTTCGGAAGTTCAAGAACCTCTCTTGTTTGCTTTTATCCACTTGTTTTCTACACTTGAATCATCCCTAGCCTTGAGCTAGTGGTAAGAACCTTGATCTATCTATTTTACATCTATTTTAAGTGGTTAAAGAAGAATCATAATCAAAAACTTGAAGAACACTAAAGAACATAAGAAGTAAACTTGAACATAAGCATGTTTAATGAAGTAATCTTGATGAATATGAGTTGTTATGCTTGTTGATCATTGATTGTTTGTAGAAATGATAAGATCTTGCTAGATCATGATTAAAAATATAATCCAACAAGATGAGAAAGAAGAAATGTTGTAGCATGATAGATCATCCACACATGAATCATGAACTTGAAAGAATATTTTAATTTCTTGGAAAATAATGATCAAAGTAAGTTAATAATCATATAGATCTAAAGATTTATGAATGGTTTTTCCAAAGGAACCAAGTTAAAAATATGAGTTTCATTTAATCTTGGTTCTTACATAAACAAGTCTTATTTTTAGTGGTTAAACAAGTGTAGAAACACTTGTGTAACAAGAAGAATGCATAAAGAAATATTTTTAGAAAATATGATTTGAAGTTGTAAACATCTAACTTCTTTAAAAATGAAGTTTTAAAATAACTAATCACATTTTAAAGGGTAACAAGACCTACTAAGAACACTAGTAAGTTACTACAAATTTTTACAAATATTCAAGTTCATGAAGTAGTAGAAAAATGCATGATTTTGGAAAAATTGGTAAGTAAAGGTTGTTTGTTGATGATTGTGAATTTATTGTGATGATTTTTACAAAAGAAAATGATATGCTTGAATGCATGGAAACCTCCATTTTTAGGGGAAACTATGGCAAAATTTTCTAAAAATATAAACACATAGAAAAAAAAATTTAAACAAATATTTACTAGTGCATTTTAAGCCATAAATCTCTTACATAAACTTTGCCATAATTTATTGGAGGTTGGTTTTCATAAATAAAAGTGACTAAATATGTATTTAGGAAATATATAATTAGAGGACACAATGTGTGTGATTATTTGTATATTTTGTGTATTAGTTATATTATTTTAGGACATGAAATAATATAACACATCAAAATACTAAGAATTACAATCCAAAATATTACCAAAATTCCAACAAATAAATATACGCATTCACACCAAATATTGGTAAAACCGAACTATGGAATAAGACTTACAAAATATTCCGGAGAATTTATTCACAAAGTATATTTTGGTAAATAATATTTTGGACACCAAGTAAGTAAAGATATGAATTTTTACAATTACTACAAAAATATATCATATTTTTGACAAGGGAAAATATATTATTTTTGACAAGTATGAAATATATATTTTTCTTGAAATTTTAGAAGATATACTATTTTTAAGAAATATATATTTTCTTACACAAACATGAGATACAATATTTTTGGAAGAAAAATATGTTTTCTCAAGTAAATATGGGATATATACCATTTTTTGAGAAAAATGAGTTTATAAACGTATTTTCCAAGATAGACTTGAAAATATATTAATTTTAGAACTTATGAGGAAATACAAATATTTTTGCCAAAGTAAAAATTATAAATAATTTTTCTAAGTAATGTTTATTGAAATATATATTGGAAATATATATTGGTAAACTTTTAATTAAAGATAGTATTCCGGAAAAATTAATACGAAATTAAGTATAAGAATACTTAATGGATACAATAAAAATACGTATTCTCATACGTATAAATACACCCAGGAATACGACCCTAGAACATGGCAAAAATATACGTGTTAAAGATACCCCCATCCTTGGAAAGGAAATACAGGTATAAATGCTTGGGAAGTATTAAGTTAAAATAATTGTCTTAACAATTATTCCAAGAATTTAATGAATATAATTTAAGTTAAAATATTAATTATTCTAACAAATAATTATATAACTTGGAATAATGATGAAGACACTTGGAAACGTAACTCAAATGCACTAAATAATACTAAGTCAAGGCACAGCCCACCCGTCTAATGAACCGTAGCATGCATGTAGGTAGTCGTGCGACCTAGAGGAAGCTTGAGTTACATTGGATACGAAGAACGCAAAGCTGTGAGTTCATGTCCCCCTTTTCTTTAAAGTATTTTTTGTTTTATAACCTCGGGGGTGAAGTACATGTTACAAAAAGGATTACATACAATTACAAATGGTATGGTTAGCTAAGGAAAATACTTTTAGATCATGTGATTGGGTAGGCGCACTCTTAGGACCATTAATCTGTCACACCCTGCTAGTAGCGGAAGCGTATTGTGTGTGACGTAAGAAAGGTAATCATTGCATCCAAATGAGTAAACATAATAAACCACAACGATGCCATAGATATATTGTTTTCCACAAAAGATTACAAGTTTTCCAACGTAGTTTCCAAGTTTCAACAACGTTTGACATGTCATATTCTAAGTTGTTTTACACGTAACAAAAGGTAGTTTTTGACAAAAAGATATAGTGTGACGAATACGTTGATACTCCTTGAGCTCCACGAGCTTCAACAAAATTGTTATAATTTCCATAGATGTCGAATAATACAATGAAAGGGTTGTAGCTTGGCTCATGCCATAGTATCCTTTGGAATAAGACAAATATCAAACGACAGAGTTTAATGTAATCATCTCCGATAACTAAGATAAGGTAAGGTGTCGTAGACACCAAAGAACCAGCCCATCTACAAGAATTTCGAGAATGTTGAGGAAAAATCCTCCATGGGTGGCTAACGAGTTTTGTTTGCTTTCGATGACTAGTCTCAAACGACTCGTGTTATAGATCGAATGTTAAGTGCAAGTAATACGTGTAGTCTTCCTGTATCGTAGAGTGTTATAGTAACCATTCCGGATAGTGTTCTACTAGATAGTCATTTGAACAACTTAAGAACTTCGAATGGATAGTGATCTTTTGGTTTGACCCGCAGAGCCCACCAGGATTCCCATGCACTACAAGTTGTTATTACGTGGGCCCCCGTAATAATAAATTGTCTTGCATGGTCACCCCAGTGTCTCTCGTTCAAAGCAGATGATCAGTCAGAGAGAGGAGTCTATTGTCTACTTACCTTCAACATTGAAGGGACCTTCGTGCTGGTCCACGTGCCAATGCCCCTTGTCATTATTCGTGAAAGGGCACAACGTTAGTCTAAAAAGAATTCGTAATAATAACCACTGGAGGGGCACCTTCAAGATGAATACCTCATCTTCCTTGCCTTAACAAGAATGTAATCAATCATGACCTTTATGAATCTCAGGGACCTCTTCCCACTAGTAGAGTTGTTGTCCAAGGCTGCCACCTCCGCCTCGTCGTCACAACCGAAGCTAGACGTATACTACCCGAGGGAAGCAACCATCTTCCACGGAGTCAATGCTTTAGGTCTCGATTAGGGACAAGTTCCGCCAAAAGCTTCGTAATAGACGCGAGGTCATCATTCTCATCGAGTGAGTTAAGTGTATTAATAGAATTCATAGTCAAAGGTATTTTCATTCATGGCAAATATTCCATACAACACATATATAAATATATTATATATATAATTAATCACTAAATCTCATGCTGTTTTTGTTCTCATGTTTCACATGTAAGCCTTAGTGTTTTCAAGTCTATTCCTTATAGACTAAACACGTATTGAACCATATCAGTTACTTATGATTGAGCCCGCGTGATAGATCCTCATGTTATAGTGACACAATGAAAACCTTTGTCATTTTGTCATACTTTTTGAAATCATCTTTGTAATGTTATCAACTTTGTTTTCATGTGAGAGCCCTTGGTGATTGTGGACCAAACTTTATAAAAGTTTGCCCCCGGTTCACTACAATCGGAGCTCTGATACCAATTTGTCACACCCTGCTAGTAGCGGAAGTGTATTGTGTGTGACGTAAGAAAGGTAATCATTGCATCCAAATGAGTAAACATAATAAACCACAACGATGCCATAGATATATTGTTTTCCACAAAAGATTACAAGTTTTCCAACGTAGTTTCCAAGTTTCAACAACGTTTGACATGTCATATTCTAAGTTGTTTTACACATAACAAAAGGTAGTTTTTGACAAAAAGATATAGTGAGGTTTTGTCCCCTATATACCCATACGAGGTTGGGATATGAAAGACAAACCCTCCAAAAGTGGCCATCGTTGTCATTGACTTTCCCATTTCCCGTAGTGAATCACCGGCTCAAGACCTGTTTCCTGAAATACATGTAGTTTTAAAAAGTCAACAAAAAGTTAAGCGAGTTCATGCAGTTATTGTTATCATATGAAATCTTTGCATTCTTGTATTGAAATCCAGGTTTGTTAATAGCATATATGGAGTTTAAGGATCTATCAGTGGGTAGGGAACCCCTGACATTATGTACCATAAGTTACGTAACCAAACCGAAACAACTTTGACATTTTCTGGGATCACAAAAGCACTCCTATGGCCTATCAAAGGAGTGGAGCGTGTCTCAAGCTCAATAGATCTACACCTTTTGCACCTTGGTCACTAAGTGATTAATGGTTACTATGTTATCATCCTACTTATGTACATTGATCGTGTTATCATCTAAACCCATAGCTAACAAACCCATAGTATTAGCATGTGTGCTAACATATCCGTAGTTTTAGCATGTATTTCCCCTCGAATGTTTTAAAACTAAAACATTGAAATCATTGAAAGGAGGGACATGAACTCACAAATTTGCGTTCCGTGTATTACGAAGTCAAAGTGAGCGTCCGTACGTGTCAATAACCTACATGTGTACTAATCTCGTTAGACACTAGGTCTTTCGGACCTCGTACAAGTTGTTCATCTTGAATTCTTTATTATGTTCTCATTTGTCATCTTTGGAACTACTTTGTATTTTAGAGTGTTGATAGTTTACTCGCTCGATTGTTATGTATATACATGCATTCTATACGTATTGAATTATATGTGAACGGCTTCGAACCTATCTCATTGGGCTTACCCCACGTTTTATTGTTATTGGGCCTAGCCCTAGTTTTATGTCATTGGGCCTAGCCCTAGTTATCCTGTTATTGGGCCTAGCCCTAGTTTTCTTGTTATTGGGCCTAGCCCTAGTTTTTAATCTCATTGGGCCTAGCACTAGTTTTCTTGTTATTGGGCCTAGCCCTAGTTTTTAATGTCATTGGGCCTAGCCCTAGTTTTACTGTCATTGAGCCTTGGCCCATGTACTTTAGTAATTTGGGCCTAACCCAAATAATTTATCTTTGGGCTCTAGCCCATGCATTTTAGTAATTTGGGTCTAGCCCAAGTCTAATTTTGGCGAGTCCATTAAATATACTCTTGCATTTTTACCAAAAATTCACCAAGCATGTAACTTAACAAGTTCGTTTTTCACATGAAAAATTCTTGGTAATTTTTATAGTTTTCGACTTTTCGGATTCTTGTTTTCGACCACTTAGATATGTGTTCATTTTAGTGTCTAAAATAAATTATTTTTAGAATCGACATTGTAGTAACTTGTTCACGATGTTGTACGCCCAATTCGTCGTCATCAAGTGTTATGTATTTCCATTTCGGCCATTTTATTTAATTGTCCGATTTACTAGCATTTCTTGGACCATGTAGGAACATGTATGTGTATTTATTTTGATCACCCTATAGGTATCTAATACATACACATATAGCACATAGTACATGCACTTGACAAGTTTCCAAAAATATATAATTTTTACCAAAAATTATATATACATATATGGTTACATTTTTAACCATTTATTTTTGTAAAAGAATAAGTTTAAGTCCATAAAACTTATTGAATATTTAAGACTTAAGTATTCTCATTAGGGTTTCCAAAATGACGTTTATGACCACTAATCGTGTTTAACATTGTTAATCACCCTTTAATCCCCTCTTTAATCGCGATTAGATTTTTAGAAAAATTCGCCATAGTTTCCCCTAAAACTATGACGTTTCCCACGTTATAAAAACGCGTTTAAACCATAATCACAATTAATTTTTCCAAAGCAAGTTTCAATTTATCAACTTTTTATATTTGATAACATACACATTAACCCTCATTTCCATGAACTTAACAAGTGTATTTTAACATATTGATTATGACAAATAATTTTCATATTTTTGCTAGACTTATAATTAAATCATTTTTGCCATGACTTCAAATCAAGTTTCACACTTTAACCCCTTTGATTACAAGGCTTTTTATGATGATATCTTGTAATAATCAAGTCGTTTAACTAGTCTTGTAAAATCAAAGTCTACTAATCTTCCAAGATTAGGTTGTAAACCCCCTTTAAACTCTTTTTTCTTTATAAATTCTTTTAAATACATATTTAGTTCATGGAAGTGAGTATGATGATCTCACAAGATTTAAACATATCCATGTTTAAATCATATATTTATGTTCTCATGGTAAGATGAACATAAGTCTTAAATACTACATGAATCTAATCATGAGATCATCATAAACATAAGCTTTAAGCTACTAATCTCAACAAAAATAACATACTCAACATGAACATATGAACATATTAACACTAAACAACATAAATCAACACATAATATATTCATATTTAGTGTTTATTAGCTTTGTGTTTAGGGTTTTTGATTATGTTAAGCTTTAATTTCAAGATAATCAACTTGTACAATAATAATTTACTAATAATATGGAGCTTTAAAAAAATGATGGTTAGAGATCTTACAAGATTGCACTAGTTAGACAAGAAAATAAGAAGAAATTAAGCTCCAAAAGTGCTCCAAATAATGCTCCAAGTTTACTCCATATGTGAGTGATCTTGTAAAGGCTATTTTTAGTGTAAAAATATGAAGTAAATGAAGTTTGGAAAGTGTGTTAATAGGGGTGTATGGCTGCCGAGTTCAAGGAAGGAGAAGGAAGGAATTTTTGTGTTTGAAAAGTGTGGTGATAAGTGAATGGTGGAATGGTATAAAGCATGGTGTCATAGCAATCTTTCAACAACCACCCCATCAAGTCCCATGCTCCAAATCTTCACATTTTCAAACATGATCAAGGGGTGTGGCCCACTTGATTTTCGGCTCACACATTGAGGGGGGGGGGGTAATATGTTTATTTTTTTATAAAAGTTACTAATTATAAGATATTTTGGTCATTAGGAGGTGTAGGGTGATTAGTATTTTAAGTACATCATTAGTGGGGTAATTAGGGATTCGGAACCAATATTATTATTACTAGTTCACTAGACTAGTTAAAATAGTGTTAAACTAGTTTAAACGGTTCCCGGTTAAGCGCCGGTTCACCTACGATGCTTTTATGTCGTACCGATAAGGATTTTCCGTAAGTTGTTTTCTTGCATCCGAAAGTTGTATGAAGTGATTCCGAGTCCCAAATTTAGCTTAACTAGTTCACTAGAGTTTCCATTTGGTTGCTACGATGACAGAAATATTGCTTACTAGCTCGTCGGTTCGCTAACGGACTAGTTTAGTGCATAGCGATATAATACCGGAAACTTGTGATTATGAACATTCCGTTGATATCATCCTAGTGTTTTAGTATGTTTTTCATTAATTGACATTATTCCGAGGTCCCGAAAATGCTTTGTTATAGGTTCGGACAAGTTAAAAGTGCTATATTTCTAGCCGAAATAGACATTTTTGAGATTAGGGCGTTATACCGGAAAGTCTTGTTTCTTTACAATATGTGTTTTCATAATAAGGGTATACGAGGCACTCTCGGTGACCCCATGCGGTGACCCAAGTCTGCGCTCGGGAACACCGGCGCCATCAACGCGGGGACCGAATTCGGCGAGGTGGGTCGGGGCATATTCACCGATGATGGGTTGGATGTTTAAACGGCTATATAGCCGTTATACATTATAAAAAAATAATAATTTCCTAACCCCTATAAATACTACCTCTTTAACTTTTTTATTTTCCAAACCCAAAACAACTCTCACCCATTCAACTCATCTAATTTTTTTAACCAATCTTTAAAAAAAATGGATTCCAAGTTCCCGTTTTTTTCTCCCCTGCCCGACTTTCCCGACGATGAAGATTCATCGTCAAGTGATGGTAGTTTAATTTTCTTCCAAAATCTCATCCAACAAGCGGAGCTACTAGACACGGCATCGTCTAGTAAAAAAAATTGTACGTCGAGATCGTGTGGATGGCCACGAAACACTCATGGCCGATTATTTTATAGAAAATCCAAAATTTAATGCCGATATTTTTCGTCAGAGGTTTCGTATGTCCAAGTCTTTGTTCCTAAAAATTGTTAGTGACGTGGAAGCGAATAACGAGTGGTTTCAAGAAGGCTTGGACGGGAGAATGAAGAAAAGTTTCACGCCGTTGCAAAAGGTTACTTCTGCGATTAAACAACTTGCAACCGGTAACCCACCAGACGAAAACGACGAGTATTTAAATATGGCTGAAAGGACCTCTCGTGAGTGCCTTGAATATTTCTGCGAGATGGTCTGTACAATGTATGCCAGTGAATTCTTACGTAGACCAACGAGCCACGACGTTGCACTATTGTATCAGGCTCATGAGGAGAGACATCACCTACCTGGTATGTTGGGTAGTCTGGATTGTACACACTTCGTCTGGAGAATGTGCCCCACAGAATTGCGTGGACAATATATGAGAGGCGATCAACAATACCCGACGGTTATGTTAGAAGCGGTGGCGTCTCAAGATTTGTGGATTTGGCATGCCTTTTGTGGCCCGGCGGGTTCACAAAAATACATCAACGTGCTGCAACAATCTCCGTTATTTCTTACTCAACAAAACGGAACGACGCCAAATTGTCCATTTCAGGTGAACGACCACTTATACAAACGCGGGTATTATCTTACTGATGGGATCTACCCTAGCTGGTCCGTGTTTGTGAAGTCTTTTCCATATCCTCACATCCCGAATGAAAAAAAAAGTTCAAGAGGCAACACGAGGCCGCAAGAAAAGATGTGGAACGGGCGTTTGGTGTGTTAAAGGCGAAGTGGGGAATACTAAATCGTCCAATGTGTTCCAAAACGGTGAAAAAGATAAGGTCCATCGTGTATACGTGCATTATTTTACATAACATGATTATAAAAGACGACGGAAGGGCGATAGCACCGGTACACATTCAAGATCCTCCAGTCGAACCCGTCTTCGATGATACAGCTTATAGTGAGCTCATTGACGAAGAAACGCATTGGAGACTAAAACACGATCTCGTTGAGCATCTCGGACGTTTAGATCTACCTCAGCTTGAAGTGAGTTCCGACGACGAGTAGTTTGTTTTTATATTTTTCTAGTTTGAATGTAATTTTTATTTTTCTAGTTTAAATGTAATTTTTATTTTTAATTTAATGAAATGTCTTTTATTAAATTTTATTTAATTTTTATTAATATTTTTTTAATTTATAAACATGCATAATTACAACAAATAAAAAAAATAAAAAATAAAAAAGCAAGTCCCCTAAGAGAGGAGTGCCGCCATCAAATTGGGGTGTGAGGGGAGTTTAAGAGGGGAGTTGACGTGGCATAACCTGATTGGGTGTGCGTAAGAGAGGGGACTCCCCTAAGAGGGGAATGCCCCTCTCACCCTAATGTTTTCTTATATAAATGGACTTAGTTATGTTATCCGAGTGTCGTTTTTCAGTGTTTCGGTCTGATTTCACGGTTTGCTGGCATGAATAGTGTAACCGTGAATAGTGCACGTGGCACTTTCTACCAACACTTTTAGGACATTGTTTACCTGATTTCGCAATGTGGCGAAAACCAACATATGTTTTAGCATTGTTTCCTTGTCCTAACCTTGTTATCCAATTAACGACACTGTTACGTAATTAAATTACACTAAATGCATGAGATTATGTAAATAAAATAGTGATTAGTTTGTACTGAATTGCCGGTTTATTGCCATTTGTCACATTCTCCCCCTGTTAAGAAGAATTTCGTCCCGAAATTCACGTTGAGTTATCCTTTAAAGGACTCCTCTCGACCAGGTGGAGGGGTACTTTGTATTGATCTGAACTTCACGTTCCCAGGTGTACTCGGGACCGTGACGTGAGTTCCAGCAGACCTTGACTAGTTTGATGCGACTCCTTCTTGTCTTGTGGACCTTCCAGTCCATAACCTCAAAGGGTTCTTCGGTAAACTGGATTTTGTCGTCTATATGAATTTCATCCGCTGGGATGATAACTGTCTCGCTAGTCGGACTTTTCTTGAGATTCGACACATGAAATGTGTCGTGTACGTTACTTAGTTCTTCTGGCAGTTTTAACTTCTACGCGATGGTACCGATCTTTTCTAGAATTTCAAATGGCCCAATGTATCTCGGGTTTAGTTTTCCGCGTTTCCCGAATCTAGCTACACCTTTCCAAGGCGAGACTTTTAGTAAGACTTTCTCTCCAACCTCGAAGGATAGTGGTTTACATCTTTTGTCCGTGTAGCTCTTTTGTCTATCACAAGCCGCCTTGATACGGTCTCGTATCTTTGCTATCTTGTCAGTAGTCTCTTGGACTAGTTCAGGGCCAATGAGTTGTTTGTGTCCAACTTTCGCCCAACACAGTGGTGATCGGCACTTCCGTCCATATAGTGCTTCGAATGGGGCGGCTTTGATGCTTGTGTGATAACTGTTATTACACGAGAGCTCTAACAGAGGTAGATGAGTATCCCATTTTCTGCCCAAATCCATCACACAGGCACGAAGCATGTCTTCCAACGTTTGGGTGGTTCGCTCACTTTGTCCATCGGTTTGCGAATGAAATGCTGTGCTTAGATCCAAACGAGATCCAAGCGATTCCTGAAATGATTGCCATATTCTTGACACAAAGCGACCATCACGATATGAGTTTATCGAAATAGGCACTCCATTACGTGCCACAATCTCGTTGAGGTAGATTTCAGCTAACTTCATGGTACTGTCTTTTTCATGAATAGGTAGGAAGTGAGCTGACTTGGTTAATCGATCAATGATAACCCAAATCATGTCATGACCTCGAGAGGTCTGTGGGAGTCCTGTAATGAAATCCATTGATATATGTTCCCATTTCCAAACGAGGATCTTGGGTTGTGGTAATAGTCCAGATGGCTTTTAATACTCGGCCTTGACCTTTGCATAAGTTAGGCATTTCCCAAAGTAGGTCGCAATATCTCCTTTGAGATTAGGCCACCAGTAATATTCCTTTACATCCTGATACATCTTATCGGATCCTGAATGTATTGAATATCTTGACTTGTGTGCTTCATCCAGCACTAAGTCTAACAAACCGCCAAAGTAAGGAATCCAGATTCATCCCATGAAGTACCATGTGCCATCTTTGTTCTTTTCCAATTGTTTCTCTAATCCTCGCAAAGATGCTGCTTGAATGTTCTCCGGCTTTAGAGCTTCTAGTTGTGCATCGTGCACACGAGTAGTGAAGTTCATCTGATTGGTTAACTCTAAAGCTCGTACTCGTAAAGTTTTGACTTGCTCCTTCCGGCTCAAAGCATCCGCCACAACATTTGCTTTGCCCGGATGGTACTTGATTTCACAGTCATAGTCATTTAACAATTCTACCCATCTCCGCTGGCGCATGTTTAATTCTTTTTGATTGAATATATGTTGAAGACTTCTATGATCAGTGAATATGGTACACTTAGTACCATAGAGATATGACGCCAAATCTTTAAAGCGAATACCACTGCGCCCAACTCTAGGTCGTGAGTGGTATAATTCTTTTCATGAACATTCAACTGTTGTGACGCGTACGCGATGACTTTTTCACGTTGCATTAATACACAACCCAAACCTTGGTGCGATGCATCACAATACACCACAAAGTCATCGGTGTCGTCAGGGAGTGATAAGATTGGCTCTTAGCATAGTTTATCTTTGAGCGTTTGGAATGCCATTTCTTTTTTTTTTCACCCCAATCGAACTTTTTATCCTTTGGAGTGAGTGAGGTTAGCGGTTGAGAAATTCTAGAAAAATTCTCAACGAATCTTCGATAGTATCCCGCTAAACCTAGAAATTGTCTTACTTCCGTTGGGTTCTTGGGAGCGTTTCAGTTCTTTATGGCTTCTATCTTAGCTAGGTCCACATGTATTCCATTCTCATTCACAACGTTATCGAGAAATTGGACCTCGCGAATCCAAAATTCGCATTTTGAGAATTTGGCATACAATTGTTCCTTCTTAAGTAGTTCCAGAATAGTTCTCAAGTGTTGTTCATATTCCGCCTTGGTTCGTGAGTATATTAAAATGTCATCAATGAATACGATCACGAACTTGTCGAGATATGGCTTACATACCCGATTCATCAAATCCATAAATACGGTGGGAGCGTTTGTTAGGCCGAAAGGCATAACAAGGAACTTGTAATGCCCATAGCGAGTCCTGAATGTTGTCATAGGAATGCGTTCCTCTTGGATCCTCAGCTGATGGTATCCGGATCTTAGATCCATTTTGGAATAGAAGCTAGAACCTTGTAACTGATCGAACAAGTCGTCAATCCTTGGTAAAGGATACCGGTTCTTTATGGTTAACTTGTTCAGTTCTCGGTAATCTATACACATCCGAAAGGTTCCGTCTTTCTTCTTGACAAATAGCACCGGAGCTCCCCAAGGTGAGAAACTCGGTCTATTGAATCCTTTGTCAAACAATTCCTGAAGCTAGGTAGATAATTCCTGCATCTCCGAGGGTGCGAGTCTATATGAAGCTTTCACCACCGGTGCAGCTCTTGGCACAGGATCGATACTGAATTCGACTTGTCGCTGCGGAGGTAGTCCCAGCAAGTCTTCTAGAAAGACTTCAGGGTATTCCCTTACCACAGGGATGTCTTCCACCTTGCGCTACTCGGCCTTCTTGTCGACCACATGGACAAGAAAGGCGATGCATCCTGTTCTCAGACTCTTCCGAGCCTTCATACAGTTGTTGGTCAGCAGCCGTGTGTCGTGTTTCTCTCCGTGCACCAAAAGATGTTCTCTCGTTAGGCGGGGGAAAAAGAATAATAGTTTTCACAACTACTTCTGCACGGTTATCGGCCAACCAGTCTATGCCAAAAGTTAAGTCGTAACAACCTAACTGAATGAGTGAAAAGTCGTTACTGAATTTTCGTGCTCCAAGTTCGAGTGTGCATCCTTTGATGTCTTTCCTGACTTGACTAATTTACCATTGGTCAATCCTATTGAATGGGAGGACGTCTTGTTTACTTGACTCGGCCAAGCATACTTTGAATTTTATGGGGATGAAGCTAATACCGACACCGGTGTTAAACAACACGGATGCAACGGGTCGGTTGATAGGAATGTATCGGTGACCCTTAATGACTTCACGTGACTTCGCTAATTCCTCATTAGCTAACTTGATAGAGCAAGACATGTTTAACCTACATGACTCTAATTCGTGTATATGCTTAGTATCTAAAGACACTAAGTTAAGCCGACGTTGGTATCCAAAGAATTGATACATGATGGTTGTAGAGTAGAGCATACCCCTAGACTTGCTTACTCACTAGCTTGATTCATCCTTAACCATCCATGCTCGTAGTGACCTCCTTGCCACAGTAAAAACCACCTCGTTCATTCTTAAATATAGCTAACTCATTAGTTTCTGTTTTGTGCCAAGTCTCACCACACTGCTACTCTTGTCACTTTTGCAAGTGCCCTCATGATGAAAGTTTCACCTATCTCATTCCGAATTTTGACAAGTTATTAGCATACTTCTTAATGCGAGCATCGATTATGGCAGTAATCGCCTTCGCTTTGCTTGTCACAGGATTTCTCTTTCTCTTAACACCCTCCTTGGGTAGTCCCCCATCCTCACCACATCCTTGTGAGACTAACTGAGAGAGTTACTTGAAAATAAATCTAGGTAGGGTCACATGATGTGATCATGATACGGATCTCAGGGCTAAACCCCAAATGTAGCGCTCAGTGCATTTGGATTTGAGTGTTATCCAATATGCAATCAATCCTTGACAGATTGTAAAGGCGTCGGGGTAACTAACAACATTAGCTCTAATCATGATCGAGTTCTAGAGCTCGGTTCCCAAACTTGGAATTTTTCCACTAGCGAGCAATACTCTTCTCGCTTAAGATTCTTGAGTTCTTCCCACAATAACCTCTTTGTTGTATTACTCCCTATAGTTTGCACTTGGAGATTCCACCAAGTTAACGCCTCATTCAACAGAAGGCTATTCGTTTACCAAAACGTTTACCTAGGAGTACATTTATTAGCAAGGTTAACTGACTTCCTTGTCTTTATCCAGCAGATAGAACTCACCGCACCTTCCGTATCAATGAGGTCTCGCGGCTTATAATCCGGAAAAGCCTTAGGATTAAAATCTGGTGTGATTGCATCTCCAAGTGTGGCATTGCCACTCATTCTCGTCCCATCGGGATTTGAACCACTTGAACTATCGGTACCATCAGTACCATCAGTACCATCACTAGTGTCGACTCGACAACCTCATGTTGTTCCATATGACCTCTAGTTCAACTTTAATAGTAGGGCGCTGATTAACTGACCCTCTTCTAGGCGTAGATTTTCTTGTCGACGCCACGTTGTTTCCGATACATAGTATCATTGGGTCTTGGCTTTTATTTGGACAGATATAGCCTATCATGCACCTAAGAATTAAGAATGTGATTGGTCATGGAAACCTCAAGACAGTGTTGCTCCGGTATGTTTGAACAATGATATTCATGAATAAATGCATTCCAAAATGCATAGTACCTCTTGAGTGTATTAGCCATGTGCCTAAATGGGAAAAGAAGTAATTCGTTGAGGAGGAGAAACCAAACGGTCATCTCCAATTTTTTTACAACGTGTATCCCATACTTCCTGGATCTCGATCGCCCAAAGTAGGAAAAATCCTTCACCGCACTAGCCCATGTGACGAATACGTTGATACTCCTTGAGCTCCACGAGCTTCGACAAAATTGTTATAATTTCCAAAGATGTCGAATAATACAATGAAAGGGTTGTAGCTTGGCTCATGCCATAGTATCCCTTGGAATAAGACAAATATCAAACGACAGAGTTTAGTGTAATCATCTCCGATAACTAAGATAAGGTAAGGTGTCATAGACACCAAAGAACCAGCCCATGTACAAGAATTTCGAGAATGTTGAGGAAAAATCCTCCATGGGTGGCTAACGAGTTTTGTTTGCTTTCGATGACTAGTCTCAGACGACTCGTGTTATAGATCGAATGTTAAGTGCAAGTAATACGTGTAGTCTTCCTGTATCGTAGAGTGTTATAGTAACTATTCCAGTTAGTGTTCTACTAGATAGAAATTTGAACAACTTAAGAACTTCGAATGGATAGTGACCTTTTGGTTTGACCCGCAGAGCCCACCAGGATACCCATGCACTACAAGTTGTTATTACGTGGGCCCCCATAATAATAAATTGTCTTGCATGGTCACCCCAGTGTCTCTCGTTCAAAGCAGATGATCAGTCAGAGAGAGGAGTCTATTGTCTATATACCTTCAACATTGAAGGGACCTTCGTGCTGGTCCACGTGCCAATGCCCCTTGTCATTATTCGTGAAAGGGCACAACGTTAGTCTAAAAAGAATTCGTAATAATAACCACTAGAGGGGCACCTTCAAGATGAATACCTCATCTTCATTGCCTTAACAAGAATGTAATCAATCATGACCTTTATGAATCTCAGGGACCTCTTCCCACTAGTACAGTTGTTGTCCAAGGCTGCCACCTCCGCCTCGTCGTCACAACCGAAGCTAGACGTATACTACCCGAGGGAAGCAACCATCTTCCACGGAGTCAATGCTTTATGGTCTCCATTAGGGACCACTTTCGCCAAAAGCTTCGTAATAGACGCGAGGTCGTCATTCTCGTCGAGTGAGTTAAGTCTAATAATAGAATTCATAGTCGAAGGTATTTTCATTCATGGCAAATATTCCATACAACACATATATAAATATTATATATACATATATATATAATTAATCAATAAATCTCATGTTGTTTTTGTTCTCATGTTTCACATGTAAGCCTTAGTGTTTTCAAGTCTATTCCTTATAGACTAAACATGTATTGAACCATATCAGTTACTTATGACTGAGCCCGCGTGATAGATCCTCATGTTATAGTGACACAATGAAAACCTTTGTCATTTTGTCAGACTTTTTGAAATCATCTTTGTAATGTTATTAACTTTGTTTTCATGTGAGAGCCCTTGGTGATTGTAGACCAAACTTTATAAAAGTTTTCCCCCGGTTCACTACAATCGGAGCTTTGATACCAATCTGTCACACCCTTCTAGTAGCGGAAGCGTATTGTGTGTGACGTAAGAAAGGTAATCATTGCATCCAAATGAGTAAACATAATAAACAACAACGATGCCATAGATATATTGTTTTCCACAAAAGATTACAAGTTTTCCAACGTAGTTTCCAAGTTTCAACAATGTTTGACATGTCATATTCTAAGTTGTTTTACACATAACAAAAGGTAGTTTTTGACAAAAAGATATAGTGAGGTTTTGTCCCCTATATACCCATACGAGGTTGGGATATAAAAGACAAACCCTCCAAAAGTGGCCATCGTTGTCATTGACTTTCCCATTTCCCGTAGTGAATCACCGGCTCAAGACCTGTTTCCTGAAATACATGTAGTTTTAAAAAGTCAACAAAAAGTTGAGCGAGTTCATGCAGTTATTGTTATCATATGAAATCTTTGCATTCTTGTATTGAAATCCAGGTTTGTTAAAAGCATATATGGAGTTTAAGGATCTATCAGTGGGTAGGGAACCCCTGACATTATGTACCATAAGTTACGTAACCAAACCGAAACAACTTTGACATTTTCTGGGATCACAAAAGCACTCCTATGGCCTATCAAAGGAGTGGAGCGTGTCTCAAGCTCAATAGATCTACACCTTTTGCACCTTGGTCACTAAGTGATTAATGGTTACTATGTTATCATCCTACTTATATACATTGATCGTGTTATCATCTAAACCCATAGCTAACAAACCCATAGTCTTAGCATGTGTGCTAACATATCCGTAGTTTTAGCATGTATTTCCCCTCGATTGTTTTAAAACCAAAACATTGAAATCATTGAAAGGAGGGACATGAACTCACAAATTTGCGTTCCGTGTATTACGAAGTCGAAGTGAGCGCCCGTACGTGTCAATAACCTACATGTGTACTAATCTCGTTAGACACTAGGTCTTTCGGACCTCGTACAAGTTGTTCATCTTGAATTCTTTATTATGTTCTCGTTTGTCATCTTTGGAACAACTTTGTATTTTAGAGTGTTGATAGTTTACTCGCTCGATTGTTATGTATATACATGCATTCTATACGTATTGAATTATATGTGAACGGCTTCGAACCTATCTCATTGGGCTTACCCCACGTTTTATTGTTTTTGGGCCTAGCCCTAGTTTTATGTCATTGGGCCTAGCCCTAGTTTTCCTGTTATTGGGCCTAGCCCTAGTTTTCTTGTTATTGGGCCTAGCCCTAGTTTTTAATGTCATTGGGCCTAGCCCTAGTTTTCTTGTTATTGGGCCTAGCCCTAGTTTTTAATGTCATTGGGCCTAGCCCCAGTTTTCTTGTTATTGGGCCTAGCCCTAGTTTTTAATGTCATTGGGCCTAGCTGTCACACCCCGACCACGTAAAACAACAAAACGTGACGGAATCGTCGGAGAGTGTTGTAACAGAATCATTGTTTCATAACACATGGAAAATTGAAATTTTGTTTTATTGATTAAAAGAGTTACAATGTCTTAACAACAAAGAAACATAACATAATTAACTAGTTCTTGCATCTTTTATTGTCACTAAGGCCCAAGTCCGCCTAAATGTGTCTTGATAAATCCTATGCATCATTTCCTGAAACACATGTGAAAATAGGTACGTCAGCATAAAAATGCCAGTGAGATACATAGGTTTTATGAAAATTAGGATTCATGACTTATAAGTTTAGCAAAAGGTTGTTTAACAAAAGTCAGTCATGATCCTTGTAAAATGTTTTGTTTTATAAATCATTTGAAAAGCGATGATAAATAGATGATATGTAAAAGAGTAATGTAAGGTTAAATGAATAACCAAGTAAAATGAGTTTGTATGAAATAAGGTGTTTTGTAAAACAATGTCTTGTGAAAAATATGTCATTTGTGTAAAATGTATAAGTCCCAATTGAAATGATTTAGGTAACGCTACAATATGTAATATCAGACAAGCACTTATATATAGGAAGTACCAGAAGCGTATCCACCATGCTTGTATCATATTACGCACGTCTCGTTACTTAAATCACTTTCCAAACAAACCAGCAATGTAAGAATGTTTATGTATATACAAATGTCAAATGTTTGTGTGAAAACCATCAAATGTAAGTCATGTAATGTGTAAACAAATGTTATGTAGAGCGAACAAAAGCATTTATTGATTAAAAGCATTTATTCAACCCTATAAGAAAGATATGTACAAAACAATGTATTTGATAAAATATAATCAGAAGTTATGTTTTGTAAGCTAATGCATGCTTTACTGATATGAACACTTATACGGTAAGTTAAACGCATACATTCAAGCCTTGAGACAGACGGGTAACCCTAGAGTAAAGGTTACCAAAAGAAATGTTATCGGATTCAGTCATTCCTTTCATCCAAACAAACCTAGGATGTCAGGAACGAGATTTGTCAAGTCCTATGGTACCATTACTTACTACCGAGCGGCGTAGCTAATGTTAATGAATGTATATAAGTCCCGTTTGTACAAACCAAATGTTATACCAAATGTAAACATGTTATATGAAAGTAATGTACCTAATATGCTTAAGTAAACATACAAGGTAGAGATGTAAAACAATGTGTCCATATGTTACTAGAACATATGAAACAGAGATGCAATGTAAAACAATGTGCTAGCATGCCAAGTAAACATACATAGCAAAAGAAATGAAATGAAAGTAAAACAATGTACTAAGTATGCACACAATGGACATACATAGCAAAAACATAATGAAATCATGTACTAATAGTGTACTAATGAACATAGCAAGTATATGATATGAAAACATGGAAAGCATGAAAGTAACAAGTAGGTACATGTGTTTCACCCCACAATGTTTGAAAAACAGTAAAAGAGGGGTTTATGTACTCACTTGAGGGTGCTTAGAAGTCTTGAACAACAACCAAGCAAAGCTAGAGGGATCACGGAATCAAACGGCACCCTATATAGATAACTACATAAATAACCTGACCTAAATCGGGAGATTGGATAGTATGAGGTTTTGTAAACCAAATGAGTATTAGAACTCATATGATATGGTTTAACAAAGCCCATATACTAAAATGAAACCTAACCTAAGTGCTTACGACCCATTACGACCCGTTTAGGTAACTTATGCTACTTTAACGCGTCGTTCGCGTAAAACGCGTTCGGACCGCTTAACTAGTCCTATGACAAGTAAAATATGCCTTAACATGCCTAATATAGTTAACTAATCAGTTTAGATGTCAAAATTTAGGTTACATATGCTTAAAATGAATTTATGCGTAAAAAGGGTATTTTGGTAATTTTCTTATGGCATATAAACTACCCATCATACAACTACTTAAACGACGTGACCATAAGGTATAACCTTGGAAGGTTATTCCCTATACAACTATGGTCACCTAAAGTATTTGGTCGGATCCTAATGATCGACCAAATGGGTCGGGTTCGAAAAGTATAAGCGATTGATTAGATCGCTTACCTTTACGTCCCTAAACAAGCACAAATCTAAAAGTGACGAGCTAAACATGCTAGAACATGTTTAGTTAAGTTAGAAAACAGGTTTCGTATCAAAACAAACGGTTTTGATACCCTAGAGTAGTTTGGTTACAAAATACGCGAGAAAACGCATTTTGGCCGAAACTACGACTCGTTACTGAGCCTAGATAACGTGGTAATCAATAGGTATAGTCACTAGGGACTATAACCATCGTGATTACGCTCACGTTATGAAGTTCAAACGAACTTCACATTGACCATAAACTGGTCAATGCAGAAAGTCAAACGAAGTTTGACTTTAACGCTAAAAACGAGTGAAAAGCACGAAAGAATACTTACAGAAGGTCCCCGCAAGATTTGACCCGATTTTCTCTCAGGTATGAAGCGTATACTTCAACTTAGAGAGCATAAATCAGATCAAATTGTGGGTTTTGCAAATGAGAGGAGGGGTATTTATAGATATGGCACAACCGTTAAGATCGTTCGTTGAGAAACGCGCTTCAATCTAGGCCGTACACATGGGCCCCTTGTCTTGCAAAACCATGGGCACCCTTGGTTTGAGCCCATGGTTTGTTTAAAACCATTTGCAAGTGGGTTTTGAGGGTATAACAGCTGTAAACAGCTGTTTTCAACAATTCTGCACATCTGGTAGGGCCTCGCGGCCCGCGTAAGGTTCCTATGGATGTTTACGCGCCCCGCCTGGGGGTCTCAGACCAGCAACAAGTTTCACAAATGACAGTTTTGGTCCCTGTTGTGTTTTAAGCTCATTTCCGACATGTTTAAGGCACGTTAAGCCAACTTTAAGGCCCTAAAATGATGCCTAAACATTGTGGACATGAAACATGCTCAAAAATATGTCGGATGTTGGTTCGTTTGGTCGTACGATCGCGATATTCGCTTAATTATGACGAAATGCGCACAAGCGCGAAAAACGATCCAAATTGCGCGACGAATGGATTTTTCTTATGCCAAACACTAAAATAAAATATTTTAATGCTTACATAAATTTTTGGATATCCGGATGTATTCAGAACGTAAGTTATGCGCGAAAATGCAAACTTGTGCACTTTTTGACGCTTTTCGTCCCTGAATGAGCATAAAGTTTATTTTAGCACACCGAACCCCTCAAAGCCTATTTCTAAGCTATGTAAAGGATATTTAAGGTGTGCTTAACTTATGGTCATGTTCCGGAATGTTCGTTACAGTTCATATCGACATACTTTCACAGTTTGTCAAATTTAGTCCCTGTAAGCGAATTGACTTGATTTCGGCATACCAAACTTTCCAAAACTTATTTCTAAGTTATGTAGAGGTTATTTAAGGTATGTTAAGCCTATGTCACTATTCCGGAGTATTTTTTGCATTAAACTGGTTATATTTACGTATCAGTGCGCGTATAATCTTCCAGAAAACGATTTAGAGCCCGAAATCGAACAAGAGTTGATATGTGCAAATGATACACATATTTATACAAATCCCAAGTATGAAATACAATGTTTCATTGATTTAGATGTTTTTCTGATGGCTGTGAAGGCACAGGTGTCACGGTCTCCCCTCTTCAGGAAATTTCGTCCCGAAATTTATTTTAGAGGAAACTTGAGAGAGTTTGAAACATGAAGTTGAAAAGATCAAACAACACTGGTTAGAGTCCTGAACTTCTAGTAACTTTAAATAACATTACGCTTGCAATGCGAGAGGGACACTTATATACAAGTATATAAAGTGTTATTGGTGCGTCCACCATACCTCTATTACATTGTTCACATTTTGTTATGGTTGCCACTATCGGTTCTTACACGTAATAAGTCTTACCGTGGTTTCCGTGCACTGAACTTCGTAATTATGTATGCATCCATAATTACGTAATTTCCTTGCATAGTCACATAGTGCGTCTTAAAATGTGTAGGGGAAGGAAACAATGAACGAGCCGGTGATGATTGTGCTTAGACCACCATAGGGTTTTTTTAATTAAATCAATGAATGATTTAAATAGACTACCAAGGAGTCTGTTTAGCTATATCACCACATGTCATTCTTAACAAAATTCTGAATCAATCTTTAGACTTAGACCACTCAAAGGGTCTCTTTTGAATCATGGAATGGTACTATATAATCCAAGGGTCTTTAACGATTACGTAGAAACCCATTAAGGATTTATGGGAATATCCTATTATGAATCACTCATATGAAGATATGGAAGATTCTACGAGGATTTGGATAATGAATATCCAGAGTATACAAAAACACAAAAATGCATAAAATAAAACACAAAATGCATAAACACATAATCACATAATTATTTAACTTGATCATTAATTTGTTATCATTTTGTTAATTTGTTCTGTTAATTATGCACATGAATTTAAAGCACACTAGGAATCCATTCCGTGGATTTCATTTGGCACTTTAAACATTATCAAGAATCTAACTATGAAGATAGAAAGATCTTAAAGAGAAAATTCGATTTCGATTATAAGGAACCGAAATGTTTGAATTAAGTTACACAAGGAATCCAATTAAGGACTCTGATTTGAATGATAATCATCCACAAGGGTCTAATTGTGAAGATAAAAAGATCCCATATGGATTTTAGAAGTTGAAGATGTTTTGAAATATTGTACTGGATGTGCTTAAGTCAAAACATGAAGTAAAAATGCTTATAAAGCTGAGATGCTAGATATGTCAAGGCGACATATGAACCTGAATTTGAAGGTTAAGTTAATGCATGGGAAAAATGTTTTTTTTTTGAAAACTATGCATGGGGTTTCTTTTAAAAATGTGTTTAATGTTTTTGAAATCTTACATAATACTTTTGAAATTATAAAGTAGGTGTATTAGGTAAGTATATTTATAAAAAATGTTTTAAAATCATGAGTTGAATTTTGAAAGTATGTATAAGGTTTTTGAAAACATGAATGATGCCTTTGAAATCATGTACTTGATATATTACATAAAAATTGTTTTCAAACTATATGAAATATTTTGAAATCATGAGGGTTGTTTTTGAAAACATAGACAATGTTTTTGAAATCTTGCAAGTTGTTTTTGAAAACATGGATAATGCTTTTGAAATCGTGCATTTGTTATGTTAAGTAAATACACTATATTAAAAATGTTTTCGGAATGTTTTTGAAATCATGAAGGTTGTTTTGAAAACTTATGTTATGCATGTTAAAAAAAATCAGAACGTAATGGGTATGAGATTTGAAAATACCCTTAGTTATCAAACCAAGGATTCAAAGGCACAGATGTGCGAAAAGCACGATTACTCATAATGTCACTTCATTTCATGTACTTTGTTTCTTAGAATGAAACGAGTACTTAGAACTTTCGAGGAAATTATGAGCGATCACTTGAAAGAGAGAATCACAAGAGTAGTTTGTAAGAACGCAATTCCTTGTCATAGGTATCATAGGGGGATGCCATACACACATGTAACTACACTCGTATATTAGAACTGTGAACAACAATTTATTTATAAATAAAACAGATTGTTTCACATTACAAGAAAACAGAAGAAACAAAAGCATAAGACAACAACATCTTCTAATCAGCCAACTCCTCATCCATGGGTTGGATTTGTCTTAGCAAGCTTTGGGCATTTATTCACGAAATGACCCATCTTGCCACAGTTGTAGCATGATCCAGGTGGAAAGCGAGCTCGAGCAGGGTTGGCTTGTGG
The DNA here is from genome assembly GCF_002127325.2 of Helianthus annuus. Taxonomy (NCBI): domain Eukaryota; kingdom Viridiplantae; phylum Streptophyta; class Magnoliopsida; order Asterales; family Asteraceae; genus Helianthus; species Helianthus annuus. The sequence continues at coordinate 36,500,981 of NC_035438.2, forward strand.
TTGATTTGGACCACCTTGGTTTGGGTTACTTCGACAAGCACTTGCCAGGTGACCAACTCGCCCACATGATACACACAGACGACACTGTAAGTAAGCTTGGTGATGCCCATTACATTTGTTACACAACAGTCCCGTTCCCTTGTATTGCTTCTTAGCAGGTGGTGTTGCCACCTGGCTAGGTCCTGCTTGATTTGGTGCAGACTTGACTTCTACTTTCTTCAGTGACTCTTGGGTGGCTCCATCTTTGAGACGAGACATGGCGATACCTAAATCCACAGACTTCAGGATTACCTCGCCTATTTGCTGGGCAAATTTGGCTGTTTGCTCGGACATTTGACCGTTGCTGAGATAAAGAGACATTCTAGAAGAAAATGAAAGAAATAGGAAGAAACAAGTGAAATGTTATCGGGTGATCAGAACAAAATGACAACGCATAGAAATTGTGATCATTTGTTTGTTACCTAAGGCAAACAAATGAGACGGTGACAAATCAAAGCAAGCGGGTCATAATAATGTATCGCTGAAGATATGCTTGCCTATAAGTGAAAACTCACCCCAAGAGTTCCCAGGTAAGAGTGACTGGTCCGATACTGCGGATTTGTACGAACACTCTAGCCTTAGATAGAAAACTCAGAGTACAGGCATTCACCCTTCCAGTTTGCACATGTTCACATTATAAGGCCCAAACTTTGACGACATTTTGAATACTTAGAGGGTTCAAAACCTTATAAAAAATCATCCTAGAACAGATGATTGGTTTTCAAAGCAGATTTGAAAATTATGTTCTTGTTGTGGTTGTCGCCTAAGGATAGGTGATGGTAATGTTTTATGACTAAACGCAAGTAAACTCGCGTTAGGGTCCTAGGAAGGTTATAGACTAGGTCAAAGCATTACTAATAACCTAATTCCCTATAACCATGAGCTCTGATACCAACTTTTCTGTCACACCCCGACCACGTAAAACAACAAAACGTGACGGAATCGTCGGGGAGTGTTGTAACAGAATCATTGTTTCATAACACATGGAAAATTGAAATTTTGTTTTATTGATTAAAAGAGTTACAATGTCTTAACAACAAAGAAACATAACATAATTAACTAGTTCTTGCATCTTTTATTGTCACTAAGGCCCAAGTCCGCCTAAATGTGTCTTGATAAATCCTATGCATCATTTCCTGAAACACATGTGAAAATAGGTACGTCAGCATAAAAATGCCAGTGAGATACATAGGTTTTATGAAAATTAGGATTCATGACTTATAAGTTTAGCAAAAGGTTGTTTAACAAAAGTCAGTCATGATCCTTGTAAAATGTTTTGTTTTATAAATCATTTGAAAAGCGATGATAAATAGGTGATATGTAAAAGAGTAATGTAAGGTTAAATGAATAACCAAGTAAAATGAGTTTGTATGAAATAAGATGTTTTGTAAAACAATGTCTTGTGAAAAATATGTCATTTGTGTAAAATGTATAAGTCCCAATTGAAATGATTTAGGTAACGCTACAATATGTAATATCATACAAGCACTTATATATAGGAAGTACCAGCGGCGTATCCACCATGCTTGTATCATATTACGCACGTCTCGTTACTTAAATCACTTTCCAACAAACCAGCAATGTAAGAATGTTTATGTATAGTCAAATGTCAAATGTTTGTGTGAAAACCATCAAATGTAAGTCATGTAATGTGTAAACAAATGTTATGTAGAGCGAATAAAAGCCTTTATTGATTAAAAGCATTTATTCAACCCTATAAGAAAGATATGTACAAAACAATGTATTTGATAAAATATAATCAGAAGTTATGTTTTGTAAGCTAATGCATGCTTTACTGATATGAACACTTATACGGTAAGTTAAACGCATACATTCAAGCCTTGAGACAGACGGGTAACCCTAGAGTAAAGGTTACCAAAAGAAATGTTATCGGATTCAGTCATTCCTTTCATCCAAACAAGCCTAGGATGTCAGGAACGGGATTTTTCAAGTCCTATGGTACCATTACTTACTACCGAGCGGCGTACCTAATGTTAATGAATGTATATAAGTCCCGTTTGTACAAACCAAATGTTATACCAAATGTAAACATGTTATATGAAAGTAAACATACAAGGTAGAGATGTAAAACAATGTGTCCATATGTTACTAGAACATATGCAACAGAGATGCATTGTAAAACAATGTGCTAGCATGCCAAGTAAACATACATAGCAAAAGAAATGAAATGAATGTAAAATAACGTACTAAGTATGCACACAATGGACATACATAGCAAAAACATAATGAAATCATGTACTAATAGTGTACTAATGAACATAGCAAGTATATGATATGAAAACATGGAAAGCATGAAAGTAACAAGTAGGCACATGTGTTTCACCCCAAAATGTTTGAAAAACAGTAAAAGAGGGGTCTATGTACTCACTTGAGGGTGCTTAGAAGTCTTGAACAACAACCAAGCAAAGCTAGAGGGATCACGGAATCAAACGGCACCCTATATAGATAACTACATAAATAACCGGACCTAAGTCGGGAGATTGGATAGCATGAGGTTTCGTAAACCAAATGAGTATTAGAACTCATATGATATGGTTTAAAAAAGCCCATATACTAAAATGAAACCTAACCTAAGTGCTTACGACCCATTACGACCCGTTTAGGTAGCTTATGCTACTTTAACGCGTCGTTCGCGTAAAACGCATTCGGACCGCTTAACTAATCCTATGACAAGTAAAATATGCCTTAACATGCCTAATATAGTTACCTAATTAGTTTAGATGTCAAAATTTAGGTTACATATGCTTAAAATGAATTTATGCGTAAAAAGGGTATTTTGGTAATTTTCTTAAGGCATATAAACTACCCATCATACAACTACTTAAACGACGTGACCATAAGGTATAACCTTGGAAGGTTATTCCCTATACAACTATGGTCACCTAAAGTATTTGGTCGGATCCTAATGATCGACCAAATGGGTCGGGTTCGAAAAGTATAAGCGATTGATTAGATCGCTTACCTTTACGTCCCTAAACAAGCACAAATCTAATGTGACGAGCTAAACATGCTAGAACATGTTTAGTTAAGTTAGAAAACAGTTTTCGTATCAAAACAAACGGTTTTGATACCCTAGAGTAGTTTGGTTACAAAATAAGCGAGAAAACGCATTTTGGCCGAAACTACGACTCGTCACTGAGCCTAGATAACGTGGTAATCAGTAGGTATAGTCACTAGGGACTATAACCATCGTGATTACGCTCACGTTATGAAGTTCAAACGAACTTTGCATTGACCATAAACTGGTCAATGCAGAAAGTCAAACGCTGTTTGACTTTAACGCTAAAAACGAATGAAAAGCACGAAAGAATACTTACAGAAGGTCCCTGCAAGATTTGACCCGATTTTCTCTCAGGTATGAAGCATATACTTCAACTTAGAGAGCATAAATCAGATCAAATTGTGGGTTTTGCAAATGAGAGGAGGGGTATTTATAGATATGGCACAACCGTTAAGATCGTTCGTTGAGAAACGCGCTTTGATCTAGGACGTACACATGGGCCCCTTGTTTTGCAAAACCATTGGCACCCTTGGTTTGAGCCCATGGTTTGTTTAAAACCATTTGCAAGTGGGTTTTGAGGGTATAACAGCTGTAAACAGCTGTTTTTAACAATTCTGCACATTTGGGAGGGCCTCGCGGCCTGCGTAAGGTTCCTACAGATGTTTACGCGCCCCACCTGGGGGTCTCAGACCAGCAACAAGTTTCACAAATGACAGTTTTGGTCCCTGTTGTGTTTTTAGCTCATTTCCGACATGTTTAAGGCCCGTTAAGCCAACTATAAGGCCCTAAAATGATGCCTAAACATTGTGGACATGAAACATGCTCAAAAATATGCCGGATTTCGGTTCGTTTGTTCGTACGATCGCGATGTTCGCTTAATTGCGCCGAAATGCGCACAAGCGCGAAAAACGATCCAAATTGCGCGATGAATGGATTTTTCTTATGCCAAACACTAAAATAAAATATTTTAATGCTTACATAAATTTTTGGATGTCTGGATGTATTCAGAACATAAGTTATGCGCGAAAATGCAAACTTGTGCACTTTTTGACGCTTTTAGTCCCTGAATGAGCATAAAGTTTATTTTAGCACACCGAACCCCTCAAAGCCTATTTCTAAGCTATGTAAAGGATATTTAAGGTGTGTTTAACTTATGTTCATGTTCCGGAATGTTCGTTACAGTTCAAATCGACATACTTTCGCAGTTTGTCAAGTTTAGTCCCTGTAAGCGAATTAACTTGATTTCGGCATACCAAACTTTCCAAAACTTATTTCTAAGTTATGTAGAGGTTATTTAAGGTATGTTAAGCCTATGTCACTATTCCGGAGTGTTTGTTGCATTAAACTGGTTATATTTATGTTAGTGCACCTACGTCTGCTGACTACGTCTTCTATCAAGTCTTGAAGATTGAACTGATCGGAAATGGCACAGAATCCTAGAATAGTGTTATTGTATATGGATCGCTCATATGTACATAACCTAGGGTCGCTTTTGTGTCAACTTTAGGTTAGGGTCGCTTATTTGGTCGTGTACTGGATCGCTTATATGTCATCATGTAGGGTCGCTCATACGGCATGTCGTATGAGCGGTCCAGAACGTCTATATATAGTAGAGGCGATCCAAGCACATAGTAACGGTGTAATTGTTCCGGTACTCTGCCGAAGTGCTGTCTGATCGTGTAAACTTGCAAGAAATCAATACAACAGCAATATTAAAGTGAATACAGCGTGAATAGCACCGAATTATTAGTTTCCGCCTCTTAATTCGGACGCGAACTTCTCTGAACGACTCAAACAGGTCGACGAACGATCCTACAAGTGGTATCAGAGCTCAGGAGGAGGAGTTCTTGCCATTGGAGCTGCTATTCTTCTGTTTTTCTACTCTTTCTTCACTTTTTCAAAATTTTTCACAGTAAAACAAGCTCAAAATCACACAATGCACTCGGAAACATGAATTAACAAATCCTGGAAGTTTTCAGAACTAAAATCGAAGTAGAAACAGAGATTTTAGGTGATTTGTTCATTCAGGTTCGCTCATTAGGTGACGTAAGCTTTTGGATCGCTCAAAACAGTTCATGTTTGGATCGCTCCAAGAGACAGTTTTTAGTTGGATCGCTCGAAAGTTTAGTCTTTGAATCGCTCATTCAGACACTGTACCTGGACCGCTTCAAAATTAAAAGGTTGAACCGCTCGAACGGACTTTGTCTGAACCGCTCGAACGGATATTGTCTGGACCGCTCATCTGGATTAGTTTGGACCGCTTATTCGGTAACTTGATCGGATCGCTCATAGGGATTAGCTATTTGGTCCGTTTATCTGGTAAACTGTTGGATCGCGTATTTGGTTAGATTCACTGAGTTCGCTCTTTTGGACAGTTGTATAAGATTTGGAATTGTTGAGAATTTGTGAACAATTTGAACGATGGATACGGAATTTTATAATGCTTTTGCTACTCCGGCCTCGATTACCCAAAGTGCTTTGATTGAAAATGAAACCGGAACGTCTCAGAAACCACCGAAACTCATGGATATTGATGATTACAACGTGTGGTCAGAACGATTCGGAAATTGGGTTGAAGCTTATCATCTTGATGCGTGGGAACATACTGAAGTACCATATACTAAACCCACAAAAGACAATGTTGAGAATGCTGCTCCACTAACACTTAGAGAGATGGATACTGCACAAAAAAAGAAATATCGAGATGAGAAATTGATGGTCAGTCTACTTCAGCAGGCAATAAAAGAAGATATTCTGATCTTGCTTCAACATAACGGAACTGCATATTCTATTTGGACAGAGTTGGAAGCAAAGTTTACAGGAAGTGATGACATGTTAAGGAACAAAATGTCTCTCATGAAAAAGGAATTTGATTTGTTTCGGGGATTGAAAAATGAAACCACCAAACAAATTATTGATCGATACTGTAATTTGGTGAGAAATATGACAAAGTTAGGTGTTAAGAAAAATACTGATGAATTACTTAAAAAACTTGCAGATGCTCTTCCACACGAAACATGGGGAACTTTTCTGATGAAGTTAAAATCTAACAGAAAAGATTTCAGACCTATGACCTTGGGAGATTTTATCAAGCATTTAGAAGCCCAAGAGATGGAGCAGAGAAAGATCGCTAGGATGAAAAATTACGATGGAGAGCAGGATATCAGTTTATACTACAAGCATGGTGTTACTGATTCAACAAAGTTCTCTCCTAAGATCGAAACTGCTTACAGTGTTAAAGATTCTGTTGAAAAGAAGACATCTCAAGGATCAAGCAACAGCACAAGATTTTCAACTTTCGATCCTAACATTTCTGTAACAAAGAATGGTAGAAAACTTCAGTGTAACATTGTGTTAAGCCTTGAAAATAATCAAGACTACACTGAAGATATTGCTAAAAATCAAATGTCTTTGTTAGGGATGATTTTAGAATCTTATAGTTGTTTTGTTGCAGGAAAGATCGGAAATCCAATGCTTACGAAAGAGGATTACGATCAGATTGATGCTGAAGAAATGGAATTGATGGATATGAAATGGTGTATGGCAAGTGTGATGAGACATGCTGAAAAGTTCAAACAAATTACCGGCCGTGATGATTTTCGTGATGCAAATGTTTCAGCTTTAGGTTTTGACAAATCTAAAGTTACATGTTTTCGTTGCAGGGAGAAGGGGCATTTCAAGAGGGAATGCAAAAACCGTGAAGCTACCGGCGCCCAGAATCCTTTCGGAAACAATGATTATCACAAGAAGGCCATTTATCATCAAATCACTCAACCAGCACAGCAGCATCAGGCACAAACAGCTCATGGGAGAGATGTGGTTGATAAAAAGGCATGTGTTGTTAGGCAGGGAAAGTATGATAACTTCACATGGGAAAAGTTTCTTTCGAAAGAAAACAAAGTGTGTTTAGCTGAACAAGATGACGAAAAGTTGGCTGAAGGATTTACTTGGGATGATTTTTGTCCAGATCAAGACTTTGTGGCCAAAAATACTTCTCATGCTTTCTTTGCTAATGCTTATGATTGGAAATGTGCAGAAAGGTGCAGAAAAGTCATGGAAGCTGCAGAAGAGAGACGAAGAAAGCTCGAGGAGGGGGCTGAAGAGGAAGAGAGATTGAAGGAAGAAGCAAAAGCTGAGAAATTAAGAAGAGCTCGATTTTTAAATTCAAGCAAGACGGTCAAAGAGGTTCCTGAATTTGAGATTAAAGTGGATGCTGAACCGGTCATGGTCCAAGAAAAATGCATGAACTGTGATTCGCTGATTAAGCAGAACAATGAGCTGTTGCACAATATTCACAAGTTGAAGGAATCGTATGATACAATGAACAGAGAAATCAACAAATATACAGATTCTGATGGTGAACAAGCTGAAGCTATGAATACTTTGAAGATAGCTTATCTGAGACAGCTTGATACGGCGAACTATAACATAAAGAAATGTGCAGATCTCGAGCTTGAGTTAGCAACACAAAAGATAGAAACTGAGAAAGTTAAGAAATTATTAGACAGTTACTCATGTTCTACTTTTGTTGTTGACAGGATTTATCCAGTTGTGAAAGATTTGAAGACTTTTGAAGAAGTGAAGATATTTGAAGAAGAAAAATCCGTGACAAAAGATGAAGAAAAATTGAAGACTTCTGGTAAGAAACCGAGTGTATCCTACAATAGATGTCCGCCCCCAGTCGAAAATGGATATTCACCTCGAAATCCAAATTCAGAAAGAGTCAATCAAGCAATCAATTTGAAATGGGAATCTGGGTCGTCGGATAACTTACCAGAAAGTATTGATGTCACATATACGTCATCAGACACTGATCATGAGTCAAAGTTGATAAAAAGTATGGTCGATCAGGTGTTAGACACAGATGACAATGAGGAATCAAAACCGAAGTCAAAACCCGAGTCAAAGTCTGGGTCCAGTGCGTCAAAGCCAACAGTTAAAAAGGACAAACGGGTTTATGATAAAGAGTTTTTACTTTCGAAATCTAATTTGAATGATGAATCAGTCAAAGTGGCATATACTTTGAAAGGTTCTGACAAATTATATTCAGATGAAAGTTTTCCAATAAGAATTGTCAGAATTGAAATGATTCAAAAGGTTTTCAAAATCACAGAAATTAATTTTTCTGAAATAAAAGATTTTAATCTTAATGGAAAACCTAAACAATACACTTCAAGAGACCAACAAAGAATCAACAAGAAAATGGGTTACAATTGTGGGTATAGTTTCCAAAAGAAACCAAACCATGATCGTAATTACAAAAAGAAAGGTCTTGGTTTTGCTCCATAGAAAAACTATAAAAATGAAAAAGTTTATAAACCAAAAACAATGTTTGTTGCAGGAAAAACTACAGAAGCTGAAAAAGAGAAATCATTCAGAAATCAGACAAATCAAGAATTCCTTGCTAAGAAGCAAGAGGGCATGAAGAAGAAAGAAGACCCGAAAAAGGTTGAAAAGAGATCTTGTTTTCAGTGTAAAGCTGTGGGTCATGTTGCGAAAGATTGTACAAAGACATTTCGACCAAAACAAGAGGTCTCAAGAAAAATGAAAGAAAAAGTTGTTGAGAAGACTGAACTGTCAACCCGGAAGTTCACAGGCTTTGAGAATTCAACTTATGAGAAAGGAGAATGTTGAAAGAGTGCTTCCAAAAGAACAGACAATGCTACAAATCAGAAATGGGTTGTAAAAGGTTCAGGTAACAAGTCTGGTGATGATTCTGATTCCATAAAATCAGAGGAGCCACGTGTTGAGAAAAAGATTGAAAAGAAAGTTCAGATAGTGGACAATGTGAATTTTCCGCCACTAAGTGCTAAAAATTACAAATCTAAAATCGGAAAAGTTGACATTTCAAATCAGTTTTATTCTGACAAGAAGAAAATTGATGTTGAAAAAACTTTCAATGGAAATGTAAAACGCATCTTTGGAAAAATGGTCAGTGGTAAGGCCCAAAGCATTCAGGATTTTTATGCTTCCAAAGGATGGGTTTACAGGTCGGTTGAAAGGAATGATGAAAACGATGAGGTTACACCCAAGGAAGGTCAGGCTTGGGTGGATATATTTTTCCAAGAATGAAAACCTGACTTGCCGGAGATCCCAAGATGGTATTGTGGATCAGGAATCGGCATCTTTCTAAATCTGTTTATGAAGTTTTTGCAGGACTTGCCGGAACTCCCAGGTTGGTAAGCGAGGAGTAGGAATCGGCATCTTGAGAATTCAACCAAAAGATGGTAATTGGTTGAAAAACAGGTTTGAAGAGCTTGAATTGCTAAACCTACAAGTGGTTGTATGGTAGTGATTGGTGTAGATCTTACAAGTGGTTAAATCAAGGTCATTAAATTGGACTTGATTTAATTATCATTCAAGAATTTGGTAAACAAAGTGATGATTTGAACCCCATTTATTACAAAAAGTAAAAACAACTAAACTTATTTTCCGGAAAAACCATTCTGATTAAAACAAACGTGAGTGTTTTGAAATCATTATGGGAAAATAGTTTGTTGTGAGGGGGAGTTCTGATTGTTTAAGCCAAACGGATGGAGAATTGAAGTGTTTTGATATCAGTTGTCATGTTCTGTACAGTTTGTTTTCAATTTTCTTTAGATGTGTTTGAATTTTAGGGGGAGTAAGAATTTTTAGAAAATCCAAAAACATCATAAAATTTGAAAAAGACAAAAACATGATAAAATCACAAAATGAGTTTTGTTGCGTAAAAGAGGAAATGATAGTACATCAGTGGACTATCACAGCACGCTAAAGAAATGTAAAGTTTAAATGTGATAAACAATCTTACTGCAGATGTGTCAGTAGATTTTCGCACATTTAGTAAATTGAAACGAGATATAAATCTAAATCAAACTTACTTGATTCGTGGGTAACTATTCTTGGATATATGGGTAACCCCCGAAATCTTGTTTGAAAGGTCCCGTATTCTGAGATACTAGGTCTTTATGCTCAGTGATATCTGGGGTATTATTCCGGGACTTCTGCTGTATGGAAATACTGACCTAGTCCCCGAATAATACTTTCTGCAAAAAGCTTTGAAATATAAGCGCCGCCCTCAGCAAACTGATTAAACAATAAAATTGGTAATCTTTGCTGTTGTAACAAAAGATCCTCTAAAGGGGACCCACCAAAAGTCGAAGCCGTCATCTCTCTGCGTATACGGAAGTATCGACCTGAGCTCTCACGGCCCTCGCACATTACCCCTTTACAGACATCATCTGTGGTATACTCACCTGTAAGACTGAATATTTGGGATCTGGATACGGGAGTATATTCAAGTGCAGTGATACACAATTAAGTTTAAGTCTTTAAAACATTAATATCGTATCTCGAATCGATTGAAATTTGTGTTGAAAATTTAAGTGGACAAACATACTGGTAATCTAGGTAAATTGTTTAGAACTTATCATGTAATCAAGCTTAACGGTGTTCGTGATATGTTTCATAACTGATATGATCCACTTGCACAAACTCACAAAAATATTGTCTGTAAATATTTCATTTCTGCATTTATCTTTCATACAGAAAATTCAAAAAGATTTTTAGTGTGTTTTAGCATAAATTTTAAAAAATCAAAAAGATTTTCGACAACTGGTGTTAAGATGCTGATTTTCAAAATTCAAAGTGCTAAACTTGAAGAACTGGTTTGGAGAGTGTTTGTGTAGATGGTAAAGTTGTTTTGATAAGAAACCGGTAATATTCTTGAATGCAAAATTATTATTGTATTTGTTCAACATAGTTTCTATATTGTTGAAAAGTTTAATCTTTGTAGAAACTTATGTTTGGGTAGAGATTGTGCAGGACTTGAGCCAGGTATTGATTCTGAGAGTGAATGGAGCCAGGTATCGAACTTGAACCTGATGGAAGCCTGTTTACGATCTCAGAACCAGTGAAAGTTTGAATTCCAGACTACGATCCCAGCTATGTGAGAGGGGGAGTCTGAAGACACCGTGTCAACGTTCAAGAAAGAAGAGTTTGATGATAATGAAGATAGAGAACGAGGATTCTTGGAATGACAGATATTTCAGAGGCAGATTGTCGACTGATGAAGACAGTAGATAAATATGTGCGAATGCAGACTGGAATGATCTATGAAGACAGTTATGAAGACTCCGTCAACATCCGAGGGGGAGTTTGTTAGTGCACCTACGTCTGCTGACTACGTCTTCTATCAAGTCTTGAAGATTGAACTGATCGGAAATGGCACAGAATCCTAGAATAGTGTTATTGTATATGGATCGCTCATATGTACATAACCTAGGGTCGCTTTTGTGTCAACTTTAGGTTAGGGTCGCTTATTTGGTCGTGTACTGGATCGCTTATATGTCATCATGTAGGGTCGCTCATACGGCATGTCGTATGAGCGGTCCAGAACGTCTATATATAGTAGAGGCGATCCAAGCACATAGTAACGGTGTAATTGTTCCGGTACTCTGCCGAAGTGCTGTCTGATCGTGTAAACTTGCAAGAAATCAATACAACAGCAATATTAAAGTGAATACAACGTGAATAGCACCGAATTATTAGTTTCCGCCTCTTAATTCGGACGCGAACTTCTCTGAACGACTCAAACAGGTCGACGAACGATCCTACAATTTACGTATCAGTGCGCGTATAACCTTCCAGAAAGCGATTTAGAGCCCGAAATCGACCAAGAGTTTATATGTGCAAATGATACACATATTTATACAAATCCCAAGTATGAAATTCAATATTTCATTGATTTGGATGTTTGTCTGATGGCCGTGGAGGCACAGGTGTCACACTAGCCCTAGTTTTACTGTCATTGAGTCTTGGCCCATGTACTTTAGTAATTTGGGTCTTGGCCCATATATTTTCCATTGGGCCTTGGCCCATGTATGTTGGTAATTTGGGCCTAACCCAAATAATTTATCTTTGGGCTCTAGCCCATGCATTTTAGTAATTTGGGTCTAGCCCAAGACTAATTTTGGCGAGTCCATTAAATATACTCTTGTATTTTTACCAAAAATTCACCAAGCATGTAACTTAATAAGTTCGTTTTTCACATGAAAAATTCTTGGTAATTTTTATAATTTTCGACTTTCTGGATTCTTGTTTTCGACCACTTAGATATGTGTTCGTTTTAGTGTCTAAAAATAAGTTATTTTTTTTAGACTCGACATTGTAGTAACTTGTTCACGATGTCGATACGCCCAATTCGTCGTCATCAAGTGTTATGTATTTCCATTTCGGCCATTTTATTTAATTGTCCGATTTACTAGCATTTCTTGGACCATGTAGGAACATGTATGTGTATTTATTTTGATCACCCTATAGGTATATAATACATACACATATAGCACATAGTACATGCACTTGACAAGTTTCCAAAAATGTATAATTTTTACCAAAAATTATATATACATATATGGTAACATTTTTAACCATTTATTTTTGCAAAGAATAAGTTTAAGTCCATAACACTTATTGAATATTTAAGACTTAAGTATTCTCATTAGGGTTTCCAAAATGACGTTTATGACCACTAATCGTGTTTAACATTGTTAATCACCCTTTAATCCCCTCTTTAATCGCGATTAGTTTTTTAGAAAAATTTGCCATAGTTTCCCCTAAAACTATGACGTTTCCCACGTTATAAAAACGCGTTAAACCATAATCACAATCAATTTTTCCAAAGCAAGTTTCAATTTATCAACTTTTTATATTTGATAACATACACATTAACCCTCATTTCCATGAACTTAACAAGTGTATTTTAACAACTTGATTATGACAAATAATTTTCATATTTTTGCTAGACTTTTAATTAAATCATTTTTGCCATAACTTCAAATCAAGTTTCACACTTTAACCCCTTTGATTACAAGGCTTTTTATGATGATATCTTGTAATAATCAAGTCTTTTAACTAGTCTTGTAAAATCAAAGTCTACTAATCTTCCAAGATTAGGTTGTAAACCCCCTTTAAACTCTTGTTTCTTTATGAATTCTTTTAAATACATATTTAGTTCATGGAAGTGAGTATGATGATCTCACAAGATTTAAACATATCCATGTTTAAATCATATATTTATGTTCATCATGGTAAGATGAACATAAGTCTTAAATACTATATGAATCTAATCATGAGATCATCATAAACATAAGCTTTAAGCTACTAATCTCAACAAAAATAACATACTCAACATGAACATATGAACATATTAATACTAAACAACATAAATCAACACATAATATATTCATATTTAGTGTTTATTAGCTTTGTGTTTAGGGTTTTTGATTATGTTAAGCTTTAATTTCAAGATAATCAACTTGTACAATAATAATCTACTAATAATATGGAGCTTAAAAAAATGATGGTTAGAGATCTTACAAGATTGCACTAGTTAGACAAGAAAATAAGAAGAAATTAAGCTCCAAAAGTGCTCTAAATAATGCTCCAAGTTTACTCCATATGTGAGTGATCTTGTAAAGGCTATTTTTAGTGTAAAAATATGAAGTAAATGAAGTTTGGAAAGTGTGTTAATGGGGGTGTATGGCTGCCGAGTTCAAGGAAGGAGAAGGAAGGAATTTTTGTGTTTGAAAAGTGTGGTGATAAGTGAATGATGGAATGGTATAAGGCATGGTGTCATAGCAATCTTTCAATAACCACCCCATCAAGTCCCATGCTTCAAATCTTCACATTTTCAAACATGATCAAGGGGTGTGGCCCACTTGATTTTCGGCTCACACATGGGGGGGGGGGGTAATATGTTTATTTTTTTTTTATAAAAGTTACTAATTATAAGATATTTTGGTCATTAGGAGGTGTAGGGTGATTAGTATTTTAAGTACATCATTAGTGGGGTAATTAGGGATTCGGAACCAATATTATTATTACTAGTTCACTAGACTAGTTAAAATAGTGTTTAACTAGTTTAAACGGTTCCCGGTTAAGCGCCGGTTCACCTACGATGCTTTTATGTCGTACCGATAAGGATTTTCCGTAAGTTGTTTTCTTGCATCCGAAAGTTGTATGAAGTGATTCCGAGTCCCAAATTTAGCTTAACTAGTTCACTAGAGTTTCCATTTGGTTGCTACGATGACGGAAATATTGCTTACTAGCTCGTCGGTTCGCTAACGGACTAGTTTAGTGCATAGCGATGTAATACCGGAAACTTGTGATTATGAACATTCCGTTGATATCATCCTAGTGTTTTAGTATGTTTTTCATCAATTGACATTATTCCGAGGTCCCGAAAATGCTTTGTTATAGGTTCGGACAAGTTAAAAGTGCTATATTTCTAGCCGAAATAGACATTTTTGAGATTAGGGCGTTATACCAGAAAGTCTTGTTTCTTTGCAAGATGTGTTTTCATAATAATGTTTTCTTATATTAATGGACTTAGTTATGTTATCCGAGTGTCGTTTTTCAGTGTTTCGGTCTGATTTCACGGTTTGCTGGCATGAATAGTGTAACCGTGAATAGTGTACGTGCCACTTTCTACCAACACTTTTAGGACATTGTTTGTCTGATATCGCAATGTGGCGAAAACCAACATATGTTTTAGCATTGTTTCCTTGTCCTAACCTTGTTATCCAATTAACGACACTGTTACGTAATTAACTTACGCTAACTGCATGAGATTATGTAAATAAAATAGTGATTAGTTTGTACGGAATTGTCGGTTTATTGCCATTTGTCACATAATCCTCGCGTTAGGACCGAGGGACATGAGTGATAGATCTATTTGGATGTAGCAAGCCCACACCCATGCAGACCAAGGTGGCCCATGAGGTGACTATGTCTTACAGCCGGAGGCCCGGTGCAAAATTTGCTAGCTTTGAGTCTTCCTATGCCATTTCACGTATGTTAATGTATTAGCTACACATCAATTGATCTATTCCTTGTTGCTTCATACCGGTTTTCATTCACATATACTTACAAATGTTTTTAAGGATGATTAGTTCACAAACACACACATGAACTCGCTCAACTTTTGTTGATGTTTTTAAAATACATGTATTTCAGGTAATTAAGTATGGATCTGGCCGGCATTTGGATGTTTCAAGTGAAGTTAAGAATAAAGGTGTCGTCCTATGTCTGAGGATTTGGATTGTGTGTCTTATCCTAGATAAGGCGCAACTCCCAAAGCCCGGTTTTTAAATAATGTCTTTTGTCGAGTCTTTGTGAACTCTAAGAACAAGTTGCATGGTATGTACTCGAATTTGATGTTTATGTTTCATACAATGTTATTTTGTTTTAAACTAAATTAATGGATGATCGCCTTCGGTTTTTATCATATAGTTGATGTTATGATTGAATGCAATGATATTAAGCAAGTCACACCATAATCACGCTTCCGCAAAAGTCAGGGTGTGACAAGAAAACTCAGAGTACAGGCATCCACCCTTCCAGATTGCACGTGTTCACATTATAAGACCCAACTTTGACGAGATTTTGAAAACTTTGAAGGTTCAAACCTTATAATAAATCATCTAAGAATAGTTGATTGGTTTTCAAAACGGATTTGTAATTTGTGTTCTTATTATGGTTGTCACCTAAAGATAGGTGACGGTATTGTTAGAATCTATACGCAAGTAAACTACGTTAGGGTCCTAGGAAGGTTATAGACTAGGTCAAAGCATTACTAATACCCTAATTCCCTATAACCATGAGCTCCGATACCAACTTTTCTGTCACACCCCGACCGCGTAAAACAACAAACCACGGCGGAAACGTCGGGGAGTGGAGTGGCAGAATCATTATTTCATAACACATGGTAATTGAAGTTTTGTTTTATTAATTAAAATGTTTACATTGTCTAGGAATTTACAAAAGAATAACAAGAACTAATCTGTCTTTCGTAGTTTAGATCACTAAGGCCCTCGTCCAATCCTATGTTTGCATCATGATCATCTAACAACAGCACCTGAAACACATGTGAAAATAGGTACGTCAGCATAAAAATGCCTGTGAGATACATAGGTTTTGTTAAAATAGGATTCATAACTTGTGAGTTTAAAGAAGTGTTTAACAAAAGTTAGTCATGAATCTTGTAAAGTGTTTTCTTTTATAAATCATACGAAAATCGATAAAAATCAGATGATATAAAAGAAAGATGTATGGTTAAATGAATAACCAAGTAAAATGAGTTCGTATAAAATATGTTGTTTGTAAAACAATGTTTTGTGAAGATATGTTATTTGTGTAAAATGTAATATGTTTAACTTGAAATGGTTTAAATAATGCTACAATATGTAATATCATAAAAGCACTTATATATAGGAAGTACCAGCGGCGTATCCACCATGATTTTATCATATTACACATGCCTCGTTATTTAAATCACTTACCCAAACAAACCATCAAAATATCTTGTTTAAACCAAATGTCAAAATGTTTATGTGTAAACAATGTAAATCATGTAATGTATAATCAAATGTTATGTATGGCAAGTGAAAGGTGTCAACTAAAACCATAGATAAAAATGCACAAAACAATGTATTTGAATAAATCATAGTTTAAGTCAAATGTTATGTTTTGGAAAATAAATGCTTTATTGATACAGACATTTATGCGGTAATGTTTTACGTCTACATTCAAGCCTTGAGACTGAAGAGACAAACCCTTAACAAGTTAAAGGTTTATCAAACTTATGTATATCAGATTCAGTCATTCCTTCCACCCAAACAAACCTAGAATTTCAGGAATGGGAGTTGTCAATTCCTATGGTACCACTACTTACTACCGAGCGGCATGATTGGTGTTGATGAACGTATTAGTTTTGTTAAACAAACCAAATGTTATACCAAATGTAAGCATGTTATGTAATAATAATGTACTAAGTATGCTAAGTGAACATACAAAGTAGAAATGTTTAATATAAATCAATGTGTCCATATGCTGAGTGAACATATGCAACAAAAGTGTTTATGAAAATCAATGTGCTAGCATGCCAAGTAAACATACATAGCAAATCATAAATGAAATCATGTACTATATGCGTACTAATGAATATAGCAAGTATATGTCATGAAAGCACGAAAAAGCACGAAAGTAACAAGTTGGTACATGTGTATCACCCCAATATATTTGAAAACAGTAAAAGAGGGGACTATGTACTCACTTGAGATAGCTTAGAAGTCTTTGAATAACAACCAAACAAAGCTAGAAGGATCTCGGAATCAATCGGCACCTAATATAGGTAACTACGTTAATAAACCGGACCTAAATTGGAAGATCGGATAGGATGAGGTTTCGTAAACCGAATGAGTATTGGAACTCATATGATATGGTTTAACAAAGCCTACATACTAAATCGGGACCTATCCTAGGTGCTTACGTCCCATTACGACTCGTTAAGGTAGTCTATGCTACTTTAACGCGTCGTTCGCGTAAAACGCGTTCGGACCGCCTAACTAGTCCTATGACAAGTATTATATGCCTTAGCATGTCTAATAATATTGCCTAATCAGTTTAGATGTAAAAATTTAGGTTACATATGCTTAAAATGAAATTATGCGTAAAAGGGCATTTTGGTCATTTTCCTAAGGCATATAAATTACTTATCATACAACTAACTAAACGAAGTGACCATAAGGTATAACCTCGGAAGGTTATTCCCTATACAACTATGGTCACAAAATGTGTTTGGTCGGATCCTAATGATCGACCAAAAGGGTCGTGTTCGAAAGTCTAAGCGGTTGTTTAGACCGCTTATCTTACGACCCTATATAAACACTAAACTAAAAGTGACAAGTTAAACATCTTAAAACATGTTTAACTAGGTTAGAAAACAAGTTTGATATCAAAACAAAGTGTTTTGATACCCAAAGATAGCTTCGTTGCAAAATACGCATAAACACGTACTTTGACCGAAACTATGATTCGTCACTACGCCTAATCAACGTGGTAATCAGTTGGTATAGTCACAAGGTACTATAACCATCGTGATTACGCTCACGTTGCGAAGTTCAAACGAACTTCGTGTTGACCAAAGACTGGTCAAAGCAGAAAGTCAAACACTGTTTGACTTTCATGCTTAAAAATGCATAAAAGCACGAAAGAAGCTTACAAGAGGTCCAAAGCTTGAAGACAGAAGAAGAAAACTTGAAGATTGGGACCTTCAACCAGAAGGGATAGTCCCAATTGTCCTGAAATGAGAGAAAGATCAGATTTGAGCAAGGTGAAATGAAAATCTTATGGGTATTTATAGATTTCGGACAACCGTTAGGATCGTTTCTCGAATGTTGAGCTTCAATCCTGACCCTCCATGTGTTACCCATAGTTTTACAATGCTATGGGTGTCCAAAACCAGCTCATAGATTGATTAAACCATGTACAAAAGCTAGAAACCAGCTGCTGTTTGCAGAAAACTGATTTTTGCAGAATTGGGGGTCTGTCGCGGTCCGCGTAGGCTGGAGCCTACTCTTACGCGCCCCTCCTAGTACTTCAGATCAGCAACTTTTGCAAATTGGCAGAACAGGCCCCTGATGCTCAAAACTTGATTTTTGACACGTTTAAGCCCCGTTAATCCATTTTCAAGGCTCAATAATGATGTCAAAGTATAGGAGGCATGAAATATGCTTGAAAATATCTCGGATGTCGGTTCGTTTGGTCGTACGGTCATGTTATTCGGTTAATTATGACGAAACACGAACGGACGTGAAAAACGCCCCAAATTGTGCAACGAATGAAATTTTAGCATGCCAGTCACTAAAATAAAATATTTTAATGATTACAAAAATTTTTGGATGTCCGGATATGTTCAGAACGTAAGATATGGGTGTAAATGCAAACATATGCACTTTTTGGCGCTTTTAGTCCCTGATTGACCAAAAAGTTTATTTTAGCATACCGAACCCCTCAAAGCCTATTTCTAAGCTATGTAAAGGATATTTATGGTATGTTTAACTTATGATCATGTTCCGGAAGGTACATTACTATTCGATTCAGCATACTTTTGTAGTTTGACGCAAATAGTCCCTGTGATCGAATAAACTTGTTTTTGCCATACCAAACCCTTCAAAACTTATTTCTAAGTTATGTAAAGGTTATTTAAGGTATGTTAAGCATATGTTGATGTTCCGGAGTGTCTGTCGCATTAAACTGACTATGTTTACACATCAGTTTGCGTATAACTTTCCAGAAAGCGATTTATGGCTCGAAATTGAACAAGAATTGAAATGAGAAATTGTTAAACACAAATAAACAAATATAGGGATCAAAATACATTATTTCATTGATAATTGAACTGTTCAAAGTTCAAATAATGATTACGCAAGCACAGGTGTCACAAAAACTAATTTATTGTATACTTACAATTCTACCCTTAACAACTAAAAAGGAAATCAATGATCCTGATTAGTTCACACAGTTCATCATGAAGATGTTGTTCACAAATAAACCAAATCCTATATATATATACATAGGGTCGGGATTTAGAGAAAACGGTAGAAAGTGTGAGAACGGTGAGAACGCTTATGGATCGTCCGATTAAAACAATCTATGGACTAGATTGGCGCGGTGGCGTTTTCGTAAATAATATCAATTTTATTACGTGGACGCGCCTCATTAAGGGTAATAAGGTCTTTACACTTCTATACCAAAATGCCATACTAATAAATAAAACGACATTACGGACCAAAACACATCCCTATATAAACAAAAACATCCCAGACATAAAAACACACCCCCCAGAACCTGAAACACCATATTTTCTACTATATACCATTCATCTTACAAACGCCAAAATCCCCAAAACATCAAACACACCTACTAAAAAACGCCATATTTTCTACTATATACCATTCATCTTAGAAAACGCCAAAACACTCAAACATCAAAGATTCCAAAAAATCGACGGTTCTTTCAGATACACTATTTCCTCAGTAAAACACCAAATATGGCAAATATCGTTTCTTGTATATTCAAATAGTGTTCTACGCCAAAGTTTCAGAGAATGCATTCTTCACTGAGGTGCTGTGACTCAAATAACATTTTGCTGCATGAGATGGACAAATCATAAACAAAAAGATGCTTGTGTCAGACTTATGCCATTTTTTGTGTTTTGTTATTGATGAATATTATAATGGCAAGAAAAGACGAATGACACTGATGAGTTGTTTGAAGATACATATTCAAAGAAAAAACTTATGTCATTTTGTCTTTCCAAACGACCACAAAAACACAAGCATAGCTAAGCCAAACCGCCAGCGAACATGATTCAAACAAGAAAGAGACTGATGACAGTGAAGATTTGGAAGTTGAATTGTTTCTATTTTTATTTTTTTTAATTTTCTTTTTCTGTTGTTTGTTATGTATTTTTCAACTTAGAATAAAAAAATACATTATATTAATAAAACGCCAAACAATCATAATGCATGTGAAACTCCATAATGCAGTAAAAACGCCAAAAACTCCCAAACTATAATGAAAGTAGTTTGCAGAAGTATTAATAAAAGCTAAAAATGAAAAAAAAACGCCAAAAACTACTTAAAGCCATTAAAAACGCCAAACTTGGGAGATGGAAAGTCTATGGCCCTAAAAACTCATAAAAAGCTGAACAAAAAACAGTAAAAATACACAGTAACTGAAAAGATGGCTACTTTATTAATATCATTTATTATAAATAAAATCCCGCCTAAACTACGCGCCAAAAACATCCTATAAGAGAGACGTCTCTGCACAATCAACTGATCACAAACCAAAAATAAACACCATATTTCCTAGAAACCATTCACTTTAAAACGCCAAAAATAATAGTTAAAAAAGCCACAGATGCAGAACCTCGATTCTTCTATATTGAGTATTGATCTGAATGAAGTTTCACTGAATGGATTCTTCTCTGAGTTGGGTATCTCTATAATCTTTTTGCTGAATGAGATGGACAAATATTTAAGAAAAAGAGACTGATGACACTGATATGACATCATGTCACCTTGTTCTTGATGGATATGTTGATGGCATGAAGGGATCAATACAATAGAGTAGGCGTTGGTCTTCAACATGTCATCAAACAAGTATATATCCACCCACAATAAAGGATGCCACAAAAAATAAGCATCTTCTAAAGACGGGCGTTATGTAGGAAAATAAGGATCTACATAAGGTATTCAAAAACAGGTTCAAAACGTCAA
This sequence comes from Helianthus annuus, assembly GCF_002127325.2. Lineage (NCBI taxonomy): Eukaryota > Viridiplantae > Streptophyta > Magnoliopsida > Asterales > Asteraceae > Helianthus > Helianthus annuus. Next base: position 36,522,146 of record NC_035438.2, read on the forward strand.
AAAGGGTTAAACTAGAAGAGGCTGATGACAGTGAAGATTTGGATGAGAAATTAAATTATAATTTTTAATTTTTTTTCATTTTCTATTGTTTGTTATCTAATTCTCTGTTGTTTATTATCTAATTCTCTACTAAATTAAAAAAAACTGAGTATAAAACGCCAAAAACTACAAACACCAAAACGCCTGATAGTGTGAAAAACTGTAAGAACGAATGCTAGCAAAGCACGATGTTGCTATATAAAACGCCAAAAAACGCAAACAAAGTATTACTGGAAAAATGAACACTAATTGACAGATGAAAATTGAAAGAAAACAGTATTTGCTAAAACAGTAAAATGAAGAGACGGTATCATTATTGCCAAGCATTTATTATATTAAAAGCCACTACATGGAAAATTGAATTTATTTATCTTTTCAAAGTGCCATAATTGTCTGCCACATTATAGGCCTGTATCCTACATGGCATAACACTTGATATAATAAAATCAAGAAAATTACTGATGTTTTTTACATTAAAGGCCTGCATCCTGATCTAAAAAACAATAAAAACACCAAAACAATACTTAAAACGCCAAAATATTTACTATGATCCTGATCTAAAAACAATAAAAATGCCGCGTATTTATTAAACACCAAAAAATGGAAAGATAAAGTGACACGCGTTTAAAAAAAAGAAATATGAAAGGACAAAAAAGCCCCTCCACTGTCACAGCCCCCGATCCCTATCTCCCGGGAACGGGCGACCGTGAGCCAGTTTCGGTGGTATCACATTTATTTATTCAATTTGGCAGCGGAAATTTTCATCAGGACCGTAGTTAGGAAATATTTTAATCAGAGTAAACCACCATGTTTATAACATTAAACATATGGGTAAAAACCCAAGTTTTCAATACACACGTTTCATAGGAATACATCCTATTTATTTGAATAAAAACATCCATTTTATTCTTAGGTAACTTTATTGCCACTTTTCCAAGCCTTCAGTGCTGTCTAGCTGGCTTCTATTTTGCTTTCACATTTTGTTACCTGAAACGCGTTTTAAAAACATTTTGTCAGTGGGAAATACTGGTGAGTGAATCCCAGTTTAATCAAGTTTAAGTAAAAACCAATTTGCAGTATTGAGGGCACATCCGCAATTACATTTGTATCCAAGACATCACAATTAACATCAGTGGTACGGTCATACTCAACTTATGGGATGTTACCACGCCAGTAACCAATTTTGTATACAAAACCCCAACATATCCACTATAATTGTATTCTTTACAAATACTCAATAACTGCTTTGTATATATTTAATTAAGTGAGGTTTTGTAAAAACAGTAAACAAAAAGTTTACAAAAGATGGATCAACTCACAAAAATGAGTATATAAAAAGAAGGATCAACTCACTTTGCTGTTTTAGGTTTTTCGTAAGGGTTTCCTGGAGATAATCTATAAATTACACAAATGCACGTGTGTTAGTATAATAACCCATTTTAACATTAGTAATACCCTCCCCGAGACGGCATTCCAACGACTACGTCGGGCAGAACCACGACAGCCGTTACGGAACCCTAGATCAATCGGGCAGCGTATCTAATACGTCTCCAGGGGTTATAATACTTACATCGTAGCAGAACCTCGCTATTTTAGGGGGTATAATACCCGGCTATAGTGTATACTACTTCAGAAATTTAGAAAGAAAGAAAGTTGTGAGCGACGAAAACTGAAAGCCCGTTGCCTTCTTATATAGGGCTGTAATTGCGTCTCCACGCGGCCCGCGTGACATTTGGGCTGGGCTTTACGCGGCCCGCATGGCCTAGGGGTCTAGGCTAGCTGATCCGGGTCACCACCTAGGTTCAACGCGTGTTGGGCCACGTGGCGGCCCAAGGCTGCGCCACAATTCAGGACGCTCGCGGCCCGCCTTCACTTGACCAAACTTGTACGCGGCCCGCTTGGGCTTATGGTTTTGGCGATATACTGGTACACACTCGCGCGGCCCGCTTTAACTTGAGGTGAGGCCCTACGCGGCCCGCCTCAACTTAATAATTATTGTTTTTATTTATTTTATATAGTATAATCTATCTTGGGGCTCGGTTTTCACATACGGGGTGCATATAAAGACACATTGAGATATTTAAAATATATTAGGGTGTCGGAAATATTATGAGGATGTCTGTTTTACCGAGGGTTGTTATATCCTCCCCACCTTGTTTTAGAGCTCGTCCTCGAGATCTACTGGAACAAGTGTGGATATTTCTTTTGCATTTCGGATTCAAGCTCCCACGTGTACTCGAGTCCTCTTTTGGATTCCCACTTTACTTTGACCAGAACCAATCTCTTATGCTTGAGATTTTTAACTTTCCTATATTCAATTTGTAGAGGCTTCTCCACAAACTTGAGTTGCTCATTAACCTCTATATCCTTAAGAGGTACTACGAGTGATTCATCAGCTAAACATTTTTTTAAGATTGGATACATGAAACACATCATGTATTCCTGCCATTTCTTCTGGCAGTTGTAGCTGATAGGCTACAGGTCCTATTCTTTTAAGAATTTTGAAAGGTCCAATATATCTGGGACTAAGCTTTCCTCTTTTGATGAATCTTACCACTCCTTTCCAGGGAGAGACTTTCAATAACACTTTATCTCCCACTTGAAATTCTAATGGTTTGCGTCTGTTATCAGCATAGCTCTTTTGGCGATCACGTGCTGTTTTCAGTCGTTCCTTGACTTGAATGATTTTATCAGTTGTTTCTTGTACTATCTCAGGTCCAGATAATTGTTTTTCCCCAATTTCTGCCCAACAGACTAGGGTTCTGCACTTTCGTCCATAAAGTGCTTCGAATGGTGCAGCATTGATACTTGTGTGATAACTGTTATTATAAGAAAATTCTATTAAAGGTAAGTGTTCGTCCCAGTTACCTCCAAAATCAATTACACAAGCTCTAAGCATGTCCTCCATTGTCTGAATTGTCCTTTCGCTTTGTCCGTCCGTTTGAGGATGATAAGCTGTGCTTAGATTTATCCTGGTTCCCATTGCTTTTTGGAAACTTGACCAAAAATGAGAAGTAAAACGGCTATCTCTATCGGAAACAATTGATAAAGGAATGCCATGTAAAGAAACGATTTTATTTACATACAATTTGGCTAATTGTTCCATACTAAAGGTTTCCTTCATTGGTAAGAAATGAGCTGACTTGGTTAACCTATCTACAATCACCCAGATTGTATCATTACCTTTCCTTGTTTTAGGCAATTTGGTAACAAAATCCATTGTTATCAATTCCCATTTCCAAACTGGTATTTCTAATTGTTGTAATAAACCTGAGGGTTTCTGATGTTCAGCTTTAACTTGTGAGCAAGTTAAACATTTAGAAACATAAGTTGCTACATCCTTTTTCATTCCTATCCACCAGAAATTTTTCCTTAAATCCTGGTACATTTTATCACTTCCTGGATGCATCGTATATTTAGACTTATGGGCTTCTTCTAATATACGGTGACGTAAATTTCCTAATTTAGGTATCCACATTCTCTTTTTATGGAACCTCCAAATTCCATCTGTTCCTTGTTCTAATTCCTTAATCATTCCTTTTAACTTTTCAGTATCCTCCTTGATTACTGATTCTTGTGCTTTTCTAATCTGTTCGTTTAAATCTATTTGCAGATTTAATTTAAGAGAACGTACCCTTTTTGGCTTTTCGTGATATTTTCGACTTAAAGCATCAGCCACCACATTGGCTTTTCCTGCATGATACTGGATATCACAATCATAGTCACTAAGCAATTCCATCCAGCGTCTCTGTCTCATATTCAACTCTTTTTGTCCGAAGACATATCTTAAACTCTTATGATCCGTGAATATGGTAAACTTACTACCATAAAGATAATGTCTCCAAATCTTAAGGGCAAAAATTATGGCTCCTAATTCCAAATCATGGGTCGAATAATTTCCTTCATGACTCTTAAGCTGTCTAGATGCATAAGCTATAACCTTTTGACGTTGCATCAATACGCATCCATAACCTAATTTAGAAGCGTCACAAAAGACTACAAAGTCTTCAGTTCCTTCTGGTAATGCTAGTATGGGTGTATGGGTTAATCTTTGCTTAAGGATTCTAAAGGCTTCTTCTTGTTTTGGTCCCCATTCAAACTTAACAGATTTACAGGTTAACTTAGTTAAAGGAATGGCTATTCTAGAAAAATCTCGAATAAATCTTCTATAATAACCGGCCAATCCTAAGAAACTTCTAACTTCAGTTGGTGACTCTGGGGTTTTCCATTTGGTAATTGCCTCGATTTTCGTTGGATCTACATGAATTCCTTCATGGTTAACTAAATGTCCGAGAAATTGTACCTGTTCTAACCAAAACTCGCACTTTGAAAACTTAGCATAAAGCTTTTCCTTTCTTAATAAACTTAAAAGTAAATGCAAGTGCTTTGCATGCTCATCTTTACTTTTAGAGTAAATTAGAATATCATCTATGAAGACAATTATGAATTTATCCAAATATGGCTTACATATTCGGTTCATCATGTCCATAAATGCGGCTGGGGCATTGGTTAAACCAAATGGCATGACAGTAAATTCATAATGACCATACCTTGTTCTGAATGCGGTTTTAGGAATATCCTCTTCCTGTACCTTTAATTGATGATATCCTGATCTTAAATCGATTTTAGAGAAAAATCGAGCTCCTTGAAGTTGATCAAACAAATCATCGATCCTCGGTAATGGGTACCGATTCTTAATCGTGACTTTGTTCAATTCACGGTAGTCAATGCACATACGCATTGATCCGTCCTTCTTTTTAACAAATAAAATCGGCGCTCCCCATGGCGATGAGCTTGGCTGTATGAATCCCTTTTCCAACAACTCGTCTAGTTGTTTCTTCAGTTCTTGCATTTCCGCGGGTGCCAAACGGTAAGGTGCTTTGGCGATTGGTGCTGTTCCTGGTAACAGATGAATTCTGAATTCAACTTCCCTGTCTAGCGGTAGTCCTGGCAATTCTTCTGGAAAGACATCTGAAAATTGGGATACTACTGGGATATCTTTTACTTCTTTTCCTTTAGTGTTAGTGATTATAGAAATCAAATACACTATAGATCCTTTTCTTATACAACTTGCAGTTTTCATCACAGGGATGAATTTAGTGGATCTAAAAGGTTTATCTCCTTTAATTGAGATCTTTTCACCTCTTGGTGAATTTAATTGAATTGTCTTTTGATCACATAAAATACTGGCTTTATTGGCTATTAACCAATCCATTCCTAATACTACATCAAATCCAACCAGATTCATTGGATAAAGGTTTGCAATAAATTTTTGATTAAAAATTTCTATTCTTGCCCCCTGCAAGATTTCAGAAATCTTAACAGTTTCTCCATTTGCGGTTTCCACTAGACATTCTTGTGGTAGTTTAGTTAATGATTGATTTAGGAGTTTGCAAAACGAAGTATTAATAAAACTTTGGTTTGCACCAGAGTCAAATAATACTTTAGCAAAAATATCATTAACTAAAAACGTACCAGCAATGACGTCTGGAATCATCCTGGCTTCCTCTGTAGTTAGCACGAATGCTCTGGCATTTTTAGGATTTTTGTTGGTTGCAGCTGGAGCCAATTTCGGACAGTTTGTCCTAATGTGACCTTTTTCTCCACAATTGAAACACATTCCATTACTGGATTTCTTCTTGCAATTCTCTTCCTTGTGTCCTGGGGCCTTGCAAAAATTACAGTAAGTAGAGCATCTTCCAGAATGCTTCTTTCTGCAGGCTTTGCAGTAGGGTGCAGAGGTAGAACCTACATTTCTACGATTGGAATTCCCAGAACGGAATTCTTGAGTAAGCCTTTGGGTTAGGTTTCTCCTCTGGTCTTCTTCTCTAGTACAGATTAACTCATCTGCCAAGGTATTGGCTAGTTCTACAGCTTCCTCTATGGTTTGGGGTCTAGCTGCCTTGACTACATGTCTAATTTCTCCAATTAATCCCCAGATGTAACGGGAGATTAATACCGGTTCAGGTGATGCAAGGGTAGGTACTATCCTAGCATATTCAAAGAATGTGGTAGTATAACCCTTACTATCTACCCCGGTCATTCTTAGATTCAGAAACTTATTTGCTATCTGCTCTTTTTCATTGGGAGGGCAGAATTTCCTTTCTACCATATTCTTAAATTCCTCCCATTCCATATTATAAATCCTATCACTTCCTCTGGATTGGAGGATAGTGTTCCACCATTCTAAGGCTGCATTTTTAAACAGATTTGAAGCAAACAGTATTTTATCTTCTTCAGCACACTTGCTTATTTTCAGAACTGCCTCAGTTTTCTCTATCCAGCGTAAAGCTGCAATGGGTCCTTCATTGCCCGAGAATTCTATTGGTTTACAGGACCAGAATTCCTTGTAAGAACAACCATGTGGCATGGTTCTTCTTCTTTTGGGAACGGGCGCTTGAAGTATGGGTCCATTGTTCACGCTGTTTTCTGGTTCAGTTGGTCGCTTACTGCTATGCTTACTTTTATTATTCGCTTCCTGAACTGTTTGAATAATAAATGGCATCGCATCTATAATTCCCTGTGCCACAATATGCTGAACGGCACTATTATCCATTTGGTTTCCGTTGTTATTATTGTCCGAATTCTCATTAACCACGTTAATGTTACTCTGGTTATCGTTATTCAGATTTTCTTGATTTCCCGCGTCGGCCATCTGAATTTTAGACATTTACCAAATATTAATATCACAAATAATATTTATATATAGTCAATCCCATGACACGCACTTTTAACCAAAAGCGTCGAGCATTGCGACATTTACTCTATTTATATAGTATGCATCAATACACACCAGTACAGAAATTAAAATTACAGTACCGACTGAAATGTAAAGCTACAATACTAATAGTATGCATCCGTAGTTTTTTTTTTTCTAACACATACACACATATATTATTATATTATTATTATTATTATTACTGTTTCTACCATCACCTTCACTGATATGGATTCATCCAAAAATCCATATTACGCTCATCGTATTTCCATACGAGGCGTTCTCCCACCTGTCGCATACGATCACTGCTTTCTAAAATTTCTTTCCCAAAAGTCCTAAGTTCCTGGACATTTTCTGCACTCATTGGGGGTGCAGGTTCTAGGACTGGGTTTGGAAACTGAGGTACGGGTTCCTGATACGGAGGCATAGGGGCTTGGTACGGGTATGGATTTTCTAAAATTTCCCTAACATATGCATCACTAATGTTGTAGGGATCTTGAGGATCTAACCCTGGATAAGCTCCTAAGTTGGGTATTGGCACATTTTCCTGTATTGGGTTTTGTTGCACGTAGTCCCTAACATCGTCCCACCAGGGGTCGTAATTGTTTGGGTCTAGAGGATCAGGTGCAGGTACCCTAGGTATCTCCTCCGGGTTGAAATCAGGCATTTCTATCTGGTTTTCTATTTCCATGGGTTGATCAGGATTTTGTGGTTGTGGTGCTAGCATTTGTTCCAGGTTTGGGTCAGCAGCAGTGGTTGCTAAAATATGGATATTAGCGATACCCCTATTGAGCATATCCTGATTATAAGCATCAGTTTCTCTTTTTGCTGCGGCTAACACTCGCTGTTCCTACAACTTTTTCATTCTTTTCCTACGCTCGTGCGCTCCCCTACTGAACCATCCCCTCTTTTTCTGATGAAATGGCTCTTCAGACTGAGCCTTAAACACAAAGATCCCTTCTTCTGTGTCAGCAGAATACCCTGAGAGGGCAGGCTGAGAAGAGGAGGTGCCTTCGCTCCTAGGCGAACCAGACAGTTGACGATAGGCGTCAGAAGGTCCTTGGTCACTCATACTGTAAACTAACAAATAGTCAGATAACACATAGCAAGAAATACAATTATACACGTATTTCCATAATTTATTTCCTAACACTTTGAATTTTGATGTCAGCAGAACACTTCTGTGGCTGAATCAGTGGCATAGCTCTGATACCACCTTCTGTCACAGCCCCCGATCCCTATCTCCCGGGAACGGGCGGCCGTGAGCCAGTTTCGGTGGTATCACATTTATTTATTCAATTTGGCAGCGGAAATTTTCATCAGGACCGTAGTTAGGAAATATTTTAATCAGAGTAAACCACCATGTTTATAACATTAAACATATGGGTAAAAACCCAAGTTTTCAATACACACGTTTCATAGGAATACATCCTATTTATTTGAATAAAAACATCCATTTTATTCTTAGGTAACTTTATTGCCACTTTTCCAAGCCTTCAGTGCTGTCCAGCTGGCTTCTATTTGGCTTTCACATTTTGTTACCTGAAACGCGTTTTAAAAACATTTTGTCAGTGGGAAATACTGGTGAGTGAATCCCAGTTTAATCAAGTTTAAGTAAAAACCAATTTGCAGTATTGAGGGCACATCCGCAATTACATTTGTATCCAAGACATCACAATTAACATCAGTGGTACGGTCATACTCAACTTATGGGATGTTACCACGCCAGTAACCAATTTTGTATACAAAACCCCAACATATCCACTATAATTGTATTCTTTACAGATACTCAATAACTGCTTTGTATATATTTAATTAAGTGAGGTTTTGTAAAAACAGTAAACAAAAAGTTTACAAAAGATGGATCAACTCACAAAAATGAGTATATAAAAAGAAGGATCAACTCACTTTGCTGTTTTAGGTTTTTTGTAAGGGTTTCCTGGAGATAATCTATAAATTACACAAATGCACGTGTGTTAGTATAATAACCCATTTTAACATTAGTAATACCCTCCCCGAGACGGCATTCCAACGACTACGTCAGGCAGAACCACGACAGCCGTTACGGAACCCTAGATCAATCGGGCAGCGTATCTAATACGTCTCCAGGGGTTATAATACTTACATCGTAGCAGAACCTCGCTATTTTAGGGGGTATAATACCCGGCTATAGTGTATACTACTTCAGAAATTTAGAAAGAAAGAAAGTTGTGAGCGACGAAAACTGAAAGCCCGTTGCCTTCTTATATAGGGCTGTAATTGCGTCTCCACGCGGCCCGCGTGACATTTGGGCTGGGCTTTACGCGGCCCGCATGGCCTAGGGGTCTAGGCTAGCTGATCCGGGTCACCACCTAGGTTCAACGCGTGTTGGGCCACGTGGCGGCCCAAGGCTGCGCCACAATTCAGGACGCTCGCGGCCCGCCTTCACTTGACCAAACTTGTACGCGGCCCGCTTGGGCTTATGGTTTTGGCGATATACTGGTACACACTCGCGCGGCCCGCTTTAACTTGAGGTGAGGCCCTACGCGGCCCGCCTCAACTTAATAATTATTGTTTTTATTTATTTTATATAGTATAATCTATCTTGGGGCTCGGTTTTCACATACGGGGTGCATATAAAGACACATTGAGATATTTAAAATATATTAGGGTGTCGGAAATATTATGAGGATGTCTGTTTTACCGAGGGTTGTTATATCCACCCTTCTCTAAGCGGCGTGACACGTGTTGGGCCAGGAAGCGTTCTCACCGTTCTTACACTTTTGAGCGTTTTCTCCTGATCCCGTTTCTCTCTCTCTCTCTCTCTCTCTCTATATATATATATATATATATATATATAATATATATATATAATATATATATATATAGGTACAGGATCAGGAGAAAACGCTCTAATGTGTGAGAACGGTGAGAACGCATCCTGGCCCAACACGTGGCGCGGGATATGATCAGGGCGTGAGGGGTTTTTTTTGTCTTTTCAATCTTCTTTTATTTCCAGTTTTGTGTAACATGTTGCGTTATTTTTGGCGTCTAAGGTCATTTTGGCGTTAATTATATTCATTAATTAATTGCGTTTTATTTTTCTTAGATCTGTCACGTTGAATTAATTGTTTTGTGTCACATAGATAATTTTTTTGGCGTTATAGCGTTTCCCTGGTCAATTTTTTTGGTGTTTTGTGGCGTTGTATAATAATTCACTACGAGTCATTAATATTTTCATAAGATTACAACAAGACCAAATGTTTTTTATGGCGTTTAGTCAATTTTTTGGCGTTTAATACATTGACAAGGTGCTTTGCCAGCACCCGTACTCACAGTTTCATACTATTAGCGTTTTGTTGTTTGTAGTTTTTGTCGTTTTATATAATAATGTAGTTTATTAGTAGAGAATTAGATAACAAACAACAGAAAATTATATAACAAAACAATTGAAAATGAAAAAGAAAAAAAAATAAAAAATGGTAATTTAAATTCTCATCCAAATCTTCACTGTCATCAGCCTCTTCTTCTTGAATTTGTTTTGGCGTTTTGAACCTTTGAATACCTCAACTAGATACCAACTTTCCTACACAGACCCCGTCTCTTTTAGACGAAGCTTGTTAGTGGCATCCTGTTTTTTGTTGTGATATTCTTGTTTGGTGGCATGTCATTAAAGATCAACTCTTGCTTGAATGCTATTTATAATAATGGAGTCCAAAATAGCATTTTAGACTTGTATTGATCCCTTCATGCCATGCATATATTCATCAAGAACAAAGCTCACATGATGACATATCACTATCATCATTCTCTTTTTCTTTAATATTTTTTTTATCTCATTCAACAAAAGATTATAGAGATAACCACTTCAGAGAAAAATCCATTCAGTGAAAGCTTTGCCATCTGTGGTTTTTTTAACTAACTTTTTGGCGTTTTAAAGTGAGTGGTTTCTAGAGAACATGGCATTTGTTTTTATGGGTGTGATCAATTCATTGTGTATAGACCCCTCTCTTATAGGAGTTTTTGGCGCGTAGTTTAGGCGTGATTTTTATTATAATAAATGATAGTAATAAAGTAACCGTCTTTTCAGTTACTTACTGTGTGTATTTACTGTTTTGTTCAGCTTTATCAGTTCTAGGGTGATAGACGCCACATCTTCCAAGTTTGGCGTTTTTTTAAATGGCGTTATCCAGACCAAGATGACAAAATACAATAACGGAGAAAATATTAAGCAGGAAAAATATTTTTTTATTATTTTTGGCGTTTTGTAAGCAATAACTTTTTGTAATATTTTTTGGCGTTTTGCAACTAAATAGAGAAATATATCATTTAATTATCTTAAGAAAAAAAAAAGAAGATTACACAGAAGAAAACTGACAAAAAAAATTAAAACTCTTCGTCAGAAGGTACTTTATCCGAGAAGTATCCATCACTTCCGTCGTCTTCTTCCTCGGAGTCTTCATCTAGACCTTCATCCATGTCATTACCTTCACTTTCATCGGCTTCTTGTTCCTAAAGATTCTGAAGCCTCCATTTGAACATGTCTTGCATTAACGCCATTTTTGAGTCCATGTCTGTGTTCAAACAAGTGGCGTTGTGCAATTCTTCCATGAACCCAAGCCCCTTCTTTGTCATGATGTTTTCAAGCAGGTAGTCTTCCTGCTCTCCGCTGTCATATATAACGGTCACCATGTCTGTTTCATCATCAAAACGCCATGATGTCATGATAGGGTCTGGCTTTCCATCTGCTTTGATTGGTCCAAATTTCCTTGTTAATGTTTCATAAGCTTATGTGTTTCATGGCATTCGTTATCCAGAGCGATGCCAAGAGATAGGATACCCCTCTGTACCTCTTCTTCCATATTCAAAATTGCCTTGATCGTCCTAACATACACCCTCCTTTTGTTGTCAAAACGTTGGACGACTTGCCTGATTGCGAGAGTGTATCTCCACCAAACGATGGTTGCCATTTTGGCGTTTTAGTTAAACTTGGCGTTTTTGGTAAACATGTTTTTTGCAGAATTATAGATTGAAGTGATTATGGAAGCGATGTTTAACGTCGTTTATATAATGATGTTTTTGGCGCCTATTTAGGAGGAAATTTCTTCTAATAAATGTTAATAACTGAATTTCAGTTACTGTGTTGTTTCCTCTTCCTGTAATCTCCAACGCGTTTTATCACTAATTTTTGGCGTTTTGTATTTAATGGCGTTTTATTTTTTTGAATGGCGTGTTATCATTTTTTGTTGGCATTTTGAATTTGAACTGTAAAAGACCCTTTTACCCTTAATGAAGTGCGTCCCACATAATAAAATTGATGTTATTTACGAAAACGCCATCGCGGAATCTAGTCCATTGATTGTTTTGATCTGACGATCCATAACCGTTCTCACCGTTCTCACACTTTCCCCCGTTTTCACTAAATCCTAACCCTACATATATATATATATATATATATATATATATATATATATATATATATATATATATATATATATATATATATATGGTAGGGTTCTAGAGTGAACAATATGTTGAGAGTGAACTGTGTGAACTAATCTGAGCCATTCATTGTTTAGATCTTGGAAATTTTAATAATGACAGTTTTGTAATTATTTATATGTAAAAAATAAATGAAAAGGGTATAAAGGTAAATTGTTAACTACTTCTCTCTCCAATTAAATAATTAATTACATTATCTCTCATTATTTCTCTCAACAATTAACTAATTTTTTAATTCTAAAAAATATAACCATTATATAATATATTGTTCCATCTCTAACATGATTAAAAACACTATAGAAGTGAATGTACATATATGTATTATACGTATTCACAATTTAAAAACGTATGTACATATATGTACATTAACAAATATTGTTCCATCCGATCATCTTCTTTAAGTTTACATGTCCGATTTATAATGTGCACATATGTACATTCATAATATACTTCTAAAAAAGAAGTTAATGATATGGTTGTTCAACATGGTACATATGTGTATAGCAAGTATCTGAGATGATTGTTCGGCATTGTACATATGTGTACATAACAGTTCAACACGTAGATACATATATGTACATTAACAAGTCATATTCTTAACACGAATGTACACATATGTACATTATCACACCTATGTTTAAAACAAGTGTACATTTTCACACAAGATTCATGATGAGTACATGAAGAATAATCATAGATTTGCAATTGTAAAAAAATGAATATTTAATCCAAAAATAAAAAATATGTAATCAAACGTTCTGTAAATAATCCATTCTTGCATGAATATGCACTTAAAAAAATCCATTATTTTGAATTAAGAGAAATGGAGAAGATAATCATGCAGTTTAAGAAAACTACCAAAATTAAAATTAAAAGTGTAACTGAAATTCAATGATTAAAATAAAGATTTAAAACTAATTTATTGTATAATTATAATCCTACAACTAAAAAGAAAATTAATGGTCCTAACCACTTCACACAATTCACTATGAAGATGTTGTTCACAAATGAACCTAATCCTATATATATATATATATATATATATATATATATATATGTAATGTAAGTATCTATAGAAAACCCACTTTAATTTAGAAAACCCGGGAAACTCAAAGCTCCCGATGTTTTTTTTTCTTGAACAAATTTACACATGTTATATACATGTTTTTAAGGGTTTTGGGCAAAAAAAATCAAAAAAGCGCCGAGTAGATATTTTTAAAAAAATAAATAAGTTTTGGTGTAACACATGTTACAAATATGTCAGATGAATGTAACATGTGTTACACCAAAACTTGTTTATTTTTTAAAAAAATATCTACTCGGCGCTTTTTTGATTTTTTTTGCCCAAAACCCTTAAAAACATGTATATAACATGTGTAAATTTTTTCAAGAAAAAAAAAACATCGGGAGCTTTGAGTTTCCCGGGTTTTCTAAATTAAAGTGGGTTTTCTATACATCATTCCCCTATATATGTATATATATATGTATATATATATATATATATATATATATGGGTGGGGTTCGGCTATAAAGTCTATTTTTCCTACAAAGTGTACAAAGTTATAAAACACTACAATTTCAGCCATAAAACACACTCAAAACCCACAAATAACAGAGTGAAGATCACTAAAACACAATATATAAACCCTAACAATCCATAAAAACTTCAAACATACCATCGTAGAACTATGAATATAAAACACAACATGATAATCAACATAATTATAAACCCATATATATATATACACACATTAATTATAAATTTTTCGGACATTATTTCGATATAGGCCCGAGCAATCGTTCACCCGACACTTGCTATTCATATAGGCACTCAAAACAACACTATTTAATTTTTTAATGACAACCTTTTATTTTGTGTTGTTACTAATTTAAATTCTAGGTCTAATTTCTCTTTGTCATATAAGAAGGAAAGCAATAAAATATATAATATTAAGAGTTCAAAAATTCTTTACGTATAATAACAATGATTTATTTCAAAGTTGATATTTATTTGATTTGATTAGATAGTTGTTAATTGTTATTTAAGAGTTCAAAGATTCTTCACATATAACAATGACTTATAAATATGCTAGATTAGAACCCCGTGTATTACACGGGTTGATTAAATATATTTTTATATAATAAAAAAGGTACATCTTTAATTACCCGTGTATAAAATGAGTTGAATAAGCACGTGTACTACACGGCTTGAATAAATATGCACATGAAAAATTGATGAAATTTGTACTTTATGTTAAATGAGATCATGTGCATATTTATTCAAGCCATGTAGAGAGGGTAGTGGAAAAGACTAATCTACCCTCATGTGACATGCACATGATCTCATTTAACAGAAAATATTAACTAGGTTAGGCCTAAAAGACATAACGTGCAAAATTTGAAAACATAAAGTACAAATTTCATCAATTTTAAAGGTAAAGGACACCGCCTGCAATTTGATATAAACATAAAGGACAAAATTTGCAATTCACTCTATTATTATTATTATTATTATTATTATTATTATTATTATTATTATTATTATTATTATTATTATTATTATTATTATTATTATTATTATATGTATAGATTTATTTGAGAGTTTATATTTATTTGATTTGATTTGATTAGATAGTTGTTAATTGTTATACATATTAATAATATTAATTATTTGCGTAGCTATGAAAAAAATAGGCATGACACATTGGGTTGCCCAAAGAGAATGATTCAGGTCAAATGTGTTTTGGTCCAACCGGATCCGTTATTTTTTTGGCCAGCAAATTAAGAAAGAGACCAGATTCGTTATTTTTTTTAACGGCCAACAAAACTATCATATTATTATTAAAAACGAAACCAGTAAGGAATTGCCCAGATAGAACCCGAGTAAACAAACGAGTTGAAGTAGGACACCATATAATTAAGAGGAATCTTGTGGAATTATTAAAAGAAGGATTGGACGTTAACTAAAAAAGAAAGAGAGGTTGACTTTAATTAAATAAGAAAAAGGCTGCACATGATCCATACGTGCGCAAGAATTAATTGAGGAACATGGTATAAGCCAAATTGACAATAATTCCCTTAATGATTTTAGCTATTTACATTCATTCCACGGTTGTTCTTTTTGATTTGCTTCTTTGTGATTGACCGAATAGCAAGACCCAACCCAAATAAAATTCAGAGGCAGCCCATTTAACCTCTTAATGATACGCCAGAGCCCTAACGATGGAACAATTGCATTTGATTCAATTTATGATATACCTTTGAATGAGATAACATACTGAATACATACGGAGGGAAGAATATATACATCGCAAGACAGAAGTAAAAGGAGACTCTTTTGGACGAGCAGAAAGGAGAAGACGTATACGAAGAGAAAAAGCTTACGCTTCGCGTTCAAGCCTCAGATTCAAGATACGAGTTCGGTTTTACAAACGTGTTAGTTCGGTTTAATTTACTTCGTGCTATTAGACTTTATATACATGATTTATTATTTATTTAAGACTTGTTTCACGTTCTTGACTATAGTTTTTGGCTAAACTTTTTGACTACTTAGGTTAAAGATGAATATATATGTTTGACTATCGTTCTTGTCGGTTTATGGATTATATATGGCTTTGAAATTTATATTTAAAGACTTTGGTTTGAATAATTAGTTGTATATGCATACCTATTCTTGTTTATGTCTTTTTCGTATGTTTCACTTGCGTTCTTGTGGATGTCTTTAGTGTATTAATGCTTGTTAGGTCGTGGATTGTGTGTTCGCGGCTAGTTTATGGTTAATTATGCATGATTTTCCATAGTTTTCTATGATTAGGATTTAAATAAAGAATAAGTGTTCTTCTAACCGTAGTATCAGTAATGTGAGTGGTTGTCAACCAGTCTTGAGTGATTAGATTCATAGGTTAGATTCTTTACGAGAAGATCCCCTAGCTCACGGTCTTTGTTTGCTAGTTGAGTCTAATTAGGAATCCTTAGTTATCCTAGATTATAGAGCCGTGAGGTAGATAATAATTAGGATATGTTAATGTTACACTAAGATAACTGTGAGGTAGTCTTATAAAACTGGTAATTAAATAGCTTAATAGATTACCATAAGTATCTTCTCGAGAAGGGTCGAGGGACTTGTCCGGTTATTCCTTAAGTTAATATCTAAAGATCCTGGTATCCATAATAATTCCATAACCGTTAGAACGTGCCATTCATGTGTAGGATTCTGACCTAGGTAATGTCTTTCCCATCATCTGAATACATATCCAATCTCAGTTCGTGTCTTCGTCAGCTTTAGTTAATTTTAATAAATTGCATTAGGTTTGTAACCCCCCCCCCCTCAAAACATAAAAACAATTAAGTCGAGTCAGTCTTAGATTAGTTAGTCGAGTCTAGTATTCGTAGTCAGTAGAGTCTCGTGGGTTCGATACTCGGACTTCTTTAGGCTATACTGCATTGATCGGTACACTTGCCGGTTGTGTGGTATAGGTTTTAGAGATTCTTAGTTTATAAATTTAAAACTTAGAGTGTCTAGTTTAGGGTTAAAATTAGTTAGTTTTTATAGACCGCTTCAAGCACATTAGGAACTATCCACCACTTGTGGCCTAGTGGTAGGAGGACTTGGGTTCTCCAATGGACACCCAAGTTCAACCCCCACTTGTGTCACTTTAGTGATTAAGGCAATGATAGATAGTGCCTAGCTTCATTGCAGATGTTATTTTGATTTAGGCCAGAGCGATCGTCTACCCGGCACTTATTCTTCATATAGGCAGTCAAAATAATAGTGTTTAATTTTTTAATGACAACCTTTTATTTTGTCTCGTTACTTATTTAAATTCTAGGTCTAATTTCTCTTCATCATATAAGAAGGAAAACAATAAAATATATACTATTAAGAGTTCAAAAATTCTTCACATATAATAACAATGACTTATAAATATATTTATTTCAAAGTTGATATTTATTTGATTTGATTTGATAGTTGTTAATTGTTATTTAAGAGTTCAAAGATTCTTCACATATAATAACAATGACTTATAAATATTTATTTCATAGTTGATATTTATTTGATTTGATAGTTGTTAATTGTTATACATATTAATATTCATTATTTGGTAGCTATGAAAAAAATGGGCATGGCACATCCGGTTGGTCAAAGAGAATGATTCAAGTCAAGACACATCGGGTTGCCCAAAGAGAATGATTCAGGTCAAATGTGTTTTGGTCAAACCGGATCCCATATTTTTTTGCCAGCAAAGAAGGAGACCGGATCCGTTATTTTTTTTAACGGCCAACAAAACTATCATGTTATTAAAAACTAAACAAGTAAGAAACTGGTAAGAAATAAGAAACTGGTCAGATACAACCTGAGTAAACAAATGAGAAACATGCATAACAGAAAAGAACACTACTCTAAGCCACCTACCTTAAACTTCTTCCAATATTCCCACGCAACTGAACCCCGTTTAGCCCGGTTTGTAACCGAAAGAAAACTCATGGCTTTCTACTCCACAATGACAGCATTGACCGCCGGATTTTTAGAGCGAAAGACAGCCTCATTTCGGGTTCTCTAAAGGCTCCAAATAACCGTTTGAATCACTGCAAGAACAGCCTTTTCCCTTGCTTTTAACCCGTCATGTCACATCCCAACCGATGGTGGAATCATCGGAATGAGACGAACAAGATTGCTCGAGACTTCATAACACTAAATATGACAAGTATTTAATAAATAAATTTTATTTCATTACTAATATCAAGTACATTGTTTGAAATAGAAATACAACAAGTTTGGAACGAACAAATTGCAACAAGTATCGAATGACTAAATTAATAAACATGAATTTAAGTTTGGTGCGTTTCTAGGCATCCTACTAAGTTTCGTGCATCATCATCGTCATCAAAATCCTGCAATACATTTTAAAGTATAGTTCAATACAAAAGTATTGGCGAGTATACAAGTTTTGAATACTAGCATATAAGTATAAGAGTTTGAACAATCCACATGACAAAAATAGTTAACGAGATTAATGTAAATGTGGCATGCAATTATACAAGTCAATCCTCTGATTACCGCAAGTATTAAAGACTTAACATGACCTCAAGAATACGGGCGATGCGTTACTCATATAGCGCTATACATGTTAAGGGGAGGCTTGTACGAAGTTAATGACAAGTAAATCGCACAAAAGAATCATCCAAGTATACAAATCAAGTATCACGTATTTAAGCATGTATGATTGGATTGTTTGTGTTTGTGATTTAAGCATAAAGTATGATTTCGTGTGTTTAAATAGTATAACGTATTGCACCCAAAAGTGTAAAAGGAAAAAGGGTCATGTATACTCACAATTTTACAAGAGCTTTCCGATTATCCATGAGTGACGAGTTGTTTGAAAATGGGGAATCGAAGGTAAGGTCTTACGGCGTTTATGGAGTGGTTAGATTCGGGATTTAGAATTCAAATACAAAAGTATGTATGCATAAAAGTATATCTAGTCTAAGTACTCGTTTTGACACTAAGTTGTATGTGATTTCATGGGTCCTAGTTTGCCCATTAGAATCAACAACGAGAGACTTATGCTTTGTTCCTGAGTTAACTTGTCGAGGGAAAAGAAAAGAAAGTAAAGTGAGAAAGGAAAGGACGAGAAAGGAAAAAAAAAGATGTATTTCCCACCATTTCCTCCCAAATCGAAAGGAAAGAAAAACTAAAGAATTTAGCCTAGTTTTCCTTTCATTTCCTTTCTTTCCTTCCTTAAATGAAACTCAGGAACACGACATGTTTTATTTTCCTTTCTTTTCCTTACTTAAATGAAACTCTGGAACACAAAATATTTTTTACGTTCTTTTTGTTTCTTTTCCTTTCCTTCCATTACTAAACTCTGGAACACAGTGTTAGAATCGTAGATAAAGTAGCCTAAGTTCATGACGAATAACCATAAACCGATTATCATCATAAATTCGGCCAAGTTCATATATATATATAGAGGTTCCTATAAAAAAAGACCTAAGGTGTGAGAAAGGTAAGAAAGAATCTCAGCCATTAGATCATTCCATATCAATTTCAATAGATCAAGGTTATAACTGTAATTTTACCAATAATTCTAATTAAGGATTAAATTTATGTAACCGATTTTTCTGAGTTATTTTAGAGAATTCGAATTTTGAATATTATATCAGTATACGTAAATATTACATTACAACCAATTCATCTTTTATCATTATACATATCCAATTCATCTTTCATCCAAACATCTGCGATTCAAGAACACCAGTTCGTAATTCTGCATTGGAGAAAGACGATCCAGGTAATATCATTATGTTGTTTTTTCGTTTATTATGTAATGGTAATTAATATTCGTCAAAGCAAAGCTTCAATTTTCAATCATCTGTTATGTCAATTTTGACACCACATGTAATCCTTTCATTGTGTTTTATATGTACACAATGTTTTTTATGTATACTATTGAAGTTGGAGGGGTTTTTTATAACAGTTGTTTATTTGATATAGTTGATTAGTTGCTTTGTGGTGTTATGTTGTACATATAATGTTGTGGTGTTTTTTGGTTTGTTACAATCTGATTTTGTTTTTCTGATGAACATGTGTTTTGACAGTTTGATGTTACAGTGTATGGTGTTTTTTGCATGGGTGATGTTCCTGTAGTATACAAATTTTTTTTAATGACACCACGTGTAATCCTTTCAGGGTGTTTTTATATGTACATGGTGTTTTTGATGTATACTATTGAAGTTGGAGGGTGTTTTTTATATCAGTTGATGATGAACTATAGTGTTTTTTGCATGTGTGATGTTCCTTACAGTGTGTTTTATATGTACATGGTGTTTTTGATGTCTACTATTGAAGTTGGAGGGTGTTTTTTTTTATAACAGTTGTTGATTTGCTATAGTTGATTAGTTGCTTGTGGTGTTATTTTGTACATATTATGCTTGTGGTATTTTTTTTTTTTTTTGCACATCTTTACTGTTGAATCATTCATTTTAAGTTTTTCGTAGGCTTTCAAACTTATCAGCTGGTTGGGCAACTACATCTGTCTCCAAACTCCGGTAAGAGGACTTATTTACCTGAGGTAGATGACTCGCTTAAGCCGAAGGATAAGATGACGTTTGATACGGTGAATAATGCATTCCTCTTTTATTAGAAGTATGCAATGGCTTCAGGCTTCACTGCCAGGAAGTCTTCTCAATACACGCCTCATGGTGTTATAAAATCTAAATGGTTCGTTTGCTCAAAGGAGGGAACTAAACCTTTTAAGGCGATCGATACATCTAAAGAAATTAACACCTCAAATAATGGGTCAAAGAGGAAATCTATTCGACGTGTTCCTTCTATAAGGACGGGTTGCGAAGTACGTATGTGTGTAAAGTTAAACGCTTCGAATCTATACGAGGTATATTCTTTCAAGGAGGCCAATAATCACTATTTTGTTGCAGAGGACGATAGGCATTTACTCCCCGCTAACCGAGGTATGAACTATATACAAGAGCAAGCCGTTAACGCGTTGAGTGCCTTGAACATTGGACCGGTGAAAGCGTTTAATATCATGAGGACACTATATGGTGGGTTTGACAAGGTTGGGGCAACCAAAAACAATTTTAAAATTTTAAGCGAGACCTGAACAGGTATATATCTGACTTTGACGCTGATATGATGATTAAACGGCTATTGAGGAAGAAAGAGTACATGCCAAACTTTTCAATGGAGTATATAACCACAGAAGATGGTGTTTTAAGGGCATTGTTTTGGGCCGATGAACATGCCAAAAGGAAATTTTCAGTGTTTGGTGACGTTGTTTCATTTGATGCCACATATCGTCTTAACAAGTAAGTTTGATAATTATCATCCTTATTTCGATTTGTATAACTCATTTGTTAAGTATATGTCATTTAGTTGTATGATGTTTTTAATCCGTATTTGTTTTTAGGTACAAAATGATGTTTGTTCCATTTAGTGGTATCGACAACCACAATCGTAACGTTACTCTTGGTGCCGCTATAATAGGCAACGAAATGGCTGAAACTTATAGTTGGTTGCTTAAGGTGTTTCGTGAAGCATTTGCCCGTGCCCCTCCGGTGATTGTCACCGACCAAGACCCAGCCATGAAGAAGGCTATTGAAGATACATGGACATAGAGTAGATGTGGCACCTGAGAAAAATCCGCAGCAATCTTGATTTCCTCACTTCACTCTTTTGTGCTTACTTGTCAAATTTTGGGACGAAATTTCTTTCAAGTTGGGGATGACGTAACGACCCGGATATTTAAGGTTAGCATTGCTTGAAATCCCACAACTTCTTGTGTGTGTCTCTATACAACTAAATGATTACGTATGCATAACTGGTTGATTATACGGGAAATTGCTAAACATCTTGTGAGTCGTTCGACTGATTTTGTAAAACCGAATGAATTGGGCCACATATTCACACTTTGTATAACTGCTTGATGGAAAGACACTTTGAAGTGTGAATATGTATACTTGAACTCACACATTTTCGTTTATGTATAACTATCCTCTGCCCAAATATGTGATCACCGGCCCACTTTGGTTGTTTGCATGTTATTAGATATTAAGTTATGATCACCGGCCCACTTTAGATTATTTGGCATCACATTATATTTAGGTAACTCCCTTTTTATTTTTCAACTCAGAATATCAACCAACAAACCCTACCCTCCCCTAGAGTTCGACGGCAACAGGAAACTACCCCCCCCCCCTATCGAATTAACCCCTGATTTGTGAGACATCACTTGTTTATTTCAATTGATAGGTATGTGCGCTGCCACTTTACATATTACATATGATAATTATTATCGGTTTGATCTTGTTATGCGAGAATTTTGATTAACTAAAATGTACAGAAATGGAGATATTACTTGTGGTTTTCGCGTTGAAGATTTGGAGGCATTACTTGTATGGTACCAAATGTACCATCTACACCGATCACAGGAGTCTCCAGCATATCTTTGACCAGAAGGAATTGAATATGCGACAACGTCGTTGGATAGAGCTTTTGAATGATTATGAGTGTGCCATCAAGTATCAACCGGGGAAAGCTAATGTTGTAGCTGATGCACTTAGCCGAAAGGAGATGAAGCCTAAGCGCGTTCGTGCTCTACAGCTTACTATTCACTCTGGTTTACCAACTCAGATTCGTTCCGCTCAGATCGAGGCCTTGAAGGAAGAGAACATCGAGGCCGAGTACCTACGGGGCATGGAAAAACGACTCGTGGAGAGATCCGACGGCATTCATTATTTCATGGAACGGGTATGGGTTCCTCTGTATGGTAATCTTCGGGAACTTGTGATGGACGAAGCGCACAAGTCTCGGTATTCTGTTCACCCGGGCTCAGATAAAATGTATCAGGATCTCAGGGTTATGTATTGGTGGCCAAAGATGAAGGCTCACATTGCGACATACGTGAGTAAGTGTTTGACTTGTGCTAAAGTCAAAGTGGAGTATCAGAAACCCTCGGGTCTACTTTAGCAGCCAGAGATACCCACCTGGAAATGGGAGCAGATTGCTATGGATTTCGTCACGGGTTTACCGAGAACTCAGGCCGGAAACAATACTATTTGGGTGATCGTTGATCGTCTCACGAAGTCAGCACATTTTCTAGCCATCAAGGAAACGGACAAGTTCCCGGAGCTTGCAGCGGTTTATCTTAAGGAGATGGTTTCTAGGCACGGGGTGCCAACTTCTAACATCTGGGATCGAGATCCTCGTTTCATTTCTGATTTATGGCAGTCGGTGCATAAGTCGTTCGGTTCATGTCTCGATATGAGTACTGCTTATCACCCGCAGACGGATGGTCAGAGTGAGCGCACCATTCAGACACTTGAAGACATGCTGCGGGCATGTGTTATTGACTTTGGCAAGGGCTGGGAGAAACATCTGCCGTTGATAGAGTTCTCCTACAACAACAGCTACCACACTAGCATTCAGGCAGCTCCGTTCGAAGCATTGTATGGGCGGAAATGTCGTTCTCCTCTCTGTTGGGCCGAGGTGGGTGACAGCCAGATCACAGGTCCTGAGCTTGTACTTGAAACCTCAGAGAAGATTGTTCAAATCAGAAACCGTATGGCAGCCGCGCGTGATCGTCAGAAAAGCTACGCTGACAAGCGTAGGAAACCGTTAGAGTTTGCAGTGGGTGATCGGGTCATGTTGAAAGTTTCGCCATGGAAGGGTGTTGTACGCTTCGGGAAGTGCGGTAAGCTTAATCCGCGTTACGTTGGGCCATTTAGAATCCTGGAGCGGATTGGTAAGGTCGCTTACAAGCTTGAGTTGCCTGCTGAGTTGGGTAATGTTCACGATGTCTTCCATGTCTCACAGTTGAAGAAGTGTTTGTTAGATGAAACACTGGTTGTGCCGTTTCAAGAGTTAAAGATCGATGACAAGTTACAGTTTGTCGAAGAGCCTATTGAGATCATGGATCGGGAGGTCAAGGTGCGTAAACATAGTCGTATCCCGATTGTGAGAGTTCGTTAGAACTCAAGACGTGGACCGGAGTTCACGTGGGAGCGTGAGAATCAGATGAAGGTTAAGTATCCTCAACTTTTTCCTGATGACAAGTCTAAATCTAGTAAAGCTGGTGAATTTCGGGACGAAATTCCTCTTCAAGTTGGGCATGATGTGGCACCTGAGAAAAATCCGCAGCAATCTTGATTTCCTCACTTCACTCTTTTGTGCTTACTTGTCAAATTTTTGGATGAAATTTCTTTCAAGTTGGGGATGATGTGACGCCCTAGATATTTAAGGTTAGCATTGCTTGAAATCCCACAACTTCTTGCGTGTGTCTCTATACAACTAAATGATTACGTATGCATAACTAGTTGACTATACGGGAAATTGCTAAACATCTTGTGAGTCGTTCGACTGATTTAGTAAAATCGAATGAATTGGGCCACATATTCACACTTTGTATAAATGCTTGATGGAAAGACACTTTGAAGTGTGAATATGTATACTTGAACTCACACATTTTCGTTTATGTATAACTATCCTCGGCCCAAATATGTGATAACCGGCCCACTTTGGTTGTTTGCATGTTATTAGATATTAAGTTATGATCACCGGCCCACTTTAGATTATTTGGCATCACATTATATTTACGTAACTCCCTTTTTATTTTTTAACTCACAATATCAACCAACAAACCCTACCCTCCCCTAGAGTTCGACGGCAACAGGAAACTACCCCCCCCCCATAGAATTAACCCCTGATTTGTGAGACATCACTTGTTTATTTCAAT
Source organism: Helianthus annuus (assembly GCF_002127325.2). Lineage (NCBI taxonomy): Eukaryota > Viridiplantae > Streptophyta > Magnoliopsida > Asterales > Asteraceae > Helianthus > Helianthus annuus. The sequence continues at coordinate 36,546,635 of NC_035438.2, forward strand.
TGATCGGTATGTGCGCTGCCACTTTACATATTACATATGCTAATTATTATCGGTTTGATCTTGTTATGCGAGAATTTTGATTAACTAAAATGTACAGAACTGGAGATATTGTTATGATTCAGATAAATGATTATAGTTGCGTGAAATCGGCTATGTTGTGTTTTGATTCAGGATACCATAGACATTGTTAACCTTGATTGAATATTAAATGATGAATATGATGCTAGGAGTCGGTTGTAATATTAATAGGTTAGGATTACTTATTCATGATTTTCTAGCAAAAAGCATATAAGTTAATGGCCCACTTGATTTATGAAAGTTGTTGTATTGATAGGAGAGGGTTTCATATACATATGAGTAGTGATTTATTTGTTAATTAGATTGCAAGACTTAGTGTTAATTGATCACTGTTATGAATATTGGACGCATGAATTGGGACTTTTGATTGGACCGAACACTTTAACAGATTACATATATTGTTTGGGCTGATAATTGTTTATATGGATTATTAGAATTATTGGATGGGTTATTGTAGTTGGGCAAATTAATTGGAATGTTTAACATGTAAGTGGGGCTGGGCCGAATCCCTTCTGATTAGAACTGGGCCGCGCTGCTAATCATACATGTAGTGGGTCGGTAGTCAGTTGGGCCGTGCATATTACAATCTGTTGGGTTGGGCCGGTAATTTGTGTAACGGTATATTAACTTGTATAACTATATGGTATGTACAAGTATAAACCTGTGAATTAATGGGATACATGGTGTTACGGATAACCATGTCGTATGATTTCTAGTAAGCGTATATTTACGGGTAGGATAATCAAATCACCCGACATGGATTATGGTGTAAACGTGACTTTGTTTGATGACATACGTGCAAAGACATGTAAATAATGGTGCATACCAAACTGATTGTTATGTGTAACTATCATAGGGCTTGGTTGATCATTGTGTTAAATGGATAATTAATCTTACCGAGCAAAGCTAAGGTGAGTTCACTACTTTTGAGCATGCGTCCCGGTGGTTGGGACAGTCAGTGGGTATCCCGGGGAGGGATAAATCTTTTGGGTAAAACTGGTATATTGGATAATATTCTCATTCTATCACTCTTAAGTCCCATCTTTTGTTACCGGGGAGGTAACGGGGTAGTAGTTGGTAGCGCTACTTAGGTTTGGCACCCTCACACCGTACCGGGGAGGACGGTTGTGAACTAATGACCCAGTCGGGCCCAGTGCTTTGATAGGAGCACTGGGGGAACGGGCAAAACATACATCAGGAGCCGTCTTGTTCAATATCGAGATATTATCAATATTACTTTTGCATTGGTTAATGAACTGGAATAAACACTTGGTAACAATCGTTTTCATAAACTGTGAACTCGCCAGCTTTGTCTAATACACTTGTTGCATGCTCGCAGGTCGTTAGGTATCTTGGATTTGGAAACTTGCTGTCTGGAGAAGCAGGAGTGGTCAGGGGTCGATGAGGGGATTCATGGAATTGATTTCTTGATACTACGCATTGGTTTTGAAATTATTTAGCTTTGGTTTATCATTTGCTTCCGCTGAACATATTGGTTTTCATTTAAACTTGTTGATGGTATTTATTTAATGTTTGAGAACTTTATTTAGATACTTGTATTGGTTCAATGTAATTAGTGGCTCGTTGTTGGTACGTCACACGCCCAACAGGGACACTCCCTAGGTGGTATTTTGGGGGTGTAACAGTAGACATAGGCTATGCATGTGGCACATCATGGACAAGCTTACTGCTAAGGTGTTTACTTATTCGTCCTTTTAAGCTTTTTTTTTATATTTTTACACACTTTTCTGGTGATTATTGTGTTATATGTTGTCAATGGTGTTTTAGGTTGGTGCTACATTCTGAAATAGTACATATTTCAAAAAGAGGTTGTGTGCCATTGTGTGGACCGATTCAATTCTACCTGAGAAGTTTGAAAGTGATTGGGCTACCATAATGAACGATTTTAACTTGGTTGATCATGAGTGGCTTCAGTCAGTTTATCAAATCAGGGATACTTGGATACCGACTTATTATTGCGAGGAGTTCATGTTCGGGTTTATGCGTACCTCATCTCGTTCAGAGAGTGAGAACCATTTCTTTGGACAATTTTGTAACCCTGAGTGCACTCTTGTCGAATTTCTCGGGCATTTTGATTCTGCAATTGAAGCTCAGAGACATGAGCACAGGAAGAATGACCATGACACCAGAAACACAAACGCTGACATGTGGGCTGTAGACTTTGTTTTGGAGGATCAAGTGGCCAATATATACACGCGCACTATATTTTTTGACCAGCAGCTGGAGATAAAAAATAGTTTACGCAAATGCGCTATCGAAAAGTGGGAAAATATGGATGACTTCGTTAACTTTTTTGTGAAGGACTGGGAACAACCATGCACTACTTTCTTCGAGGTATATACAAAGAATTAAATATCTAAGTTTGAATATAATCTCCTTGAATTTACACATGTTGTTTCGTAGTGTTATGTCTCAAAACATATAGCACTTGCCGATTTACGGTTACATATGGTGTTATGGAATAGTTTTTGTTGTGTTTATGTTGTAATGTATGTAACAAATTCTAATTTTTTAATGGTGTTTTATAGGTTATGATGTGGGAGGACGACATGACTGTGTACTGTACATGCAAAAGATTTGAACAGTTTGGGTTGTTGTGCTCACACATCTTTTGTGTGCTTTGGATGCTTGATATTAGTGAGTTTCCACAACGCTATATCTTACGACGTTGGACTCGGGAGGCTGTTCCCAATAGTGCCCTTGGTGCTATTCTAGGTATCAACGAGAGTGAGGATCGTTATAATGAAGTTAACCGCGTTGTACGAGAGATCACATATTCTACGGAGTCGGTTATTAACAAGCTAGTCGCCAACTTTGATGCGTTGTGCTCATTCAGTGATCATGTTTTTAATTATTTCAAAACAGTTGATGAGGCGGTGGTCAATGCCCCACGTAAGAGCCGTCGTGAAAGGTTTGCTAAAATCACTGGTAACACAAAACCATCAGATGTAACCGTTTATGTTCCCGTTGGAACTAGATACAAAGGTATGGGTAAGCCTAAACGGATGAAGTCCAAACGTGAAATTGCTATAAGTCAGTTGGGCAAAAAGAGCCGTCAGTGTCAAAACTATTTTAGATACGGGCATAATAGACGTACTTGCAAAAACCCTACCCGGACTAAAGAACAAGCTAGTGCCGAGGATGACGTTGAAGAAGCTGATGAAGGTGATGAGGAGGAAGATTTATGGGAAGAAGTTGAAGAAGCTCTGGATGAACAAGATGAGGACGAATCAGACGAGGAGGATGGAGAAGAGGACTAGGAAGTTATTTAGAGATGTCTAAACATTTGGTTATTTTTAACGTATTTCCTTTTTGTTTCGTACATTGTTAGGTTTTCAATGGTTTTTCGGATTCGTAGAAACTCATGGTTTTATTTTGTTTGGTTCTGGTCGAATTTTATATTACCGGTGACAACGTTTTATATTTTGTGTTTTTGTTTCACTTAAATCTGTTTTTTTTGTTAATCAATGGTGTTATTTTGTTTAGGGTGTTTTATTATGTATGCCGGAAGTTTAATGATGTTATTTATTTGCACACAGTGTTAATCGATAGTGTTATATTTTGTACAGGGTGTTTTATTATGTGTGCTGAAAGTTTAATGGTGTTATGTATTTGCACACAGTGTTTTAATATTAGTTGTACTGTTTTTATTTATATGTCTTGGATCTGTTCATGGTGTTTTATTATGTATGTTGAAACTTAATGGTGTTATTTCTTTAGTCATAGTGTTTTATTGTGCATATCAGTTGGTATGTTATTTAATTACATCAGTAACATGTTAACACTTATTTCGTACAATCCCTCTGGTCGCGGATGGATCACAAAGGTCATTACAGATTCTTTGAGACGAAAACGGTGTCTAACTAAATGAAAACACCAAAATAAAACATATAAAAGAGAAACAGTTTACCAAACTAAATCAGCCTTTACATAGATAAATTATACCAAGATCACAACGAGCGACCAAATGTTGTTACCATTGTTTAAAACCCAAAACAAGAATGCAAACATGCTAACACATCATATAATCTAAAATTACCAAAATTGTTTTGTTTTCTAACAGAAAGTTGATGTTGTTTTGCTGTCCACCTACACGGCACTGCCCAACCTTTCACCAGTCCGACCGATTGCATTCTCTTCCATACTCACCCTTTCATCCTTGTCTAAACGTGCGTACTCTTGTACTTCTCGCTCTACATCGCCCCGTGCCGTGTTCACGTCGCTTAGAAGCAATTTTGAGAGGTACTTCTTACGCAGATCCTCGATTTCTTTCACTTGATCAGGCAAGATTTCTTTTTTGATGTCTCTCTCATGCGAGAAACCACACATCCAATGTCCCACGTTTGTTTCTATCCAATACCAAATCATTCGCATTGTTCGTATTTCGTGTATAGTTTAAGTACATGTATTTCAGTTATTTTATTAAGAAACAAAAGTGATGGAGTGTGTGAAACCCGGATGTTAAAGTGTGTTATATTACATGTTTATGGCCATTTACTTGGTTATACGCTTTGAATATGTTGACTACGCAAGTTTATGATTTTACAGGTTAATCGAGTAATTCGGTGAAGTTAGGACGTTTGGAAATGAAGAGGAATGACCGCAGATGGAAATCAAGATATATTACATTAGTTGGTAGATGTTCGAGTCAAAAGATAGCTCAAAGGAACAAGAAACAGAACTTACAAACCGTAGCTTACGGGTTGTAAGCATAGGTTACGGTTGGAAAATAAATACGCAGCATGTAGCTGTTGTCAAGGAATTTAATATGTTGGTAAGAAAAGGGTTGCAACCCTAATGTATACATGTGCACATGGATGGCTTTTAAAGGAATATTATAAGTGATCACATCACAATTATCATCATCATAAAAGGCAGTCAACATGCACGTGACTAGGGGTCAAAGAAAAAGATCACCATCACAATTCTTAGCAGCCGATATATGAGGGCACGGATTTTGGAGGGGAAACAACAACATCATCATCATCACTTCACTTTGGCAGTAGACTTCGAAAAAAGGAAGAGGGATTGGCGGTTATTGTTGTTGATTCTTGGATGGAAACATCACGTGACTGGACTTTTGGAGGGAAAACATTGGGCTTCAAAAGTCACGCAACTTACATCATCAGTTACGTGATGGGCCGCACATGTGGGCCTGAGTGTGGACGGCACATGCAGGACGCATACAAAGAAACACACGCATAGAAGGTTTGGGTGGACTTCTATTGGCGCGGACATAGGGGGCACATGTGACTCTTGGGGGCCCACGAGTTTGAATACAATACAAACACATCTTTCGACGGCAGACAAGAGGGAGTTCGACCTTCGACCGAAGCTAGTGAAGATCATTCAACCGAGATGAGCGGCTAAATCTCTGGTGGACACTTTGGGTGAATGATTCATGTAAGACACTTTCAATTCTAGTTTCTCTTTGTATTGAGATTTGGATTTGTAGTCGGGTGACATCCGACTATTTACATGATTATATTATTTGTGTGACAGACAAATCCTGAGTGACAGTCAGAGTTATAATTATGTTTTGAATCCAATTATGCTTTTGTTGATTGAATGATTCCTATGTATGTTTGTTTTAATATTTATCTGATCAATTAATATTATGATTTTGAACTGCATAGGTAATTGGTAGATGTGACAGATTTACTATTCAATCAATAGCATCCAATAAAATCAGAACTAGGTTATTAGTAATTACAGAATCTGAATCCCGGAGTGATCACTTGTTCTCATCATTGTTTTAACCCACAATTTTTATTCGTTAATTTAGTCATTTATCATAAACAAACAAACCGATTTCTCAATTCAGTAATAGTTAATCAATCTTTTCATTACGACACTTTCCACAATCCTCCTCTGGTTCGATATCCGACTTATCCTATCTACATAGTTTAGTTGGTTTTTGCATGTCACAAACGACAGACATCAAAATGGCGCCGTTGCCGGGGAGGCGTGCACAAAGTGTTTAGTGTTAAGTTTTAGTTTAAAAAATATAAAAATAAAAAAATAAAAATCCAAAAATAGTGTCAGTTTTGTTTTGTTTTGTTCCGATTTATGCGTGGTGCTTGTGTTTTTGTGTTTGTGCAGGATGACAGATCTTGCAATATTCTGCAGCTCTCTTAGATGCATTTTGTGCAGGGAACCACTTCACCCGTGTATCGGTTGCCACGAGGCCCGATTTTGACGGGAAAGAGCGAAATTGGAAGAACCACCGATGCCTTGCTATGATAATCCTTCCCCTCCACCATATTTCTATGATTCTGATACAACGGTGGAGGATGGTTATTACTCTGACGGATGGGATCGGGATGAGGATTCTTATTATGAGCCAAGGACGGATGGACGATGTTTCTATTGCGGTCGTTATCATACTTCTTATTATGATGATGTGTGCGCGGTGTATTTGGAAAATCCAGAGTATTGGAATAAAAAAATGATGGATGTGTACATCTCAACACCGTATAAGGGATACCGACAGTATCATCCCGAGGAATATCCTGAGCCCGAGGGTGTCTATACTTATCAGACCGAGGAGGAGAAAAAGCTTGCTACGTTGGAAGTTACTTTGTCCAAACTCGAGCAGTATTTATCAGCACCCAACCTTTCCGATGAAGATCGAATCTGCTGTCTAGTTTCCAAGTGTCAGAAGTTAAAAATGAAGATAGAAATAGAAGAGCGTCTCTCACCATGTCACACCCCCAATCTCCACGTGTCACCGGTGGGCCCGATGGAGGGTATGGTGACGTAGTTGGCATCATCATAGACAAACAACACAATATAATAATGCACAGCGGAAGCAGAAATAGATTCATTTCAACTTTAAATAAAATGTAATATTAAATATCACGAGTAGTTGAAACGGATCCACAGGCGGGTCAAATAAAATAAGATAATTGTTCAACAGTTTTATTGTCGTCCGAGCTTGCGAGACTATTGTGGACGCTCTAGGAAACAGCCAGCCTAGTACGTGTAGTACCTGCACTTAACCTTTTGGGAAAATACGTCAGTTTACACTGGTAAATACAATTAACTGACTCATTTTGAAAATGATTGAAAATTGATTTAAATGCACATGGCATAAAAATATTTTTATAACTTGGCCTAATTATGCAATATAATCTTGTGAACGAATTACATGTTACTCGTGCGTTCAGTAGCCCGGGATCTTGTCCGGGTTAAAGATTAATAGACACACCACATTAAAGAGTTATACACAACGGGTGTACGCCTACACCCCGTGCTCTGGTCGTGGCTATCTCGTAAGATAATGCCAAGGATATCCGGGACATGGTCATTAACCCCCCAAAGGCTTAACGTAAAACAAGACTGTTTAAACGAGCCGATCAAAATTATTCAATTGAACACCCAAGGGTGCAAGATTTTGTACGCTCGATCAAGCGGTATTCTATATACCGTAACCCAAGCCCGTATAGGGAAAATAAGTTAAAAGTATTTACCTGAGTAAGTATGAATCACAATTGGCAAGTGAGGGTAGCTTTTACTGGGCCTCCTATTCTGGAACAAAGGTTTATAATAACCTATTAGATTCCTAACGGGTCTTTTATTTAAGCCTAAGCTTGACCGGTTAGTTTTAAGGACGATACGGTTCAAGCGCACGATTAAGCGAAGACCGGATAGAATGTGATTTAGACCCGACAAGTTTGAATACTTGTTTAATATGGGTATACTAAATACATTCTGGATTTTGAGACAAAAATGATAACGTTTGACCCGTTTCGGTCAATTTATGCAAACTAGTTACACAAACCGAACCGAACGCTAAAAGGGCGTTACGGGTAACCAAAAGAGTCATATGCAAGTTCCCTGAGATAATATGCTTTAAATATGATATAATATCAGCAAGTTATGTTCCATTATGCCCCGAATGAATTTAAACTCAATTTATGCCTTATAAGGGCATTTTGGTCATTTAAAAGATTAAAAAAGGGGTAAATTGGAAATCTGAGTTACAGGTCTGATTTATACAGTAAATATACTTAATTTGACATATTATAACAGTAGGGTATGACCCATATACAAAACTTATCATTTAAAATCAAACTATGCACCTTAGGGGTATTTTGGTAATTTCACAAGGGCTAAAACTGTCAAAACTGGAAACCTAAGTTCAAAAACTTATACTTACTGTTATTTTATAAAAATATGCTAAATACATCAATAGGTATTAACCGTATATGTTTAATATGGGCATAGCGCATACTATGCGCTAAAGACGCTTAGAAAGGCGATTTAGAGCCGTTTCCGGGTTTTCAAAAGAAAGCTGAGATTTTTATATTTCCAGAATGCTCAAAACAATTTATTTAACAAATAAAATCAGTAGAAAAAGGTTTGGGGTCAAAAGGATTTATAAAACTCATTTTATGGCTTAAACGGTCAAAACCGGAATTAACCGAATCAACTTAGCTACTTATGATACGATCAGCCAAAGATTAAATAAAAATCTTCAAAAATCCCAGAATATTATATAACATCAGTGGGTAAAAAGTTTTATATCAAAAAGTGGCCTTAAATAGGTTATACGCTAAATGCGCCGTTTATTTAACATAAAGCTATAGTTTTACGATATCGGCCATAACTCAAAAATCTGGACCTCCAACTGATCTCAAATTTTCGGTTCAAGTTTATAAATCAGTAATAAAGATTTCTACTCTTTCACTTTTCCAAAAATCACGTTTCATATCAAAAAGGGCAAAATAGTCAACTTTAAGCATAAATCGGAAACATGCATATGAATCGGTTAAGCATAGACTCAAGTTGTAAAAATTCCAGAGAGTTAAACTTAAATAAAAATGGTCAAAAATAAACTCTAATACAGATCTCAAACATGCATGCATGGATCCGAATCGAGAGTCAAAGAAAAAGTCGTTTTGTAAGACTTTCGGTTCTAATCCGGGCTTGTACTAAAGATTGTCGAGTTGATCGTGATAAAACATATTCTTATATTCATTATAAAGTTATTTTTTATGATCAAACTGATTGCATGTCATCTACATTACCATTTATGCTATAATTTGCAAAAACACTTCCTGTTGACTTTTTAAGAACAACTTTGACTCGACAAATAGCATGTTTAGAGTGGGAATCAGAGAATACCCTTTTGAGGGTTTGTTTCCCACATAAATACCAACTTATAAGTGGTTTCAATTTGAGAAATGACAGAGCCAAGTTCGTTTAATCGAAAAGTCAAACTATAACTATGACGGATTGACTTTTGGCTAAAAATCTATGCTAGAACGAATTAGAGGAAGTTATGGATGCTTACAAGAGTCCTAATGAAGCTTAGATAGGACTTGGAAGTTGCCTTGTCGATCAGAAAGCTCCTGGAGATGCCTTGTGAGTTTTTGAAAGTTTGTGGTGTTCTTGGTTACTACTCAAGTCCCTCAAAAGTGATGAATTTGATCTGATTTAATGGTGTTTCAGATGTTTGGAGAAGTCTCCAGGTGTCCCCTCATGCATGCAATCCGATTGGTGTAAATGGGAGGTGCTGAAAGCTGTCAAGCACTCACAAAACAGGCCTAAAAACAAGAATTCGCGAATTTCTGTTACTGGGCATGCTATACGGACCGTATGGTCCCTGTATACGGTCCGCAAGGACCTGTTCAGCATAAGCAATCTTTTATTAATTGGCAGATTTGGCCCCTGTTCTTCGTACGCGAGGTTTTTGCCGTTTATCTTGACTCGTAAACCCCCAAACTTGGTTTTTAGGAACCTTGGGACATTTACCAACATGGTAAAGTCCTCGGTTAACTTTGCGCTCACCCGAAAAGTCATGAAATTCGACGTTGACGCTTTTAACCCCTCAAGTACGGTTTTGTCCATAACTTTCTCATACGATAACGAAACTTCATGAAATTTTTACCACATATTCTAGTGAGTATATTCTAGCATTACAAAGTTTCAGGGCTGCCAAAAGTTCACTCAGAGGTATAAATTCAACATGTTGACACTTTTAGTCCCTATAGTTTGTAATTCCTCACTTTCGTGCCTTTTCCGCTTCGTATGATCCATGATCTATCCGTTTAGGGTTATAAACATTATGTAGGGTTATTATGGAGTCTATTTATCCATTGTTGACACTTTGGACCCTTACGTTCCATAGTTTTCACTGTTTGTCAATTTTAGTCCCTCTAAAGTATGTTTTCGCATATGCAAAGTCTATGACACGTGTCAATGCATTATTGGACGAAATTTTTCGAGGTGTTACATCCTCACCCCCTTAAAAGAAATCTCGACCTCGAGATTTACTGGAACAAATGAGGATATTTTTCCTTCATCGTGGATTCCACTTCCCACGTGTATTCGGGACCTCTACGGGCATCCCACTTGACCTTGACAATAGGTATATACTTCCTTCGAAGCTTCTTCACCTGTCGATCCTCGATCGACAATGGTTTTTCCACGAACTTCAAACTCTCATCTATGTGTATATCTGTATGCGGTATAACCAGTGATTCATCAGCGATACACTTCTTCAGATTACAGATGTGGAACACATTATGTATAGCGCTAAGTTCTTCAGGCAAGTTTAACTTGTAAGCAACTGACCCGACACGTTCGACAATCTCGAAAGGTCCTATGTATCTCGGGCTTAGCTTGCCTTTCTTACCAAATCGCATCACCCCCTTCCAGGGCGATACTTTAAGCAACACTTTATCACCTACATCGAAGTGAAAATCTTTGCGCTTCGGATCCGCATAACTTTTCTGCCTATCCCTGGCAGCTTTCAAACGATCGCGAATCTGCACGATCTTGTCCGTCGTCTCAAAAACGATATCTGGTCCTGACAGTTGGACATCTCCAACTTCTGCCCAACAGATGGGCGATCTACACTTTCTACCGTATAGGGCCTCAAAAGGCGCAGCTTTTATGCTGGAATGGTAGCTATTGTTGTAAGAGAATTCAATTAGTGGTAGGTTCTTATCCCAACTACCACCCAAGTCGATCGCACATGCACGCAGCATGTCTTCCAAAGTTTGAATAGTACGCTCACTCTGACCATCGGTCTGAGGATGATAAGCCGTACTAAAATTCAAACGAGTGCCCAATGATTGTTGGAAACTCTTCCAAAAATATGACGTATATCTAGTATCTCTATCGGAGATAATAGGTACAGGTATACCATGCAACGCTACAATCTTATCGACGTATAATTGAGCTAACATATCGGAGCTATACGTCTCCTTGATGGGTAGAAAATGAGCTGACTTCGTCAGTCTATCTACTATGACCCATATATTATCATTTCCTTTTCTCGTCTTTGGTAATTTGGTGATAAAATCCATTGTCACCATCTCCCATTTCCACTTGGGAATTTCAGGTTGTTGAAGCAAACCTGACGGCTTCTGATGCTCAGCTTTGACTTGTGCACAAGTCAAACATTTAGCTACATGCTCAGCTACGGACTTCTTCAAACCAATCCACCAGTAGTTTGCTTTTAGATCCTGGTACATCTTATCAGCTCCAGGATGAATGGAATATTTAGAGCTTTGGGCTTCCTGGAGGATAACATCCCAAAGTCCTCCATAAACTGGAACCCATATTCGTCCGTTCAGTCTTAGAATTCCATCTTTGTCGTAGGATAACTGTTCCTCAGTTACTCCTAACTTCTCCTCAGGATAGTTAGCTTCCAACACAGCTTCCTTCTGTGCAGCTAACACCCTTTCGTTCAAATTATTCCTTATTTCAATGCGCTTGGCATTGATTCTGATCGGTTTCACTCTTTCTTTTCTGCTTAAGGCGTCGGCAACTACATTTGCCTTTCCTGGATGGTATCTTATCTCACAGTCGTAATCATTTAAAGTTTCCATCCATCTCCTTTGTCGCATGTTCAATTCCTTCTGATTGAACAAGTGCCGAAGGCTCTTGTGATCTGAATAAATCACGCACTTGGTTCCATACAAGTAGTGTCTCCACAGTTTCAATTCAAATACAACTGCACCCAATTCCAAGTCGTGGGTGGTGTCGTTCTTCTCGTGCACCTTTAATTGTCGAGAAGTGTAGGCAATGACCTTGCCTCTCTGCATGAGTACACAACCCATACCAGTGTGCGATGCATCGCAATACACCACAAATTCTTCTATACCATCAGGCAATGTTAACACTGGGGCATTGCTCAATTTCTTCTTCAAAATGTCAAAGGATTCCTGCTGCTTAGGGCCCCAATCAAACTTAATCTTCTTACGAGTCAACGAAGTTAGGGGCGCAGCAATCCTCGAAAAGTTCTCGATGAATCGCCTATAGTATCCTGCCAACCCAAGGAAACTGCGAATCTCGATAGGAGTCTTCGGCTCCTGCCAATTCATGACTGCTTCTACCTTAGCGGGATCCACTTGGATACCACGCTCACTTACCACATGTCCAAGAAATTGGACTTCTCGAAACCAAAATTCACACTTCGAAAATTTGGCATAGAGTTTCTCATGATGTAGAAGTTTGAGAATACAACGAAGGTGTTTCTCATGGTCAGCTTGGTTTTTCGAGTAGATAAGGATGTCGTCAATAAAGACGATAACGAATTTATCTAGATAAGGCTTGCAAACGCGATTCATGAGATCCATGAATGTGGCTGGTGCGTTAGTGAGCCCAAAAGGCATCACTAGGAACTCATAATGTCCATAACGAGTCCTAAACGCTGTCTTGTGTACATCTTCATCCTTGACCTTCAACTGATGATAGCCTGACCTCAAGTCGATCTTCGAAAAGTAGCTTGCTCCTTGCAACTGATCGAACAGATCGTCGATCCTGGGTAAAGGATACCTATTCTTGATAGTGACCTTGTTAAGCTCGCGGTAATCGATGCACAGACGCATCGATCCATCTTTCTTTTTAACGAACAAGATTGGCGCTCCCCAAGGAGACGAGCTAGGTCTAATAAAACCCTTAGCTAATAGATCATCCAATTGCGTCCTCAACTCCTTCATCTCTGTTGGTGCCAACCTATATGGTGCTCTTGCTACTGGCGCTGCACCTGGAATGATGTCTATTCGAAACTCCACTTGCCTATCCGGTGGTAAACCGGGGAGTTCTTCAGGGAATACTTCAGATTATTCTGAGATAACAGGGATGTCTTCAATCCTAGGCTTTGGCTCATCAATAGTAACTTGTGCCATATAAATGACACAACCCTTCTGCAGGCATCTGGATGCCTTGAGCATGGACACTTGCTCAGGCAATCCATGCTGAGTATCTCCTTGGATAGTGAGTGACTCACCAGACGGAGTTTTAACTACCACTTGCTTTCTGTTGCACACAATCTGGGCTTGGTTGTGTGACAACCAATCCATGCCTATCACTATATCGAATCCAGCTAGCTTAAAGGGAAGCAAGGATAACGGGAAAGAATGATTCCTAATGGATATAACACACCCATCTAGGACAGTCGAGGCGGTTTCTATGGTTCCATCGGCTAATTCCACCTCATACTTCACACTTAAGGTTTTAACAGGTAGGTTTAACAACTTACAGAATTTATCATCTACAAATGACTTATCTGCTCCTGAATCAAATAGAACTCTAGCAAAAACATCATTTACAAGAAAAGTACCTGTAATGACGTTGTCATCCTGAACTGCTTCCTTAGCGTCCATTTTGAAGACTCTTGCATTGGTCTTCTTTCCCTCATCGGCTTTCTTAGCATTCTTTGGGCAATTAGGTCGGATGTGCCCTTTCTCATTGCAACCATAACAAGTTGCATCCTTAAGTTTCTTACAATCTAATGCCTTATGATCCGGGGACTTACAAATCCCACATAATTTCTGCTGAGATTGAGATCTAGACTCCTGCCTGCATCTCCCAAAATGATGCTTCCTACAAACCTTGCACCTGGGTTTCTCACCCGACTGATGATCTCCCTTCTTGAATCCCGACCCTTTCCTGTGGTCGTTGTTCCCTCGGTGTCTTTTCTCCGATCTCCGTGAGGTATCGTCCTCACGTTTCCTCTTGTTTTCCTCCGAGCTCTTAAGAGCTCTCAACCGGACTACATCCTGGGTGAGTGAGAGAGATAGATCAGCTACTGATCTGAACGTCGTAGGCCTCGATGCCTTAACGCTCGCCTTGATCTCTGGTGCCAAACCCCCAATAAAACGGGCGATCCTTCTCGGCTCTGGGGTTACCAGGTATGGCACCAATCGAGATAGAGTGTTGAATGTGGTAAGGTATGCCTGGCAGTCGAGGTTCTTCATCACCAGGGATACGAAGTCTGACTCAATCCTTTCGACTTCGTGTTGTGGACAGAAATTTTCTTTGATCAGGGCTACAAACTGATCCCAAGTCATACTGTAAAGAGTGGTCTTACCGGTAGCTTGTAGGAGAGATTTCCACCATGCTAGAGCGTCCCCTTTGAATGATTGGGACACGTACTTCACTACGTCCCGATCAGCACACCCCCTGATATCTACGACCGTATCCATCTCATCTAACCAGGTCACACAGTCGACCGCTCCTTTCTCCCCAGTAAAATCTCTGGGTTTGCATGAGACGAAATATTTATACGTACAGGACTTGCTGTGCGTTTCATGCTTCTGCTTGATCTCCTGTTTCGGGATACTGCTGTGGTTGGAGGAGTGATTATCCTCGTCATTCTTCTTCGGCTCATCTTTCTTTGATACATCATTCTTAGAGGGCGGCTTGCTATGAGCCTCTGAATGATTCTTGGATTTGGGACGTGGTACAGTTCGGGTCCTACTTGGAGTCCCGCTCGATTCCCTGAATTGCCTATCCATGGCCTTGGCAACAGCATTTTCTACCAGTGCTTGTAGTTCCGCACCAGTTACATGAATCTTAGTGTTATCAGGGTGTTCCTCAGAACGACTGTTTGTTTCTTCCGATTTTGCCATGTAGCTTTAAGAGCTACAATAAAGTAAGGACAAGGTCTATTTAGAAACCCAACAGTATTATCGTTCTTGACGATTTATTAACCATGGTAATAAAAGCCATATTAGTTAATTTATTTAATTTCATTCAGCACTTTTATTAGCAACTTTATCATAGAATGAAATATATATTGGCACAATAGGCCTAGTCACTTGGACAACTTCTAAATTTTAAATTTAGAATTTTTATAGGATTAGAATTGTATAATTAAACAAATAATCCTTTGCTTGGCAGGGAGTTTATAAACCACGGCTGCCTTTTCGTTTCATATGACATTAGTCATAACCCGTAGGCATCAAGTCATAATCAGACATGTATACAATATAATTTTGGACAATTTATTAAAAGGGTGGCTTGTGTGATTTTATAGATCACGCTTAGCCAAGAATGTTAACATGTTTACAGATGTTAACAGAGATTTGAATCTTTTTAACCAGGTTTTACCATATTGGCCAGGCCTTTTAATAAGACATTCAAGCTAGGTTTTACCTTCTTAAGATTCTTATTAAAATGGTAAATCAAAATAACAATTGATATTTTTCATTTATTTGTATATTATGTTCATGCATATAGATAAAATGAAAAACTTAAATTAACCATTTTAAATAAAGTAGACTAGTACAACTTTGCCCTAAACGGGACTTTTACTTGAATAACATGCCCACGCAGGAGCTAAGCAAATAACAAACAAAACAAACAAACCCACGCAGGGGTTAAACAGAAACAACATACCCACGCAGGGGTAGAACAAGAGAAATATGCCCACGCAGAGGCAGAGTACAGAATAAATGTCCTCGCAGGGACATGAGTACATAAGCTAACAAACAAAGGATTTAATAATCCTTCTTACCTTTACCCTTGATCAAGTCAACCATCTTCTTAAACATTCCGCGGTTGTGTCGGCGATCTTCCCGCATTTCCTGTCGCAACTCACGTCGCACGTCGTTTATCCCTTGCAGGATTTCTTGGACTTGCGGTGGCGACATCATCGGCGCCGGCGGCGGTGGCTGATACTGCGGTGGTTGAGGAGGCTGCGGCTGCTGGTGTCCATGCGATAAGTATCCAAAAGTCGATTGTCCCGTAGCCCAGGGACCTCGAAAAGCACCCTCCTGATTGAGAGGGTTGTAGCCCGAAGCTATCCAGTAGGGATCCCCTGTATAGTCATAACCTAGGGGAAAAGTCGGCTCGAAAGGATTGAACGGTGCTGCGCTAGCATAAGCCGGGATTGGCTCTCCAAAGTTCTGCGGTGGCGGTGGCGCAATAGGCGCAGAAGTCACCTCTGAGACTGGATGCGAAGATTCCCCCATCTCTGGCTCCTCGTGAAGAGGCGAATATCGGCTGCTATCGGAATGCGGAGGGGTGCCGATGCGTATCCCTCCTCAGGTGGACATCCGGGCGTTCCTTCCCCTTCGCCTCTGAGGCGGAGGAGGCAAAACCGGAGGTGGTGGCGGCGGCGGAGTGACCACGTCGCGCCAGAATCCCTCAGAAGGATCCTGCTGCTGAGGCTGCTGCTGGGAGTGATGCTGGGAGTGTACGGGAGAGCTGTGGTAGGACTGGTGCATGGGAGAGTTATGGTAACTAGGGGTAAAAACCCAGTCGTGCTGCTTGAATCTCTCCTCGAAACTATCGGGACCATTGTAAGGTCATCCCAAAAACGGTGACCCATCAGAGATCTCGATGGGGTGGTTCGGTGTACCGGACGGTGGCATGGAAGGATCGGTATCCTCATCGACCTCCATCTCGTTGCCACCCGGGAAGTGGTCTTCAGGTCCAAGTGGGTTATGACCCACTGGTTCTCCCAAGTAATCATCCGGGTTGTACAGGCCCTGATAGACAGGTGCTGGGTAATCATAAGGCGACTGGTGAAGAGGAATGTAGGATTGGTGGGAGTTGCGGGGCTCATTTTCAGAATGAGGCCCAAAAGAGTGTGGTAGGGAAGGTGTGGTACTCAGTGATGCTGAGTGCCTGGCTGGTTCAGCGAACGATCTCCAAAGATCTCGGGCATCAGTGTTTTGGGGTCCTGAAGGGGTTCACCTATGCGAAGGCCCTGCTTCATGATCATGTGAGGTTGCGAATGCTCCTCGTCCCCTTCCTCTTACACGTGGCGGCATCTTGAACCTGTCAAAAAATCAAACAAGTGGCACAACAAATATATATAAGACAAAGTTAGAAAATAAAAGAAATTTGAACATTTCCTAAGTTCTTAGTCTAGACTCGAAAATCGAGGAATGTGCAATTGTGTAACTGAGATTAAACACAGAAGGCTAGTGTTTAATTCACTCAGAGTTGACTCTGATACCAACCTGTCACACCCCCAATCTCCACGTGTCACCGGTGGGCCCGGTGGAGGGTATGGTGACGTAGTTGGCATCATCATAGACAAACAACACAATATAATAATGCACAGCGGAAGCAGAAATAGATTCATTTCAACTTTAAATAAAATGTAATATTAAATATCACGAGTAGTTGAAACGGATCCACAGGCGGATCAAATAAAATAAGATAATTGTTCAACAGTTTTATTGTCGTCCGAGCTTGCGAGACTATTGTGGACGCTCTAGGAAACAGCCAGCCTAGTACGTGTAGTACCTGCACTTAACCTTTTAGGAAAATACGTCAGTTTACACTGGTAAATACAATTAACTGACTCATTTTGAAAATGATTGAAAATTGATTTAAATGCACATGGCATAAAAATATTTTTATAACTTGGCCTAATTATGCAATATAATCTTGTGAACGAATTACATGTTACTCGTGCGTTCAGTAGCCCGGGATCTTGTCCGGGTTAAAGATTAATAGACACACCACATTAAAGAGTTATACACGACGGGTGTACGCCTACACCCCGTGCTCTGGTCGTGGCCATCTCGTAAGATAATGCCAAGGATATCCGAGACATGGTCATTAACCCCCCAAAGGCTTAAAGTAAAACAAGACTGTTTAAACGAGTCGATCAAAATTATTCAATTGAACACCCAAGGGTGCAAGATTTTGTACGCTCGATCAAGCGGTATTCTATATACCGTAACCCAAGCCCGTATAGGGAAAATAAGTTAAAAGTATTTACCTGAGTAAGTATGAATCACAATTGGCAAGTGAGGGTAGCTTTTACTGGGCCTCCTATTCTGGAACAAAGGTTTATAATAACCTATTAGATTCCTAACGGGTCTTTTATTTAAGCCTAAGCTTGACCGGTTAGTTTTAAGGACGATACGGTTCAAGCGCACGATTAAACGAAGACCGGATAGAATGTGATTTAGACCCGACAAGTTTGAATACTTGTTTAATATGGGTATACTAAATTCTGGATTTTGAGACAAAAATGATAACGTTTGACCCGTTTCGGTCAATTTATGCAAACTAGTTACACAAACCGAACCGAACGCTAAAAGGGCGTTACGGGTAACCAAAAGAGTCATATGCAAGTTCCCTGAGATAATATGCTTTAAATATGATATAATATCAGCAAGTTATGTTCCATTATGCCCCGAATGAATTTAAACTCAATTTATGCCTTATAAGGGCATTTTGGTCATTTAAAAGATTAAAAAAAGGGGTAAATTGGAAATCTGAGTTACAGGTCTGATTTATACAGTAATTATACTTAATTTGACATATTATAACAGTAGGGTATGACCCATATACAAAACTTATCATTTAAAATCAAACTATGCACCTTAGGGGTATTTTGGTAATTTCACAAGGGCTAAAACTGTCAAAACTGGAAACCTGAGTTCAAAAACTTATACTTACTGTTATTTTATAAAAATATGCTAAATACATCAGTAGGTATTAACCGTATATGTTTAATATGGGCATAGCGCATACTATGCGCTAAAGACGCTTAGAAAGGCGATTTAGAGCCGTTTCCGGGTTTTCAAAAGAAAGCTGAGATTTTTATATTTCCAGAATGCTCAAAATAATTTATTTAACAAATAAAATCAGTAGAAAAAGGTTTGGGGTCAAAAGGATTTATAAAACTCATTTTATGGCTTAAACGGTCAAAACCGGCATTAACCGAATCAACTTAGCTACTTATGATACGATCAGCCAAAAATTAAATAAAAATCTTCAAAAATCCCAGAATATTATATAACATCAGTGGGTAAAAAGTTTTATATCAAAAAGTGGCCTTAAATAGGTTATACGCTAAATGCGCCGTTTATTTAACATAAAGCTATAGTTTTACGATATCGGCCATAACTCAAAAATCTGGACCTCCAACTGATCTCAAATTTTCGGTGCAAGTTTATAAATCAGTAATAAAGATTTCTACTCTTTCACTTTTCCAAAAATCACGTTTCATATCAAAAAGGGCAAAATAGTCAACTTTAAGCATAAATCGGAAACATGCATATGAATCGGTTAAGCATAGACTCAAGTTGTAAAAATTCCAGAGAGTTAAACTTAAATAAAAATGGTCAAAAATAAACTCTAATACAGATCTCAAACATGCATGCACGGATCCGAATCGAGAGTCAAAGAAAAAGTCGTTTTGTAAGACTTTCGGTTCTAATCCGGGCTTATACTAAAGATTGTCGAGTTGATCGTGATAAAACATATTCTTATATTCATTGTAAAGTTATTTTTGATGATCAAACTGATTGCATGTCATCTACATTACCATTTATGCTATAATTTGCAAAAACACTTCCTGTTGACTTTTTAAGAACAACTTTGACTCGATAAATAGCATGTTTAGAGTGGGAATCAGAGAATACCCTTTTGAGGGTTTGTTTCCCACATAAATACCAACTTATAAGTGGTTTCAATTTGAGAAATGACAGAGCCAAATTCGTTTAATCGAAAAGTCAAACTATAACTATGACGGATTGACTTTTGGCTAAAAATCTATGCTAGAACGAATTAGAGGAAGTTATGGATGCTTACAAGAGTCCTAATGAAGCTTAGATAGGACTTGGAAGTTGCCTTGTCGATCAGAAAGCTCCTGGAGATGCCTTGTGAGTTTTTGAAAGTTTGTGGTGTTCTTGGTTACTACTCAAGTCCCTCAAAAGTGATGAATTTGATCTGATTTAATGGTGTTTCAGATGTTTGGAGAAGTCTCCAGGTGTCCCCTCATGCATGCAATCCGATTGGTGTAAATGGGAGGTGCTGAAAGCTGTCAAGCACTCACAAAACAGACCCAAAAACAAGAATTCGCGAAATTCTGTTACTGGGCATGCTATACGGGCCGTATGGTCCCTGTATACGGTCCGCAAGGACCTGTTCAGCATAAGCAATCTTTTATTAATTGGCAGATTTGGCCCCTGTTCTTCGCACGCGAGGTTTTTGCCGTTTATCTTGACTCGTAAACCCCCAAACTTGGTTTTTAGGAACCTTGGGACATTTACCAACATGGTAAAGTCCTCGGTTAACTTTGCGCTCACCCGAAAAGTCATGAAATTCGACGTTGACGCTTTTAACCCCTCAAGTACGGTTTTGTCCATAACTTTCTCATACGATAACGAAACTTCATGAAATTTTTACCACATATTCTAGTGAGTATATTCTAGCGTTACAAAGTTTCGAGGCTGCCAAAAGTTCACTCAGAGGTATAAATTCAACATGTTGACACTTTTAGTCCCTATAGTTTGTAATTCCTCACTTTCGTGCCTTTTCCGCTTCGTATGATCCATGATCTATCCGTTTAGGGTTATAAACATTATGTAGGGTTATTATGGAGTCTATTTATCCATTGTTGACACTTTGGACCCTTACGTTCCATAGTTTTCACTGTTTGTCAATTTTAGTCCCTCTAAAGTATGTTTTCGCATATGCAAAGTCTATGACACGTGTCAATGCATTATTGGACGAAATTTTTCGAGGTGTTACACACCATTACCTGATGATATTAGAGATTATTCTCACATGGAGGAGTAGGTTGTGGAGGATAATACCACACCAATGAATCCTTTATCTGATGAAGAGTCACTGGTGGATCAGATGGTGTGTGAGGATGATGAGGCAGGGCAGTCTGATGAGATGAATATGTGTACCGAACCTTTTCCCATATCAATCATTCCAATTAACACGTGTGGGGAAGAGGGTTCGAGGAAGAAGATGAAAAGGGTGAAGCTACAAGACATCGGTGTATATCTCGTGAAGTGGATTAGAGAAACCCGCAAGTGCAGTCTGAACATGCCAATTATACTGACAAACCTATGGAGATGGCATGTAAATTTTCGGGCATTCATTGGAAATGTTTTGGGTAAGTGTGCGTTGAGACCATCGTAACGCATATCAGGTATGGTCTGGCTGAAGACCATTAAACTTAGCGCTCTCGGGAGGCAGCCCAAGGATGTAGAGTATTGTATTTTGGTTTGGTTTCGTTTTGGTGTGTTTGTGTTTTGACAGGTTTCTACGTTCCATCTTCACGGATGCAATGAATCAAGTGTGGGGATGTTTGGAAACATCCCCAGTGAGATCTCAAAGAATCCATGAGGGGCGTATGTTCCGGTTAGATCACATCAGTTACACCGACACAGACACTCACTTGTTTTCTGATCAGGTGCATGTGTTTATCTATCTTGTGTTTTATTTGTTTTCGTGTACTTGGTGGTGTGATTTTTTTTTGTGCTGAGAGTGTTTTGATGTGTCGAGTCGTCTAGTTATTAGCCGTTCATGGTTTGTGGGTGGTATCTCTCGAGTTAGAGTATAAATTGCACCACACATTGGGGACAATGTATCCCAAGTGTGGGGATGCGGTAACTCGAGAGAGGGTTGGTAAGATTGTTGATCTTAAATACTTGAAGGGTTGAAAATTGAAAAATTTTGAAAATTTTTGTTTCTTAAGTATGCTTGAACTACATGAAAACCAACATTTTCAATCGCTAAAAGGTTCCTACTGATATTAAACTAACTTAGATCCCAAGTCATGGTTGTCCCTTTAAGTTTCATGAGAGTATTTCTGACATGTTTTTAGAAAATAGTTGAGAAGAGATGCCTAACTAGGGGTAACATGCTTTAGGAATTACACATGCTACGTGTCGGTAACCCTTATTCCTTTTGTTCGTTGAGATATTTGAACCTACTAGATTGTTAGTTGAATTGCAATAATTGTTCAATTGATGAGTATAGGCCATATGTTGCTTTGTGTTAGAACTTGTGTGGTTTGATACATGCTGAGACTGTGCTTTAGCGTATGCACATAAATGATAAAGGCATTAGGATTCCTTCATTGTGTTATTTGTTGATTGTTGATTCCACCCACCTTAGTTAACCATGTTAAGCCTTTCACCCTTCGTTTGATACACCTTGTTTGACCCGTTTGACTACCAACCATGAATGACAAGTACGTGTTAGATGTTTGATTGAAAAAAAAATGAAAAAAAAAAGAAAAAAAAAAGAAAGGAAAACAAAAAAAAATATTGTTATGTTCGTGTTAAATAAATGGGTTGGAAATCACCCAAGAGTTAGTGTTATTGTGAATAAGTTGTCATGGTTTGGTATGTTCATTTGTGTTCGCCAATAAACATAAAAAGCCAAAAATTATTTCCTTACCTTTACCCTTAACCAAAAACCCAAAAGTCCTTTTGATATGTGCTATGTTATATGTTATAGTGGAGGTGTGATTGTCATACAAGCTTATGATTACAAAGTAGCATATTTGGTTTTGAGTGAAATATATACTAGCACATTACACGCTAGTCTTGATGAAACCGAGCGGAGTGATCATTGTGAGGGGCGTGTGGCATGTGTGTAGTATCATAAGCATGTTAGTTTTAGTTAGGTAAGTCTTAAATTTCTTAAATGCGTATCAATTATTTGTCAGATTGTCAATCTCGATTGTGTCAGTCTATGGGACGGGTATGACTTGAGACCTTAAATTGTTAATTCGGTAAGGGATTTAATGGTGATTTGTTAATAAGGTGAGTATTGTTTGTAACGGTTGCTTGAGGACAAGCAAAGTTAAGTGTGGGGATGTGATGGAGTGTGTGAAACCCGGATGTTAAAGTGTGTTATATTACATGTTTATGGTCGTTTACTTGGTTATACGCTTTGAATATGTTGACTACGCAAGTTTGTGATTTTACAGGTTAATCGAGTAATTCGGTGAAGTTAGGACGTTTGGAAATGAAGAGGAACGACCGCGGATGGAAATCTAGATATATTACATTAGTCGGTAGATGTTCGAGTCAAAAGATAGCTCAAAGGAACAAGAAACAGAACTTACAAACCGTAGCTTACGGGTTGTAAGCATAGGTTACGGTTGGAAAATAAATACGCAGCATGTAGCTGTTGTCAAGGAATTTAATATGTTGGTAAGAAAAGGGTTGCAACCCTAATGTATACATGTGCACATGGATAGCTTTTAAAGGAATATTATAAGTGATCACATCACAATTATCATCATCACAAAGGCAGTCAACATGCACGTGACTAGGGGTCAAAGAAAAAGATCACCATCACAATTCTTAGCAGCCGACATATGAGGGAACGGATTTTGGAGGGGAAACAACAACATCATCATCATCACTTCACTTTGGTAGTAGACTTCGAAAAAAGGAAGAGGGATTGGAGGTTATTGTTGTTGATTCTTGGATGGAAACATCATGTGACTGGACTTTTGGAGGGACAACATTGGGCTTCAAAAGTCACGCAACTTACATCATCAGTTACGTGATAGGCCGCACATGTGGGCCTGAGTGTGGACGGCCCATGCAGGACGCATACAAAGAAACACACGCATAGAAGGTTTGGGTGGACTTCTATTGGCGCGGACATAGGGGGCACATGTGACTCTTGGGGGCCCACGAGTTTGAATACAATACAAACACATCTTTCGATGGCAGACAGGAGGGAGTTCGACCTTCGACCGAAGCTAGTGAAGATCATTCAACCGAGATGAGCGACCAAATCTCTGGTGGACACTTTGGGTGAATGATTCTTGTAAGACACTTTTAATTCTAGTTTCTCTTTGTATTGAGATTTGGATTTGTAGTCGGGTGACATCCGACTATTTACATGATTATATTATTTGTGTGACAGACAAATCCTGAGTGACAGTCAGAGTTATAATTATGTTTTGAATCCAATTATGCTTTTGTTGATTGAATGATTCCTATGTATGTTTGTTTTAATATTTATCTGATCAATTAATATTATGATTTTGAACTGCATAGGTAATTGGTAGATGTGACAGATTTACTATTCAATCAATAGCATCCAATAAAATCAGAACTAGGTTATTAGTAATTACAGAATCTGAATCCCGGAGTGATCACTTTTTCTCATCATTGTTTTAACCCACAATTTTTATTCGTTAATTTAGTCATTTATCATAAACAAACAAACCGATTTCTCAATTCAGTAATAGTTAATCAATCTTTTCATTACAACACTTTCCACAATCCTCCTCTGGTTCGATATCCGACTTATCCTATCTACATAGTTTAGTTGGTTTTTACATGTCACAAACGACAGACATCAAAAAGTGACACGAGCTTACCATTATAAGTTTCCATATGCCGCATCAGGAAAATACCACAGTCGATGCCATTGTAACGTGTTTGCCATGGGAATACCAGTCGAACTGGTTCTGTATTCCTCAGCCTTGAAGCGATTTTTGGATGTATTTGACTTAGATACCGTCAAAATGTACTTATCTGCAATTACACATTTTTAATGTTAAGAATTATATTTTTTACACTATATGGTTACGGTTATTAGATACGGTTATTGATTTGAATATGTGTGAAAGGCCTATTTTACCCCTATGAAATCAAATCAGCATTAAAAAAAACACTATTTTAATTACAATATTGCCATTTTAATACTAACCATTAGATCAATGATCTAATGGTTTAGATTCTTTCTTATCTTTCTCACACAAAACACCTTTTTCACAATAACCTTACCCTATATATATATATATATATATAGGACAATGCTAGACAGAAAACCCTCATTTAGGTAGAAAACTCTGGAAACCCAAATCTCCCCCCATTTATACCCAACCTCCCGACATTTTTTTTTGAAAAAAATTACACATGTAATATACATGTTTTAGAGTGTTTTGGGCCAAAAAAAAAAAAACAAAAAAGCGCCGAAGAGATTTTTTAAAAAAAAAATAAACAAATTTCAGTGCCTAACATGTGTTAGGCAAAAAAGACAGAAATTGCTGAATTTTTTTTTTAAATTATCCCTTCGGCGCTTTTTTGATTTTTTTGGCCCAAAGTCTTAAAAACATGTATATTACTTGTGTTATTTTTTTCAAAAAAAAAATGTCGGGAGGTTGGGTTTTCTAGGGTTTTTTATATAGATAGGGTTTTCTATATAGCCCAACCCTATATATATATATATATATATATATATATATATAGTTATCATAATAATAATCATAAGCTAAGTCCATTATGAGTTTCATAGATCCTCATGTAAGTCAAGCATGAAGGATTAACCTCATTGTATGATTCACCACTACTCAAATCATCACAAGGATAATTCGGAGGGTCATGAATGAAAAGAAATAATGACTAACTAATACATCATTAAGTAGCCAAGTAAGACCTAACCCGGATGAACCACCACAACATGGAAAGAGTTAAGTAAGTGTTGGAGGCTAGACGAGGTTATGTTACTGTGAGACTAGCAAGCTACTTGGATTAACAATTAAAAACATCAAGTGAGGTGTGGAACAAGTTAGGATAGCCAAAGCATCCAAAGTTCACACTTGCATTGAACATAAGTCTTGCAATATGAACTATGGTAGACTTATGTGACTTTAACACTTGTGGGTTGTCTTAAACCCTTTCAAAACAGAAAGTTTAAAGGGCATTTGCACCTCTAAACTTGTAAGAATCAACCATACACAAGCTCACTAACCATAGAGTTGATTAGAAGCAAGGTAGGTACGAGTTTGCATAAGAAATCATAAGTTCCATAAAGTTAACAAAGTAATCTTCCAAAACAGAAAGTTTGGACCTCAAAATGATGATGTTCCACCTTAGTTTACCATTGTAAACTTGTGGAGACACTCCTAGAGGTGTTCCAAGCTTTGTAATGGAAGAAGAGATAAAGAAAAGTGAATAAAAATGCTCACTTTGGCACTTAGAATAATCTGCCAAAACTAGTATTTCCAGCTGAAATAAGAGCACTTTGAGAGTGTAATTGAGTTGGGATAGAGAAAATGGGGGTTAGGGATATTGTATTTATAGTGGGTGAGTTAGGTTAAGTGTTAATGGTGTTTTAAAGGAAGTTAAGTGGGAATTAGGGTGCAAAAATAACCAATCCCGTAACCAAACTGACCTGGATGCGGATTGGGTGGCTTCGCGGGTCGCGACAGGAAATTAGGGGGTGGGGGGCTCCGCGTGCCGAGACACTCCTTGCCCGGATAATTCCTTGTTTTACTTTCAATTTTGACACGATCAACCCTTGTAGTTTGTTATGCTTGATGTTTCAAGGTGTAACTTGTATTATTTACA
Organism: Helianthus annuus; assembly: GCF_002127325.2. Taxonomy (NCBI): domain Eukaryota; kingdom Viridiplantae; phylum Streptophyta; class Magnoliopsida; order Asterales; family Asteraceae; genus Helianthus; species Helianthus annuus. The sequence continues at coordinate 36,573,070 of NC_035438.2, forward strand.
TAAAACTAAGTACAAATTATGTATCGAAGCATAGATCAAGTATCGTGTGTGTATGATTATGTATGTTGCACGTATAAAGAGTGTAAAACACATATTTACTACCTATTGTTAGTAGAACAAGCATGTGTTTGCGCGTGAGATAAATGTATATCAAACATGTAAGTAAGTTGATTATGAAACAAGTATGTATCAAGTATGTGAATAAATCGAATGACAAACAAGTACGAATAATCAATGTATAGTTCTTATAAACTGATCAAGTTTTATTACGATCAACGTTTCGAATTACGAAGGTAGTAATGAAATATGAATACGATACGGATATAAGTTTCCAAAAATAGGAATATAAATAGTCTTTCTAAATATGGAAGTTTCAAAAGGCGAGGCGTTACAGTCTCCCCTCCTTTAGGAAATTTTGTCCCGAAATTTATTCAAGAGGAAGACTTTGGAAAAAGGCATTTTGGTTAAAACGTTTGGCTAAAATCGAATTTTAAAGTTTGAAGCGTGTTAAAAATGCATGAAATTTTGAGGAACGAAAAGAGTAGTTTGCAAAAGTAGTTCGTTTGACTAAGGTGATTTGAGGCATTAGTTATGAGTAAATCGTGCATGTGTATGTATAGGCAAAGTGAGTTTGACCCAGTTTGAATAAATCGATGGGGAAGTATTTTAAAAAAGGATGTTACCTAAGAAGAAAAGTTTTTATTTTGTATAAAATAGAGTGTATTTTGATGAGAAGTACGACGCGTATCGTAGGTTGTAAGAAAAGTCTTATTGGTTTTAAGGCGTATTAGCAAAATCACCTGTTTGTAGAAAATTGTTTATTTGTGAAAAACTAGGATGTTAGGATTTATGTCAAAAGGTTTTGGTGGTAGTGGACCGACTAAGTAAAGCTTGTGCGTAAATAAAGTATAAAAGATTGTCTTAAAAGTAAAGACGTATTTTGACAGAACTGAAATGGTGAGGATATTCGTTTAAGGGATTGAACATTTAGGCCGATTTATAGTAAATAAGGTTTGGATAAAATGTCAAAAGAATAATTGGGAATAATCGTGGTATGAGAGTGAACGAACGATCCGGTAGATGAATGCAAGGATATGAATGGTATGATTATGGGATATAATGTGAATATGAGGCATTGAGGATGAGGTTTCGTCATGGATAATCGGATATCGCACGTTTAGCAGTGCGTTTGTGAGTCACTAAAGTTTGTGTAATCACGTTTAAATAAGGTCTGGGAAAACACTGAATTTCTCATAACACGTTTTACGAAAGTTTGGTAATATGGTAAAACACTTATATATAGGATGTACCAGCAGCGTATCCACCATGTTCCAAACCATGTTACGTTCGTTTCATTATTCGGTGTCACGTTATGTCCCGTATCTTACCATACACAGTACACCCTATGGTTTTCATGCGACTGCTACTATAATCCCGTGTGCACCCGCGATTATATTGGTCGTTGCATGATCCGCATAGTTTGTACTAGTAGTGTACGAGTCAGGGTATGTAGTAATATTAAAAGTGAGAATTTGCGCGTGTGATATCTATAAAAATTAAGCATGTAAGCATGATTATGTGTATGTATGTGACCAACGTAAGTGAACCACTCGGGTTATGCCGCGGCGCTCCTTGCCCGGACAGTTCCTTGTTTTACTTTCAATATTGACACAATCAGTCCTTGTAGTTTGTTATGCTTGATGTTTTAAGGTGTAACTTGTATTATTTACATAAAACTAAGTATAAATTATGTATCGAAGCATAGATCAAGTATCGTGTGTGTATGATTATGTATATTGCACGTATAAAGAGTATAAAACACACATTTACGACCTATTGTTAGTAAAACAAGTATGTGTTTGTGCGTGAGATAAATGTATATTAAACATGTAAGTAAGTTGGTTATGAAACGAGTATGTATCAAGTATGTGAATAAATCGAATGACAAACAAGTACGAATAATCAATGTATAGTTCTTATAAAATGATCAAGTTTTATTAGGATAAACGTTTTGAATTACGAAGCTGGTAGTGAAATATGAATATGATACGAATATAAGTTTCCAAAAATAGGAATATAAATAGTCTTTCTAAATAAGGAATTTTCAAAAAGCGAGGCGTTACACGTCAATCGCCAAGTGGATGCTCAAAAGGTCATGGATATAGAACATGTAGATAGGGGGAATATTACACCACTGGGATATAACCTGCCAAACCATTCGCGAAAATTGTCAAGCTATAAACACATAGTCAGTAGTCTCTAAGCAGTCACCACATAACTTGCACAGCGGGTTCTGAACCAAGATGTTTCTTCTACTCAGCGCTTCAGCAGTAGGAAGGCGCTGAAGAACTGGCCTCTAAGCCACAAAACCCACCTTTTTAGGAACCCAATTCACCCATGGAAACCTAAAAGAAGGCTGCAGAGCATCAAATTCCCGTATGACCCGTTTTAAGCTTTTGGCCGAAAATAAACCCGACCCTTCCAATGTCCATTGCCACTTATCCGGCCTTGGAGAAGCCTGCATAGAACTAAGAAAGACCGTAACCCCATTAATTCGTCTGTTTCAAGCTGAGTGAGATTTCTGCAAGCCCAAACCCAAGTGAACCGAACCCCATTATGCCCAGCCCCAACTCAATCCCCAACCACACAATTCTTAGCTTTTTCCAGCCTATAAAGATTAGGAAAAAAGATGCTTAGAGGGCCATTAATCAATCCCACCAAATTAACTTCAAAACTGCCCAGAACTTCATTTATACACACAATTTGCTTCCACGGACCCGGAGTAGAAAGGCTTCGCGGAATGAAAACCCAACCCCTCAACCCACTATGAATTACCCAAATCACCTTCCACCACAAAGCTCCTTGCTCGGTTATGAACATCCACCACCATTTCGCAAGCATAGCTAAATTTGTGTCTTTCAAGGACCCAATACCGATACCCCCATAATTTGTAGGAACAACATTACACGAAGCGACCAAATTCATCTCGTTGTCTTCGTTACCTCCCCAAAAGAAAGTGCGCCTCAACTGATCCAATAAATTTATAACTTGAGAAAGTTTTTGTTTTCTTAAATTAATTAAATAATAATTAAGTTCATTTGACTTTTGTTGGTTAATATTTTCTAAAGAGTTAAATGCTATTTTAGTCCTGTGGTTTGGGCCATTTTATCAGTTTTGTCCAAATGTTTCATTTTTCACATGTGAGTCCAAAAAGGTTTCAGTGTTGCCATTTTAGTCAATTGGGTTAACTTCATCCATTTTTTCTGTTAACGAGAAGAGAAATTTGGTCATTTTATATGGCCGAATTGTCGTTCTAGTTAACAGAATTACATATAAAATGACCGAATTGCCCTTCTCGTTGGCAAAAAAAATGGATAAAGTTAACACAGTGGACTAAAATGATAATAGTGAAACCTTTTTCGACCCATAGACGAAAAATGAAACCTTTATACTAAACTGGCAAAATAGCCCAAACCACAGGGACTAAAATAGCATTTAACTCTTTTCTAGAAAAACGCAAAAATCAATATCTAATTAGGGTTATCCACCGTCACGCGTTGCGCGACTTACATTGTGGTTAGCATATATGATTACAAAAGCATTGTTTAATCTTTATCACATTCGGTGTCTTTCCGCTAAAATCTTTATCATGCTTCATTTCTAGGTTTGGTCACTACGAATGGACATTGAACTCCATAATTGTAAAACCAAGAGAAGAAATGACGGCTTTAGTTTAACGCGTTTTTTGTCTTGTCGGAGGTATTCTATCGATAAAAAACTCCCAAGATCCCAAAAACTGCTAAATTTCACAAGAGTACATAAATATTGAATCTGTGCAGTACTTCAAATGGCCCATTAACTATAGAAAGCCTTGCATACCATACCCGTGTTAAGTCACACACATAATGGTTGTGCTTGTGGCTTTAATTCCATCTCAAGATTAAAATTGATCTGCAACATCCAAATGAGTAATTATCACTTTTAGAACAGGACTAAAAACTTTACAATCAATATTATATAAATAAAAAGTCATTTCAGCCTAAAGATGAAAATATAAAATGGAATTTCAAATGTATGTATAATAAGATGCCAAATTGTGAATACCTGGTGGCTATCCAACTTTGAGTCCATTAATCATTTAAGTTCAAACTGCATTCTTTAAGATAGATAAGCTGGAATCCATAAAGTTGGCTTCTCGGCCATTAGTCTCTTCAACATGAATCATCTGAAAATTCATCATAAAAGATGCAACATCATATCTACGAATTTAGAAAGATAAATATTGAGGAGAAGAAATAAAGATCACACTTGTCTTTAGGTTAGCAAAGGATTTATCTCCTGTAAGGGAATATATAAATGAAACAAAAAACAAAAAAAAAATAACTGGAAAATTGAAGAAAATGATATCTACATACATCAGAAGCACTTAAGCTTCCAGTGGTTTAAGAAGGCTCTCTGAATGCAAAACCTTGCTGGATCCATTTTTTTTAACGGGCAACAGAATCAATCCCGAGCACTCTCGGGGTACCCACTGGACAAACGGAGTACTCCGAGAGTAACCCGAGTCCACCACCAATTCCGGGGAAAACCCGGTAACCCATCCGCCCGTAGGCACGACGGTGAAATTACCGGTAAAACCCGTTTGGCTCAAGGATCCAGCCCAGGTTTCCCTGGGTCTCCTATCATTACCCACCAGTGCCTCACTCTGCACCAAGTGGGATTTGAACTTGCTGGATCCATTTAGTGGGGAATAAAAGAATTTCAGGGTTAGCATCTATATACCCTTGAGCTGTATAGAACAACCTTTAATGAATAACCAAAGACTTGCTAGCGGCTATAATAATCTATAGAACCATCTTCAACTGCTTTTTTTAAATGTAGTTGCGAAGTTTCTTGCTGTCTAAGGTACCCAACACGCCTAAAACAGAAGAAACCTTATCAATAGATGAAAACCCATTATGTTCCCAGCTAAAATGTGCTAATACAAAAAAAGTTGTTGAATGGTACCAAAAAACTTGGCTCAAACTTTCTAAATAATTTATTAAAACTTGTATGAGTTTTAACAATAGTTTCAATAAACACGTTAAAAAGTTTATTAAAGACGAAACCATAAAGGTGGGTTAAAACTGAAAAACCATAAATAGAACGATGAAGATATAAAACTACATATAAATTTACAACGCTCAAAAAGAAAAAAAAAGGAAAAGAAAGCAAAGTATAAAACCATTTGTAGCTCGTATATGTTTTAAACTATTAACATGTGAACCTTATTCATGCAAAGGAACAATACCAAGGCTTATAACGTTTAGATTCAAAGGACACTCACCGTGGATTTAGTATCTGAATTGAGCAGAAGCAGGTGCTTGTAACTTGCTGTAACTTTCAACTTTTCCTGAAAATAAAGTAGACTATTGTTTTAGCATGAATAAATAATTTTGATCATATACATGGAGATCACAACATCCAAAGAACACCCCAATACATATAAACAGAAAATATGTAAGTTATTTACTACCTCACATGTCATTGCATTCTCGCATCGAGTTCGTATTGGTTCACCGCTTTCATCTTATTTTGTTGAAAATAAATGAAATAAAGGGGTATGTCAATCACGTAGTCTTAAATATCAAAATTACACTTAATAACTAAAATTAAGATATCAATATTACCCCTATTTTATAATCATTGCCAATGGGTTAAATGGTAATCTGAATTCAAACTTTGCTAGACCCAAATATGGCATTTATTTCTTGATTGCAATTATTTTGGGATGAATGAAGTAAAATTTTGTTATTAGATCAGAAAAGAGATCTCAATATGTACGGAACATCTACATACAAAAACAATGGGAAGAAAAAAATTAATCATAATGTCAAAATATATAGAGAAGTTGCATTCTTAAGTGAAAAGATTACACTTAGGTGTTTTGAATGGTACCTTGAACCAATGTGGTCAACATCAAATTCATGAAATTGTGGGACTCTGACCAAAATCCCGATTTCCCCAAAACATATATCTCTACAAAATTAAAGAATTTGCTTACATAAGACCATTTATAATGAATCCCCAGCATCTTCTTCCGGTATCCCAAAAGGCAAATTGATTTTAATCTTATTAATCAAACTATATTAATGGACGGCATTAGACATAAGAATGAATTTGGTAAAAGGTCTTACCTTAACACTCGTATACAATTCTCTTTGTTGATACATGCTTTTCAAGTAGCATGGAAGGATCGTGATATGGCAGTCATTACACAAAATCTTTCCCTGCACCAAACCAAACATTTCATTAAGTTTTCTTGAAAAGTTGGTTGAGGCATTTCATCGAACACCTAATGTACAACGAAACCACTTAAGATATACAACCTTTACAACTCAAATCATATCATTTTCAGCATGATTTAGAAAACACAAAAGCAAAACACATATTTTTAGCATGGCTTTATTGGAGATCAATCAAATTTATATGAACATAGCATTTTGTTGCCATTAAATGCTTTACCGATGTAAAAGTTAATGTCAAAATTTAAAGAACTCCTCTGTTTAATCTCAGCCCTGGCATCATTTATAATTACAATTTTCTAACCCTAGCAACATAAACTGAAATCAGAGGCACTGTTATTTATAATTATTATTATTAATGATTTATTATATACCTTTCAAGCCAGTAGACGATACGATCTCTTGATATCCGAAGTTAAAGCACCTCCTGATACACCGAGAACAGCGCAACGTAGTGGTTGTTGGAGGCGGCGCGCGTAATGCCGATCCGGCGGAGGTGGAGCGACGGGGAAGGGAGGATTAAGAAGATGATGTTAGGGTTGAAGATATGACAGATATCGGTGTCATCGACGGAGCACGACACTACACTGATTTAGAACATGTTCGCATCCGCCGCCGACGAACTTCTCTCGGTCGCAATAGTCGCCCGGCTTATACATCGAGGCATCGAGCTCTAGAATCTGAACAGCCACCACCTCTCTCTCTCTCTCTCTCTCTCTAGACTACCCAATCCAAGCAACATCGAAATCTTCTCCGGTACCTCACCGGAACCTCGCCGGAACCTCACCGGAGGTAACCTACTCCACAGATCAACATGACTCGTCAGATTAAGGCTCATGGACAACCGATCTAACCAAATAACCAACATGCAAGATAAAAAGGTCAACCGGAAATTGCCAGAACTTGATCGGAACCCTAGCCGGGAAACGTAGACTCGACGACTTCGTTTCTGTGGGTCGGAGGCGAGCACGCGTGGGGCCGGTTGCCGGAGATTCGCCAGCTCCGGATCTCTATCTGCTTTCTTTCGCATCTCTTTTCTCCCGTCTCTTTCTATGTGTCTGTATATCTCTTTTGAGAAGATGAGAATAAAGCAGGATGATGAAACACGTGTAAAATAATAAAGGTATACGCGGCACTCTCGGTGACCCCATGCGGTGACCCAAGTCCTCGTTCGGGAACACCGCCGCCGTCACCGCGGTGACTGAAATCGGCGAGCAAGGTCGGGGCATATTCACTGATGAGGGGATCGATGTTTAAACGGCTATATAGCCGTTATACATTAAAAAAATAAAAAATAATTTCCTAACCCCTATAAATACTTCTTTAATCTTTTTATTTTTCAAACCCAAAACAACTCTCACCCATTCAACTCATCTAATTTTTTTAACCAATCTTTAAAAAAAAATGGATTCCAAGTTTCCGTTTTTTCTCCCCTGCCCGATTTTCCCGACGATGAAGATTCATCGTCAAACGATGGTAGTTTAATTTTCTTCCAAAATCTCATCCAACAAGCGGAGCTACTAGACACGGCATCGTCTAGTAAAAAAAATTGTCTGTCGAGATCGTGTGGGTGGCCACGAAACACTCATGGCCGATTATTTTGTCGAAAATCCAAAATTTAATGCCGATATTTTTCGTCAGAGGTTCCGTATGTCCAAGTCTTTGTTCCTAAAAATTGTTAGTGATGTGGAAGCGAATAACGAGTGGTTTCAAGAGGGCTTGGACGGGAGAATGAAGAAAAGTTTCACGCCGTTGCAAAAGGTTACTTCTGCGATTAAACAACTTGCAACCGGTAACCCACCAGACGAAAACGAGGAATATTTAAATATGGCTGAAAGGACCTCTCGTGAGTGCCTTGAATATTTCTGCGAGACGTCTGTACAATGTATGCCAGTGAATTCTTACGTAGACCAACGAGCCATGACGTTGCGCTATTGTATCAGGCTCATGAGGAGAGACATCACCTACCTGGTATGTTGGGTAGTCTGGATTGTACACACTTCGTCTGGAGAATGTGCCCCACAAAATTGCGTGGACAATATATGAGAGGCGATCATTAATACCCGACGGTTATGTTAGAGGCGGTGGCGTCTCAAGATTTGTGGGTTTGGCATGCTTTTTGTTGCCCGGCGGGTTCACAAAACGACATCAACGTGCTCCAACAATCTCCGTTATTTCTTACTCAACGAAACGGAACGGCGCCAAATTGTCCATTTCAGGTGAACGACCACTTATACAAACGCGGGTATTATCTTACTGACGGGATCTACCCTAGCTGGTCCGTGTTTGTGAAGTCTTTTCCATATCCTCACATCCCGAATGAAAAAAAGTTCAAGAGGCAACACGAGGCCGCAAGAAAAGATGTGGAACGGGCGTTTGGTGTGTTAAAGGCGAAGTGGGGAATACTAAATTGTCCAATGCGTTCCAAAACGGTGAAAAAGATAAGGTCCATCGTGTATACGTGCATTATTTTACATAACATGATTATAAAAGACGACGGAAGGGCGATAGCACCGGTACACATTCAAGATCCTCCAGTCGAACCCGTCTTCGATGATACAGCTTATAGCGAGCTCATTGACGAAGAAACGCATTGGAGACTAAAACACGATCTCGTTGAGCATCTCGGACGTTTAGATCTACCTCACCTTGAAGTGAGTTCCGACGACGAGTAGTTTGTTTTTATATTTTTCTAGTTTGAATGTAATTTTTATTTTTCTAGTTTGAATGTAATTTTTATTTTTAATTTAATGAAATGTCTTTTATTAAATTTTATTTAACTTTTATTAATATTTTTTTAATTTATAAACATGCATAATTAGAACAAATAAAAAAAAAAAGAAAAAAAGAAAAAAGCAAGTCCCCTAAGAGAGGAGTGCCGCCATCAAATTGAGGGTGTGAGGAGAGTTTAAGAGGGAAGTTGACGTGGCATAACCTGATTAGGTGTGTGTAAGAGAGGGGACTCCCCTAAGAGGGGAGTGCCCCTCTCACCTAAGCCAGATATGTTTTTTTACTGTTCATTTCAACTCTTATATTAATAGATATTAATTATTGAATGAATTATGAATACCTGATTAATAAAAAGCAAAGTTAATCAAGGAGTTAATACTTAAAAGAACCAAACCTGAAACACTTTTTTGATTTATCCTTAACATTATATTACAATTCAATCATCCCTATGAGATTTTTGACATGTTTATTTTAATGAAATTTCGGTAAGAACATACGGCATTCAGCGTGGTTTTTAGCGTGGAGGCCTCAATCATGCCCGCACATCGGCCCGAGGGTGGTGTGGTGGTGAGGGCGGGGGTTTCTTCACCAGCGTGGATGGCAAATGGGCGATGACGTGGTGGCGTTTCATTGGTGGGTGGATTTTAGGTTAGTTTTGATTGGTTGATTATTTATTATTTCTTTATTTTTTTTAAATGCCCCATTTGAAGCACTTTTCACCCCGTGTATTTTTTTACCACGTTTCGTGCTGATTTGGCTGTCACATGACGCTTGATGCCCATTTTCATGCCCCTCCCACACCATATAGTTTATGAACTTTCAATTAAACAACAAAGGTCAAGTAAGTCAATGTCTGATTTAGAAACATTTTTTGCTTAAAAAGTAAACTAGAGAACCATTTAAGTTTTTACGGCTATGTGATCGGTTCAATTTACATACCGCATTTGCATTTCGCTAATGTTATATTAAGTTGTATATAATCTCTAATTGTCTTTTTTATGGATCTATATTAGTTGGTCATAAATAAATTAAGTAAAGGATAATTGAGCTCAAAGTTTGTAGGATTTAACCAATTCAAGAAAAGAATGAAAAAAAAAAAAAAAAAAACAACCAGGGGAATTAAAAGAAAAACAACATCAGTTCGGGCCTTCTGGGCAGTTCCTTTTGGTCTGTGCGCATGAGCATATCTTGAGTGAGTTTTTTATCTTTTTTTTTTCTATGTATCTAAACAGTGTTAGTGGATAATATATTTACAATATCGATGTTTCTTAAATATATCGGTGATTCTATAGTTTGAATTAATTTTCATGGGTTAATTGAGAAAAATACAAAGAAAAGGGATTACACACTAAGTTGGTTAAGAAAAATTATAATGTGTTGGTTGAAGAAAAAGAATTAGATTGATTGAATAAAAACAAAAAAGGGAAATGGACTGTATCACCCTCAACTATGCAAAATTGGCCGATATCACGCCCAACTTTCAAGTTGGCTCCCACCACTCCCTACTGGACAAGTTGGTGTCACTGTCACCCCTTCGTTAGAAAAACACTAACTGAGTTAGTATTTGAAGCCTATGTGGCATTTAAATGATGACTTGGAAGCACACGTGGACAGAACCTCAATAAATACCCCCTTTCCCTCTCTAATCAGTTGCATTTCCAACTTACCCAGTTCACCAGTTCACTTCGATGTTGGCGATCAAACCCTAGTTCCTTGATCATCGACGATTGCAGGCAACATTCAGACTCTCAAGAGGTAAGGTTTATGTTAGGGTTGATTGCATTGTGATTTTACACACTGATTCAAGTTATGGAGCGTATAGATGTTATGCTTTAGTACGGTGGTTGTCTTGATTTCTCTTTTGATCTACCTCAGTATATTGATGGTAATTCTAAGTTAATCCAAATGGATTTTGATCATATCGTATACTTTGAGCTAGTTGATTATGTAATGGAAACCAACGAGTATGAAAATAGGGATTTTTATATGTATGGGATGGATGCGGATAATGGTGATTTTAAACTGTTTCGTGATGATAAAGATGTGTTGGAACTTGCAATTAAGGCTAAAAATTGGAGTGAACCGTTCAGTGAAGTGTTTGTTCAACTTAGGCCAATTATGTCTGAACATAAGACCCACCACTGTTCCCAACCCAGTAAACCAGAGGCCCAGCCCAGCCCAGTTGCCAGTCCAGTACCCAGCCCATTAAACCTAAGTCTAGTTCCCAGCCCATTAAACGACAAGCCCAACCCAAAAAACTAGTACCCAGGCCCAGAAAAAAAGTAGTACACGTGAAAGTGGGTAGGGCATCTGGTAAATGTTTTACAACTCCTGAAGTCCCTAGATCTGGAAGTACATCAGCTGTTAAACAGGTAGTTGAAGAACCAGTACATGAGGCTTCATGGGCATTTGATATAGATAAGGAAACAAATCTTAAAGAGGTTGTGAAAGAATCAGTAAAAGAGGTTGTACAGGAAGAAGTCTTTGGTGAACATAGTGATAAAGAAGCTGTGTTAGATCAGGACAGTGAAGACAGTGAAGACAGTGATTACAATGAAGAGTCCAGTTGTGATGATGATGAGGATTGTTATTCTGATGAGGATGAGGTTTTGGAAGAATTGGTTGGCTTAGATTCAGACAGAGAAGATTTTGAATGGAAACAATCACAAGATGCAATTAAACAAGCTACCAAGGATGAAGAAGCAACCACAAAGAAGATACTTGAAGAGTGTATCAAACATAATGAAGAAGAAGGTAATTTGCATGAAACTAATGATGCAGGTTGTGCACATGTAGAGGGATACAGTAGTTACGAAGAATCAGATGGTGATATTGCCACACCAGGTGATAGTGAAGAAGATGATGTTCGAGGTAAAAAGTTTAGGGAAACTGCTCCTAGTGTAAGTGCACAAACTAACTGGAAGAAGTTTGTTTGGAAAGTTGGGACAAGGTTTGCTTCAAGGGATGCCTTTAAGGAGGCAGTTAGAAGATATGCTGTGTCTAATGGCAGGAATCTTTTCATAGCAAAGAGTGATAGCAAACAACAAGGTCGTGTAGTAATCAAGTGTGTAGCAGGGTGTCCTTTCTATCTATTTTGTTCAATGCACACAGGGAAAGAGTGTTACATGATTAAAAGTGTGAAAAACCATCACACTTGCCAAAGAAACATGATAAAGAACAGGCAACTAACTGCTAAGTTTATAGGTGATGAGTTCCTACCTTTATTTAAGGCCAAACCACACTGGTCTGCAAAGGAAATCATAACTGCTGTCAGACAAAAGTACAAGGTGATTATAAGTAAGTGGTTGGCTTATAAGGCTAAGAAAAGTGCACATAAGAAGCTTCATGGATCAATGAGAGATCATTACAGTAAGATTGGTTCATATCTGAATGCATTAAGGAAAGCAAATCCATCATCAACTTTCAAGTTGGAAACTGCTCCACCAGGTTTCATTAATCTAGATCCAGAGGCCACATGTGAAGCATTCTTCAGACTGTTTGTATGTTTTGATGGTCTTAAAAAAGGGTTTCTAGCTGGATGCAGGAAGGTGTTGTGCTTAGATGGATGTTTTCTAAAGACCTTCCTTGGAGGAATGTTGTTAACTGCTGTTGGGAGGGATGCTAATGACCAAATGTATCCTGTGGCTTGGGCAGTTGTTGAAGGAGAAAACAATGATAGTTGGGAATGGTTCATGCATGAGCTACTGCTATGTTTGGAAGTAAATGATGCTGGGCTTTCATGGACATTGATTTCTGACCAGCAAAAGGTTGTCACTCAATTCTGTCTTCTTAAATCAGTTATTTAGTTATTCATTACTTATGTTTAAATGCTTTGGCAGGGTCTGTTAAATGTTGTTTCAATGATGTGGCCCTATGCAGAGCATAGAAACTGTGCAAGGCACATCTATGCAAATTGGCACAAATCATTCAAAGATGAGGAGCTGAAAGAGTTGTTTTGGAAATCAGCTAGGGCTTACTCTGAAAGTGACTATCTACAAGCAATTGAAGACATGAAAGCAATCAATCCTGATGCTGTAGAGGCCTTACTAAAGTAGAATCCCAACTGGTTTAACAGGTGCTATTTGAACACACACACCAAGTGTGATGTAATAGTAAACAACATGGCAGAAACCTTTAATGGTTTTATCATTAATGCAAGGTCAAAACACATAATTCATATGTTAGAGGATATAAGGATTCAGGTCATGAGTAGGTTAGTGACAAAAAGGACAGAAATGGCTGCCAGAGATGTTATCATATGCCCTAAAATCCAGGAAAAACTTGAATTTTCAAAAGCTGCTTCTTATAGACGTGAGGTGTATCCCTCATCATATCAAGTTTTCCAAGTAAGGGATTTTGATGATGTCTCTGTGGATCTAGAAAAAAGAAGCTGCACATGTAGAAAATGGGATTTAAGAGGATATCCTTGTAAACATGTATGTGCTGTTGCTGGTTTTTTACATAAGAATGCTGAAGACTATGTTGATGTGTGTTATCACAAAGATACATACATGAAGGCTTATGAGTTCTCAATACCTCCATTGCCTAGTGAATGGTATTGGACCAAGATCAATCAGCCAATGGATCCACCACCAATCAAATCTGCTCCTGGTAGGCCCAAGAAGAATAGGAAGAGGGATCCTCATGAAGATCCAAAAAGGCCTGGGAAACTCACAAAGCATGGGGTTATAATGAAATGTAGTAACTGTGGGGCTAGAGGTCACAACAAAAGAAAGTGCACTGAGAAGGGGAAAACAACTGAAGGTAAATGTGATTAAGTTTAAGTTTATTGTTTTGTTAATTACATGGCTTAAAGTTTGTGTCTCAGGTGGTTCTGCTCCAAATAGACAGAAGACGTCAACTAAAAAGGCAACAAAGCAGTCCACTCAAGAGGCAACCCAGCAGTCCACTTATGAGGCAACCCAGCAGTCCACTCTTGAGGCAACCCAGCAGTCCACTCAAGAGGCAACTCAGAAATCTACTCAAAAGGGAACCAAGTCAAGTCAAAAGGGAATCAACAAGTCAAGTCAAAAGGGAAAGAGAAAGACCAATCAAGGCTGAAGTTATATGTGATCTTTTGTGTTTGTGGCACTGTTATGTATGACTTAATTAAGTAGACAATATTATGTATGACTCTAATATTTTGTCTAGTAATGTGGGACCAGTTAAGTAGTCAATCTATGACTTTTCTATGTTGTTTGACTTTTTCAGTGTTGTTTGACTTTTTCTGTTGTTGATTGAGTCACATATTGGTGTACATAATCCATTATGGTCATTGTGTTCACTTTAATGGTTGACTCAGAAATTGATGACCATGCTTTCTGTTTGGTTTGGTGATTCTACAAGTGCACTTGGAAGTGCAGTTGCAGTTTGACCATGCTTTCTGTTTGGTATGTTTTGGTCAGTCTGCAGTTTGGTTTGGTGATTCTGCTGTTTGGTTTGGTGATTCTACAAGTGCACTTGGAAGTGCAGTTGCAGTTTGACTGCAAATTGGTCAAACTTTGGCCAAAAATCAACTTACAGTTTGGTCTGCTGTTTCTACAAGTTCACTTGCTAGTGCAGTTGCACTTTGCTTCATATTTGGCCAACTATGCACCTAGTAACAGTTTGACTGCAAATTGGTCAAACTTTGGCCAAAATTCAGCTTACAGTTTGGTCTGCTGTTTCTACAAGTTCACTTGCTAGTGCAGTTGCACTTTGCTTCATATTTGGCCAACTATGCACCTAGTAACAGTTTGACTGCAAATTGGTCAAACTTTGGCCAAAATTCAGCTTACAGTTTGGTCTGCTGTTTCTACAAGTTCACTTGCTAGTGCAGTTGCACTTTGCTTCATATTTGGCCAACTATGCACCTAGTAACAGTTTGACTGCAAATTGGTCAAACTTTGGCCAAAATTCAGCTTACAGTTTGGTCTGTTGTTTCTACAAGTTCACTTGCTAGTGCAGTTGCACTTTGCTTCATATTTAGCCAACTATGCACCTAGTAACAGTTTGACTTCAAATTGGTCAAACTTTGGCCATTTTGGCTTCATATGCAGTTTGTAACAGTTTGACTGCAAATTGTTTCTACAAGTTTGTGAATTTTGGCTCAAACAGTTTGACTGCAAATTGTTTCAGTCACTTGCAAGTATGGTCAACATGTACATTAAGTTAGATGTCCAGTTGAGTCAAAGTAACAAAACACTTCATTTCATTATCAATAAACACTAAATACACAAATACAACAATATGACAATTGCAATTACAAAGGTTAGCAAATATGGTGTCTTCGACTTCGTCTTTGTGTCAAATCTCATTGCTTTCAAGTTCATGTTCTCTTCTATTAACAACATATTGTGTAATTCAAGGTTCTTTATCTTCAGGTCTTTAAACGTCACTTAAGTTGAGGTGCCGTATGAACGTTCAGAGAACATCTTATCAACATCTTCTTTCCAGAGGAAGAATTTGCAATCCCCTCTCTACAAAACACAACAACTATAAGGAAATTGCAATGGAATATCTCCTAAACACCAAATTGATATGCAATTTCAACTTACAGGCCAGTGAGAACAGCCGTAAAATTCTTGACCATGTCGTTCACTTTTACGACCAGCTACTCGAAGAACAGCAACAACATCGTGATGACAGTACAAATTGCCTTCCAAATCGACCTTGAATACTTTAGGTTTTCGAATTACAGCAGATGTAGAAGAAGACGACATCTTGACTGAATGTTTCAATGGGCAATTGGGGCTAGATCGGCTATGGGGAGGAGTATTAGGGCAAGAACGACGATGACCCTCTACCTGCAATTGATCTTCGTCACCAATTTGATGGGGGAGAAGATGACTTTGTTTAGGATTTAGGGTTAAATGGTTACTGATGTTAAACAGATGATATATCAAGTTCCTGTCCACGTATGCTTCCAAGTCAGCATCTGCATGCCACATAGGCTTCAAATACTAACTCAGTTAGTGTTTTTTTAACGAAGGGGTGACAGTGACACCAACTTGTCCGGTAGGGAGTAGTAGGGAGTGGTGGGAGCCAACTTGAAAGTTGGGCGTGATATCGGCCAATTTTGCATAGTTGAGGGTGATACAGTCCATTTCCCCCAAACAAAAAAAAAGTATACTAAACTACAAAAATAGATAACTAATTCATTGAATAGAAAAAGATAAAAATAAGCCTAAAATAGTGGTTAAAAAATATGGCAATTGCATGATTCCCCTTATAAAGCTTCTTAATTGTATATTTTTCCAACCAAAAATTAAAATTTCATATATCCCCTTCCTTACCTAATAAAACTACTGGGTTACCACCCGCTCTTCATAGTAGGTTTAAGACGTAGATAAAAATAGACAAATCATGAAAAGTTGCTCTGATGACAGCCCAATTATGAACATCCAAATGTAAACAAAAAACCATTGTTACGGTATATTCGAAAGTGCATATGAAAAAATTGTGTTCTCTTTGTAAAAGTAGTTCTTTTTTCCAGCACGTCATATGTAGGAAGAAAATGTTAATGTTTCAAACACGAAGATGTAAATGTTTCATATGTGGAGAAGAACAAGATCTAGCTAATCAATGTCCTAATAAAAATAAGAATGTAGAAAGGGCTAGCTTAGTATACAGTTACACGATTATGAAATAGAAGCCATTAAAACAGATGAGTCAGCCAATGAATTAGTCTACAACATATACAATGAAGACGAAAAACCAATAGCTAAAGTCACTTACACATACATGAATATAGAAGAATGTCATCATACTTGGGTACATCAAAGAGGTATAATTATATAAAATGCTATAATTGTGGGTATTACCCTAGTATAGAAAAAATGTCACAATGTAATACATGCTTTCAGGAAATATGTTGCATTTGTCTAAGAAAATTACATAATATAGATATAGGCACCACATCAAAAACTATAGAAACAAGTACTAACATAAATATAGAAAAATTAAACAAGTTAGAATTAGCAATTGAATTACACAGCCTAAAGTTAAAAGATTTAGACAATAAAATCATAGAAATAGAAAAAAGGATGGGATCTAAAATAACAGAAGAGCTAAGTCAGATGTCTACAGAAGCACCTGAAGAACAAGTATTTATACTAACCCAAGGGTCTATGAATATGATGTACAATGTCGTTTATGACTCGACAATAATAGATTTTTAGATTTAACAGCATTAGTTGATATAGGAGCTACTAAAAGTTTAATATACACATAGTCTAGCACCAATACAATACCATAAGAAACTAAAATGTAAAATGAGTAGAACAATTGAAGATAGATTAGTTGAAATAACACATTACCTAGAACCTGTAGGAATACAATTATTAGATTTTTCAAAAAATTATAGTATAAAGTACCACAAGTAAATATAAACCTAGCATATATACAGTCAAAAGAATTTGTTCTTGGGTTAAATTTTTTATTTGCTTTAAATGGTTTTGTCACAATGACTAGAAATATTACACTCAGTAAACAGATCTATACAATCCCAACAACCAGGTATAATAATATATCAGAAATTGCACAAAAGCGTGGTGGTCAAGGAAGTTTAGAATTTTTAAGACAACAAAAAAGAAGTAATCCAACAGAAAATGAGACTAACTATAACAGACTTTTTAAGTCATGGAGTAGAAAAAGGAAAAGATATTACAAAAAGTATAAATCACCCTACGATCTTACACTTAGAAAAAATTGGTATTATAGGTGAAGATATCACAAAATTACATATAAAAGATATATGTAAATTTAAACTAGAAAATCCAGATATTACAATAAAAACTGCTAATGTAGAATATAGTCCCTTAGACAAAGAAAAGTTTAAAAAACAAATACCTGAAATGATTAGCCAGGGATTAATTAAAAAATTAGAAAGTCCTCACAGGTCAACAGCCTTTATAGTAAGAAACCATAGTGAAATAAAAAGAGGTAAAGCAAGAATAGTATATAACTATAAACGACTAAACTATAATATAATAGATGATGGATATAATATCCCAAATAAAGACACTTTACTAAATCTTATACAGAAAAAGAAAGATTTTTTTTTTCAAAATTTTCTTTGAAGTCAGGATATAATAAGTTAAAACTCAAACAAAATTTTAAACCATAGACAACTTTTACATGCTCAGAAGGACAATTTGAATGGAATGTTCTCAGCTTTGGGCTAAAAATGCCCCTTCAATGTTTTGAAGATTTATGGACAATATTTTCTTAAAATACGACTTTTGTTTAGTATATATTGATGACATACTGGTGGCAAGCCAAACAGTACAAGAACATGAAAAACATTTACAACAAGTGTTTGAAGAGATAAAAAAAGAATAGAATAGTAGTTTCTAAACGAAAAATGGAATTATTTAAAAGAAAAATATCTTTCCTAGGATTAGAAATTGCGACGGAAAGATAAATTTACAATCACATATCTCTAGAAAAATACTTGATTTCCCAGAAAAATTTGAAAACCTAAAATAAATACAAGCTTTTCTGGGACTAGTTATTTATGCTAGAAAATTTGTTCCAAATTTATCGAAGTTGGTAGGACCTTTATATAGTAAAACAATAAAAAACGGCCAAAGGTATTTCAGTTCAGAAGATATAAAGCTAGTTAAAGAAATAAAAATGGCAATAAAAAACTTTAAACCACTAGAGTTGCCACTTGTTACAAATTACATAATTATTGAGACAGATGGATGTACAGAAGGATGAGGAGCAGTTCTTCTTTGCAAACCAAATAAATATAGTCCTAAGGAAGAAGAGAAAATTTGTGCTTATGCAAGCGGTAATTTTCAAAACAAAACAAGTTGGACTAGCATCGATTTTGAAATATAAGCACTAATTTATGCATTAGAAAAATTTAAACTTTTCCTTCACAAAGAATTTACAGTAAGAACTAATTGTGAAGCTATTGTAAAATTTATAGAAAATGATCAAAGTAAAAAAGATAAATAGAACCCGCTGGGTTAATTTACAAAATATCATCCAAGGAAGTGGGTATCACGTAAATTTTGAACATATTAAAGGAAAAAATAATGGGATAGCCGATATGTTATCTCGTAACATTAATAGATTGTTGCTTTTAGATGGACATGAAAAAAGATAAAGGAAAGGCAAAACTTATACATCCTATACAGCCTACAAAATCATCTCCGATGAATATATCATCCGAAGAAGAGAAAACAGAGAAGCTCATGAGCCAGTCAATCCAAGCAGCAAGTACACAGAATTTTAGACAGTTGCCTGCAACACCAACAGATCTCAACAGTGTCACACCGTTTTACAGCCCAAGTCAATCAAAGGCTACAAATGTTCATCCTCTAAAAAATAGACATTTTACACAAAGGGCGAGCTCTCATTCATAGATTACACAAAACTCGGTCATTACCTTTGGAAATTATACATTACAAAGATGTGATGATCCCAACACAAAGTTTCGTCCAATTATTGGGATGAAATTAACAGAAAAACAACAGTATTTACTAGATAACCTTTGGCATATTCAAACTATGCCTCAGGCTTCAACCTTTAAAGTCCAGGTGTTAAATGCATTAAGCATTTATTTTTATGAACAAAGTAGCAAAACACCTGAGAAACAAAAAAAGCCAAAGTTTACCCATTATGTTATATTTCGATATACTAAAATCAATATTTTTAACAAATGGGAGACTGTGGCTAAGCATATCCAATGCCCCAACCCAATTTACAAAGGTTTTACAGATTTTCAAAAAGCTATAGACACAGCAAGATAACATTTTGGGGTAAGCGACTTTTACATAAAACCTGAAGAGGTTCAAACATTTGCAGACATGGCAAAAACTAAGCGCTAACAAGTAATTAAAACTCAAGAAGAGCTTATCACTAAGCTACAAGATTAGCTTGTACAACAAGGAAAAAATACACATTCTATACAAGAGAAGGTTGAAAATAGTCTATTAAAACAAAAAGTTATTATTCTTGAAACAAAATATCGACATGCATTACAAAAAATTGATAAAAATGAAAATACAGTGTTAAACAGGAATTATGAAATGTTCCGAGTCAGGGTTCTTGATACACCATGGAAAGGAAACACTGTCTAAAACCAGTAATAGAACGTTTTCCTGAGTTTAAACATATTCTCTCCCAAAAGATTTGTACAGACTTTCCTCTAGATCTTTATAGACTACAACAAAAATTGGTGGATTTGGCCTTTGAAGACCCATTCATTACTAGAGTAACAGTAGTCGAAAGAACAAATGAAGAGGGTAATGGAATAGGCCTTCTTCTACTACAAGTTTTTCTTCCTACACATTTAGCAGATGATGAAATAGTAAAATTTTACCATCACGATATGATTAACTATATTGAATTCATATTAAACAGTAAGACAAAACAACTTCTCAATCGTTTTGGAAAGACATTTGTTCTAACCACAGGGAACATTTCTACACACATCTTTCCATCTACAATCGGTTGCAAAATTTTTGCTTCGTTTCCTTATGCTGATGTTGTAATGCCCTGCTTTTTCGTAACTTTCCTTAATTAGAAAACGTGTCTTGTATTTCTTTTTTTGGAAGCTTGTTCCTTTTGTATTTCGTATTTTGTTTCAAACCATTGTAAATCCGAGACTTCGGTCGTAATGAAATTCTATTTTTTATACATGGTTAAACGTGTTGCAATACTTTGGTTATACGTTACCAATCTTGGATGCATACGCGCAACCGATACTCGATATACGGGTGCTCAAAACTTATACATGCTTGTTAACTATTAAATACGTGGTTAAATTATGTTAATAAAATAATAATAATAACAATCATAATAATAATATAATAGTATAATAATAATAATAATAATAATAATAATATAATAAAAAAATACATCTTAACATCAACGTTGATGTTAGTGTTGATGTTAGTGTTGATGTAGTAATTCAAAATTGTATTTTGTTACAAAAAAATATATATATAGAACAAGCTACATCCCCCATGCATCGAAACTGTTAAAAGGTGTTAATTGTTTTGTTTTAATATCCATATCATTTAAATGTCCTATTTATTAAGTGGTGGGAATGTGTTAGTTCAATATAACATAATTAACATATTCTATGCCATGCCATACATAAATTGTCTCAACAAAAAAAAAAGTAATCAGCTGGTGTAGGAGCCTTCCGGCCGCAAGTCTTTGGACTGTTTATATTTTGTTTTTTTAATTGCAAATCAACCTAATGGCATTAAAGACCCAACCAACCTTAACTCTAATCCTTCCCTATAAATATCACTCTAATCTCAGCCACTTTTCCACTTTTATAACCCTTAAACACACTCAAAAACTTCTCAAAACTCAACTGGAAATACAAGTTCGGACAGAAACATCAAGCTCCACTAAAGTGAGCACAACTTCTCCATTTCTTATCCTTTTTAGCTCATTCTTTTTCCAGAACACTTGGATCGACCTTAGCTTCGATTCCATGGGTATTTCACAGTGAATAAGTCCCTGGAACTCCAGCAAATAGGCTACAAAGTTCACTGTTTGAATCTGATTTCATTTAACTTTGTTTATACTTGCTTAAACTCGAGTCTAACTCACTCAAACCCACGTCATTATGCTTATAACCACTTCTATGGTTAGTTAAGCTTCAAAACGGGACTGAGACATACAAAATCAGAGGTTAGACCTCATATACTTTCTGTTTTGCTTAGGGTTTTTAACCCACAAGTGATGTTCAAGCTTCAAGCTTGATGAAGGTGTGATTATGGACTAACTTGGGTTGTCCAACATAGAATCCCCACATTACTTGATGATTTCTCATAGTGTAGTTGTTTGTTATTCTTGTATTAATATTAGTTCATGACCCTCCTTGTTTGTTTTTACATCAAGTGTAGTGGTGAACCATACGAGGTACCTAAATGGAAGCTTGTTCTTCCTACCTCCTACATGATTTCCATGATACTACAGGTACCTAAATGAAGATTTAATCTTCTACCTCATGCTTGACTATTGGACATAACAATACATATAATACTTATACATATATATACTATTCAATATTCGAACCCTTGATGGCGAACTTGTGTTCATTCGTCAAAGTATTAGAATAACATCACCCAAGACATAAGACTTGTTACGATTCTAATGAGTATGCTACTCATGAAAACATTAACCCTTGAGGTTTCATAGTGTCAAGAACAAGTACTTTGTGTTAAAGGATGTTTACTTTCGAATACATATGTTCTTGTGTTTTAACTTCCTAATCCCTAAATCTTCCGAATTCCCCAAGCTCATACACTTTGTTTCTTCGTGTAGAAGGACTTGGTGTTCCTACCTCCAACAACAAATAACTCACTCGCGGATTCTCAAGTTCAAGACTTGCAAAACCGTGAGTACACTTGACCCATTTCCTTTAAACACTTTGGGTTGTAACATGTTAATATAAAAAATACACTTTCACATACTTAAACATTGTTTTATGCTCAATCCTATATACATGATACTTGTTTACTTAGGTTCATGCTAGATTATACATGCTTTATGTCATTAACTTTGCTAAGCCCTCAACTTAACATATATAGCGCTATAGGAGTAGCATACTACCTGTCGGGGTCTTGTTAAGCTTTTATACTAAACGGTCTTGTCACTTTCGTGGCGAGGGATGCTAAATACTAGTGGACACTTGGGTTTGACGTATTGTTATGCATGCTAGTTACCTTGTTTACAAATTGCCATGTGGATTCGAGTAAAATGCTTTTATACTTATGCTATACTTATTCAAACCTTGTGTACTCGCCTTTGCTTTTGCATTGAACTTTATTTTAAACATTTTACAGATTGAGGATAATGATGTTATGAAACGAAGTAGCAATGATGCCTAGACACACATTTAGACGTCTTAGGTTTAAATTGTTGTATCAAATTTTGTCTCGTTATGTTATGTTATGAACATGTTATTATTTGAGATTTCTATGTAATGTTGACAATTTGACTTATGAAATGAAAATGGTTGATTTAAATATTGTCACAAATAGTGTTATGAAGTCTCTTGCAATCTATTTCGTCTCATCCCGATGATTCCGCCATCGGTTGGGGTGTGACAGATGCCAACACCTACAGACCAGCACGAAAGCGAATATTTATTGAGTATCAAGTTTCTACAAACACATACCTAGAAAGCCGTTAGTCACTAAAAATGTAAACTTTGAAAATCTGCCTTGGTTAAAGACATAACATAAAACTCCAGAAGTCACACTAGATAGTCTGCCTCAAAATTACGCAGAGTCACTATACAAGTTTATAGAAAAATATCAACAAACCCCAGAGTTACCAGGATGTTTTCAATGGGAACGATATAAACTCCTAGCAGAGGGACATTATATACAAATCTATGCTAAACAAAATTGGTGTATGCTTTTACCATTTGTAGGAGAAGGTGACATCCTAGAACTAAAGCATATTATAAACCTAGAAGCAACAGATGATGAATGTTGTGATGATCCAGGAACACCACAATCCATTGACAGCACACACAGAGATTTCTAAAAGAAAATGATGAAAGCATGGACATCAAGAGACAGGTGTACACAATAAGAAAAATTTATAGACAGCCATGATTGTTTCCAAGCACATGCAGCTGATAATGAACCATTATTGTATATAATGCATGTGGTCTTTTTTCTTCTTTGATTTGTATATGTTTATTTTTCTGACAATAGAGCATTATGTACAGTGGTACATTATTAGTTGAGCTTTTCCTCTTGCCTATATAAGGCATAGAGTTCACTTGTAAATATCATCCCAGAGAATTTAATAAAAA
Source organism: Helianthus annuus (assembly GCF_002127325.2). Lineage (NCBI taxonomy): Eukaryota > Viridiplantae > Streptophyta > Magnoliopsida > Asterales > Asteraceae > Helianthus > Helianthus annuus. The sequence goes on from NC_035438.2 coordinate 36,596,866, forward strand.
TTTATTGCATGGTACACTAAATTCTCTCCGTCACTCCTTACCCTAACCTCATAGCTCCTTAGTTTCGTCCATTGTTCTTCATATTATATTCCAAAAAAAACTACAAAGGGGGGTTCATTTCAGAATCTCCTATATATACATATATAGGTAAAGAGTATGGTACAAATCTCCTTATCGTACATTATATACGCGCTACCCACAGCCATACACGTGTCGTGATTCAATTTAAGTAAATAAGGGTATATCAGACATTTTATTCCAACGTCTCCAGTGCTAATCATGGAATTCCGTCAATTATAAGCAGATATGGAGTTTGTTTCGTAACCGTCCCATTTAATTATTCTTCGTATCAATTCGATTTGTAGGGTTTTTGATTGATTCCTCACAGAATTGCGATTTCCGAAAAATGCTTGATTCGTCATTTAGGATTCGTCAATAGTTTTATTAGGTTGAGTTCTGGGTTTTATTTGATTTGAAGCTTTTTTTTTTATTTTATTAGATTGTAATGAGGGGTTGAAGATAAGTGTTTCTGGTTTTACTTGTTGTGTTACTATATCGCATGTGTTGTTTTGATATATCGTATGTGATGTTTTAACATAATCCAACTAGTTAAGAATGGATCCGTTGTATAATTTCGCATGTTTAAAAATAGACATTTCGCACACAATGAAGTTTAATATATAATTTCGCATGTTTAAATTCGAGACTTCGCAAACCTTAAAGTATTTATCAAATGTAGCTATTTATTTCGCACTATTATTTTTATTTTCACACAGTGTGTTTCAATAATTGAAATCAAATAATTCAGTTCAATAATTGATTTCAATAATTCATATCAATAATTTTTCTTTTATTATATATGTTATGTTTTTATCACTATTGCAAACATCCAATTAAAAAATGGCAGATCTACCAACATCCTCTTCTTCTGAACCAAGTATCAAGCAGGTTTTCAGAAAAAGGATTCAGCAACAAATTCAAGAGGATCAATCATGTCAAGAGATGTTGTAGGCCAACATTTCTCGTGTAACAGAAAACATGAAGAGAAGACAAGATATTCTGAACTTGCTATCTTAGATGCAAGTGAGTAGTCTTAAAGAAATTGTTGTTATGTTTATGGTGGATTTGGGTGAGAAGGATGAGAAACAGTTGAAAGAGTTGGCTGGTGCAATAACTGTATTAAGATGCTCGATGAAGATGAAAATGGAGTTTCTTTCATCTTTTGAATGAACTTTTGTTTATTTTTGGTGCATGTTCCAATAAATTTGCATCTTGTGTTATGTAATGGACTTGTATTTCGCAAATTTTAATAATTCAGTGTCAAACATGTGATTTCAAACATAACACATGCGAAATAAAAAACACAAATGCCAATTTAAAAACACCAATATATGCGAAATTAAAAACACTAACAAGTTCAAATATGTAACATAAATCCATCATCAATGTAGTTTACTTTGGCTTTCCAATATATGTACTCATCCTATCTGGGATTATCTTATCCAAATCCTTCATATACCTCTCTTTGTCTGGCCTTTTATCGAAAGCATTGTCCTTTTTAATTATTTCTTGATGATGCATATTGTGTTATGATAGAATGATTTTACTGAGATATCCGTGCCTTAGGAGATGAAGTTGTGAATTTTGTCTGTTGTTTACTTCATCTTCTTTCACAAATCCAGTCACCCATGGTTTTTGGTCTCCTTTGTACGTTTCCATGTGATGCATCGTAAACACTCCACAGTCTACGCCGTTATTCTTCGTCCTCTAGTCCATTTCTTTTCTTTCTATAACTGAGCTTGCAAGTTCTTTTATAGCTAGTGTTGGTTTTAAAGCCTTTTCTAGGTATAAATGTCACACCCCTTTCTGCGGCGGAAGCACGAGGTGTGATCATGAAAGGTTCTCATTGCATACGAAAGGTAAACATACTACATGCTCGTAAAAATAGCTTCAAATACCAAACATTTCATAATTTGAAAACATAATTTAGCGTTTACATCGCGAGGTAGCATAAAACATTGTCTTAAAAAGTTTACATCTTTATTTAAAGATAAACACAAGCGACATCCACAAGCATGAGTAAGGCCGCGCGCACATCCACTTCTAGTTACCTGAAATACATGTGAGTTTTGGAAAAACGTCAACATAATGTTGGTGTGAATTCATGCAGTTTTTGTATTGAACGTTTGTATACTTTGTATGAAAAACATGGTATGTATTTTGTTTTAAATCATGTATTCATGTATGAGTCAAGTATCTCTATATGTATCAAGTGTTAATGGGTTGCAAAGCCATTAACATGTGACACGACATAGGAAGTCGCCAAACCATAGGCATTTTTCTGTAGTCGATTCACGACTGAGACACAAAAACACTACTTGGTTCTAGTTGTCACCAAGAGTGGGGCTGCCCTGAAACCCATTAGATCTAACCTTTCGTTCTGCGGTCTAAGTATGTACACGATTAATGGTGCTTATGGTACCCTATTCGTGACACGATTTCTCGTATCAATTCTTGGCACTAGTTTTCACCAAGAGTACTTCTCGTTTTAGTACGCATCATACCATTTTGTAAATATTGAAGTATTTGTAACATGTATTTCACCCCTGTAGATATAAACCAAAAACAGTTAAAGAAAAGGGGGGAGCATGAACTCACAACTTTGCGTTCCTTGCGTAGTAAACTTCACCGGATTTGCTTATAGTGCGTCGTGACCTAAACGTGTTTTATTATCATTAGTCACTAGTCTTGTATCGTACAAGCACAGGTCACTATCTTTTGTATACGTATTGTTGTGTTAAAAATATTTTATATTTTTAACTATGTATCTTGCTTATATTATTTTCTCAAAAATTAATATAAGTATCTTGTATTTTGCACTTTGCTCCCGAATTATGTATCTTTGTTCAAAACTTTATTTTATGTTTATAACTTGTCCAAGTTGTTTATTCTATCAACTAATATATTTTTACAAATATATTTTCTTGTATTTGTCTAAGTATGTTGTATGTATATTTTTGTGTTTTTAGTTCTCAAGAGTATTTAGTGTATTTTCAAGTCCTAATACACTAGCACGTACAATATATACTACATACACTTAGCACAAAATTTGGTGATAAAATAAGATATATATTTTTATCAAAATATACATACTTAATGTCAATTTTTAACCTTGACAAAATCATCGTTTCTTAACTCAAAAATTAGGGAAACCTTGGTATACATTTTTAGGGAATAAGTTTCTCAAAACTCATATATTTTCTAAGTGTCAAAATTTATAAAAATTTTGACTGAGTTTCCCCTAAAAATGGAGGTTTCTCATGTTTTCAAAACATGTGTTTATTTTCTTTTAAATCGTCAACAATCACCAACAACAATCATCAACAAAAATTATCAACAACAATCACTAATTTCTCTAAAGTGTATTTCTTTCTTTAAAAGCTTCATTTTTAAAGAAATTAGTTCTTTACAACTTGTGACAATATTTTCTAAAAATATTACTTCTTGTATTTTTCTTGTTACACATGTGTTTATACACTTGTTTACTTACCAAAAATAATTTTAGCTCACACAAGATCCGGGTTTTTAAGAATCTAGTATTTTCCACTTGGTCCTTCCGAAAAACCACTTGTATATCTTTAGATCCACAAGTTTACAACTTCATTTTACAAGAAAAATTATGTTTATTCAAGTTTCAAGTTCATGGTGGATGGTCTCATCATCTTTCTCATTTCTAACACTAACATAATACTAGTTCATGTTCCTGAACATGATCTAGTATTTCTTGATGATGATCCATCCTACTTTTATTAACAAACAACATCAAATAATCACAACCATACAAGATTCACAAGATTTACACACATATCTTCTCTTTATCCACCATTAATCACTTATGTTCAAGACTTTAATGGAAGTTCTTTAGTGTTCTTAATTTTTAACCATTAAATCATCTATTAACCACCATAAACAAGATCAAGATAATGTTCTAGAGCACTTACTACTAGCACAAGGCTAGGGGAGTTCAAGAGGGTAAATGAAGTGGATAAAAGCAAATGAAAGAGGTTCTTGAACTTCCGAAAGCTCCTAGCTTCACTATGCACCTTCTATTACCTTAATACAAGCTTGGAATGTATGTAGGATGGAAGAATGATGGTGGTGTTGGTGTGGTTAGGGTCGGCCGAAGCCAAGGAAGAAGAAAGGAGAAGGAGGTGGTGTTGAATGAATGAGGACAAGAACTCTATGTGTTTATTTATAATCCATTTAGTCTCTTTAACCCTTGGTTATTATGTCTTTAAAGCACCAACAAGATTGAATATAATATGCAATTAAAATCCCATGTGGGATTATGTCTCCCAACCGTCCAACACTAGGGGGGGTCTTGGTTACATTTCAATTCTAAGTTACTTAATCTAGTTACATGTTAAGTGTTAGATTTAGTGTTAAGTGTGTTTAGGTGTTTTAGGATATAATATGATGTTTAGGGTCCATAACTAGCTTGGTAATGTTAAATTAATGCCTCTAATAATATTTTGATGTTCCGGGTAGAGTCCGGTTGTTCGGTTGGATATTGGTTCGTTAAAGTGCTAAATTGCACCTTTTAGTGTCTTTCAAGTTCCCTTTTGTAACCTTTTTAATTCTAAACACTTGGGGAAATATTCTGGATAATAAAACGTAATTTCTGCATGATATTTATGTATTTAAAAGCTGATTTGAGCTGAATTTATATAAATTCTGCACTTAAAGTGCGTTTCGGGTGCTTTTTAGTGCGTATTTTAGCTTCCGAATGGTATATATGTAAACCCTTGTATGTACTCTTGGGTTTTAATGTATTCTTGTCGTTTGACCTACACTTTAGGCCTCAAGTCTAATGTCCGACTGCTTTCTGCAGTTTTGTTGACACAGTATGTCTTACCGGTGAGTTTACTAGTATTTCTGATGCAACGCAGTTCATTAATGTATAATGAAATTCTTGTAGTATAAAACGTGCATGAATTCACTTGTATTGTATGAAATCAGATAATGTTGACATTAAGCACATAATTACAGTCATTAAATAATAATTTAAGTGTACGGAAGTTACCGTTTTGTGCCAGTTGTCACAGTCTCCCCCCGTTAAAAGAATTTCGTCCCGAAATTCAGGCCGAACTAGCTCTGGCAGGAGTCTTCTTGAATAGGTGGGGATACTTTTCTTTGAACTGTTCTTCACGTTCCCATGTGTACTCGGGTCCGTGTTTAGAGTTCCAACGTACTTTGACAAGTTTAACACTGCTCCTTCTTGTCTTGTTGACTTTCCAGTCAGTAACCTCAATGGGTTGTTCTGTAAATCGGAGGGTGTCGTCAATATGCACTTCATCCGCAGGGATGATCACGTCTTTTTGTGTTGGACTCTTCTTGAGGTTGGATACATGGAACGTGTCATGTACTCCATTAATTTATTCCGGTAGTTCCAACTTGTATGCCACGGTACCAATTCTTTCTAAGATCTTGAATGGTCCGATGTATCATGGATTCAGCTTTCCACGCTTTCCAAATCTGACTACGCCCTTCCAAGGTGAGACTTTCAACAAAACCCTGTCTCCCACCTCGAATTCCAATGGCTTTCTTCTTCGATCAGCGTAGCTCTTTTGTCGATCCCGAGCCGCCCTAATACGTTCTCGGATCTGCATGATCTTGTCGGTTGTCTCTTATACAAGTTCAGGACCAACCATACGTTTATCTCCAGCGTCTGCCCAACATAAGGGCGATCGGCACTTGCGGCCATACAGAGCTTCGAACGGTGCAGCTTTCATGCTTGTATGATAACTATTATTGTAGGAAAACTCAACCAAAGGTAGGTGAGTATCCCAGCTGCCGCCTAAGTCCATGACGCATGCGAAGCATATCTTCTAATGTTTGTATGGTTCGTTCGCTCTGGCCATCTGTTTGTGGATGGAATGTCGTGCTCAGATCTAGTTGAGATCCAAAGGCTTCCTGAAAGGATCGCCAGATTCTTGAGACAAAGCGTCCATCTCTGTCTGAAATAATTGAGATAGGCACTCCATGACGTGTCACAATTTCCTTTATGTATATTTCAGCAAGCTTTCCCGTGTTATCCTTCTCTCGGATTGGTAGGAAATGCGCAGACCTCGTTAGCCGATCGACTATCACCCATATCATGTTGTGCCCTCTCGGGGTCTTGGGTAATTTCGTTATGAAGTCCATCGAGATTTGCTCCCACTTCCACATGGGAATCTCTGGTTGTTGTAGTAGGCCGGACGGTTTCTGATATTCAGCCTTAACCTTAGCACAGGTTAGGCATTTTCCAACATAGACAACAACGTCGCTTTTAAGTCTCGGCCACCAATAGTATTCTTTCAAGTCTTGATACATCTTGTCCGATCCCGGATGGATCGAGTATCTCGATTTATGCGCTTCATCAAGGATGACTTCTCGTAGGCCACCATAGAGCGGAACCCAAATACGCTTCTTAAAGTATAAGGCTCCCTCTTCATTTGGCACCATGTACTTTAATGCACCCCGGAGGTATTCAGCTTTACGGTTTTCCATCTTAAGGGCTTCTTGTTGTGCGTCACGAATACGTGAAGTGAGGTTCGTTCAAATAGTCATTTCCAATGCTCGGACCCTTAAGGTCTTAACCCTTTCTTTTTTACTTAAAGCGTCCGCTACAACGTTTGCCTTTCTAGGATGGTACTTAATCTCACAGTCGTAATCGTTTAGCAACTCGACCCATCGCCGCTGGCACATGTTCAATTCCTTCTGATCGAGTATGTGTTGTAGACTTTTGTGATCTGTGAAGATTGTACATCGAGTACCATACAGATAGTGTCGCCAGATCTTCAGGGCGAATACTACCGCACCCAGTTCCAAGTCGTGCGTGGTGTAGTTCCTTTCATGTACTTTCAATTGTCTTGAAGCGTAAGCGATGACTTTTTGGCGTTGCATGAGCACGCAACCCAAACCTTGTCATGAAGCGTCGCAGTATACCACGAAGTCTTCTGTGCCTTCGGGTAAAGATAGTATCGGTGCATCGCATAGCTTGTTTTTGAGTAGTTGGAAGGCTTCTTCTTGCTTGTCACCCCAGTCGTATTTCTTGTCTTTCTGTGTAAGGGTAGTTAGCGGTTGAGATATTTTTTAGAAATTCTCGATAAATCGCCGATAATAGCCCGCTAAGCCCAAAAATTGACGAACTTCAGTTGGGGTTTTGGGGGCTTCCCAATTCTTTATGGCTTCAATCTTAGACGGGTCTACATGAATGCCCTTCTCATTCACAACGTGGCCAAGAAATTGAACTTCGCGAATCCAGAATTCTCACTTGGAGAATTTTGCATAGAGTTTCTATTTCTTCAGTAGTTCCAGTATGGTTCTGAGGTGTTGCTCGTGCTCTTCTTTCGTCCGTGAGTAGATCAGGATATCATCGATAAATACAATCACAAATTTATCGAGATATGGTTTGCATACGCGGTTCATCAGATCCATAAAAACCGCCGGCGCGTTTGTTAGTCCGAATGGCATTACAAGGAACTCGTAATGCCCATAGCGCGTTCTAAATGCAGTCTTTGGTACGCTTTCTTCTTGTATTCTTAACTGATGGTATCCAGATCGAAGGTCGATCTTGGAATAGTAGCTTGACCCTTGCAATTGATCAAATAAGTCATCAATCCTCGGTAGGGGGTACCGATTCTTGATTGTGAGCTTGTTTAGTTCTATGTAATCGATGCACATCCGCAGAGTTCCATCCTTTTTCTTCACAAACAATACCGGAGCTCCCCAAGGCGAGAAGCTCGGCCTTATGAATCCTTTATCCAGCAACTCCTGGAGTTGTGTAGATAATTCTTGCATTTCGGATGGTGCAAGCCGATAGGGCGCCTTGGCTACAGGAGTGGCTCCTGGAACCAAGTCGATACGGAATTCGACTTGTCGTTGCGGAGGTAGTCCTGGCAGATCTTCAGGAAAAACTTCAGGGAATTCCTTCACCACAGGAATGTCTTCGAGTTTTGGCTCCACCGCCTTCTTGTCTACAACGTGAGCTAGGAAAGTGACACATCCTTTCCTTAGGCACTTCTGTGCCTTTATGCAACTGATGATTCGTAGAGGCGCGTCTCGTTTTTCTCCATGTATGATGAGAGTTTCATCGTTCTCCAAAGGGATGCGAATGGTCTTCTCATGACAAATAACTTTGTCTTTGTTCTTGGACAACCAGTCCATTCCGACCACTACATCGAAGCTACCCAATTGAATAGGTAAGAGGTCGATGCTAAAATTTCGTTCGCCAAGTTCTAATGAGCAACCTCTAACCACTTCGCCCAATTCGATAAGTTTGGCATTCGCTAGTTCTATGGAGTAAGGAATATCCAATCTACTAGACTCTATCCCAAGCATACGTTTAAATTCCACAGACATGAAACTATAATCGGCACCAGTGTCAAATAATATGGATGCAAAGTGATTGTTAACGAGAAACATACCGGTGACCACGTTAGGGTCCTCGCGTGCGTCCCTTGCTCCAATCACAAATGCTCGAGCCTGAGCGTTGTTTCTCTTCGGTTACCATTGCCATTACCGTTCCCACCGTTGTTTCCAGCACCAGTGCAGTTTCCATTTCCGTTTCTGTTTCCCTTACCCCAACAGTCTTCAGTGCGATGACCCAATTTTCCACACTTGTCGCACTTTTGAACGCGACAAGCTCCTTCGTGATGACGCTTGCACCGATTGCATTTGGGCAGGGTGCCCAGATATCCCTTAGCTGGAGCGTCATTCATGGCTGCAAGCGATTTCGCCTCTTGAGGCGGGTTGGGGTCACGCTTCTTGTTGGAACCCTTGTTGTTACGAGTTGCTTGATTCAGGTTTGCATGCTTCCTTTTCTTGTCCCCAGACGACTCAGCATGCGTCTCAGTATTTTCTGTTAGGTTCAGCGATAGCTTCTTCATACGAACACATTCTTCAGTAAGGCTGACAGCCAGAGTTACAGCCTCGGTGATTGTTTGGGGTTTGGATGAAGTCACCATGCCGCGAAACTCTGGGGCCAGTCCCCAAATGTAGCGTTCAACGCATTTGAATTCCGGAGTCACCATGTAGGGAATCACCCTAGACAAATCATGGAACCTTCGAGTATACCCCGAGATGTTAGCACCTACCATAGTCAAGTGCCAAAACTCCGTCTCCAACCTTTGGAGTTCGGCACGAGAGCAATACTTCTCTCTCATCTTCTCTTTCAGTTCATCCCAAGTCATGCCATACGCGACATCATCACCCAGCGTTTGAACTTGCAAATTCCACCATGTCAGTGCTTCATCGACAAAGAGCCCAGTAGCGAAAGTGACTTGTTGATCCGCGGTACACTTGCTCATGCGGATAGTGGCTTCAGTCTTTTCCGTCCAACGCACAAACGTTACTGCTCCTCCAGTGCCATCGTAGTTCAGTGGTTTGCAGTCGAGGAACTGCTTGAAGGTGCAGCCTTGGGCTGCGTTTCCTCCAGACGAATCTCCATTCCCGTTGCGTCTAGCATTGCTTGTTCCTCCACTGTCTTGAGTACGGTTCGCCTCGTACTGGGCGATAGCCGTAGAGATCCTTTCCTCCAGTAGGGCGTTCAGCTCTTCAGCATTTCTTGGCAGTGGGGGGGGGGGGGAGGTTGATCACGAGCGTTCACAGCTCTTCTTGGTGCCATGTTCTGACAGAACATAACATAATAGGGTTAGACATTTGTTTGATATCGTCATACGAGACAGTAGTAGTATATATATATACGTAGGCATATACCACGTAAGTGACATCAAACAATCCGTGCAATGCATAAATCAATTCATACAGCAACAAGCATGTATAGTTAGGTAAACACCTTACTTCACATTGGTGGTTCTTGTCTTTATACCCTAAATCATTACTCCAAAGAGTGTATGTTTGACCTTTCCTTTTACTGGGGGAATTTATACGCGACAAGACTTGTCGTGGTTTCTGTGCACTGAATTCCATAATTATGTATGCATCCATAATTACGTAACGCCTTGCACAGTCCGCACAGTTCGTTTTGTCCTCGTATCTCTTCCTTCAGTTAGGCCATTGTTTCCAGGTAAAGTCGTGTATACTAGTGATATTCTACTTCTAGTATATGTATATGCTAATTATCACACATAATTGCAAGTAATTCATAATCACAGACAAGTGCTACTCTAGTGCACCCTAAGTCTCGTAGCGTCTCTTCATGACTCTTTGTAAACAGTTTCAGGTAGTGGATGTCGCGGGAAGTTTTATGCAATGAAAACTTTTTAAAATTGTTTTCGTGAAAGGATCCTAGAGATTGTAGTCTAGACACGAGAAAGAATCCTGGTTCACTACAATCGCAGCTCTGATACCAATCTGTCACACCCCTTTCTACGGCGGAAGCACGAGGTGTGATCATGAAAGGTTCTCATTGCATACGAAAGGTAAACATACTACATGCTCATAAAAATAGCTTCAAATACCAAACATTTCATAATTTGAAAACATAATTTAGCGTTTACATCGCGAGGTAGCATAAAACATTGTCTTAAAAAGTTTACATCTTTATTTAAAGATAAACACAAGCGACATCCACAAGCATGAGTAAGGCCGCGCGCACATCCACTTCTAGTTACCTGAAATGTATGTGAGTTTTGGAAAAACGTCAACATAATGTTTGGTGTGAATTCATGCAGTTTTTGTATTGAACTTTTGTATACTTTGTATGCAAAACATGGTATGTATTTTGTTTTAAATCACGTATTCATGTATGAGTCAAGTATCTCTATATGTATCAAGTGTTAATGGGTTGCAAAGCCATTAACATGTGACACGACATAGGAAGTCACCAAACCTAGGCATTTTTCTGTAGTCGATTCACGACTGAGAAACAAAAACGCTACTTGGTTCTAGTTGTCACCAAGAGTGGGGCTGCCCTGAAACCCATTAGATCTAACCTTTTGTTCTGCGGTCTAAGTATGTACACGATTAATGGTGCTTATGGTACCCTATTCGTGACACGATTTCTCGTATCAATTCTTGGCACTAGTTTTCACCAAGAGTACTTCTCGTTTTAGTACGCATCATACCATTTTGTAAATATTGAAGTGTTTGTAACATGTATTTCACCCCCGCAGATATAAACCAAAAACAGTTAAAGAAAAGGGGGAGCATGAACTCACAACTTTGCGTTCCTTGCGTCGTAAACTTCACCGGATTTGCTTATAGTGCGTCGTGACCTAAACGTGTTTTATTATCATTAGTCACTAGTCCAGTATCGTACAAGCACAAGTCACTATCTTTTGTATACGTATTATTGTGTTAAAAATATTTTATATTTTTAACTATGTATCTTGCTTATATTATTTTCTCAAAAATTAATATAAGTATCTTGTATTTTGCACTTTGCTCCCGAATTATGTATCTTTGTTCAAAACTTTATTTTATGTTTATAACTTGTCCAAGTTGTTTATTCTGTCAACTAATATATTTTTACAAATATATTTTCTTGTATTTGTCTAAGTATGTTGTATGTGTATTTTTGTGTTTTTACTTCTCAAGAGTATTTAGTGTATTTTCAAGTCCTAATACACTAGCACGTATGATATATAGTACATACACTTAGCACAAAATTTGGTGATAAAATAAGATATATATTTTTCTCAAAAATATACATACTTAATGTCAATTTTTAACCTTGACAAAATCATCGTTTCTTAACTCAAAAATTAGGGAAACCTTGGTATACATTTTTAGGGAATAAGTTTCTCAAAACTCATATATTTTCTAAGTGTCAAAATTTATAAAAATTTTGACTGAGTTTCCCCTAAAAATGGAGGTTTCCCATGTTTTCAAAACATGTGTTTATTTTCTTTTAAATCGTCAACAATCACCAACAACAATCATCAACAACAATTATCAACAACAATCACTAATTTCTCTAAAGTGTATTTGTTTCCTTAAAAGCTTCATTTTTAAAGCAATTAGTTCTTTACAACTTGTGACAATGTTTTCTAAAAATATTACTTCTTGTATTTTTCTTGTTACACATGTGTTTATACACTTGTTTACTTACCAAAAATAATTTTAGCTCACACAAGATCCGGGTTTTTAACAATCTAGTAGTTTCCACTTGGTCCTTCTGAAAAACAAAGCAAACTAGTATTTCAAATATGTTGTTAAATGTAGTAATGTATACCGTAAGAAAGGCAACAGGTCCCACGAACAGTATTTTATAGTTCTTCCAGCCCGCTCGTGTACGACGCAAGGTGTCGAGTAGATATGAGCACCAATCTAGATTATGTATTTCCTCAACATCTTCTACACCAAGCAAACATCTATCATTTGCAAGTGTTGCCCTTGTAATTTCTGCAAAGAAGGTCATCCAGTATACAAGGAAATTTAATTTAAACAGACTCCCTCCGTCTCTTTGATTTTCCATTGTATTTGCAATTAAGCCATGGGTAATTCTCGTGTTTCCCCCCCCCCCACTGGCGGATGAATGTATCCCTGACAGCATTTCCCGGTTCTTGACTTTTTTCAATTTTCTCCTGCTTTTTGACTTTTCTCTTATCTCTTATCGGCTATTATTTCAACCTTCTTTGGACCCTTTGGTATTCCAAATACTTCGTAAACTGTCTCCGATGTTATTTTTATTTGGTGTTTTCCTACGTTTAGCGTATCGAACGTCTCGTCAAAGTTACTGGCTAGCCAATATGCCAATCGTGTCGAAATATGGTTGATATTGATATCCAGAATAGCTCCAAATCCCATATCCCTCACATCATCAATCTGTTTTTTTTGAAAATCTTCTCACAGTATCCATATATGAGTTAGGTTGGCATCTCAGCAGTATTGCTTCATTGTTGTATTTGAAGAACTCCCTATGTTCTGTTTTATGTGGTTTAACTTTTTCTGAATGTTTTTTTACTGTATCTTTGATTTCCTCTCATCTTTTTTCTTTTTTGTGGGTGGCTTAACAAAGTCATCCTCTTCAGAACTTTCAACCATCCTTCTCTTTCTATTCTTGTTAATTTTTATCAGAGTTGATATTGGCCCTTCAAAGTCATCATCAGATTCTATTTCTACAAAATCGCATGCTATAGTCAAAAACACTTACAAAATCGCATTTATCAGTTAATCATGTACACTAAGTCATCAATTCGCACGTGTTAGGTATCAATTCGCATGTGTTAGTTATGAATTCGCATATATAAGTTATGAATTCGCATTTGTTACTTAGGCATTACCAAAAATAGTCAATCTTTATAAATCATAAACACTAAAACTAACTTATCATATGAAATCGCATGTGCCTTTATATCAATTCGCAAGTTCAATCTAACCTAAAAAAACGTTCAACAAACAATATTTTATCATATGAAATCGCAAATGTCATACAAAACCCTATATGATATCGCACATCTATCAGGTATCATTAAGAAAACTGGATAATAATGCAAAACCTAATAAATAACAAGTACCAGTCATAAACCCTAGCAAAATTTGTAGTTGCGAACAATATGTAATCTTATAAAACTATATGTTTCAGTTAAAAGGTTAATAAACAAACAAAATCGCATTTGACTATAAACCCCTGTGTATTCCACTATAAATTCGCAAATGTCAATCGATACCTGGATTCATCTTCTTCGCTTGTGGTCTGTCGTTGTTTACTTTGCTTCGTTTCTCAATATTCATGAATCCTAGTTGAAATCGCAACGGAGAGTAGCAGGGAACTTTTGGAGAAGGAGAATGCAATATTTGATTTTGGGTTTACGGTATGATTGTGAGTTATTGTGTGCTGATTATCAGGGTTTTGATCTCGCAATGGACGATTTTAACCTTGGCGGTTTCTTTTATTAATTTTAATTTGATCTATTTAATAGTTAAACACGCGCTTTAAATAAGATGATTCGACGGTTGTTGTTGTAGCGTACATAATGTACGATTAGTGTATTTATATGTTAACCGGCCACTACATATATATATATATACTCATATATATATATATATATATATATATATATATATATATATATATATATATATATATATAGGGTCGAGTTCATTTTAGAACTCTAAATAACTACAGAACTTTCAGAACTCCTAATAAACAATCATTTTATATATATATATACATATATATATATATAGGGGAAGGATGTATAGAAAACCCACTTTAATTTAGAAAACCCGGGAAACTCAAAGCTCCCGATGTTTTTTTATCTTGAAAAAATTTACACATGTTATATACATGTTTTTAAGGGTTTTGGGCAAAAAAAATCAAAAAAGCGCCGAGTAGATATTTTTAAAAAAAATAAACAAGTTTTGGTGTAACACATGTTACATTCATCTGACATATTTGTAACATGTGTTACACCAAAACTTGTTTATTTTTTTTTTAAATATCTACTCGGCGTTTTTTTGATTTTTTTTGCCCAAAACCCTTAAAAACATGTATATAACATGTGTAAATTTTTTCAAGAAAAAAAAAACATCGGGAGCTTTGAGTTTCCCGGGTTTTCTAAATTAAATTGGGTTTTCTATAGATACTTACATTATATATATATATATATATATATATATATATATAGGGAGAGGATCATGAGAAAACTACATATAAATGAGAAAACTACAAAACTAACTAAAAAAAAGCTAAAAAACATACCAAATTTTTTTTTGTTTTTTACAACTTTTAACAAAAAATCGCTAGTTTTTATACATAAAAAATTTCAAAAAAAAAATTGTTGTATTGCACATGTGCAATATATGTGATTATATGTGTATTACACATGTACTACACATGTGCACTATATCCGTAATAGTGCACATGTGCAATACAACCAAAAACTTTTTTTTTATTTTTTTTTTGAAAATTTTTTTCCATGCATATAAAAATGGCGATTTTTTATAAAAATTAAAAAAAATTGGCATGTTTTTTTGACTTTTTTAGTTAGTTTTTTGGTTTTCTCATTTAAACTAGTTTTCTCATGATCCATCCCCTATATATATATATATATTTGTATTTAGAATCTTTTTATCATCTATTATATGTATTTCTTTGATTATATACATGTTAAAAGTAGTTTACATATGTGTAATTATAAAATTACATATAAAAAAATGATAAAATTACTCTTAACATATATGTAATCATAAAAATACACATAATAAATGATAAAATTATCCTAAACATAAAAATATATAAATAAAAAGATTGTTTATTAGGAGTTCTATATATATAGGGTAGGGTTCATTTGAGAACTACTCTTATTGCGAGAACCATGAGAACCAATGTGAACACAAAAAAGACCTATAATTACCTAAAAAACACACAATTTTTTTTAATTATTTTTACATAAAAATCACTATTTTTCGTTACCAAAAAAAAAATTCGAGTAACAATTATCAATGCACATGTGCATATGTATCAGTTCGTTGACAAATTTCGTAATACATTACCAGTATTAGACAATTGCACTTTCATTTACACTACCATCAGTAATACACTACTTTTTACATTAGAAATACATGTGTATCTATATATGTATGAACATGATATAACATGTTTTAGTACAAAAAGTTTGTGATTTTGAATGATGAAGTAGGCCAATATACATGTTTTTGGTTAGTTATATCTAGTGGTTGATGGTTTGGTTATATTTGTCACTTTTTGATGTACTATGTTATTTGGTATGGTATGAAGGGTGTTGATGCACATGTGTATAAAGTGAAAAATACTATACATATTGGTAATGGTAGTGTATTGAGGATAGTAGGAGGTAATGGTAGTGTATTATGGATAGTAGGAGGTAATGGTAGTGTATTATGGATGGTATAATAGATGAAAAGGAAAGTGTATTCAAAGTAGTATACCAAAAACACATTATATCATGTTCATACATATAGATGCACATGTGCATTTCTAATATTGGTAATGTAAAAGTATTGTATTACGGATGGTAGTGTAAATGAAAGTGCAATTGTCTAATACTGGTAATGTATTACGGAATTTGTCAAAGAAATGATACATATGCACCCATAATTGTTACTCGAAATTTTTTTTAACAAAAAATAGCGATTTTTATTTATAAAACTAAAAAAAATGTATGTTTTTTAGGTATTTATGGTTGTGTTCACATTGGTTTTCGCGGTTCTCGCAATAAAGGGTGGTCCCTAACCGATCCTTATCCTATATATATATATATATATATATATATATAGAGAGAGAGAGAGAGAGGGGCCAGATAACGTACAATACGGCTTAACGTACATCACGTACGATAGATAATTACGCACGTTCAGTTGAAAATCACGCAAGTTATAAACTAAAAAACCCAAATCACGCATGTTGGAAAACATTAATCGCGTATGATGAAAACATTAATCACGCACGTTATACACATAATCACGGACGTTGTCGTACGTGATGTACGTTAAGCTGTATTGTATTTTACACTTTTCCTATATATATATATAGGGTGGGGTTCTAGAGCGAACACTAGTGTATTTGCGAACTGAGTGAACAAATCCTGGCCATTGATCTACACACGTGTATGGCTAGGATCTCACCATCAAATCGTAAAATATACTAGTGTATTTCAACATCAAATCCTGGCCATTGATCTACACACGTGTATGGCCAGGATTAGTTCACTCAGTTCGCAAGCTACACTAGTGTTCATTCTTGAACCTAATCCTATATATATATATATATATATATATATATATATATAGGATTAGGTTCAAGAATGAACACTAGTGTAGCTTGCGAAATGAGTGAACTAATCATGGCCATCGATTTACACATGTGTATGGCTAGGATTTCATCATAAAATCGTAAAATACACTAGTGTATTTCATCATCAAATTCTGGTCATTGATTTACACACGTGTAAGGCCAGGATTAGTTCGCTCAATTCGCAAATACACTAGTGTTCACTCTTGAACTTAATCATATATATATATATATATGGTGGGAGTTGGCTACAAAGTCCATTTTTCCTACAAAGTGTAAAAAGTCATAAAACACCATAATGTCAACCATAAAACACACTCAAAACACACAAATAACAAAGTACAGATTACTAAAACGCCATATTTGTAGGTTTTGTGTTGTGTTTTGGATCACAAGGCTTTGATTACCGAATGACTAACATTAGTGTGTTTTATGTTGATAATCATGTTGTGTTTTATACTCATAGTCCTACGATGGTGTGTTTGAAGTTTTTATGGACTGTTAGGGTTTGGATATTGTGTTTTAATGATCTTCAGTCTGTTATTTGTGTGTTTTGAGTGTGTTTTATGGCTGAAATTGTGATATTTTATGACATTGTACACTTTGTAGGAAAAATGGACTCTCTCTCTCTCTCTCTCTCTCTATATATATATATATATATATATATATATATATATATATATAGGAGAGAGTTATCTTGAGAACGCTAAATATTGCGAGAATCGCCAGAACGAATGAGAAAACCGATCAAAACCAATTTTTTTAGACAAACCTCGTTGTAATCAAAATACAATATCAAAAAAAGCATTTACAACATCAAATAGTTCATTTCTTCTCTCAAAATCACTCTTATTAGCTTTTTTACACGTGTAAATATAACAAATTTACACATGCGTAAATGGCAAACTTACACATGTGTAAATTTTTCTTATTTATGAATTCACATAAATTTAAATGTGTAAATTTAATTTCTAACATTGTATTCGAATAATAATGATAAGTGTAAAAAGAAATTTTGAATTTGAATTGTTTTTGACCAAGTTCTCACTGTTTTTTCATTCGTTCTCACGGTTTTCGCAATATTTAGCGTTCTCAATTAAACCTTCCCCTATATATATACATATACATATATATATATATATATATATATATATATATATATATATATATATATAGGACAAAGATCCGTTAGGAACCACCTTTTATTGCGAGAACCACGAGAACCAATGTGAACACAACCAAAAATGCCTAAAAATAGCTAAAAAACACTTTTAGTAGCAAAAAAAAAAATTAAAATTTTAGATTTTTTTAGATTTTTTAGGTTTTTTGGGGGTTTAGTTTTTAGCATTTTAGCTTGGGAGGGGGGGGTTAGGTTTTTTTTTTTTTTTTTTTGGGGGGGGGGGTGGGGGTTTAGGTTTTTTTTTGGAGGGGGGGGGGGGTGGGGGGGGGTTAGGTCTTTTGAGTTTTTTTTTAGCTATTTTAGGTTTTGTTCACATTGGTTCTCGCGGTTCTTGCAATAAAGGTGGTTCTCGCATGAACCTTACCCTATATATATATATATATATATATATATATATATATATATATATATATATATATATATATATATATATATATATATATATATATATATATATATATATATAGTCAGGATTTAGAGATAACGGTGAAAAGTGTGAGAACGGTGAGAACGATTTTGGTGGTGACATGTGGCATTGATTTTAAATTACACTAAGGGGTAATATTGTCAAAAAAACCCACTCACATGAACTGGGTGCTCAAATAAAACGCCATTAAAACACCCAATTTAGAAAAACGTCAAACACTCAAAAGCTATTATTTTAAGCTATAATTTACAACAGCTCAAAAAAACCATTTTTTTTAACGCCATAAAACACTCAAAAGCTATTTTTTTGAGCTATGATTTACAACAGCTCAAGAAAACAATTTTTTTAATGAAACACTCAAAAAAACCATTTTTTTGAGCCAGCTCCTAGTTAAAACGCCATAACAAAAAAAACTATATTTTCAAGGTCCAAAGTGTAATTTATAGTGTGAACAAGTGTAAACAAATGTGAACACGCTTTGGGGGAATGTGATTGGAAATAAAAGAATTCACACTAGTTAAAACGCCATAACAAAAAAAAAGCTATATTTTCAGGGTCCAAAGTATAACTTATGGTGTGAACAAGTATAAACAAGTGTGAACACAAGTATTTAATTAGTTTCATCATACACGCAGCTTTGGGGGAATGTGATTGGAAATAAAAGAATTCATACTCCAATGAAGACATACAGAGCTCCCAGTTAAAACGCTATAACAAAAAAAAAACTATTTTTTTTGAGCTATAATTTACAACAGCTCAAAAAACCCATTTTTTTTAGCCATCCGCCTAAATTAATATTTTTTGAGCTCAGAAAAATCATAATTTATACTTTAAAAACACCATAAAACACGCAGTTCAGAAAAGCGCCATGAAAAACTCAGTTGAAAACGCCATAAAACACTCAGTTCAGAAAAACGCCATGAAAATACCTAGTTAAAACGCTATAAAAACACCTAGTTCAGAAAAACGCCATGAAAATACCTAGTCTAAAACGCCATAAAACACCCAGTTCAGAAAAACACCATAAAACCCCATTAATTTTTTTTCGAAAAGTATATCAATAGTATACTCATTGGAAAGATAAAAAACGCTGAGTTTTATGGTGCAATTTTTTCGAAAAATAATCACGTATAAAAAAGTTATTGTCGTTTAAATATGATGAGGGAAAATGGCATGTGATTAGCATGTGCACCTTTGTTTGGATCTTCATATTTTACCCCTCCTGGTAGTTCCAAGACCTCTATTATTTACAAAAATGTCACCGCATCAATCTCAGCCACAAACCACTAAGATCTTGTGGCTGAGAATCGTTCTCACCGTTCTCACACTTTGAGGCGTTCTCTCCTGATCCTGTTCCTATATATATATATATATATATATATATACATACATATATATATATATATGGTTAGGATTTAGGGAAAACGGTGAAAAGTGTGAGAATGGTGAGAACGCTTATGGATCGTCAGATCAAAACAATCTATGGACTAGATTGGCGCGGTGACGTTTTCGTAAATAACATCAATTTTATTACTTGAATCTGCTTCATTAAGAGTAAAAATGTCTTTTTACTGCTCAAATCCAAAACGCCAAACTAATGATCAAGACGCCATTCAAAACTACTAAAACACCATTAATACAAAACGCTAAAGCTTAATGATAAAACGTGTTGCAGACTTAGCAGATAGATGGAACGAACAGTAACTGAAAGTCAATTATTAACATTTATTACAAAAAATTCCCTCCTAAAGTACGCGCCAAAAACATCATTCCTAAACTACGCGCCAAAAACATCATTATACCACTCTCTTTTAAAATGCAAAAAAAAGTTAAAAAACCACAGGTGGCAAACCTCGTTTCTTGGATATTCAGTATTGTTCTGCATGAAGTTTCACTGAATGAATTCTTAGGTGAGGTGGGTAACTCTATAAGATTTTGCTAAATGATATGGACAATCTTTAAGAAAAAGTGAATGATGACAGTGATATGTCATTTTGTGTGCTTTGTTCTTGAAGAAGGTTTGGATTAAAAGAAGAGACCGATCCTAGTGTAAATGTTATTTTGGACTCCATGATGATAATGAGAATGACGGCCAAATAACATCCACACATACGGGCATCGATCTATGTCTCTAAAAATCCACAAAACCACTACAACAACAACAACAACAGACCACACCAAAAACCAGGATGCCATATTTTACTGATTATTTAGCTTCGTCTAGAGCCGGGCGTCATGTAGGAAAATCGGAATCTATCTAAGGTATTCAAAGGTTCAAGGCACAAAAACTTCAAGAAGAAGAGACTCATGACAGTGAAGATTTGGATGAGAAATTGATTAGCATTTTTTTAGGGGGGGGGGGGGTCATTTTTTGTGGTTTATTATCTAATTCCCCACTGATAAAATACATTATTTCTGTAAAATGCTTATAAAACGCCAATATGCTACAAACACCAAACGCCTAAAAGTATGAAAACTGTGAGAACGGATCCTGGCCAAACACGTTGTTGCTATATAAAACGCCAAAATGTCAAAACTTATAATAAAATTACTTTAACCAATTATTATTAAAAAATCCAAAAATTAACTAAACGCCATTAAAACTATGTATAAAACAATTTGCCATCTTTATTTAAACGCCATTAAATATAAACGCCAAACCCTAAAAGATGGGGCGTGTTACAGCCTTAATAGATGAAGCTGAACAAATAGTAACTACAAACAGTAACTGAAACGACGGAAACTTTATTACTAACATTTATTATATTAAAAGTCACACCATCAAAATTGAATTTATTTATCTTTTCAAAACGCCATAATTACATGTCACATTATAGGTCTGCATCCTACATGGCACGACAAATGATACACAAAATACACATCAAAAAAATATAATTACTAATGTTTTTTAGCGCCAAAAACATATATCTCCTTGCGCCAAAAAAAGGTCATTATATAAGTAGAACAGGTAAACAAAGCTTAATACTCCACACATTCTCTAAACATGCCACACATTGTCTAAAACGCCATACAACTTAAAAAATGGCTCAGGTTATTGCATGGAGGTTTGAGAGGTCAGAGAGACGTTTCGTCCTAAAGTTATTTGACAGGAGAAGGGTGAAAGTCAAGACAATCAATGCCATACTTAGTATGGATGAAGTCGTTCAGAGGGATATTGGCCCTTGGGATTCCAATGAACTACGGTTGTGAAAGGACTCGAACGGTAATAAGAAGATTGAAGAGAAAATTTCTAACATATGATGATGATGATGATGTTGACGATACTGATCTACCAAAAGTTACCGGTTGGAGTTTGGATGAACAATCAAGAACGGTGAACGTGACTTATCAACACGGGGTGATTATTCATTGACAATGGACGAAATGCTGAACACAGATAGACTACATTGTAAGAATAAAAAGAATAAGTTTTAAACCAATAGAAATGCTCCATTTTAGTTCATTTAATATGTGTATTTAATGTTATTAATAAGGGCATATAGGTAAATTTCTAATTGTAATTAATTAGCTAACTAATTAAATTTGTAACTCACTTTTAAATATAGTCTTTAAAGATAAAATAACTTAGGGTGAAGGATAATTTTCGACATGTGTAGGATACATTTTAGTATGTGTAGGATAGATTCTTAAATGTGTATGATAAATTTAGATATGCGTAGGGTAAATTTCGGTATAGTGTAAGATTTATTTAGAATAAATTTTGAAATGTGTAGGATAAAATGTTTATTGCTTTATTAATGAGAGATGACATAATTAATGGGGGGAGTTATAAACTATTTAGTGTTTTACCATTAGACCACCCGTAGTGGGCATTATTGGGCATTATTGAGCAATCAAACAAGCCCAATCAAGCCCCCTCCCCCACCCCCCTGGGCATTATTGAGCAATTCCCCCCCCCCCAGGCGTTTTTAAACAACGCCTTCTCCAAATTTCAACCACCAATCACATTTAATCTTCCTTTTTCATGGCCAATAGCTTTTTTTGTTGGTTTTTTTATTTTTATTTAATTCTCTACACCCTTTTAACATAATGTCCACATCCCTACTACACCCATTTTAGAAAAACTCCCATAATGCCCCTTTGCTGACTGGGATGACACGTGTCGTAAAATGCCTATAGGTAGGGGCTTTATTCATGTGTACCGCTACACATGGTCTTATGTTATTTCTTCTTTTTTCTTCTCACATTAAATTTCTTATCAAATGAACCTTCCCATATTTATATATATATATATATATATATATATATATATATATATATATATATATATATATATATAGGGGATGGTTCAAATGAAAACCACTTTTAACGCGAAAACTCGAAAACTAACTAAAAAAAGCCTAAAAAACACACAAAAAAATTTTTTTTTTTTTTTTTCAATTTTTTTAATAAAAATCGCTAGTTTTTATATATAAAAAAAACTTTTTTTCAAAAAAAAAAAAAAAAAAAATTTGTGTAGTGCACATGTGTAATAATACACATGTGTAGTACACAGACACATGTGCAGTATTACACATGTGCACTACACAAAAATTTTTTTTTTTTTTTTTTTTTTTTGAATTTTTTTTTTTAATAAAAAAACCTGCGAAAATTTGATTGAAAAAAAAAATTTAAAAAAAAAAAATTTTTTTGCATGTTTTTTTGGCTTTTTTTAATTAGTTTTCGAGTTTTCGCGTTAACTAGTGGTTTTCATTTGAACCTTCCCCTATATATATATATATATATATATATATATATATCAACATTTTCTACACTTTTGAATAACTTTAGAGTTGTTTGCATTAAATTCTACTTATATAGGATTCTTGGAGTTTGGTTATTTTAAATAAAAACGAATTAAAACGATTAAATTAAGTGAAAAAGAAAATAATATGTCTTTCTGTTATATAATTATTTACTAGATTCATTATTTTCTTTTTTCATGGCAACGTATTAGATTGGGTTGAGAAATTGGCTATTGGAGTTGAAGTAGGACACCATATATTTTAAGAGGAATCTTGTGGAATTATTCAAAATAAAATATAGTTAAGAGGAATCTTGTGGAATTATTAAAAGAAGGATTGGACGTTAACTAAAAATAAAATAGAGGTTGACTTTGAATTAAATAAGAAAAAGGCTGCACAAGATCTATACATGCGCAAGAATTAACTGAGGAACAACGTTAGAAGCCAAATTGACAATAATGCCCTTATTGATTTTAGCTATTTACATTCATGCCACCGTTCTTTTTTATTTGCTTCTTTGTGATTGACCCAATAGCAAGACCCAACCCAAATAAAATTCAAAGAGGCAGCCCACTTAACCTCTTAATGATACGCCAAAGGCCCAACGATGGAACAATTGTATTTGATTCAATTTATGATACCTTTGAATGAGATATCATACTGAATACATACGGAGGGAAGAATATAATACATCGCAAGACAGAAGTATACGAAGGGGGATTTCAAGAAGAGAAAAAGCTTACGGTTTGCGTTCAAGCCTCATATTCAAGATACGAGTTCGGTTTTGCAAACGTGTTAGTTCGGTTTAATTTACTTCGTGTTATTAGACTTTATAAACATGATTTATTATTTATTTAAGACTTGTTTCGCATTCTTGACTATGGTGCTTGGCTAAAGTTTTTGACTGCCTAGGTTAAAGATGAATATACATGTTTGACTATTGTTCTTGTCGGTTTATGGATTTGATATTCAAATTTAAAGACTATGGTTTGAATAATTAGTCGTATATGCATCCTTGTTCTTGTTTATGTCATTTTCGTATGTTTCACTTGAGTTCTTGTAGATGTCTTTAGTGTATTAATGCTTGTTAGGTCGTGGACTGTGTGTTCGCGGCTAGTTTATGGTTCATTATGCATGATTTCCCATAGTTTCTATAATTAGGATTTAAATAAAGAATACGTGTTCTTCTAACCGTAATATCCGTAAGGTGAGTGGTTGTCAACTAGTCTTGAGTGATTAGGTTCCTAGGTTAGATTCTTCGTGAGAAGATCTCCTAGCTCATGGTCTTTGTTTGTTAGTTGGGTCTAATTAGGAATCCTTAGTTATCCTAGATTATAGAGCCATGAGGTAGATAATAATTAGGATACTTTAATGTTACACTAAGATAACTGTGAGGTAGTCTTATAAAACCGGTAATTAAATAGCTTAATAGATTACCATAAGTGTCTTCTCGAGAAGGGTCGATGGTCTTGTTCGGTTATCCCTTAAGTTAATATCCAAAGATCCCGGTATCCATAATAATTCCATAACCGTTGGAACGTGTCATTCATGTGTAGGATTCTGACCTAGGTAGTGTCTTTCTCATCATCATCTGAATACATCTCCAATCTCAGTTCGTGTCTTCGTTAGCTTTAGTTAATTTAATTTTAATAAATTGCATTAGGTTTGTAAACCCCCCCCCCCCCTCAAAACATAAAAACAATTAAGTCGAGTAAGTCTTAGATAAGTTAGTCGATTCTAGTATTCGTAGTCAGTAGAGTCTCGTGGGTTCACTACTCAGACTTACTTAGGCTATACTGCATTGACCGGTACACTTACCGGTTGTGTGGTCTAGGTTTTAGAGAATCTTAGTTTATAAATTTAAAACTTAGAGTGCCTAGTTTAGGGTTAAATTAGTTAGTTTTTATAGACCGCTTCAAGCACATTAGGAACTATCCACCATTTGTGGCCTAGTGATAGGAAGACTTGGGTTCTCCAATGTAGACCCAAGTTCAATCCCCACCCGTGTCACTTTGGTAAATAAGGCAATGACAAATAGAGCCTTGCCTCCTTGCAGAGGTGTCAGGCTCTATCTTGAGCCCACGAGTTTTCGTCCAACCTTGTGTTACGCTAGAGAGTTCTGGTCTTGTGGTGGTACAACAACTATCAAGTGGCACTCGGCAGTATGGTTTCACTGGGGAACGCCCAATCCAAACTCTGAAGCCAACGTAGACCCGGTTAAGACAACTTAGTCTGGTCAGAGTGGAGCAACGTGGCTCTTGAATTTGGGAAGTGCGGTAATACAAGAAAGTCGTCGTTCCAAAAAAAAGGAACTATGACTCAGAGCATCCACAATGCTAAAGGTTGGTCCAAATCTAGACTAGTCTAATGAGCATATCACATCATTTCAAACCTCACTTTTTCCGACAACACTAAACCATTTCAAACCACCACCCCATTATCCACATTATTACGTACTTTTCCTTTTAGTTAAACTATTTACAATCTATATAATTTATTTACTTAATTAAATTATTTATTTTTAATTAAAGTATTAAAAAAATTCAAAACAAGATAAATTATGTATTATTTATTTTATTTTTTAAATTCGTTATCTAGTATTTTTTAATAATTAATTCAAATAAAATAGTAAAAAGCGTATTTGATTCTTACAACGCCTATTTGCTAAACGGCTACTTTTGCAATGGACAGTTTTTCAAACGCCTACTTTTGCAATGACTAGTTTTTACTGGCTATAAATTCAATTCGTATTTCAAGCAACATGTGCACTTCTTAATTTTTATAAAACTCAAAACCTTAATCACATATGAAGAAAAACGTAATCACGCATGAATAAAAATCATAACAATGCGTGATTATGGTTTTTCGTACATGCGTGAGTAGGGTTTTAAGTTTTATAACATGCGTAATTTCATATCGTACCATCGCACGTTAAATAATATTGTATTTTACATTTTTACTTTATATATGCAGATGTATATTATATATAGGCAGGACCGTCTCGGAAAATCACAAAAAAATTGGCGTTGTGCGAGAAAAAGTTTTTTGGGCCCTATTTATTAATCCATTATGTTTATTTATTGATTTGCGCAAAGTCATTAATCCATTACATATTAAAACAGTTGGGCTTCTGAATTTGATTGGCAAAAACAATTGTGCTTGGAAATAGTTGGGCTTTATCATTTTTAGTTCATAAATTCAGGCCCTTTAAGTTTTTTTCTTTTAAAACATACAGATTTTGTTATATATATATATATATATATATATATATATATATATATATATAAACGGGATCAGAAGAAAACGCCTAAAAGTGTGAGAATGGATAATGGCTCTACACGTGGCACGCGTTATAATGAAGGGCGGAGGGGCTTTTTTGTCCTTCTATATTCTTTTTTTTCAATGAATCTTACAACACCGCTTCATTTTTTGGCGTGTAAGATTTTTTTAGCGTTTAGTTAGATTTAATAACTGCCTGGCGTTTTATTTTTTTTAGGTCTTCCTCGATGAATTAATTGTTTTTGTATTACATAGTAAATATTTTGGCGTTTATGGCGTCCCCAAATTCATTAAAAACAATTAGTAATTCTAACTTCTTTTCGTCCATGGCGTTCCCAAATTCATTAGGCGTTTTTGTAGATTTCAACAGTTCAATAAATCCCATATATGTTATAAAGGTAAATTTCTTGACGTTCATGGCGTTTTTAAATTCATTAGTAATTCAAAAGAGTACAACTAAGACGAAATCAAACAAAAACTAATAGTCTTCTGTGGATGGTATTATGTCAGAGATGTAACCATCGCTTTGTTCATCACTCTCATCAGACTCATCATCATCATCTTGTGCATTGGCGTATAACGCCATAATCTCGTCTCGTTTTTGTTGCATCTTATACTTAAATATCATTACAACGCTGGATCTTGCATCGTTCGAAGGTGCTAAATCACAGCGCTGTTCAAGAAGATGTAGTCTGTCTGTGTTCAGCATTTCTTCCATTGTCAATGAATAATCCACCTCGTGTTGATAACTCACATTCACCGTTCTTGATTGTTCATCCAAACTCCAACTGGTAACTTTTGGTAAATCAGTATCGTCAACATCATCATCATCTGTTGGAAATTTTCTCTTTAATCTTCTTAATACCGTTCGAGTCCTTTCATAATCGTAGGCCATTGGAATCCCAAGGGCCAGAATATCCCTCTGAACGGCTTCATCTATACTAAGTATGGCCTTGATTGTCTTGACTTTCACCCTTCTTCTGTTAGAGAACTTTAGCACGAAACGTCTATCTGACCTCTCAAACCTCCATACAATAACACCTGAGCCATTTTTTTAAGTTGTATGACGTTTTAGACAATATATGGCGTGTTTAGTATATGTGTGTAGTGTTAAGCTTTGTTTACCTATTCTACTTATATAATGAGGTTTTTTTTTGGCGCCAGGTAGATATATGTTTTTGGCGCTAAAAAACATTAGTAATTTTTTTATGTGTATTTTGTGTATCATTTGTCGTGCCATATAGGATGCAGGCTTATAATGTGACAGGTAATTATGGTGTTTTGAAAAGATAAATAAATTCAATTACGATGGCGTGGCTTTTAATATAATAAATGTTAGTAATAAAGTTTCCGTTGTTTTCAGTTACTGTTTTGTTCAGCTTCATCTATTAAGGCTGTAAGAGGTCCCATCTTTTCAGAGTTTGGCATTTTGTATTTAATGACGTTTAGATAAAGATGACACATTGTTTTATACATTGTTTTAATGGTGTTTAGTTATTTTTTGGAGTTTTAATAATAACTGGTTAAAGTAATTTTATTATAAGATTCGTCATTTTTGGCGTTTTATATAGCAACAACATGTTTGGGCGGGATCCGTTCTCATAGTGTCACACCCCGATTTCCACGTGTATCACCGGTGGGCCCGGTGGGGGATTACCGTGACGTAGTTGGCAACAATATAGTCAAACCACACAATTATATGAATGCACAGCAGAAGCATAAAGATAAATATAATTCAACCTTTTGAATGTAATATCAAGTGTATTACAGAAGTCGAATTGTATCCACAGGGGATCATAAATAAAATAAAGTATTGTTCAGTCAGATACAACATCAAGTTTGCGAGACTATTCGTGATGCTAGGAAGCTATTACCAGCCAAATTTCGTGTAGTACCTGCACTTAATCTTTTGGGGAAAATACGTCAGTTTACACTGGTAAATACGTTCAACTGACACATTTGAAAATGTTTATTTAAAATTGATTTGAATGCACGAGGCACAAACTCTTTTATAACTTGGGAAAATTATTAAAATCTTGTGAACGAATTACATGTCCTTTTATGCGTTCAGTAGCCTGGATCCTGTCCGGGTTAAAGATTAATAGACACACCACATTGCGTAAAACCGTGGTGTAAAAACCAACGGCTACGTCTTTTAATAATAATAATGTCGACATAATATACCGGGTGTACGCCTACACCGGGATGTCGAGGTCGTGGCCATTTCGTAAAATGATGCCAAGGATATCCGGGAGAACGATCATTAACCCCCCAAAGGCTTTTAAGTAGCAAGACTGTTTAAATGAGCCGATCACATTATTCAATTAACCACCTAAGCGATGGAAGATATGATGCTCAATCAAGCGGTAAATATTATACCGTATCCCAAGCCCGTATAGGGAAAATAAGTTAAAAGTATTTACCTTTGCAAGTATATTCCTTAATGGATTACGTCACATATAGCTTTTACTGGGGCTCCTATTCTGGAACGAAGGTTTTAATTAACCTATTAGAATCCTAACGGGTCTTTATATTAGCCGTAGCCTAGACCGGTCGGTTTCAAAAGATAGATATGGTTTAACCGCGCGAGAAGGCGGAAACCGAGAATGGAGTGTGATTCTGACCCAACAAGTTCAGAGACTTATTTTATATGGGTTTAAGGTTCACACTCTGGATTTTGGGGTCACAATGATATAATTTGACCCATATCGGCTAATTTACGAAAACTAGTTTCATAAGCCGAACCGTGCGCGCATTAGGCGAAACGGTTAACCATGAGAGTCCTACGTTTATTTCCTAAGTCAATATGCCTTTGTGGTATCAGTAGGATACCTTCCGTGATGCCCGTAACGAGTTTAAGTTAATATTACGCCCCGTAGGGGTTTTTCGGTCATTTTAAAGACTTTTAAAGAGCTTTTCGAGTTCTACAGGAAATCTGAGTTTCCCGAACAGTTTATAAAGTTTAAAATACTTTATTTATTATTTAAAATCAGTAGCAACTGGAATCGGGTCAAAAGACCTTGTAGAACTCAAGTTTTGGCCGAAAAGGGCATATTCGGTATTTACCGAACCGTAGCCATAACCGCAGGTTATGAGCAAGGTAAAAATTATTAAAAATCTTTAAAATTCCAAAAATATTATTTTATAACAGTGGGTAAAAGTTTTGGTGACGAAATCTTGGTTTAGATAGGCGTTATGCTAATTGCGCCGTTTATTACAAAAGTTTCTTATAAATGCGCTATTTAGCATAACTCTCATTCTAGACCTCGGATTGACGTGAAACCTTAAGGACATGCTTATAATTTAGTAAGCAAGGTTATGGTCCGTTCACGCGTCCGAAATACTCGTTTTATTTTAAAAAGGGCGTTACGGTCAACTTTTAGGCGATTAACGGAAATGCGTAAAAGACTCGGACAAATAATGAACCGATCACAGAGGTTTATACCATCATGTAACCTGGTCCTAATAGAGTCTTAAGGCATATCTATACCTCACTAAAACGGGTCAGAACTGAAGTCAAAGCAAAAGTCAAACTTTTGCGACATTCGGCTCCGAACCGGGTCAATATAGCAAATGGTCGATTCAAACGAGCGTAAACAAGTTTATATACTTAATATCATGTTTTATGAGTGTCTAAACAGGTTGCATATCATTTATATCACAGATTATGCAAGAATCGCAAAAATAGCTTTCTATTGACTTTTTAAGCATTTGTTTGACTCGACATTTGAGCTAGTTAGAGTGGTGATCAGAGGGAACCCTTTTAGAGGTTTATTACCCACATAAATACCAACTCATAACTACTTTTGATCCGTCATAAGACTGAGCCATTACGGATTTATTTTGAAGTCAAACCGTAGTTACGACGGTTTGGTTTTTAGCTACATTACTAAGTAAAATTGAACCACAAAGGATCTAAACGACTTACAGAAGCTTAGGCTTGCTTAGAGAACAAAGAAGAACACTTGGGAGCTTTTGAAGTGACCAGAGAAGTGTTTTTGAGTTGTGATGAACTTATGCACACAATGTGCTTATTTATAGTGCAAGAAGGGCTTTAAGATCATCACAACACACTCTACAAGTGACCATGGATGAATGGCAGGTGGCCTAGAGAGTTATGGGTCGAGTAGGGGGCACCCATGACCCTGAGAAACCCATTACTTCATGTTTTACCGCTTTGGACAGCCAACAGCCAACTTTCTGTCGCTGGGCATCGCTTACGGACCGTATGGCTTCGGCCTTGCGGTCCGTAAGCCAGAGGCGGATCAAAATCAATCATTCCTCTCCTTACGGTCCGTAAGGCATAACCTTTACGGTCCGTAAGGGGTTAAAATGAATATCTTTTTAAATCTTTTGTAATGATTATAAAATCTTGGTAATTAATTACCTGACCTTTCGGGTTTGAAGGGGTAACTTTGCGATTTGGCCCTCGGTTAATTACAATTAAGGACCTCGCGTTATTTACCCGTATTGTTAAGCCCCCGGTTAATTTATTTATTATCCGGAAAGTCTTAAATTATATTATTGACGCTTTTAACCCTTCTCATACGAATTTGATCATAACTTTCTCGTTTTAAACGGAACTTCGCGGAATTTATACAGTATATTCTGGTGAGAGTATAATACTGTTACAAAGCCTCGGGAACGTTAAAGGGTCACTCAGAGGTATAATTTAAACATGTTGACACGGTTAACCCCTGTAGCTCGTAATCTCTCACTTTCTTCCGCGTTTCGCTTCCGTACGATCCATGATTTATTCGTTTGAAGGTACGAGCATCATTTAGGGTTACTATACAGTATATTTACCCTTTGTTGACATTTATAACCCTCGAATTTACATACTTTCAAGGCTTGTCAAAATTAGTCCTTTATTTAATATCAATGCCACGTGTAATCAAATGACACGTGTTAACACATCATTGGACACAAAAATTCGAGGTGTTACATCCTCACCCCCTTAAAATAAATCTCGACCCGAGATTTACTCAAATAAATAGGGGTACTTTTCTTTCATCGTGGCTTCGACTTCCCACGTGTATTCGGGACCTCTACGAGCATCCCATTTGACCTTCACAATTGGTACGTGCTTTCTTCGAAGCTTTTTCACCTGTCGATCTTCAATCGACAAAGGCTTCTCTACAAACTTTAAGCTCTCATCTATATGCACATCTGTGTGTGGGATCACCAATGATTCATCGGCGAAGCACTTCTTGAGATTGCAGATGTGGAACACATTGTGAATTCCATTGAGCTCTTCAGGCAAGTTCAACTTATAGGCAACTGACCCGACACGTTCTGTGACCTCAAAAGGTCCTATGTATCTCGGACTCAGCTTGCCCTTCTTGCCGAAACGCATCACCCCCTTCCAAGGTGACACTTTAAGCAACACCTTTTCACCTACTTCGAAGTGAAAGTCCTTACGCTTTGGATCAGCGTAGCTCTTCTGCCTATCGCGGGCAGCCTTGAGACGTTCCCGAATCTGAACAATTTTGTCCGTTGTCTGGAAAACTATCTCTGGTCCTGATAATTGGACCTCTCCTACTTCCGCCCAACAAACAGGCGATCTACACTTCCTACCGTATAATGCCTCGAAAGGCGCAACCTTTATGCTGGTATGGTAGCTGTTATTGTAGGAGAATTCGATTAGGGGTAGATTCTTATCCCAGTTACCACCTAAATCGATCGCACATGCACGAAGCATGTCTTCTAGCGTTTGAATGGTACGCTCACTCTGACCGTCCGTCTGTGGATGGTAAGCCGTACTGAAGTTCAAACGCGTGCCCAAAGATTGCTGGAAACTTTTCCAGAAATGAGACGTGTACCTAGTATCCCTGTCGGAGATAATAGACACAGGTATCCCGTGTAAGGCTACAATCTTATCAACATAATGTTGGGCTAACATATCGGAGCTATACGTCTCCTTGATGGGTAGGGAATGAGCTGATTTAGTCAGCCTATCGACTATGACCCATATTGTGTCGTTTCCTTTCCTTGTTTTGGGTAACTTGGTAATGAAATCCATAGTTACACACTCCCACTTCCATTCGGGAAGTTCAGGCTGTTATAGCAAGCCAGACGGCTTTTGGTGCTCAGCTTTGACTTGAGCACAAGTCAAACACTTTGCTACATGGGCGGCTACAGACTTTTTCAAGCCTATCCACCAATAATTTGCCTTTAAGTCCTGATACATTTTGTCTGCTCCAGGATGGACAGAATATTTGGAACTATGGGCTTCCTGGAGGATAACATCCCGTAGTCCTCCATAAATCGGAACCCATATTCGTCCGTTCAATCTAAGGATTCCATCCTTGCTAAGAGTTAACTGCTCTTCAGTTACTCCTAACTTTTCCTTAGGATAATTAGCTTCCAACACAGCCTCTCGCTGTGCAGCTAAGATCCTTTCAATCAAGTTATTCCTGACTTCAATGCTCTTGGCATTGATCCGAATAGGTTTCACCCTTTCCTTTCTGCTCAGGGCATCAGCGACTACATTCGCTTTGCCGGGATGGTACCTGATCTCACAATCATAATCATTCAAGGTTTCCATCCAACGGCGTTGTCTCATGTTCAACTCCTTCTGATTAAACAGGTGTTGAAGGCTTTTGTGATCAGAATAAATCACAAATTTAATACCATATAGGTAATGCCTCCACAATTTCAGTGCAAATACAACGACACCCAACTCCAAGTCATGGGTGGTGTAATTCTTTTCGTGCACCTTTAATTGTCGTGAAGCGTAGGCAATAACCTTGCCCTTCTGCATAAGCACACACCCCATGCCTGTGTGTGATGCATCGCAGTAAACTACGAATTCTTCTGTACCCTCAGGTAAAGTCAACACAGGTGCGTTGCTCAGCTTTTGCTTCAGGATTTCGAAGGATTCTTGCTGCTTTGGGCCCCAAATGAACTTTTCTTTCTTCTTGGTTAGGGAAGTCAAGGGCGCAGCAATCCTCGAAAAATTCTCAATAAATCTCCTGTAGTATCCTGCTAACCCTAGGAAACTACGAATTTCGGTAGGCGTCTTTGGCTCTTTCCAGTTCATGACTGCCTCTACCTTAGCGGGATCCACCTGGATACCACGCTCACTTACAACGTGACCCAAAAATTGAACCTCTCGTAGCCAGAATTCGCATTTAGAGAATTTGGCGTAGAGTTTCTCACGTTGTAGCAATTCGAGAATACAGCGGAGGTGTTTCTCGTGGTCAGCTTGGCTTTTGGAATATATAAGGATATTGTCGATGAAGACGATGACAAATTTGTCCAAGTACGGCTTGCAGACGCGATTCATGAGATCCATGAACGCAGCCGGTGCATTTGTGAGCCCAAAAGGCATCACCAGGAACTCATAGTGACCGTAGCGAGTCCTAAATGCTGTCTTATGTACGTCCTCATCTCTGACCTTTAGCTGATGATAGCCCGACCTCAAGTCGATCTTTGAGAAATAGCTTGCTCCTTGCAGCTGATCGAACAGATCGTCGATCCTTGGCAAAGGATATCTATTCTTTATGGTAACTTTATTTAGCTCACGATAATCAATGCACAACCGCATCGATCCGTCCTTCTTCTTTACAAATAGGACAGGTGCTCCCCAGGGAGACGAACTAGGTCTGATAAAACCTTTTGCCAACAGTTCATCCAACTGGGTCCTTAATTCCTTCATTTCAGTAGGAGCTAGTCTGTAGGGCGCTCTAGCTATGGGAGCTGCTCCAGGAATGATATCTATTCTGAATTCCACTTGTCTATCTGGTGGTAAACCAGGTAGTTCTTCGGGGAAAACCTCGGGATATTCAGAAATGACAGGAAGATCTTCTATCTTCGGCTTGGGCTCTTCAATTATCACCTGAGCCATGTAAATGACACAACCTCTTTTTAAACATCTAGAAGCCTTGAGCATAGATACGTCCTCGGGTAATCCATACTGCGTATCTCCTCGAATGGTAAGCGATTCACCACTCGGAGTCTTTAGCACTATATGCCTTTTGTTGCAAATGATTTGGGCCTGATTACGGGATAACCAGTCCATGCCTAGAACTATGTCGAAACCCGCTAGTTTGAAAGGAAGTAGAGATAGAGGAAAAGAATGGTTCTTAATGGATATTTCACATCCCTCTAGGACAGTGGAGACGGTTTCTATCGTGCCGTCTGCTAACTCTACCTCGTATTTCACATCTATGGTTTTGATAGGCATATTCAATAGTTTGCAAAATTTTTGGTCTACAAAGGATTTATCAGCGCCTGAATCGAAAAGTACTCTTGCAAATATATTATTTACGAGAAAAGTACCTGTAAGTACATTGTCGTTCAGCACAGCCTCCTTTGCATCCATGCGGAAGACTCTCGCATTCGTCTTCTTGTTCTCTTCCGGTTTCCTGGCATTCTTAGGGCAGTTGCTCTTGATATGCCCCTTTTCATTACAACCATAGCAGGTTGCATCCTTGATCTTTTTAGAGTCCACTGTCTTATGGTCCTTGGACTTGCATAGTCCACAGGCAAAAGACTTTGGCTGGGACTGTGAATTCGACCCAAACCTACATTTCCCAGAGTGAGGTTTCTAGCAGATTTTGCATTTGGGTCTTTCTCCTGACTGTTGCCCGTCTTTCTTTGCTTCAGCCCCTCTCTTGCCATCACCGTTTCCACGGTGTTTCTTTCCTGACCTTCGTGAGGTGTCGTCCTCACGTTTCCTCTTTTCCGCCTCCTTGCTCCTTAGCGTCCTCAGACGGACAGCATCTAAAGTGAGAGACAAGGAGAGGTCAGTCACTGACCTGAAGGTCGTCGGCCGAGAGGCCTTCACACTAGCCTTTATCGCCGGCTCTAATCCCCCAATGAAACGAGCGATTCTTCTGGACTCTGGTGTCACAAGGTACGGAACCAGGCGAGACATCGTGTTGAAGCTCGTCAAGTAGGCCTGGCAGTCCAGGTTTGTCATTACCAATGACACAAAATCAGACTCGATCTTCTCCACCTCATGCTGAGGGCAGTAGTTTTCTTTAATGAGAGCAATAAATTCCTCCCATGTCATCTTGTATAGAGCAGACTTACCTGATGCTTGTACCAACGCTCTCCACCATGCTAGGGCCTCGCCCTTAAACGACTGTGACACAAACTTCACCACATCCTTCTCCGCACACCCACTGATGTCCACAATAGTGTCCATCTCATCCAGCCAGGTGATACAATCAACAGCACCCTTTTCCCCTGTGAATTCCCGGGGTTTACAAGACACAAAGTACTTGTAGGTGCAACCCTCGGCACCGGATGCATCAGTATATTCCCTATCACGACGAACACTGTTCTCAGCGGACGAGTGATTGTCGTCATCTTTCTTGGGTTTGGAGAGTGGTTTGGATTGTGACTTTGGTTTGGAGGGTGGTTTTGATACAGTTCTGCTTTGAGACTCAGTATATTGACGGTCAAGAGCTGCCTGAACAGCGTTGTCAATCAGAGCCTTCAACTGTGCTCCTGTCAGATGCACTTGCGCATTATCATAGTCATCTTCGTTTGTATGGCTGTTCTCTCCATTGGGATCCGCTATTGTAACTTGTATCTGTTACAGAAGATAACAAAATTTTATTTAGAAGCTTATTATGGAATTGTCTTTTATGACAATCCGTTAACCATGATAACAGAGGCCATATCTGGTTAACTTATTACTCACTTAGTGTTAGGATTTGAATATATCCTATTTTAGCTATAACAATAATATTGGCGGCACAAAGCCTAATCACGAGGATGTTTTATAATATTAGCTGAGATTTCAGAGATTCAAAGGCATAGAGATTTGAACCGTAGTTCTTTTATCTCTTTCTGACAGGGAGTCATAGACCACCACTGTCTTTTGTCCTTATAAGACAATTATTATGGCCCATAGGCATTACATCACTAATGGATGTTTTAATAAGGTTGGCCCGTAGGCACTACATCACTAATGGATGTTTTATAAAATTGGCCCGTAGGCACTACATCACTAATGGATGTTTTATAAATGATTATCTTTATTGATGATTTAACCCATGATTTATAAATCATTTATTTGGGTTTTGTAATCCCTTAAAGGATTATTGTATAAGAATGACGTGTGTGATTTTAACGAATCACACCTGCCATGATTGTTAACATGCTTATAGAGGTTAACAGGGAATCAGAATCTTTTAATTAGGTCTTACCATCTTGGCCGGATCTTAAAAGACACCTGGCTAGGTTTCACTCTAAGATTCTTTATTTTGGCAGATCAAATTAAAAGGAATGGTTTTGATTTATTTCATATATAGTAATCACAAAATGAAATTAATAACATAATATTCCAAAATTTTAATATGATTACACACCGCCCTAAACGGGACTTTTAAATAGTACATACCTACATAGAGGTTTAAAATAAGTGACAAGTCCACGCAGGGACTAATATAAGATAAGTGTCCATGCAAGGACTAAAAGATAAGTCCACGTAGGGACTGAAATACGATAAATGTCCACGCAGGGACTTCTTTTAAAATAAACATTACATTAGAACTTTCATAAGGACTAATGGTCACGTTTCTTCTTCTTGCCCTTTAGTAGGTTTGCTAAGCCCTTGAGGAATCCTCGGTGGCTCTTACGTTCTTCCTCAAATTCTCTCTCCACACGGCTCAAACGGTGGAGTATTTCTTCTTGTTCGGGAGGAGAGAAACGTGATTATGGCGCCTGTTGCGGAACTGGAGGTCTGGGAGGTATTGGATACCCATGAGCTGAGTAGTCCGGTGCTCCCGTGTTCCCATGAGCTCCGTCGGGATATCGTGCATTATACCTGGCCGACACCACATATGGGTCGCGCTCATAATTGTAGTTGTAATGTGCTTGTGATGACGGTTCGAACGGGTTGTAAGCCGTTGGACCCGTGTAAGCAGGTATGGGTTGGTCATACCCAAATGGTGGCGAATTTGGTGCAGCTGGTGCGGAGTTCGCCTCCTGTACAGGACTTGAAGGTCCTTCTTCTTGTAGTGGCGGGTAGTGGCTACTACTAGAGTGTCGAGGGGTGCTGAAGTGGAAATCCCCTCCTCCTCGTGTGGACATACGAGCATTTGTCCTCCTACACCTTGGCGGATCAGGCATTACTGGTTGCGCCGGTGGCGGAGGTGGTGGCGTAACTGCCACGAAATGTGGATCCTCGGAGGGATCTCGCGGATGTCGCGGTTGTTGTGATGTCTGCTGAGGTGGCGTGTAGTACCACTCATGTCGGTCAAACAACGCTTGGAAACTATCTGGCCCCTGATAGGGTGTGCCATGGAAGGATGACCCATCAGAGACTTCTATCGGATGCGTGGGCGTACCACGAGCAGGTTCTGTCGGATCAGTATCTTCATCCATATGATCTTCGGAGAAGTGATCTTGTGGCCCTAGTGGAACAAAACCTGAAGGTTCCTGGATGTAGTCAGCTGGATTAAACTGACCTCTGAAGTATGGAGTAGGGTCGTCAAAATTTCGGTGCGATACCGAACGTTGTAGAGGTATGAAGGAGGGTTGCGGGTTGTTGGGATCATTTTCTGAATTTGGCCCGAATGAGTGCCGGTATGATGGCGTCGAGCTGTGCGAGGTGGAATGCCTCGCAGGTTCGTAAAGGTCTCTTCGCCTTTGCGGTTCTTCACTCCTCGTGGTTGAAGGAGCTCGCGTACCTGAAGGCCCGGCTTCGTGATCGTGATGAGTAACGATCTCTCCTCTGCCTCTTCTTCCCCTTCCTCTTCCTCGGAAAATCACTGGCGGCATGTTTCCTGCTTTATAAAACTTTAAATACCAATAATAAAAGAAAAAGACAAAGTTGGAATAACAATTCGAATTTGTCCTATGTTCTTGTCTAGACTCAAGTATGTGCAATTGTGTCACTGAGATTAAACACATTAGGATAGTGTTTAATTCACTCAATGTTGGCTCTGATACCAACCTGTCACACCCCGATTTCCACGTGTATCATCGGTGGGCCCGGTGGGGGATTACCGTGACGTAGTTGGCAACAATATAGTCAAACCACACAATTATATGAATGCACAGCGGAAGCATAAAGATAAATATAATTCAACCTTTTGAATGTAATATCAAGTGTATTACAGAAGTCGAATTGTATCCACAGGGGATCATAAATAAAATAAAGTATTGTTCAGTCAGATACAGCATCAAGTTTGCGAGACTATTCGTGATGCTAGGAAGCTATTACCAGCCAAATTTCGTGTAGTACCTGCACTTAATCTTTTGGGGAAAATACGTCAGTTTACACTGGTAAATACGTTCAACTGACACATTTGAAAATGTTTATTTAAAATTGATTTGAATGCACGAGGCACAAACTCTTTTATAACTTGGGAAAATTATTAAAATCTTGTGAACGAATTACATGTCCTTTTATGCGTTCAGTAGCCTGGATCCTGTCCGGGTTAAAGATTAATAGACACACCACATTGCGTAAAACCGTGGTGTAAAAACCAACGGCTACGTCTTTTAATAATAATAATGTCGACATAATATACCGGGTGTACGCCTACACCGGGATGTCGAGGTCGTGGCCATTTCGTAAAATGATGCCAAGGATATCCGGGACAACGATCATTAACCCCCCAAAGGCTTTTAAGTAACAAGACTGTTTAAATGAACCTATCACATTATTCAATTAACCACCTAAGCGATGGAAGATATGATGCTCAATCAAGCGGTAAATATTATACCGTATCCCAAGCCCGTATAGGGAAAATAAGTTAAAAGTATTTACCTTTGCAAGTATATTCCTTAATGGATTACGTCACATATAGCTTTTACTGGGGCTCCTATTCTGGAACGAAGGTTTTAATTAACCTATTAGAATCCTAACGGGTCTTTATATTAGCCGTAGCCTAGACCGGTCGGTTTCAAAAGTAGATATGGTTTAACCGCGCGAGAAGGCAGAAACCAAGAATGGAGTGTGATTCTGACCCAACAAGTTCAGAGACTTGTTTTATATGGGTTTAAGGTTCACACTCTGGATTTTGGGGTCACAATGATATAATTTGACCCATATCGGCTAATTTACGAAAACTAGTTTCATAAGCCGAACCGTGCGCGCATTAGGCGAAACGGTTAACCATGAGAGTCCTACGTTTATTTCCTAAGTCAATATGCCTTTGTGGTATCAGTAGGATACCTTCCGTGATGCCCGTAACGAGTTTAAGTTAATATTACGCCCCGTAGGGGTTTTTCGGTCATTTAAAGACTTTTAAAGAGCTTTTCGAGTTCTACAGGAAATCTGAGTTTCCCGAACAGTTTATAAAGTTTAAAATACTTTATTTATTATTTAAAATCAGTAGCAACTGGAATCGGGTCAAAAGACCTTGTAGAACTCAAGTTTTGGCCGAAAAGGGCATATTCGGTATTTACCGAACCGTAGCCATAACCGCAGGTTATGAGCGAGGTAAAAATTATTAAAAATCTTTAAAATTCCAAAAATATTATTTTATAACAGTGGGTAAAAGTTTTGGTGACGAAATCTTGGTTTAGATAGGCGTTATGCTAATTGCGTCGTTTATTACAAAAGTTTCTTATAAATGCGCTATTTAGCATAACTCTCATTCTAGACCTCGGATTGACGTGAAACTTTAAGGACATGCTTATAATTTAGTAAGCAAGGTTATGGTCCGTTCACGCGTCCGAAATACTCGTTTTATTTTAAAAAGGGCGTTACGGTCAACTTTTAGGCGATTAACGGAAATGCGTAAAAGACTCGGACAAATAATGAACCGGTCACAGAGGTTTATACCATCATGTAACCTGGTCCTAATAGAGTCTTAAGGCATATCTATACCTCACTAAAACGGGTCAGAACTGAAGTCAAAGCAAAAGTCAAACTTTTGCGACATTCGGCTCCGAACCGGGTCAATATAGCAAATGGTCGATTCAAACGAGCGTAAACAAGTTTATATACTTAATATCATGTTTTATGAGTGTCTAAACAGGTTGCATATCATTTATATCACAGATTATGCAAGAATCGCAAAAATAGCTTTCTGTTGACTTTTTAAGCATTCGTTTGACTCGACATTTGAGCTAGTTAGAGTGGTGATCAGAGGGAACCCTTTTAGAGGTTTATTACCCACATAAATACCAACTCATAACTACTTTTGATCCGTCATAAGACTGAGCCATTACGGATTTATTTTGAAGTCAAACCGTAGTTACGACGGTTTGGTTTTAGCTACATTACTAAGTAAAATTGAACCACAAAGGATCTAAACGACTTACAGAAGCTTAGGCTTGCTTAGAGAACAAAGAAGAACACTTGGGAGCTTTTGAAGTGACCAGAGAAGTGTTTTTGAGTTGTGATGAACTTATGCACACAATGTGCTTATTTATAGTGCAAGAAGGGCTTTAAGATCATCACAACACACTCTACAAGTGACCATGGATGAATGGCAGGTGGCCTAGAGAGTTATGGGTCGAGTAGGGGGCACCCATGACCCTGAGAAACCCATTACTTCATGTTTTACCGCTTTGGACAGCCAACAGCCAACTTTCTGTCGCTGGGCATCGCTTACGGACCGTATGGCTTCGGCCTTGCGGTCCGTAAGCCAGAGGCGGATCAAAATCAATCATTCCCCTCCTTACGGTCCGTAAGGCATAACCTTTACGGTCCGTAAGGGGTTAAAATGAATATCTTTTTAAATCTTTTGTAATGATTATAAAATCTTGGTAATTAATTACCTGACCTTTCGGGTTTGAAGGGGTAACTTTGCGATTTGGCCCTCGGTTAATTACAATTAAGGACCTCGCGTTATTTACCCGTATTGTTAAGCCCCCGGTTAATTTATTTATTATCCGGAAAGTCTTAAATTATATTATTGACGCTTTTAACCCTTCTCATACGAATTTGATCATAACTTTCTCGTTTTAAAACGGAACTTCGCGGAATTTATACAGTATATTCTGGTGAGCGTATAATACTGTTACAAAGCCTCGGGAACGTTAAAGGGTCACTCAGAGGTATAATTTAAACATGTTGACACGGTTAACCCCTGTAGCTCGTAATCTCTCACTTTCTTCCGCGTTTCGCTTCCGTACGATCCATGATTTATTCGTTTGAAGGTACGAGCATCATTTAGGGTTACTATACAGTATATTTACCCTTTGTTGACATTTATAACCCTCGAATTTACATACTTTCAAGGCTTGTCAAAATTAGTCCTTTATTTAATATCAATGCCACGTGTAATCAAATGACACGTGTTAACACATCATTGGACACAAAAATTCGAGGTGTTACACATAGTTTTCATACTATTAGGTGTTTGGTGTTTGTAGCATTTTGGCGTTTTATAAACACTTTTTTTTACATAAATAGTGTATTTTATCAGTGGAGAATTAGATAACAAACAACAGAAAATGATCCCCTAAAAATAAAAAAAAATAGAAAATGAAAAAAATTAAAAATGCTAATCCAATTTCTCATCCAAATCTTCACTGTCATCAGTCTCTTCTTCTTGAAGTTTTTGTGCCTTGAACCTTTGAATACCTTAGCTAGATGCCGATTTTCCTACGTAACGCCCGTCCTTTAGATGAAGCTGATCAGTGGCATCCTGTATTTTGGTGTGATCTATTGTTGTTTGTTGACATGTTGTAGATCAAACCTGTGTGTATGTTATTATCATCATGGAGTCCAAAATAGCATTTACACGAGGATCGATCCCTTCATGCCATTCAAATATTCATCAAGAACAAAGCACACAAAATGACATATCTCTGTCATCAGGCTCTTTTTCTTGAATATTTGTTCATCTCATACAGCAAAATCTTATAGAGATACCCACCTCAAGTAAGAATCCATTCAGTGAAACTTCATGTACAACAATACTGAATATCCAAGAAACAAGGTTTGCCATCTGTGGTTTTTTAACTATTTGTTGGCGTTTTAAAGTGAGTGGTTTTTTAGGAGACATGACGTTGTTTTTGGGTGTGATCAATGGATTATGCAGAAACGTTTCTCTTTATAAGATGTTTTTGGCGCGTAGTTTAAGCGGGATTTTATTATAATAAATGTTAGTAATAAATTAACCGTCCTTTCAGTTACTGTTTGTATTTACTGTTTTGTTCAGCTTTATCTATTAAGCTTGTAAGACGTCCCATCTTCCAAGTTTGGTGTTTTTATATTTAATGGCGTTTTGTAGACCAAGATGATAAAATACACTAACACAGAAAAAATTACACAGGAAAAATAGTTTTATTATTTGGCGTTTTGTATTCAATGGCCTTTGTGGCATTTTTTGGCGTGTTCTAACTAATGAGAGAAATATAGTATTTTATTATTTGAAAAAAAAATTATACAAAAGAAAAAAAAATTAAAACTCCTCGTCAGAAGGGACTTTGTCTGAGAAGTGTC
The DNA here is from genome assembly GCF_002127325.2 of Helianthus annuus. Lineage (NCBI taxonomy): Eukaryota > Viridiplantae > Streptophyta > Magnoliopsida > Asterales > Asteraceae > Helianthus > Helianthus annuus. The sequence goes on from NC_035438.2 coordinate 36,639,583, forward strand.
CATCACTTCCTTCGTCTTCTTCTTCGGGGTCTTCTTCTAGTCTCTCTTCCAAGTCATCACTTTCACTTTCATTTGCTTCTTGTTCTTGAAGATTTTGAAGCCTTCATTTGAACATGTCCTGCATCAACGCCATTTTTTGTTCATGTCTGTGTTCAAACATGTGGCGTTGTGTAACTCCTCTATGAACCCAACCAAGGGCGTAGCATTCATGGGGCCGGGAGGGGTGCCCGACCCCCCAAACTTTTCGCTCAGTAGTGTTATGTATGTACGTTTCGTGTAGAATTTTTTAGGTATATACGTTTTCGACCCCCCGGTATTATAATTTTTTTTTACTTATATAGAATTTTTAGGTTCGGTGACTTCCGACCCCCCGGTGGAAATTTTCAAGCTTCGCCACTGAACCCAACCCTCTGCTTGGTCATGATATCTTCAAGCATGTAGTCTTCCTGCGCTCCGTTGTCACATATAACAGTGACCATGTATGTATCTTCATCAAAACGCCATGATGTGATGATTGAGTCCATTTTTGCATTTGCTTTGCTTGGTCCAAATTTTATGGTTAATCTTCTCATAACCTTATGGGTTTCATCACATTCGTTATCAAGAGGGATGCCAAGCGATAGGATAGTCCTCTGTACCTCTTCTTCCATCTTCAAAATTGCTTTGATTGTTTTAACAAACACTCTTCTTCTATTGTCAAAACGTATTACGAAACTTCTGATTCTGAGGGTGTATCTCCATGAAACTATGGTTGCCATTTTGGCGTTTTGGTTAAAGATGACGTTTTTAGTATCATCAATGGAAGTGATTATGGAAGCGATGGTAACGTCGTTTATATAATGATGTTTTTGGCACGTAGTTTAGGAAGGAATTTCTTCTAATAAATGTTAATAATTGACTTTCAGTTACTGTTTCGTTTCTTCTTCCTGCTAAGTTTGCAACGCGTTTGATCATTAAGCTTTGGCGTTTTTGTATTAATGGTGTTTTATTCGTTTTGAATGGCGTGTTGCTCATTTTAGTTTGGCGTTTTGAATTTGAGCAGTAAAAGACCTTTTTACCCTTAATGAAGCGCGTCCACGTAATAAAATTGATGTTATTTATGAAAACGCCACAACGCCAATTTAGTCCATAGATTGTTTTAGTCTGGCGATCCATAAGCGTTTTCACTGTTCTCACACTTTTAAACATTTTTCCTAAATCCTGACCATATATATATATATATATATATATATATATATATATATATATATATAGGAGAGTTCATTGGGGAACACTAAAAAGGTGGAGAACCGGGGAACGCTTTTAAAAATTCAACTTAACATGTTAAAAATCAACTTTTTAAAAAAAAATCGACTCTTTTCCGTATAAATACATGTAGAAACATTTTTAATATAAAACTAAAAAAATATAAAAACAATGTTTAAAAACAGTTAAAAATATATATCTTATAAAATTAACTTTACATGTTAAAAATCAATCTTTATTTTTGAGAGCTTTTCCTTGTAAAAATGGGTAGAAACTATTCCAATAGAAAAAACATTTTTGTAAAAAAATTTAAGCCTTTTTAACTGTTTTTTTTATTTTTATTTTTAGTTTTTGATTTTTTTATTAAAAATGCTTCTACAAGTATTTATAAAAAAAACCGAAATTTTTTAAAAAAAATTTGATTTTTAACATGTTAAGTTAATTGTTAAGAGTGTTCCCCGGTTCCCCACTTTTTTAGTGTTCCCCAATGAACCTCACATACACTATATATATATATATATAGGGTAAGGTTCAAATGAAAACCACTAGTTAAAGTGAAAACCCGAAAACTAACTACAAAAGCATAAAAAACATTCCAATTTTTTTTTTTTACCAATTATCGCTTTTTTTATATATAAAAACTTCATTTCAAAAATTTTTTTTGTAGTGCACATGTGTAATAGTATTATTACACATGTGCATTACAAAAAAAAATTTTTTTTCTGAATTTTTTTTATATATATAAAACAGTGATTTTCAATAAAAAAATTGTAAAAAAAAATTGGTATGTTTTTTAGGGTTTTTTGGTTAGTTTTTGAGTTTTCGCGTTAAAATGGGTTTTCATTTGAACCTTTCCCTATATTAATGATCTTTGTAGGTTTACCATATTACCATTATAGTAACATTAAATACTTATATTAAATGAAGTAAAATTAAGCATTCTTATTGGTTGAAATTTCTTCTTTTTTCTTCTTACAAAAAGTTTCTTCTCATTTGAACTCTCCACTATATATATATATATATATATATATATATATATATATATATATATATATATATATATATATATATATATATAGGGTCAGGTTAACGTACAAATGTCCTTATCGTACATTACGTACGCTACAATCTCAGCCGTCAGATCATCTTCCGGCATTGAAATCGCATGTTGTTTTTTTGTAACAATTTCGCATGTTGTTTTTTTAATGTGCGATTTCATCAAAATTACCACATGCAAAATTGTTACAAAAAAAAACATGCTATTTCATCAAAAATTATCACATGCGAAATAGTTACAAAAACCAACATGCGATTTCATCAAAATTTATCACATGCGAAATTGTAACAAAAAAAAAACATGCGATTTTCAATGTGGGAAGATGATCTGACGGCTGAGATTGTAGCGTACGTAATGTACGATAAGGGCATTTGTACAGAACACTTTCTATATATATATATATATATACACACATAGGAGAGGGATCCGTTAGGAACCACCCTTTATTGCGAGAACCGCGAGAACCAATGTGAACACAACCAAAAATACCTAAAAAATCTAAAAAACACAAAAAAAAAATGTTTTCAATATTTTTTTATGGTAAAATCGCTACGTTTCGTTATTAAATTTTTTTTCTACTAAAAGTAGCGATTTTACCATATATATATTTTTTTTTGTGTTTTTTAGATTTTTAAGATTGTTTTAGGTTTTTTGGGGGTTTAGTTTTTAGCATTTAGCTTGGTTGGGGGGGGGTTTAGGTTTTTTTTTATTGAGGGGGGGGGGGGGGGCGGGGTTAGGTTTTTGGTGGTGTCGTGGGTTTATTTTGTTGTGTTCACATTGGTTCTCACGGTTCTCGCAATAAAGGTGGTTCTCACCCTTTATTGCGAGAACCGTGAGAACCAGTGTGAACACAAACAGTAATTCCTAAAAAAAAAATCTAAAACGCACCCAAATTTTTTTTTACTATTTTTTTTTTGGAAAAATCGCTATATTTTGTTAATAAAAAAATAAAAAAAATTCAAAAAAAAAAAAAATTCGAGTAACAGTTATCCATGCACATGTGCATATGTATCATTTCTTTGACAAATTCCGTAATTCATTACAAATATCAGTCAATTGCACTTTTATTTACACTACCACGTGTAATACACTACTTTTTTACGTTAACAATATTAGAAATGCACATGTGCATCTATATGTATCAGCATGAAATAATGTGTTTTGGTACACTACTTTGAATACATTTTCTCTTTCATCTATCATTCCATCCATAATACACAAACATGCACATGTGCATATGTATCATTTCTTTGACAAATTTCGTAACTCATTACAAATATTAGACAATTGCACTTTCATTTACACTACCATATGTAATACACTACTTTCTATATTACCAATATTAGAAATGCACATGTGCATCTATATGTATCAACATGAAATAAGGTGTTTTGGTACACTACTTTGAATACACTCTCCCTTTCATATATCACACCATCCATAATACACTACCATTACCTCCTACCATCCATAATACAATATCATTACCTCCTACCATCCATAATACAATACTATTACCAATATTTTCACTTTATTACATGTATATCAACACCATTTATACCATCCAATCATCATATTACATCATAAAGTAATAACTATAGCCAAACCATCAACCACTAGATATAACTAACAAAAAAACATGTATATCATGGTTATACCTAATGATGCACATGTGCATTTTGAATATTGGTAATGTAAAAAGTAGTGTATTACAGATGGTATTGTAAATTAAAGTGCAATTGTCTATTACTGATAACGTATTACGGAATTTGTTGAAGTAATGATACATATGCACATGTGCATGGATAACTGTTACTCGAAAAAAAAAGTTTTTTTTGGTAACTAAATATAGCGATTTTTGTTAAAAAAAATATTAAAAAAAATAAAAAAAATTTTAGTGCTTTTGTGATTTCTTTTAGATTTTATTTTATGTTCACATTAGTTCCCGCGGTTCTCGCAATAAGGGTGTTCTCAAATGAACTTTACCATATATATATATATATATATATATATATATATATATATATATATATAATGTAAGTATCTATAGAAAACCCACTTTAATTTAGAAAACTGTAGGTCCCTCGGAGGTTGAGGTTTAACCTATTCCTTGTTATGTTTAACCCACTAGCAAGTGCGGAATCCAAGCTAGCAAGCAAACCGGAGTTTATATGTAAGCAAAGTGAACAAGAGAAAGAGTAGACAAGCAAGTATCAAAGTTTTCTCTTGTATTTCAGTGGACACGGTTACAGACCTTGACCAAACTGAAAATACACTCTAACAAAGACCTGGGTTTCACACACAAAAGCTCTCACACACTTTGGACAGAAACTTATCAGAACTACTGTGAAAGTGAAACCCTTCATGGATATATATACCCAAAACAGATTCCCATGCACGAAGGATAGACATTCTGATCGAAGGATTATCTGTCGACCAGAAAGCCATTCGAAAGATCTCGAAGGATCTAAGCATACCTCGAAGGATTGTATATCCTTCGAGGTCCACAGAGATACTTCGAAGGACATCTTTCGAAGTCATCGAAGGATACTAAACATCCTTCGATGACATCCTTCGTGGCATATCATCTTTCAACTACTAAGTGTTCAAGTTTGGCCAAGTCAAACCAGGAGGATGGTTGACTTGGTCAAACAACACATTACAATACATAAACACACATAAAGGACGTAAATACAACGACAAAAGACATCGTTTTATACATTACAAAATATAGACAAAGTACAGACACAAAGTGCACCAACAAACTCCCCCTTGGCTGTAGCTTTGTCTTCGTCTTCAAGTCTTAAGTCTCTAACGCCCTTTCCACGGCTACATGATGCGCCGACCATGCACTTCCTGCATTGATCAACAAGTTGAAGCAGTAGCGAGCCATCCTTTGAAACTTCATGGCTTGATCTCGATCTTGAACTAGGTAATTGATTTCATGATCCTTCAACACAATGATATCCGATCTGGACATGTTTGTAATCCACATCGGATCGATTATCCTGAAGTTCTCTGCATTGTCTCTGAACAAGATCACAGCTTCACCGGTATCCGCATCATAAACCCAGCAGCGGAAATTCTCAAGAAAGTCAGTTTTCATCTTCAACAGCGGAATCTTCTTCATCAACCTAGGAGGATCATATACCAGACGATAACGAGCAGTGTTAGTTTCTGGATCAAGCGTGAACTTGATTTGCTCGTATCTTGGAAATTGAGGTTTGTACAGAGGATCCTTCCACCCCAAACGCCTTTCTAGCCTGATTTTCTTCGCAAAGAGATCTACCATATGCTCTTTAGATCGATTGATCACATCAAGCTGCGCCAACACTGCCACATCATAATATGGAAGTGTGAGAATACTCAGGAGAGTCCCGAAGTATTGAAGACCAGATTCTCTCTTCACAACCATACAATGCAGATCTTTCACAAACATCCAGCTGATGATTCGACCCCGCGCCTGATTTTTCTCCAGAACCATATAGTTTGCCTGCTCCAACGGGGCGAGCGGAGGAGGATTCCTAGCAAGGAAATCCGCTCGCCATTCTTTAATAGTTTTCTCACGGCTTTCTTGTGCAGTAGGAGAATCAGAAGAAGTGTTGTCGAACTCAGCAGTCTTTGCAGCAATAAATTCATCATCAGGCACATTCAGCTCAGCATCGTCCTCTCGAACATAGACAGGACGTTCAGGATCAGAACTGATGAAGATTTCATCAATTGTTGAGAAATCAGTCTGATCCTGTACCAGAGGAGTCGCATCAATCACACCTTCAGCAACATCATTCAACTCAAACAACCTTGATAACTGTTCATCTGTCATCTCAGATACAAACTCTCCCTCTTCTAGTGCTTCACCCGTGATAGGATGAAACTTTTGAGCACTTGACGATTCAGGAGGATCTTCAGTAAAGTTTTCTGGATCTAGACTGATCTGAGAAGGATCTACAGACGTTTCCAATGTTTCAGTCTGTTCAGTTGGACCAGTAGAGACTGTAGGAGGAGCTGGAGTATCTTGAGCAGTGCTAGATCCGCCTGCAGCACCGGATGCAGCTGCACCGGAGCCTGAGGCTGCTGTCTGATCTGGATTAGCAGAATCATCATCCTGATCATCTTGACGTCTTGGGAGTACTATCCCTTGAGCATTGCACCTCTCTCTCCATAATATCCCAACCTGTTTATGAACCCTACCAAAGTTTTCATGCATAGGTTGGAATGCTTTCTTCAGTCTTTCATCACGATCGCTAACTGTTTCCCTTAACACTTTTGCTGAATTTTCCAGATTAGTGCTGTGTCTTTTCATGATCTCCACCTCTCTATCTCTTGCCAAGTTAGCCTTCTTTAATCTATCAATTTCTTCAGCTTGTTCTTTGATCTTCATACTTTGAGCATTTACAATAGAACACAGCTGATTGTGAGCCTCTGCATCCTTCACTCGTTGTACACGATGTTCTTCAATCGTTCGTGTATGACGGCCAACTATATCACCCAGTTCACTGATTTGTTCAATCAAGAACTGTACCTTATCAGCTTCAGAGAAACCCGACAAGGTTTCTGCCAGAGATGGCCTAGAGGGCTCAGGTCTCGATGAACCAGATTGACCTGCCTGACCCGAACCACCTGAAGGACCAGTTATAACAAGAATAGGTCGAGGTTGTGTACCTGTGGTGGGAGTTTCAGGTGGCTGTTGATCAACAGACACCTGATGAGCTCCCGAAGACCTCTGTGGAGAAGACATAAGATCAATTGTCTCAGAAGCAGTTAACTGATCACCAATTGGAGGAAGCTGCTGCTCAGGATCAGATGAAGGCTGAACTGACACTGGAACAGAAGTGTCAGCAGTAGATTTCTTTGATCCACGACCACCCTGTCGTTGAGCCTTCCTTTTCCTAATAAAGCCTGGAGATGTGAGCGTATAATCTTCATCTTTATCAGAATCTCCAGTATCTCCTGTCTTCTTAATCTTTTCAAACCGGGGATTCCCGCGTTTGTCAAAGACTTTCTTCAACCCTTGAGGAGGAGGATTATCATCATCAGACGAAGAACCACCATCATCATCAGAACCTCCTGCTTCATCTTCAGAAGATGAACTGCTTTCATCGACAAGTGTTCTCGGCTGATCCACTTTGCCCTTTCCCTTGTCAGTCGCAGCAACACTCGACTGACCAGCACCAACATCACCACCAGAAACAACTGGAACATCAGGATCAACAGGCATGTCCTGAGCCACTTCAGCAGTCACATTCACATCAACCTTAGCACTAGCTGCTGCACCAGAACTGCCAGCAGATCTTCTAGTGGCTTTGATTCCATGCTTAGATGTGAGTTGCTCATCAGCCATAGCAATCAATCTTGGTTCTTCATCGTCAGACACACTTCCTTCACGTCGCCATCTGTTGTTCTGTGGAGGCTCATACTCAGGAGCATCAAGATGACCAATCATTTTCCTATCTGGATGCGTTCCCGTGTAAACCCCCATAGACTTGACAATTAGAAGTGTGCGCTCGTTCATAGGATTCACTGGAAATACATCTGCCTCGGCTTTAGCAAGATCAGGAATCTGATTGTCTATCAACATTTGCAGAAAGCGAGGATATAACCAAAACTTGGTGTTAGTTCGCTGCTTATCGGACGGAAGTGGCCTCTGAGAGTTCTCCTTCAGATTGTTGAAAATATAACGAGAGATGTTGAACGGCTTGTTCAGAATCAACGCCGTAAACAATCCCGTCAGATCTATAGGAGATAAGTCGTACCCAGAGCGCTTGTTGCTTAGGCAGTGAATCAGAATGTGCAGAAGGAACTTGTACTTAAGCGGCAGATATTTCTTGTTGATTTGATTTGTAAGGACGTTGTCGCTGTACTTGAGCCTTAACAATAACCCCCTTTGACACTGCAAATCTATTGAAGTTGGATCTTCAGAATTATCACCAAGTTGAAGACGTTCTCTAATAGAATTCTCAGTAATGACTACTGGCTTTTCTGCAACGATTGCCCTGATTACTTCCTGATTATCCACTGTTTCCACCCCAGCTGTACTCCAGAATGCCTTGATATGTGATTGATAGGCGACATGCTGTGTGGTGATAGCATAGTTGATTCGCGCTCGATGAAGATATTCCATAATCCCAGCAAATTCAGGACTAATGCCTCCTTCTGGTTGTAAGTACGCCACCATATTATGTCTAGATTCAGACATAGCTTCCAGTTCAGATTTCACTTTCTTGGTGGGTTTGGCCCGCTCAAACTTAATTTTTGGTGCCATTTCTGCACATCACAATTGCACGTAATAAGCATGGGTCAAACAGTCAACATGAGTTTCACACTTAGAAAAATTTTCAATTTCTTGAAAATTTCCTAAGTGTTGAAACTATTGAAGGATACATTCTGTCCATCGAAGGATGAAATGTGGCACGAAGGATGATAATCATTTCGAAGGATGATGAATGGTTCGAAGGATGTTGATCCAGCTCGAAGGATTTTATTTATCTTGAAAGATGTTAACTTGTCGAAGGATTATCTTTCGAATGATTGAATATTTTGAAAGATATCCTCATCATTCGAAGGCTTGATCCATCGAAAGATGATCTTTCGAGATATCCACCATCTTTCGAGCTTCACCTCGAAGGATGCTGTTTGGCACATCTCTCGAGGTGATGACTCATCATCTTCCCAAACGGTTACTGTTCATCGGCGATTTTTCAGGTGAGTTTTCCGGTGATTTGAATTGTTTTTCCGGCGACAGTTATATCGAAATTCAAATCAGTGTTTATAGCAAAACAAGACAAAACTCATGACCATTTCAAAACATCAACAATATTGAAACAAAACCGGATCCTGAACATAAATCAAACATTTAAACTTTGCCCAAACCCTAACCTCCCCTGTTTTATCAAGGTTCAAAACCCCTGTTATGATCATTCAAACCAGCCTTCAAACAACAATGTTCATAACATCCACAACATATACAGTAACATTACATAAACACAAAAACACTAAATCATAGGCTAAACATTCAAAATTTCATGAATAAAAATAAGAACATTAAAGAATGAATCAGAGTCAGTGATATGTTTATGAAGTTTTGATTTGATGTTCGTTAATAGATTAAAGCATAACATCCTACCAAGATAATGTTATGAAATCCTGAAAATCGAACAAGTGTTTTTGAAATTTTGGCAGAGTTTCGAGAGGGTTTTGAGGTTTTTGAAAACTGATAATGATGAGTGATGAAGAAGACAACTATTTATATTCCACCTTGAAAGTTGAACCGTCTCGAAGGACTCAAACCGTTCGAAGGATGGACAGCTGTCACGAAGGATTCCCTTTTGTTCGAAGGATCCATATAAGGTTCGAAGGATCCAGATATTTTAAGGATCTGGATCGAAGGATGCCAGATATTTTTGGATTCTTCGAAGGATATCCTTCGATATAAAGCCATCTTTCAAGGGTTCTAGTCAACTCGAAGGATCACTTGGTCAAATCTTTCGTTGACCAAGTATCTTTCGATGGAGACTGTTAACATTCATTGACTTTCTTTGACCATCTGATCTTTCGAGGGCCATTGCTTCCTCGAAGGATCAGATTTCCACCAACACTTGGATTTTTAGGGAATTTCCAATTTAACCCTTCAACATTTGAGGTTTTTCAGAAATGACCATGTTGAAAATTGTCCGTTATGAAGTTCAGCAAGGTTAATTTTATGAAGTAATTCGGCTTGTCAGGTATCGGATCGAGCACCAACATCATTCAATCAAAAATAAAGTTAAGATGAAAATCTTTTTGGATTTTGAAGTTTGATAAAAATAAAAAGGCAACAATTTTAAAATCCTTTGAATGTTATCAAACGACATCACCGCTAATGTCGTGCTGATATGCACCAAACGAACAAAAGCTGTTTAAAAATAAAGCAGTAAATTAAGCAGAAAGTAAATATGTACCAACACAACAATATTTTTGCGAGTTTCTGGCGAAGAGAATCATATCAGCTTGCGGTCTTTTGTCAAAACACACTTCCCTTTTAAAATTCTTTTACAGAAGCGGATAAGTATTCTACCACAATTACCGATATTGTTGTCCACTTAAACTCAACGATCAGGTGTAATCATAATACAATGAGATACGTTTAAGGTATGATTTATACTTACCGACCGGTGTTCATCCATTCACGACACATTCCCGTATCAAGGTATGCACGAGAATTCATCATACTGGGGAGTATACCGTTTATCATCCGTTTTTGACGTATATATATATAATGTGAACAAGTCACTTATTTGATTTGAAAACAAGCCCTTTGTGATATAATCACTTATTGATGAGGAACTTGAGTTTCAATGCATGAGGGCACAAGAGCAAGTCCGTGAACAGGTCAGTACTTCCGTACAGCAGAGAGACGAACTTGACTCCCGGATGAATGTGATATTTTATCACTTATTTTGGGACATGTGATTGTTTATCACTTATTGAGGTCGAATGCAGTATGAGATATGTACACGTATGTATGGTATCATGGAAGAACTTAGACTTAGTCTATTTATAGAAGCAACCATGATACCCGGTTGATAAAAAGCATAAACCCCGAATATCTCAGAACCTCGGCAATCTATCAAACGAAATTTCGGTACCAAGACCATATGCCAATGAACGGTTCCCACGCGGTTTTCAGTCTGTTATGTTTATATCTCCTGCATACTTTAAAATGATCGTGAGTCTACCGGTACATCATTAGAAGAGCTACTTATCATTTTCTTTTTCTTTTGATTTCTGGAAACATGTTTCAACCGACCTCTGATGTAATATCACTTTCCCTCATATTACCAAGAAACTCATTTTTGTTTTTCTATTGTTTTTGTGTTTTTCTGGATTTTACTCCCCCTTAAATGCAGAAAGTAAATAAATTAAAGACATATTTTTGTATTTTTGAGATTTTTCAATGTTTTTGTATTTTTCTTGAAATTTTCTCCCCCTAAAATTCAAAAATAAAAAGAAATGAAAATATTTTTGGATTTTTGATTTTTAGAAAAATATTTACAAAAACGATTTCATGATGTAAGTTACTCTTGCTTCACCTTAATGCCGTTTACCAAAAGTAAAAAATCAAATCTTGATTTATCAAATGCTTTGGTAAAAAGGTCGGCACGTTGGTGGTCGGTATGAATATGAACCACATCGATAAGTCTCTTTTCAAAGCAATCACGTATGAAGTGATATTTAATATCGATGTGCTTCGTTTTCGAGTGCTGTACTGGATTTCTAGTGATCTGTAAGGCAGCCTCATTATCAACATAAATAGGAGTAGTTAGGAATTCAAAACCGTAGTCCCGCATCTGTTGTTGGATCCATAGAACCTGGGAGCAGCAACTAGACGCAGCAATGTATTCTGCTTCACATGTAGACGTAGCCACACATGTCTGCTTCTTGCATTGCCAAGTGACTAGGCGATTGCCTAAGAACTGACATCCTGCTGTAGTTGATTTTCCATCTTTCTTGCAGCCGCCGAAATCAGAATCACTGAAAGCTATAAGATCGAAGTTATCATCCTTAGGATACCATAACCCGGTGTCAGGGTAAGTCTTCAGATAACGAAAGATCCTTTTGACAGCAGCATAGTGAGAGACCTTCGGATTCGCTTGATACCTAGCGAGAAGACAAGTTGGATACATGATGTCGGGTCTTGATGCGGTGAGATACATTAACGATCCGATCATAGCACGATAGAAAGAAGAATCCACAGCATCTCCTTCGTCATCCGGAGTAATTCCATGATTCTGAGGAAGAGGAGTAGAAATAGGTTTCGCATCGGACATCTGGAACCGGCTCAAGATGTCCCCGACGTACTTGGTTTGATGAATAAAAATTCCAGATTCGGATTGATTTACTTGCAAACCCAAGAAGAACGTCATTTCACCCATCGCACTCATTTCGAATCGATCCTGCATCACCTTTTCAAATTCTTTACACAACTTATCATCGGTAGAACCAAAGATAATGTCGTCGACATATACTTGTACCAACAGAAGATCTTCACCATTCTCTTTAATGAAGAGGGTACAGTCGATCAAACCTCGTCGAAAACCATTGTTGAGCAGATAGGTAGACAACGTTTCATACCAAGCCCGAGGTGCTTGATGAAGACCATATAACGCCTTGTTGAGAAGTAAAACCCTGTCAGGATGTAATGGATCTTAAAACCCCGGTGGTTGCTCGACATATACTTCCTCCTCGACTACTCCGTGTAGAAAAGCACTCTTAACATCCATCTGGTACACCTTAAATTTCTTGAAAGATGCGTAGGCTAGAAAGATTCTAATAGCCTCCAGACGTGCAACAGGAGCATACACTTCATTGTAGTCAATTCCTTCAACCTGACTAAAGCCTTGCACCACTAACCTTGCCTTGTTTCGGACAACAACCCCACGGTCGTCCTTTTTGCACTTGAACACCCAGCGAGTTCCGATTTTCTTGTAGTTATCGGGCCTATCAACCAATTTCCATACGCCCAGTTTCTCAAACTGCTGAAGTTCTTCCTGCATTGCTTCCACCCAAGAATCATCCTTCAATGCCTCTTTCCAAGATTTAGGTTCTTCTTGGCTAACGTAGCAGGCAAAGGACCATTGATTCTGTTGTCCCGATTCTCGTATCTCAGCATACAAGCCAGCATTTTCGTTGTTTCTGATTTGATTTCTTGTCCTTACACCACTGAGAACATCACCTATTATATTCTGCTGAGGATGAATGTTATGAATTCGGGTTTCAGTGACTTGAGGAACTTCAACATTTGACCTCAAGTTAGTGATATTTAAATTCCCGATATCATTTTGAAGCTGGTGAGTAGTAGACGATGATGCATTTTCTTCTTGAATAATAGGAGCAGACACTGGATCCGTTGCTTCTGAAGTACCTTGCACCGGAGCCCGTGTTTCACCATCATTAGCATCAACAAACTCCTCATCTTCCGACGACACATTGTAGTCGACAGCATCATTAAACACCTCATTTGAAACGAGATTGTTGACAGAAGATGTTGCTTGTGAGTCAACAAGGATTGGGCGAACCAGCTGAGAGCCAGTCGCGTTCTCGCTTTCAGACAACATTTGAGCTATTGCATTATCATCGTCAAATGTCGGCAGATTAAAAGAGTCGAAAAGACCATCATAGTCGAACATCCAAGGATCACCAGAAGGCTTTGGAGGATTAGAATATCTCTGGACTCTTACTTCACCCCATTCTTCAATCCTTTTGGTAGTTAGGTTCCATACTCGCAGATTAGGAGTAGCATACCCAAGGAAGTAACCTTCGATAGCTTTGGCACCAAATTTCCCATCAGGTTCAATCATGGTACATGGTGCACCAAAAGGTTCGAGATATTCCAAGTCTGGAGTCTTCTTGTGAAGGAGTTCGAAGCATGTTTTCCCGTGTCTTTTCACTGTAAGAACCCTGTTCAATGTGTAACAAGCCGAGGCAACAGCTTCAGTCCAGAATCGAACTGGAAGCTGAGACTCGACTAACATGGTTCTGGCAGTCTCTATCAAGGTTCTGTTCTTTCTTTCAGCGACCCCATTTTGTTGTGGCGTATACCGAGAGCTGTACTCGTGAAGGATTCCTTTTGCAGCACAAAATTCATCCATAACTCTATTCTTGAACTCGGTACCATTGTCGCTTCGGATTCTTCTCACCTTTAGATTATACAGATTTTCTAACAAGGTGATCAATTTCTTCAGAATCTCAGGAGTTTCACTCTTGTGAACCATAAAATCAACCCATGAATATCTTGAGTAGTCATCAGTAACTACCAAGCAGAAGACTTCTCCATGCACACTCTTGTGTTTGACTGGGCCGAAAAGGTCCATATGCAAACGCTCAAGTGGCATGTTGACAGTGTTTACTTTCTTCAGTGGGTGAGATTTCTTGGTTTGCTTTCCCTTTTGACATGGCACACAGACATCTTGGAGCTGAAAGTTCTTCACATTAACACCTCTCACCAGATTGTTTTTGACTAGGTGATTCATTTTTCTAAGGTGAATGTGACCCATTCGTCTGTGCCAAGAGATCGTCTCCTTTTCAGTGGCTTTTGAAATGAAACAAGTGACTTGCTTGGACTGAGTAATAGCTTGGCTCATATCAAGGACATATAGATCATTCACCCTTGGAGCCGATAAGAGAATCCATTCAGGAGGGATCTTGAAACCCGGCTTCAGCACATAACAACCGGCATCATCAAAATGCACGGTGAACTTCTTGTCGCAGATTTGAGAAACACTCAAGAGATTGTGATCCAATTGTTGTACATAATTGATCTTGTCAAAGCTCACAATCCCATTAGAAATTCTTCCCTCGCCGGAAATGTAACCTCCCTTGTCACCTGCAAATGCGACATATCCGCCTCTGATACTTCTCACATCGAACAGAAGACGATAGTCTCCAGTCATGTGCCTGGAAGCTCCACTGTCGACAATCCAAAGACTATTAACAGTTCCTCCTGGAGCCGCCTGCACATACAGTTAACACATCAGATTGAGAGGGGGACCCAAGCCTTTGTTGACTTGGGTCGTCCTTGATCATCAAGGAAAGTGATCTCTATCACTTGATGATTAGGAAATAAAACTTCTGGTGCTCCCCCTGAATTCAATACCTGCTTTTGTTTCCAAGCTTGTGGCACTTTACCAGTATTTGAATTAAACATTTTTGTATTTACTGGTTTTACGTTTGCAGACTTAGCTTGTACAGGTTTTGCATCCTTGACCTCAGATTTCAAGGCCTTCTCAATTACCTTTTTGTTCTTTTGTTTTTCTTTCTTTTCCCTTTCTTGTAAGACACGCCGGTCTTGTTTAGGGGAAACTGGTTGTTTTTGGTAATTGTTTTCATGGGGAACACTTCCTTTTTCTTTCAACTTCTTCAAATATGGGCAATATCTTACGATGTGCCCAATTGTTCCACATTCAAAACACATTCTCCGCTCTACAAACCTCGGAGAACTGTGTTGATGACTCGACTGAGAACCAGAAACTGAACTTTGTGGTTTAGATGTGCTAGGACCTAAGTCACATCCGTTTGTGTGTTGGGTATAATTGTTTTCATCATTTCTCTTTAAAATTCTAACTTGTTTTATGAATTCAATGTTAGATTTATTTTGAAATGTTTCCAATTTGTCCGTACCCTTTGACTCGACAAAGTTCATTTTCTGTTCTCCTTTCTTGACAGAAGCTCTCTTGTTTTGCACCCTAGGAACCTTAGGTTGCTCAACCCTAGATTGTAGAATTTTGGGTTGTGCAGCCTTAGGTTGAGGAGCTTTAGACTGTTCAACCTTAGGTTGTTGAACCTTTGGTTGTGCAGTTTTAAGCTGCTGTACCTTTGGTGCTTGTGCCTTTTGAGCTTTCTTTTCCTGTACCTGCTCTTTACCTTTTCCAGAATTCACTTGTTGTTTTCGCTCATTTGACAATTTTTGATTTCCGTATTGTTTTCTAATTACTTCACACGGAACGGGTTCACATTGGGTGACCGTAATTTTGTTACCCTTGTTTCCCAAAAACTTGTCAGTTCTTCCTTCAAAAATTTTCTCAATTAACTCTTGATTTACGTTTTTGATTGGAAAATCCTTGTCAGAATAAATTTTACTGTCTCCCTTGAGCGTATACAACAAGTTATTCGTTTCACTGCTAGGTACACTGGGTTTCATTGCCTTTGATGTTTCAGCCTTACTCGGTTTCACTGCTGGATCACACAAGATGTGATTCTCAACTGGAATGTCTGGTGTAACCGAGTTAGACTGTGGCCTCACAATTTCTTCAGATTCATCGTCTGAAGAGTCAGCATCCTCAATGATGGGAGGACTCTGTTCCTTTTCACACGATGAATTTTCCACATTCTCAGAAGCTGATTGTTCCGAGGAAGATGTACCAGTTTTGAACCCGAGGCCTGCAGCAAAGTCATCTCGCGCAAGTGGCACAGTAGGTTCAAAACGGGGCATATCCTCGTCATCAGGCTGTTTTGAATAATTGTGGCTCATTGGGGGAGGACATTTTTTGTATCCAATACACTTTTTATCCCCCTTTTCTTTTTGAACACTGATGATGTGATCCAAAACAAAGCGGGAATTGGAATAACTGTCCAATTTCTGCTTGATTGCATCACACTCGCATCGAGCTGTAGCTAACTCCACCATTTGTTTCTCAATTGTGTCAATTAAGTTATTATTAGCATGTTGTTTTCTCAAAACAGCTTTTTGTAATTCAGAAACATCATGTTTTAATGACTTAATTGTTTCTTTAAATTCTTTTTCATTTTTGGTTAAAAAGAAGTTAGCTTCAGATGCTTTGGCAAGATCAACAATCAGTTCTTGATTGTGTTTTTGTGTGATTTCAAACAAACTTTCCTTTTCTGCATATTCTAGACATTTAGCACATTCAACAACAGCAGAAACAGAGTCAGGTTTAGAATCACATACCTGTGAGGTTTGTCCTTCAACATGAGCCATGAAGGCTGTAAGAAAAGAGAAAGATCCGTCTTCAGAGAAAAATTGAGAAAGCTTCTCAGAAGTTCCAGCAGCTTTCTGGCAAAGAATAGACTTTCTCTTGCATAATGCTTCAGCATCAGCCAATAATTCATCAACCTCCAGATCTAAAGCATCACTTGACATATCACCAGTATCAAGTGATTCACCATCAACACTTCCACTGTAACCCGAGCTATCTTCATCTTCTGAAGATTCGCCAGCAGACACGGGTTCTTCAACCTTTTCAACTACCTTGGCATAACAAGCTGTGCCACCATTAGCTCCATTACCTCCTTCTCCAAGCTGAACACTCCAGTTACAAATCTCATCAGCTTGAACAACTAATCCTCTGTGGGGATTAGAGTTTGCGGATCCAGAAGTATTTCCTCCCACGGGAACTAATTGTCTGTCAGAATTGTTCTGTTGTTGCTGAGGCTGTCTTGAATTCCTAAAAGGATTCTGATTGCCTTGCTTGGGTGGCTTCTGACATTCCCGTTTGAAATGACCCTTTTCTCCACAGTTGAAGCAGGTGACAGCATTTTTATCAAAACCATACTTGGTGTTGTTGTTGCTTTCCAAGCTGGTTCTTCCTGTTCTCTCCATAAACTCTTTAGCTCTACGAATGGCACTAGCAAGGGCCCACTTTATATCCATCATCTCAAACTCTTCTTTGTCAATTTGCTGGTAATCTTCGTTGGTTAGATTGATGTTTCCAATCTGACCTGCAACCATCCCACAATAAGCACTAACCAAGGTGTTTAGCATCTCCATATGTTCCTTGGCTATTTCAACACTGACTTTAGAAAAATTTGAAGTATCCAATCTGACAGTGTTCGGATTGGAAGTAGCTTGAAAGCTTGAAGAACTTCCATAAAATCCTTGTTGTTGTGCCTGTTGCTGTTGAGCTTTGTTTGGATCTAGGAAAGATGGTGGAGTGAACTGTGGAGCTGTCTGTTGCATATACTGTTGTTGTTGAGAAGAAGAAGAATCTGGTCTTGAGATCATAGTATATGCTGATGGATCAAACTGATCTGCTGTGGACGGTCCGGAATTAGAAATGAAAGCAGTTTGCAGCTTAGCATGTTGAGAAGCTGGCTTTTCTCCACTAATACCACCTGCAATCCCAAAATACATCTCTGGATTCTGAGGAGTGACTGTTCTTTTCGCCTTGAGCTTTTCTTCAACATCTTTGTTTTCTAACTTCTGAATAAGCTCATAAACGGTAATCGTATCTAGAACACCGTTTTCCTTGAGGATTTCAAGATAACTGCTCCACTTTGCTGGTAAGCTATCAGCAAATCTCTTCACTAGTTCTTGTGGGGAGGCAGTGACTTTGAAAGCAAACATTTCACTCAGCAGATGGTGAAATCTTGTAGATAACTCAGCTAAACCCTCATTCTCCATGCATGTAAAGCCTTCAAATTCTTTCTTCAGCAGCTCTTGTTTAATCTTCCTTGATTGAGCATTTCCTTCACATCTCAAAGTTAACATATCCCACAAGCTTTTAGTCGTTGTGCAGTAAACAAATTGGTGGTATATGTCTTTATGAAGAGCTTGCGTAAGAATCATGAATGCCTTCTTTTCTAATTCAAACTTCTTCTTGTCGTCATCAGACATGGTGCTATACGTTTCTGGATTTGATCCTGCAACTTCTAATTCATTTTCAAATGGAGTGAAGAAACACATCCAGAGATCTTGACCTTGCCCCTGTACATACGTTCTTAGCCTTTCCTTCCACCATCCCCAGTCATTGATATGATTCAATTTTGGTGGTTTTGTACTTGTACCGGTTTCACTATCGTTCTGCATCATGGCTTGAATGCTGTTGCTTTGATTTGTAACTAACGCCCACTGACTTGCAGTTATCATTGCAGTTTGAGGTGGAGCGATAGCCCGCATCCATGCATTCTTATCGAAATCTGACGCAGATTGCGTAGAGGATGATTGTGGATTCAAGGTTGTTGTCGTCCATGCGGATGGATCCCATTGACCGTTTGTACCCATTTTCTATTTTAATATATTCTGTGAAAATTAACTTAATAAAAAGTTGATTTTCACAAACTATGTTAAAAGTTTCGAAGGATAGCAAGCAGCCGAAGGATTGAGGATCGAAAGACCTGAAATTCACAACTGTTAAGTCTAAACAATTAAGACTCGAAGGATCCACGAAAGATCACACCAGTTCGAAGGATCAACAGTGTCGAAAGATTACTGTTGAGATTCGAACGATGACCTCGAAGGATAACCTTGAAAGATTCACCTTCACGAAGGATCCTTATCTTTCGAAATGAACAGTGACTCGAAAGATGATCTTTCAAAAAGATTCCTTGACTCGAAGGATAACCTGCTGACTTCGAAGGATGTTCGAAGGATGGCTATCTTTCGAATCTCCTAGTTCGAAGGATATCTTTCGAGTTCGAAAGTTATCTTTCGATGGTTCTGACACAAGTACAGAAAGGTACAAAAGTTGGTGAAAAGTTGATGTGGTTGGTGACCTGCTTTCGGCAAAAGAGGATGTCCTGACACCACCTTTTCACAAAACAGTTTGACTTTCAAAAATAATACCCAAAATAGAACCTTCTTATCCACACCAAGGCAACCGGAATTTGACCGGAATAATGGTCGGAAAACAGAAAAACTATCGAATATGATTTTTAAGTTACCCAAACCTTCCCGTAACACGCCCGGTTAGTTTAGAACACGTTTTTATGGTTAAATATCCAGAAAACACACTGAAAACGGGTGCTAAACCAAGAAACTTTTTGTCCAAAAACTACCAAGTCTTGCACAAAAACCCGGTTTTAACAAGAAAAAGAGCCACGGCTCTGATACCACTTGTAGGTCCCTCGGAGGTTGAGGTTTAACCTATTCCTTGTTATGTTTAACCCACTAGCAAGTGCGGAATCCAAGCTAGCAAGCAAACCGGAGTTTATATGTAAGCAAAGTGAACAAGAGAAAGAGTAGACAAGCAAGTATCAAAGTTTTCTCTTGTATTTCAGTGGACACGGTTACAGACCTTGACCAAACTGAAAATACACTCTAACAAAGACCTGGGTTTCACACACAAAAGCTCTCACACACTTTGGACAGAAACTTATCAGAACTACTGTGAAAGTGAAACCCTTCATGGATATATATACCCAAAACAGATTCCCATGCACGAAGGATAGACATTCTGATCGAAGGATTATCTGTCGACCAGAAAGCCATTCGAAAGATCTCGAAGGATCTAAGCATACCTCGAAGGATTGTATATCCTTCGAGGTCCACAGAGATACTTCGAAGGACATCTTTCGAAGTCATCGAAGGATACTAAACATCCTTCGATGACATCCTTCGTGGCATATCATCTTTCAACTACTAAGTGTTCAAGTTTGGCCAAGTCAAACCAGGAGGATGGTTGACTTGGTCAAACAACACATTACAATACATAAACACACATAAAGGACGTAAATACAACGACAAAAGACATCGTTTTATACATTACAAAATATAGACAAAGTACAGACACAAAGTGCACCAACAAAAACCCGAGAAACTCAAAGCTCCCGATGTTTTTTTTCTTGAAAAAATTTACACATGTTATATACATGTTTTTAAGGGTTTTGGGCAAAAAAAAAAATCAAAAAAGCGCCGAGTAGATATTTTTAAAAAAAATAAACAAGTTTTGGTGTAACACATGTTACAAATATGTCAGATGAATGTAACATGTGTTACACCAAAACTTGTTTATTTTTTTAAAAAATATCTACTCGGCGCTTTTTTGATTTTTTTTGCCCAAAACCCTTAAAAACATGTATATAACATGTGTAAATTTTTTCAAGAAAAAAAAACATCGGGAGCTTTGAGTTTCACGGGTTTTCTAAATTAAAGTGGGTTTTCTATACATCCTTCCCCTATATATATATATAGGGGACCGCTAGAATGAGAACCACCCCGAGTTGTAAGAACCGCGAGAACCACACCATCCGGGTCGCCGTTTACCACGATTTTTTTTACAACTAGATGTGTGTATTATAAACACATCCGTAAAAAAAAATTTTAAACGCCGCGCGCGAGGGGGTAGTTTTTTACACCACAAGTTTGGTGTTTTTATTTTTTTTCTTTTTTCTTTTTTTTACACCAAACTTGTGGTGTAAAAAACTACCCCCTCGGGCGCGGCGTTTAAATTTTTTTTTACGGATGTATTTATAATACACACATCTAGTTGTAAAAAAAAATCGTGGTAAACGGCGACCCAGATGGTGTGGTTCTCGCGGTTCTTACAACTCGGGGTGGTTCTCATTTTAGCGCAATTCTATATAGAATTGCGCTAAAATAAGAACCACCTCGAGTTCTAAGAACCGCGAGAACCACACCATCCGGGTCGCCGTTTACCATGATTTTTTTTTACAACTAGATGTGTGTATTATAAACACAGCCGTAAAAAAAATAAATTTAAACGCCGCGGCCGAGGGGGTAGTTTTTTACACCACAAGTTTGGTGTAAAAAAAAAAGAAAAAAGAAAAAAAAAATAAAAACACCAAACTTGTTGTGTAAAAAACTACCCCCTCGGCCGCGGCGTTTAAATTTTTTTTTACGGCTGTGTTTATAATACACACATCTAGTTGTAAAAAAAAATCATGGTAAACGGCGACCCGGATGGTGTGGTTCTCGCGGTTCTTACAACTCAGGGTGGTTCTCATTCTAGCAGCCCCCTATATATTCTATATATTCTATATATATATATATATATATATATTATAAATTTTTCGGACGTTATTTCGATTTGGGCCAGAGCGATCATCCACCCGACACTTGCTCCTCATATAGACACTCAAAACAACATATAAAGTATTTAATTTTTTAATGACAACCTTTTATTTTGTGTTGTTACTCATTTAAATTCTAGGTCTAGTTTCTCTTTGTCGTTCATATTTATTAGATTTGATTAGATAGTTGTTAATTGTTATTTAAGAGTTCAAAGATTCTTCACATATAATAACAACTAGTATTAAGGGGCCCTGTGTTGCAGGGGCATAGACATTGCCAAGTAGCACTAATGCTACACAACTACAAGCGACCAACAACATCGGAAAAGCTCCTAAAAACAAAATAAATAAAAAGGAAAAAATAACACCGAACGAAAATCATATGTAAAATTGTTGAACCACGTATGCCAGTTGCGACATGTTAATGCGAAAAAAAATAGACTGAAATGTAAAAATAGTCGATCTAAGACCACGCGCGTTGCGACGAACCTGTCAAATAGGGAAAATAAACGCGTTGTGACGGTCTTATCAAATGGGAAAAAATAGTTTAAAAAAAACTTTGAAACACACACGTACGTTACGGCGTGTTTACTCGCAAAATTAGAACGTAATGTAAAACAAAAAAAATTGCAAAAGATGAAAAATATGTGGTTCAAAGTTGAAAATAAAAATTTTGGGGTTAAATTGCAAAAAATAAAAAGTTTTAGGTTAAAAGTAAAAAAAAACAAAAAGCTTAAAATGCAAACAATGTAAACTATTGGGTTAGAAGTGAAAAGTTAGAATTTTTTTTTGAAAGACTCCCTATACATAAATTACATTCCATGAAGCATAAACATTATGGTAATTTATAATATGATAATGACTTATAAATATATCTAATTCATAATTGATATTTATTTGATTTGATTAGATAATTGTTAATTGATATACATATTAATATTAGCTATATTTCTCAACGAGATAATGATCAAAAACTCTAACGATCTTAGCTTATAACGGCATCCCTTATACTATTATTGGCGGTTTCAATTTCCCCACTTTCCCTAGATGAGAACCCACTAGTAGACCGACAATTAGGTATATTTAAGATCAAAGAAACCTAGAACCGAATCGAGCCTACCCGCACATCCCAAACTAGACACAAGCTCAATTAAATTATCTCATATTATTATTATTTGAACCCGAACAAAAACCCGACTTTTCTATCATTTTCCGTTTCTTATTTTGCAAACTTCTTATTTCAAAAGACATTTTCTAATTTTTTTTTTGTTTGGATTTTTGAAAAATTTTTATTTTTTTTGTATTTTTTATATTTTATGACTCAAGACTCTACTAACTAGACAGTAAACGATAGTTCCCATCCCCACACTTAAACTTTACATTGCCCTCAATGTAAGATGGAAACCGACTAAAAAATGACATAAATGGAAAGGACTTAGCTGGTAAATAACATCGTGTATGCTTCAAATCTTTCGTCCAATCCAGCTCGATCGTATAGCATTTCATTCGCGATCGGCTTTGACTCTAACTGGTACACTTAGTAAATGCATGATATCTGATAAGCAGCTCCAAAATCACCCGAATGGAGATTGAGTACGGGTGGTACATATTCAAACCTGCATAAACAAAAACAAGCAAAAACCAAAGCAGTACCGACTCTAAAAAAAACGACTCAATAAACTAAATTAGACTCAATATACAAAAACTACGACTCTATACAAACTCTACAAAACCTCCCCACACTTGAATTTAATCAGGAGACTTTTCTTTAATCTGAACCCGGTCTAACCCATTTAATTCCACTCGGTCCTCATAAATAGTTAAAAATTTTGCAGTGGAATTATAAATTGATTTTAAAATTTTTAATGGGTTAGAACACCAAAATTTGAAATTACCTGGCAGGAGCCACTGAAACACTATCCCAGGTGTCCTTCTCATTGCCTTCTCCCGTGATTTTAAACTTTTTCTTATATTCGCTATTAGTACCACGGGCCAGCTGTGGTGTTCTTCCTCTTCCACCACCACTTTTTCTTTTTTGATGTCCGTCATTGGGTTTCTTTCAAGTAAAACTTCTAAATATGCAAGGTCCCCCTCCGGATCAAATGTACCTACTTCTTCATCTTCCGGCAAACCCTCTAACTCATCCGCAAATTCTCTCTCCCAAAACAGCTTATCTTCACTTTCCTCATCCTCTTCATCTGACAAATCCCATATTGGTTCGGTGGGATAAGACTCATCATCAGAGACATCCAGGTCAATAGGATCATCTGCCATTAAGAGAGTAGAAAGAGCAGAACAAGGTAGAGAGAAAAAAAAAAGAAAACTAACTAAAAAAATTACACAACTATACAACTAGCACATATTTGTCAGTTAGGTCTAATCAAAGCTAATAAACGCAATCGCGAAGAGTCCCCGGCAACGACGCCAAAAACTTGATGTGCTAAAAGTGATCTAATTAAATTAACTAAATTAAACCCTAAACTAGACTCTCTAAGTTTTAAATCATTAAAAACAAACTCTCTAAAACCTAGACCACACAACCGGCAAGTGTACCGGTCAATGTAGTATAGCCTAAGTAAGTCCGAGTATCGAACCCACGAGACTCTAATGATTACGCTAATGACTCTATCTTGACTTAGACTGACACGGACTCTAACTGTTGATTTGATGGGGGGATTTCTAAAAATCATAAATTAAATATTAAAATAATGCTAAATAACTAGACACGAACTTGGACGAAGACTAGAACCAGTGGCGATGAAGACTACCTAGGCTAGACGCAAGTTTAACTCGGAATGGATTTCTATTCGATAGTTTTGTGGTATGGAACCGGGATCTTTAAATGCTAAACAAATTAAGATACCAACTAAGCCCCTCAATCCCTCTCAAGGTGATTCTTGTAGCACTACCTAGGCTGTTATGATTACCGGTTTTTAGATTTCCTTACAGTCCTCTAACTTCTTGAAAGTGCCCTAATATGACGATCTACCTTACAACGCGAAAGTCTAAGGCAACTATGGGTTTTAATCTTGGTTTAATAGACAAGAGAATGTTTAAAGACTAGACCAATTTCTTAGACCTAACTATAAACCAAACCGAGATCTATTAATAACCTCGAGCCTCACAGCGACAAGATTAGCAGAACACTTGATTTTATTAAATTACCGATTATTACTTCTAAGGTTAGTTACGTAATTTCACCTTAAAGAGTTAAAGATTTATTATGTGATATAGACACTCACCTAAATCAAGAACCTTAGCACAACCCTATTATGTGATATAGACCGTCACCAAGGATTATACGAAGCAATAAACAGTGATAAAACAAATATCAAGCATGCATATACACCAAGTTAAAATTCCATAGCTTTTACAATACAAGAAAATCCATAAACCACGCAAAAAACCGAAAAAAAATCCAAACTTTATTTAAACTATTGTCATGACTAGGTAGTTAAAGGTTTTTTAGCCGGAAAACATGATCAAGAACATAATCAAAATCATAACAAGGTCTGAATTCATTGTGTTACACATAAAAACGGACGAAAACAAAAGATTAGGATAGTAAAACCCGTAGTCTTCACTCCCGAACGCTCCTGAAGTATACCCGAATGATTCCTTGCTTCCAAGCGCTCCCAAGATCCTTCAACAGCCTCTGATTATCGCCCAAGAACTCCAAATTCGTAGATGATGCTGCTGTGTTTTTTTTTTCAAATCCTTGCGTCTGATCTCCTAATATATAATATCTCTCAATTCGTCCAATGTGAATTTTTTATTCTGTGATTCGTAGCCGCCTTTAATTCTTTCGTTCACATATTGGGCTTGGCCCAATTAGTGTATGCCGCCCATTTGTCTTTTCTAATTTCCGCCTCCAAACTGGCAACTATATGTATCATCCATTGATGTTGCTGCCAACCACCATTCTCTCGCTGATGTCTTTATGTATGTATGTAAAACTAGTAGATGCCCCGCTCGCGTTGCGGGGCAATGGCCGAATAATTCTCAACCAATTAAAAAAAGACTACTATAATTTTGCTATGAAAAAAAACCAATGATAAGACCGTAATTTTTCGCTCAGGGCAAAACTGTAATTTTTCAGGACTAATGAGCCAAGGTTAGGCAGCTAGAGTTATGCGCCGCCCGCGTTGCGGGCCGCTAAACCGAGTATTTCTTAGGTTAATAACATGTACGCCTTTACGTCGGTTAGTTATACATGCTACCTATAACACGATATCAAAAAAGACAAATCAAGTTAACCAATTAAAGAAAAACAGTACCATAGTTATGATAAAAAAAATTTAACTAAAACGATGACAAGCGTGTAACTTAGATGGGGGCAAAACAATAATTGTCAGGACCAATTAGCGAGTGCTAGGCAGCTGTTTGGCATGAATAAAAACAAAATTAACTCAACAAAGTAAAATAAAACACTACCATGGTTTTGCCAAAGAAAAAAAAACGATAGCAAGATTGCAAATTTTAACGGAAGTAAAATCATAATTTTAAAATGGAGGTAAAATAATATTTTGAATTGAGGGCAAAAGCATTTTTTTTTGTTTTGCAATGGGGGCAAAATCGTAATATTTTAGCTGCAGGCAAAATCGTAATTTTTAGCTGGGGGCAAAATCGTAATTTTAAACTGGGAACCAAATCGTAATTTGGCAGGACTCTAGCTGAGGGCAAAACCATATTTTTATTTTAAACTGGGGGCAAAATTGTATTTTTTTTAACTGAGGGCTAAATCGTAAATTTAAGCAAGGGGCAAAGGCAAAATTTTATTTTGAATCGAGGACGAAATCGTAATTTTACACCTGTGATAAAATTGTAATCATCACCTATAAATAACTATTATATGAAAAAAAAATACACAAAAGGCAAAATGGCCACCACCAAAAATAGCCAATCAATTACCAAAACTATTGTCGAATGACATCAGCATCCTATAAATGTATATGTTGAAAATTCTTTCATAATTCACAAAATCTGCTGGGCCGACATACCTTCACAGCCCCTTTTATTTTCTTTTTTTAGTCATCCACGTACACAGCCCAAGATATATACTAATGTGATCTAATAATTATGAAGAATACAATGTTTCCAAAAAAACCCAAAACATCACAATATTCACGTAAAAGTGGGCTGGTCATCTCACGGCCTCTTTTTCATCTTTTCTTATTTGTCTACTGACTTCAATAATAATTTTTCTAATATAATTCATCCATATGAGGCAGCCACTAATGGATAGCATAGAGATAGTAGCGGCAATTTTATTTCAATCACTGGTGCCCCACTCTGTCCAATTGGCTGGTTATTTTCATATTACACGTTTTTCCTCCATTTGCACCAGGACCTGCCAAAACACAATATAATACTAAAACTACATAAAAACAAATAAAACCTATACAAAAATCATACAATTTATACGGGACAAGTATGTATATTTTATCGCATATCAACGAGGTTTTACCGATTATTCTACTGTCGTGCCTTCGGACGGGTGGAGGTCGGGTTTCTACGCATCTGGGAGAGTCAAGGGGCTGGCGGCGGTCGAGTAGTCGACCTTGGCCACAACGTCCGGTGTCACGGTGGTTGACACGTCGTTCCTTGCTGTTCAAAAAAAATTAAATAATAATTAAGTTCATTTGACTTTCGATGGTTAATATTTTCTTAAAAATGCAAAAATAAATATCTAATTATTGAATTATGAGTACCTGATTAATATAAAGCAAAGTTAATTAAGGAGTTAATACTTAAGGGGAATTGAGAAGAAATTTAAATTAAAAAGAAAAAAAAACAAAGGGTATGAATGTAAAACATTAAATAGTTTTTCTCTCAACCCATTTATTATTATCTTTGACTAAATAATTAGTCATAAACACTATCATCATCTACACTTAAATTTTTGCTTACACACATCAAAATTTATCCTACACGTTTTGAAATTTATCCTACACATATTGAAATTTATCCTATACAGCTCGTAATTCATCCTACACACCTCGTAATTTATGCTACACTTTAAATTATATATATATATATACATACATCCATACATACATATATATATATATATATATATATATATATATATATATATATATATATATATATATATATATATAGGGTAATGCTAAACAAAAAACCCTCAAATTCTTAGAAAACTGTGGAAACTCAAATCTCCCCCCATTTTTACCCAACCTCCCGACATTTTTTTTTTGAAAAAAATTACACATGTAATATACATGTTTTAG
Source organism: Helianthus annuus (assembly GCF_002127325.2). Lineage (NCBI taxonomy): Eukaryota > Viridiplantae > Streptophyta > Magnoliopsida > Asterales > Asteraceae > Helianthus > Helianthus annuus. The sequence continues at coordinate 36,667,378 of NC_035438.2, forward strand.
AGTGTTTTGGGCCAAAAAAAAAAAAACAAAAAAGCGCCGAAGGGATTTTTTTAAAAAAAATAAACAAAATTCAGTGCCTAACATGTGTTAGACAAAAATGCTGAAAGTTGCTGAATTTTTTTTTTAAATTATCCCTTCGGCGCTTTTCTGATTTTTTTGGCCCAAAACTCTTAAAAACATGTATATTACATGTGTTATTTTTTTCAAAAAAAAAAAATGTCGGTAGATTGGGTTTTCTAGGGTTTTTTATATAGATAGGGTTTTCTATCTAGCCCTACCCTATATATATATATATATATATATATATATATATAGGGAAATAATGTATAGAAAACCCACTTTAATTTAGAAAACCCGGGAAACTCAAAGCTCCCGATCTTTTTTTTTTTTGAAAAAATTTACACTGTTATATACATGTTTTTAAGGGTTTTGGGCAAAAAAAATCAAAAAAGCACCGAGTAGATATTTTTTAAAAAAATAAACAAGTTTTGGTGTAACACATGTTATATTCATCTGACATATTTGTAACATGTGTTACACCAAAACTTGTTTATTTTTTTTAAAAATATCTACCCGGCGCTTTTTTGATTTTTTTTGCCCAAAACCCTTAAAAACATGTATATAACATGTGTAAATTTTTTCAGAAAAAAAAAACATCGGGAGCTTTGAGTTTCCCGGGTTTTCTAAATTAAAGTGGGTTTTCTATACATTATTTCCCTATATATATATATATATATATATATATATATATATATATATATATATATATATATATATATATATATATATATATATATATATATATATATATATATATATATATATATATATATATATATAAGGGGCTGCTAGAATGAAAACCACCTCGAGTTGTAAGAACCGCGAGAACTACACCTCACGGGTGGGCGTTCACCATGATTTTTTTTACAACTAGATGTGTGTATTATAAACACAGCCGTAAAAAAAAAATTTAAACGCCGCGGCCGAGGGGGTAGTTTTTTACACAACAAGTTTGGTGTTTTTAATTTTTTTTCTTTTTTCTTTTTTTTTTCACCAAACTTGTGGTGTAAAAAACTACCCCCTAGGCCGCGGCGTTTAAATTTTTTTTTTACGGCTGTGTTTATAATATACACATCTAGTTGTAAAAAAAAATCATGGTGAACGCCCACCCGTGGGGTGTAGTTCTCGCGGTTCTTACAACTCGAGGTGGTTTTCATTCTAGCGGCTCCCTATATATATATATATATATATATATATATATATATATATATATATATATATATATATATATATATATATGTATATATAGAAACAGATTCGGGAGAAAACACTCAAAAGTGTGAGAACGGTGAGAACGCATCCTAGCCCAACACGTGTCCCGCGGTATAGAGAAGGGCAGAGGGGCTTTTTTGTCTTTTCATTCTTCTTTTATTTTCACAACGCGGTATAATATTTTCTGGTGTCTAAGTTTTTTTTTTTGGCGTTAATTGTATTTATTAAAATTTTTGCCATTGAATTAATTGTTTTTGTGTCACATATATAATTTTTTGGCGCTATATCGTTTTCTGGTTAATTTTTTTGGTGTTTGTGGCGTTTTGTATAATAATTCACTACAAGTCATTAATATTTGCATAAGATTAAAATAAGACCAATTTTTTTTGGCGTTTAGTGAATTTTTTGGCGTTTTAATACCCTTTAGAAGGTGTTTTGCCAGCTGCTGTTCTCCCAGTTTTCATTCTACTAGCATTTTGGTGTTTGTAGGTTTTGGCGTTTTATATAATAATCTATTTTATTTATTGAGAATTAGATAACAAAACAACATATAATTTGATATCAAAACAATATAAAATGAAAACAAAAATAATAAAAAATGGTAATCTAATTTTTCTTTCGAATCTTCAATGTCATCAGCCTATTCCTTCTTGAATTTTTTTTGGCGTTTTGAACCTTTTTTGAATAATTTAGCTAGATGCCAACTTTCCTTCATAAACCCCGTCTTTTTCAGAAAAAGCTGCTTAGTGGCGCCTGTTTTTTGGTGTCATATTCTTGTTTGGTGGCATGTCATTAAAGATCAACTCTTGCTTGATGCTATTTGTAATAATAGAGTCCAAAATAGCATTTTACACTTGTGTTCATCCCTTATATTCCATGCATATAATCATCCAGAACAAAGCTCACATGATGGCATATCACTGTCATTAGTCTCTTTTTACTGAATATTTGTCCATCTCATTCAGCAAAATATTATTGAGTTAACCCCCTCAGAAAAAGGATCCATTTAAGTGAAAGCTTTGCCATCTGTGGCGTTTTAAAGGGAGTGGTTTCTAGAGGATATGACGTTTTGTTTTTTCTGGGTGTGGTTAATTTCATTGTGTATAGACCCCTCTCTTGTCACACCCCGATTTCCACGTGTCTCACCGGTGGGCCCGGTGGGGGATTATCGTGACGTAGTTGGCAACATTATAGTCAAACCACACAATATAAATGAATGCACAGCGGAAGCATAAAGATAATATATTTCAACGTTAAGTGTAATATCAAAGTATCACCATTGTTGAAACAAAATCCACAGGGGATCAAATAATAATAAAGTATTGTTCAACAGACTTCAGGCATCTTAAGCTTGCGAGACTTCTAATGATGCTAAGGAGAAATCCCAGCCAATTACGCATAGTACCTGCATTTAGTCTTTTTGAAGAAAATACGTCAGTTTACACTGGTAAATACATTCAACTGACACTTTTGTAAAATGTTTAATAAAATTGGTTTAAATGCTCAAGGCACAAACTCTTTATAACTTGGGATAATTTATAATCAAATCTTGTAAAGAATTACATGTTACTATGCGTTCGGTTGCCCGAGTCGTGTCGGGTTAAAGTTTAATAGACACACCACATAGTATAAAACCGTGGCGGGTAAACCAACGGCTACAATTTTATAGTCATGGACATAATGCCGGGTGTACGCCTACACCCGGATGTCAAGGTCGTGGCCATTTCGTAAAATGCTGCCGAGGATATCCGGGACATGGTCATTAAGCCCCCAAAGGCGTAAAGCCAACAAAACAAGTTTTTAAACGGGTCACATTGATAATACCCAACTACTAATGAGTTGCGGTCAATTGCCCGACCAAGCGGAATTTAAATACCGTAACCCAAGCCCGTATAACAGAAAATAAGTTAAAAGTATTTACCTTTGCAAGTATAATTCCTTAATTGGATAAATTGCAGATAGCTTTTACTGGTCCTTCTAATCTGGAACGAAGGTTTTATAATAACCTATTAGAATCCTAACGGGTCTTTAATTAAGCTTAAGCTTAGACCAGCTAGTTTCAAAGATACGGTTCGTACGCACGATCAAGCGAAGACCGGATAGAATGTGATTTAGACCCGACAAGTTTGAAGACTTGTTCAATATGAGTTTATTATTCACATTCTGGATTTTGAGATAAAACCGTTAAGGTTTGACCCGTCTCGGCTAATTTACGTAAACTTATTACATAACCCGAACCGTATGCGGAATAAGCGTAACGGGTATTCATGAGAGCTATAGACAGGTCTCCTAAGTTAATTATGCCTCAAATATGTTGTGACATCAGTAAGATGCCTTTCATTATGCCCGAAACGTGTTTAAACACAAACTAGGCCCCGTAGGGGTATTTTGGTAATTTCACATAAGCCGAAAAGCTCAAAACTGGAGTCTGAGTTTATCAACCTTTGCTTACTGTTAAAATATTGAAATTTGCCTCTTATATCAGTAGGTATCAACCCGGGTATGTCCAATATAATTTTGTGACGTACTTTGCGTTAAAAACGCTTAATAAGGCGATTAAAGGCCATTTCTGGGTTCGATACTTAAATCTGATATTTTTATATTTCTAGTGGGCTTAAAATTAACTATTTATCATATGTGATGAGTAGCAAAAGGTTTGAAGTTGTTTAAATATGTAAAACTCATTTTATGGTCCGTAAGGGCAAAACCGACAATTATCGGATTAAGCCTACGACTACTAGTTATGCTCAGTCTAAAATTAATTAAAAATATTTAAGAATCCCAAAATAATATATTACATCAGTGGGTATTAAGTTTGATACCAAAAAGTAGGCTTAACTAGGCTATACGCTAATTACGCCATTTTATTAACATAAAGCATTCATTTTGCGATAATGAGCATAACTCTTAATTTACGATTCAAATTGATGTAAAACTTTGCATACACGTTTATATATCAGTAATCAAAGTTTCTACTCTTTTACATTTCCAAAAATCACGTTTTAAGCCAATAAGGGCATAATGGTCAACATATGGGTAATTAACGGAATCATGCATATTAATTGGATAACTCATGATCCGAGGTGTATAATCACAGAGGGTTATACTAGCATGTAATCTGGTCCAAATAAGGCTCTACGGTATTTTTGAAACATACCATAACGGGTCAGAACTGAAAGTCCAAGTGAAAGTCAAACTATGTGACTTTCGGTTCCGAACCGGGTCCTTATAGTAAATTGTCGAGCTGAACATGTTTAGACATGTCCTTACACTAATTACCAAGTTATATTAATGATTAAACAGGTTATAAGTGTTCTAGATTGTTAATCTTGTATAAATCGCATTTTAAACTTTCTGTGGACTTTTTAAGTACACGTTTGACTCGACTTTTGACCTAGTTAGAGTGGTGATCAGGGGGAACCCTTTTAAGGTTTATTACCCACATAAATACCAACTTATAACTACTTTTAATTCGAGATATGACTGAGCCATTGTTGACTAATCTCGAAGTCAAACTGTAATTACGACGGTTTGATTTTTAGCTAAATAACTAAGCTAAACTCAATTTAGAAAGGATTAGAACACTTACTGAAGTCCTAAGCTTGATTAGAGAACACTTGAGAGGAAGTTGAGCTCCAGAAGTGGTCCTCAAATGCAGATGAAGGTGTGAGGAATACTTGTTGCACAAAGTGGCCTTTTATAGGCAATGAAGATCATCAAGATCATCACAACAAGGTCTACATGGGCTCCTTGATGATCAACAACTGTCCCATAGTGCTAGGAGATGATTAGGGGTCGCCCATATCTTTGGAAAGATCCTCACATTAATGTTTTACGGTTTACAACAGCCAACAGCCAACTTTCTGTCGATGGGCGTCGTTTATGGACCGTATGGCATGGGCCTTGCGGTCCGTAAGCCTATGGCAGAAAATGTTTTACCTTTTCACCCGCTTACGGTCCGTAAGGCTGGACCCTTACGGTCCGTAAGCGCTTAACAGTGGCAAAAAATTTTAACCTTTCAAGGTTTGAATGGTCAACATAGAAATGAATAATTTTCTGGCTATCCTTTAACCCATACTTGGCCAGATGTCTACCCCATTATGCATTATGGGTTTGCAAAAGGATGGGCTCATGAATAATCATTTGTATTGTATTATTTCCTTAGGATTTAGATTAGTAACTTAGATCCTTTTGATAATTAGTAATGACCGGATTAAGATATATTAGATGCTTATTAATTTTGCTTAGGGTCTCGGGATTTATAATGACGAAGTCGCTCAGAGGTATAAAATTAACATGTCGACATATTCGAAAATCCTACCGCATATCTTAATTAAATCCGGTTTATATTATTTTTGTCGTATTTGACACGTGTCATTTATTTATTGGACACGAAATTTCGAGGTGTTACATCCTCACCCCCTTAAAATAAATCTCGACCGAGATTTACTGAAACAAATAAGGGTATTTTTCTTTCATCGTGGATTCAACCTCCCACGTGAATTCGGGACCTCTACGGGCATCCCACTTAACCTTTACTATAGGTACATGCTTCCTTCAAAGCTTCTTTACCTGTCGATCTTCAATCGACAAAGGTTTTTCCACAAATTTTAAGCTCTCATCTATATGCACATCCGTGTGTGGTATCACCAGTGATTCATCAGCCAAGCACTTCTTTAGATTGCAGATGGAACACATTGTGAATTCCATTGAGCTCTTCAGGTAAGTTTAACTTATAGGCAACTGACCCGACACGTTCGATAACCTCGAAAGGTCCTATGTATCTCGGGCTTAGTTTGCCTTTCTTGCCGAAACGCATCACCCCCTTCCAGGGTGATACTTTAAGTAACACTTTTTCACCTACTTCGAAGTGAAAATCTTTACGCTTCGGATCCGCGTAACTCTTCTGGCTATCTCGGGCAGCTTTGAGACGGTCTCGAATTTGGACAATCTTGTCCGTCGTCTCGAAAACTATCTCTGGTCCTGATAATTGGACATCCCCAACTTCCGCCCAACAAACAGGCGATCTACACTTTCTACCGTATAATGCCTCGAAAGGCGCAACCTTAATGCTGGTGTGGTAGCTATTGTTGTAGGAGAATTCGATAAATGGTAGGTTCTTATCCCAACTACCACCCAAATCGATAGCACATGCACGTAGCATGTCTTCCAACGTTTGAATAGTACGCTCACTCTGACCGTCTGTCTGAGGATGGTAAGCCGTACTAAAATTCAAATGCGTGCCCAAAGATTGCTGGAAGCTTTTCCAGAAATGAGACGTGTATCTAGTATCTCGGTCAGAGATAATAGACACAGGTATGCCATGTAAGGCTACAATCTTATCAACGTATAACTGGGCTAACATGTCGGAGCTATAAGTCTCCTTGATGGGTAAGAAATGAGCTGACTTAGTCAGTCTGTCGACTATAACCCATATTGTGTCATTTCCTTTCCTTGTCTTGGGTAACTTGGTAATAAAATCCATAGTTACACATTCCCACTTCCATTCAGGAAGTTCAGGCTGTTGTAGCAAGCCAGACGGCTTTTGATGCTCAGCTTTGACTTGCGCACAAGTCAAGCATTTGGCTACATGAGCGGCTACAGACTTTTTCAAGCCTATCCACCAATAATTTGCCTTTAGATCCTGATACATCTTATCAGCTCCTGGGTGAACAGAATATTTGGAACTATGGGCTTCCTGGAGGATAACATCTCGTAGTCCCCCATAAATTGGAACCCATATTCGTCCATTCAATCGTAAAATTCCGTCCTTGCTAAGAGTTAACTGCTCCTCAGTTACTCCTAACTTTTCTTTAGGATAGTTAGCTTCCAACACAGCTTCTCTCTGTGCAGCTAACAATCTTTCAATCAAATTATTCTTCACTTCAATGCTCTTGGCATTGATTCGGATGGGTTTTACCCTTTCCTTTCTACTCAGGGCATCAACGACTACATTCGCCTTGCCGGGATGATATCTGATTTCACAATCATAATCATTTAAAGTTTCCATCCAACGGCGTTGCCTCATGTTCAATTCCTTCTGATTAAACAGATGTTGAAGGCTCTTATGATCCGAGTAGATTACAAACTTGATACCATACAGATAATGCCTCCACAGTTTTAGTGCGAACACAACGGCACCCAGCTCCAAGTCATGGGTGGTGTAATTCTTTTCGTGCACCTTTAACTGTCTCGAAGCATAGGCAATAACCTTGCCTTTTTGCATGAGCACACATCCCATGCCAGTGTGTGACGCGTCGCAGTAAACTACGAACTCTTCGGTACCTTTAGGTAATGTCAGCACAGGAGCGTTGCTCAGCTTTTGCTTCAGAATATCAAAGGACTCTTGCTGCTTAGGGCCCCAAACAAATTTTATCTTCTTCTTGGTCAGGGAAGTTAAGGGCGCAGCAATCCTTGAAAATTTTTCAATGAAACGCCTGTAATATCCTGCTAACCCCAGGAAACTACGAATCTATGTAGGCGTCTTTGGCTCTTGCCAATTCATTATGGCTTCTACTTTAGCGGGATCCACCTGGATACCACGCTCGCTGACAACATGTCCAAGGAATTGGACTGCTCGTAGCCAGAATTCACACTTAGAGAATTTGGCATAGAGTTTCTCACGATGCAGGAGTTTGAGAATACAACGAAGGTGTTTCTCATGGTCAGCTTGGTTCTTAGAGTAGATAAGAATGTCGTCGATGAAAACGATGACGAATTTTTCTAAGTATGGCTTGCAGACGCGATTCATGAGATCCATGAACGCAGCCGGTGCATTAGTGAGCCCAAAAGGCATCACTAGGAACTCGTAGTGACCGTAACGAGTCCTAAATGCGGTTTTATGTACGTCTTCATCTCTGACTTTCAGTTGATGGTAGCCTGACCTCAAGTCAATCTTCGAGAAATAACTTGCCCCTTGTAACTGATCGAACAAATTGTCGATCCTCGGCAAAGGATATCTATTCTTTATCGTGACCTTATTAAGCTCGCGATAATCGATACACAGACGCATCGATCCGTCCTTCTTCTTTACAAACAGGACAGGTGCTCCCCAGGGAGACGAACTAGGTTTGATGAAACCTTTAGCCAGCAGTTCATCCAGCTGGGTCCTTAGCTCCTTCATTTCGGTTGGTGCTAGCCTGTAAGGTGCTCTAGCAGTAGGTGCTGCTCCAGGGATGATATCGATCCTGAATTCCACTTGCCTATCCGGTGGCAAACCAGGTAGATCTTCAGGGAAAACTTCTGGATATTCCGAAATGACGGGAATGTCTTCTATCTTCGGTTTAGGCTCTTCGATAATCACCTGTGCCATGTAGATGACACAACCCTTCTTTAGACATTTTGAAGCCTTGAGCATAGTCACTTGCTCAGGCAATCCGTACTGGGTATCTCCCCGAATGGTAAGCGATTCACCAGACGGAGTCTTTATCACCACTTGCTTTCTGTTGCAGACGATTTGGGCCTGGTTGTGAGATAACCAGCCCATACCCAATACCAGGTCAAAACCAGCCAATTTAAAGGGAAGTAGAGATAGAGGAAAATAGTGGTTCTTAATGGATATCACACATCCATCTAACACAGTGGAGACAGTTTCTATGGTGCCATCTGCTAGCTCTACCTCGTAATTCACATTTAAGGTTTTGACAGGCATATTCAGCAATTTACAAAATTTATGATCTACGAAAGACTTATCAGCGCCCGAATCAAAAAGTACTCTTGCAAAGATATCATTTACGAGAAAAGTACCTGTGATCACGTTATCATCTAGCACTGCTTCTTTCGCCTCCATTCTGAAGACTCTTGCATTGGTCTTCTTGGTCTCTTCAGGCTTCTTGGCATATTTAGGGCAGTTGCTTTTAATGTGCCCTTTCTCGCTGCAGCCGTAGCAGGTTGCATCCTTTATTTTCTTGCAATCCACGGTCTTGTGGTCCTTGGACTTGCACAACCCGCAAGCATACGACTTCGACTGAGTCTGCGAGTTTGATTCGAGCCTACACTTTCCAAAGTGATGTCTCTTGCAATTCTTGCACTTGGGCTTTTCTCCAAACTGTTGCCCATCCTTCCTTGACTCCGACCCTCTCTTGTTATCACCGTTTCCACGGTGTTTCTTGCCTGACCTCCGTGAAGTATCATCTTCACGCTTTCTCTTCTCAGCTTCTTTGTTCCTCAACGATCTTTGTCGGACCGCATCCAGAGTGAGGGACAAAGAAATGTCAGCTACAGATCTGAAGGTCGCTGGCCGAGAGGCCTTTAGGCTTGCCTTTATTTCGGGGGCTAAACCACCGATAAAACGAGCGATTCTCTTTGGCTCCGGGGTTACCAGATACGGAACCAATCGGGACATCATGTTGAAGCTCGTTAGGTAAGCTTGACAGTCAAGGTTCGTCATTACCAATGACAGGAAGTCAGTCTCTATCTTTTCAACCTCATGTTGAGGGCAGTAATTCTCCTTGATGAGAGAAATGAATTCCTCCCATGTCATGCTGTATAAAACAGACTTTCCCGAGGCCTGAACCAACGACCTCCACCAAGCCAGGGCCTCGCCCTTGAATGATTGTGAAACAAATTTTGCCACATCCTTCTCTGCGCAACCATTGATGTCCACCACGGTGTCCATCTCGTCTAGCCACGTCATGCAATCAACTGCGCCTTTCTCCCCAGTGAAGTCTCGGGGTTTGCATGATACAAAGTACTTGTAGGTACAGCCTCTAGCGCGAGATGCATCATATACACTCTTTCTTGACGGACACTGTTTTCATTGGACGAGTGATTATGAGATCGTCCTTTTTCGGCTTAGACGGGGGTTTGCTGTGAGATTTTGAGTGGGTTTTCGGCTTTGAGGGTGGTTTAGATATGGTTCTGCTCCGAGATTCAGTATACTCCTCGTATTGTCGATCCAGGGCTGCCTTAACAGCATTGTCGACAAGAGCTTTCAATTCTGCGCCCGTCAAATGAACCTGGGCGTTATCATATTTGTCTTCTTTCGAGTGGCTATTTTCCCCACTAGGATCAGCCATGGTAACTTGAATCTGTTACAGAAAATAACAAAAATTTTATTTAGGAGTTTATTATGGAATTGTCTTTTATGGAAATTCATTAACCATGGTAAACAGAGACCATATCTGGTTAATTTGTTACTCACTTTTATTTAGGATTTGAATATAACTTATCCTAATTACAAACAATATTGCTAGTGGCATAAAAGCCTAGTCACGAGGACGTTTTTATAATATCAGCCAAAATTTCAGAGAATCAGGGCATGAAGGTTCGAACCATAGTCCATTACCTTTTCTAACAGGGAGTCATAGACTACCACTGCCTTTTGTCTTATATGACAATAATTATGGCCCGTAGGCAGTACATCACTAATGGGTGTTTTAATAATTTGGCCCGTAGGCACTACATCGCTAATGGATGTTTAATAAGGTTGGCCCGTAGGCACTACATCGCTAATGGATGTTTAATAAATGATCATCTTTATTGATGATTTAACCCATGATTTATAAATCATTAATTTGGGCTTTGGAATCCTTAGAAGGATTCTTATACAGAATGACGCGTGTGATTTTTAACGAATCACATCTGCCATGAATGTTAACATGATTACAGAGGTTAACTGGGAATCTGAATCTTTTAATCAGGTCTTACCATCTTGGCCGGATTTTATAAAGACACCTGGCTAGGTTTCACTCTTAAGATTCTTTATTTAGGCAGATTTAAATTTAAAAGGAATGATTTTTGATTTATTTCACATATAATACTAACAAAAATGAAATTTAATACATAACATTCCATAAACTTCAAATATGATTACACGCTGCCCTAAACGGGACTTTTTAAATAAATAATTACCTACGCAGAGGTTTATAACAAAACATATCCACGCAGGGACCAAATACAAGATAGATGTCCGCGTAGGGACTAAAAAGATAAGTCCACGTAGGGACTGAAATACGATAAATGTCCACGCAGGGACTAAATTGCAAATACAACAATACATAAGGAGACTAATGATCTCGTTTCTTCCTCCCTTTTAGCAGGTTTGCTAGACCCTTGAGAAATCCATGATTACTCTTGCGTTCTTGTTCGAAGTCTCGTTCCACACGGTTTAAACGGTGGAGTATTTCTTCTTGCTCCGGTGGGGAAAAACGTGGCTGCTGCGACGGTTGCTGAACCGGAGGTCTAGGAGGTATTGGATACCCATGAGCTGAGTAATCTGGTCTCCAAGAGGTTCCATGAAGGGCATTATAATTAGCCGCTACCACATATGGATCAGCATCATAGTTATAGTTGTAGTGCGTGTGAGTCGGTTGCTCAAACGGATTGTACGCCGTGGAAGCGCCGTACGCTGGTATCGGATTGTCATATCCGAACGGTGGCGGAGGTGGTGCAACTGGTGCAGAATTCACCTCTGCAGGGTGACCAGAAGGTTCCCCTAATTGTGGTTCTTCTTCAGGCACTGATGGAAAGTGACTCGCACTCGAGTGGCGAGGGGTGCTGAAATGAAATTCCCCTCCTCGGGTGGACATCCGTGCGCCTGACCTTCTACGCCTTGGCGGATCTGGAATTACTGGTTGAACCGGTGGCGGTGGCGGTGGCGTAACGGCCACGAACCGCGAATCCTCAGAAGGATCTTGTTGTTGCTATTGATCATGAGGCGAGTAATGATGTGAAGGTGTAAAGTACCAATTACATTGGTCGAACCTCGCCTGGTAGCTGTCGGGACCTTGATAGGGTGTTCCATGGAAGGATGACCCATCAGAGATCTCGATTGGATGATTGGGAGTACCCCTTGCAGGCTCGACGGGGTCTGTATCCTCGTCCATATCCACTGCATTATCTTCAGAAAAGTGATCCTCTGGTCCTAAAGGGTTATACCCTATTGGCTCTTGGACATAATCCGCCGGGTTAAACTGTCCTATGAAGAAAGGTGATGGATCGCCGTAAGAACGGTGCGAAGCAGATCGCTGGAGAGGTATAAAAGATGGTTGAGGGTTATTGGGATTGTTTTCCGAGTCTGGTCCGAAAGAATGTCGGTATGAGGGTGTTGAGCTATGCGAGGTAGAATGTCTCGCAGGTTCAAAAAGGTTTCTTCTTCGTCTCTATGGTTCTTCACTCCTTGTACTGGAAGGAGCTCGCATGTTCGAAGGTCCAGCTTCGTGATCATTGTGAGTAATGATCGTTCCTCTGCCTCTTCCTCCTCTTCCTCGTCTGATTGCAGGTGGCATATTTCCTGCTTTCAAAACTTTAAATAACAATAAACAATAAAAAGACAAACTGGAATAACAATTCGAATTTGTCCTATGTTCTTGTCTAGACTCAAGTATGTGCAATTGTGTAACTGAGATTAAACACAAAGGCTAGTGTTTAATTCACTCTGTGTTAGCTCTGATACCAACCTGTCACACCCCGATTTCCACGTGTCTCACTGGTGGGCCCGGTGGGGGATTATCGTGACGTAGTTGGCAACATTATAGTCAAACCACACAATATAAATGAATGCACAACGGAAGCATAAAGATAATATATTTCAACGTTAAGTGTAATATCAAAGTATCACCATTGTTGAAACAAAATCCACAAGGGATCAAATAATAATAAAGTATTGTTCAACAGACTTCAGGCATCTTAAGCTTGCGAGACTTCTAATGATGCTAAGGAGAAATCCCAGCCAATTACGCATAGTACCTGCATTTAGTCTTTTTGGGGAAAATACGTCAGTTTACACTGGTAAATACATTCAACTGACACTTTTATAAAATGTTTAATAAAATTGGTTTGAATGCTCAAGGCACAAACTCTTTATAACTTGGGATAATTTATAATCAAATCTTGTAAAGAATTACATGTTACTATGCGTTCGGTTGCCCGAGTCGTGTCGGGTTAAAGTTTAATAGACACACCACATAGTATAAAACCGTGGCGGGTAAACCAACGGCTACACTTTTATAGTCATGGACATAATGCCGGGTGTACGCCTACACCCGGATGTCAAGGTCGTGGCCATTTCGTAAAATGCTGCCGAGGATATCCGGGACATGGTCATTAAGCCCCAAAGGCGTAAAGCCAACAAAACAAGTTTTTAAACGGGTCACATTGATAATACCCAACTACTAATGAGTTGGGGTCAATTGCCCGACCAAGCGGTATTTTAAATACCGTAACCCAAGCCCGTATAACAGAAAATAAGTTAAAAGTATTTACCTTTGCAAGTATAATTCCTTAATTGGATAAATTGCAGATAGCTTTTACTGGTCCTCCAAATCTGGAATGAAGGTTTTATAATAACCTATTAGAATCCTAACGGGTCTTTAATTAAGCTTAAGCTTAGACCGACTAGTTTCAAAGATAAGGTTCGTACGCATGATTAAGCGAAGACCGGATAGAGTGTGATTTAGACCCGACAAGTTTGAAGACTTGTTCAATATGGTTTTATTATTCACATTCTGGATTTTGAGATAAAACCGTTAAGGTTTGACCCGTCTCGGCTAATTTACGTAAACTTATTACATAACCCAAACCGTACGCGTAATAAGCGTAACAGATATTCATGAGAGCTATAGACAGGTCTCCTAAGTTAATTATGCCTCAAATATGTTGTGACATCAGTAAGATGCCTTTCATTATGCCCGAAACGTGTTTAAACACAAACTAGGCCCCGTAGGGGTATTTTGGTAATTTCACATAAGCCGAAAAGCTCAAAACTGGAGTCTGAGTTTATCAACCTTTGCTTACTGTTAAAATATTGAAATTTGCCTCTTATATCAGTAGGTATCAACCCGGGTATGTCCAATATAATTTTGTGACGTACTTTGCGTTAAAAACGCTTAATAAGGCGATTAAAGGCCATTTCCGGGTTCGATACTTAAATCTGATATTTTTATATTTCTAGTGGGCTTAAAATAAACTATTTATCATATGTGATGAGTAGCAAATGGTTTGAAGTTGTTTAGATATGTAAAACTCATTTTATGGTCCGTAAAGGCAAAACCGACAATTATCAGATTAAGCCTACGACTACTAGTTATGCTCAGTCTAAAATTAATTAAAAATATTTAAGAATCCCAAAATAATATATTACATCAGTGGGTATTAAGTTTGATACCAAAAGGTAGGCTTAACTAGGCTATACGCTAATTACGCCATTTTATTAACATAAAGCATTCATTTTGCGATAATGAGCATAACTCTTAATCTATGATTCAAATTGATGTAAAACTTTGCATACACGTTTATATATCAGTAATCAAAGTTTCTACTCTTTTACATTTCCAAAAATCACGTTTTAAGCCAATAAGGGCATAATGGTCAACATATGGGTAATTAACGGAATCATGCATATTAATTGGATAACTCATGATCCGAGGTGTATAATCACAGAGGGTTATACTAGCATGTAATCTGGACCAAATAAGGCTCTACGGTATTTTTGAAACATACCATAACGGGTCAGAACTGAAAGTCCAAGTGAAAGTCAAACTATGTGACTTTCGGTTCCGAACCGGGTCCTTATAGTAAATTGTCGAGCTAAACATGTTTAGACATGTCCTTACACTAATTACCAAGTTATTTTAATGATTAAACAGGTTATAAGTGTTCTACATTGTTAATCTTGTATAAATCGCATTTTAAACTTTCTGTTGACTTTTTAAGTACACGTTTGACTCGACTTTTGACCTAGTTAGAGTGGTGATCAGGGGGAACCCTTTTAAGGGTTTATTACCCACATAAATACCAACTTATAACTACTTTTAATTCGAGATGTGACTGAGCCATTGTTGACTAATCTCGAAGTCAAACCGTAATTACGACGGTTTGATTTTTAGCTAAATAACTAAGCTAAACTCAATTTAGAAAGGATTAGAACACTTACTGAAGTCCTAAGCTTGATTAGAGAACACTTGAGAGGAAGTTGAGCTCCAGAAGTGGTCCTCAAATGCAGATGAAGGTGTGAGGAATACTTGTTGCACAAAGCGGCCTTTTATAGGCAATGAAGATCATCAAGATCATCACAACAAGGTCTACATGGGCTCCTTGATGATCAACAACTGTCCCATAGTGCTAGGAGATGATTAGGGGTCACCCATATCTTTGGAAAGATCCTCACATTAATGTTTTACCGTTTACAACAGCCAACAGCCAACTTTCTGTCGTTGGGCGTCGTTTACGGACCGTATGGCATGGGCCTTGCGGTCCGTAAGCCTGTGGCGGAAAATGTTTTACCCTTTCACCCCCTTACGGTCCGTAAGCGCTTAACAGTGGCAAAAATTTTAACCTTTCAAGGTTTGAATGGTCAACATAGAAATGAATAATTTTCTGGCTATCCTTTAACCCATACTTGGCCAGATGTCTACCCCATTATGCATTATGGGTTTGCAAAAGGATGGGCTCATGAATAATCATTTATATTGTATTATTTCCTTAGGATTTAGATTAGTAACTTAGATCCTTTTGATAATTAGTAATGACCGGATTAAGATATATTAGATGCTTATTAATTTTGCTTTGGGTCTCGGGATTTATAATGACGAAGTCGCTCAGAGGTATAGAATTAACATGTCGACATATTCGAAAATCCTACCGCATATCTTAATTAAATCCCGTTTATATTATTTTTGTCGTATTCGACACGTGTCATTTATTTATTGGACACGAAATTTCGAGGTGTTACATCTCTTATAGGAGTTTTTTGGCGCATAGTTTAGGCGGGACTTTTTATTGTAATAAATGATAGTAATAAAGTAACTGTCTTTTCAGTTACTATTTTTGTATTTACTGTGTTGATCAACTTTTATCAGTTTTATAGATTATAGACATCCCATCTATAAGTTTGGCGTTTTTTTTTAAATGGCAGTTATGCAGACCAAGATGACAAAATACAATAACGGAGTAAATAAAATATTAAGCAGAAAAAATATGTTTTGTTATTTTTGGCATTTTGTTAGGGTTAACCATTTTTTGTATTTTTTTGGTGTTTTGCTAATAAAGATAGAAATATATTATTTAATTATCTTAAAAAAAAGAAGATTACATAGAAGGAAAAAAAAAGAGGAAAAATAATTAAAATCCTTCGTCAGAAGGTACTTTATCCGAATAGTATCCATCACTTGCGTCAACTTCTTCATCCTCGGAGTCTTCATCCATGTCATCACATTCACCTTCATCAGCTTCTTATTCCTGAAGATTCTGAAGCCTCCACCTGAACATGTCTTGCATTAACTCCAATTTTGAGTCTATTTCTGTGTTGGTACAAGTGGCGTTATGCAATTCTTCCATGAAACCAAGACGCTGCTTTGTCATGATGTTCTCTAGCCAGTAGACTTCCTGCTCTCTGCTGTCGTATGTAACCGTCACCATGTCTGTTTCATCATCAAAACGCCATGATGTCATGACAGGGTCTGGCTTCACATCTGCTTTGATTGGTCCAAATTTGTTGGTTAATGCTTTCATAAGCATATGCGTTTCATGGCATTCGTTGTTTAGAGCAATGCCAATGGATAAGATTTGCCTCTGTATCTCTTCTTCCATCTTCAGAATTGCCCTGACAGTCTTAACATACACCCTCCTTCCGTTGTCAAAAAGGAGGACGTGTCGCCTGATTCCCAGAGTGTATCTCCACGAAACGATTGTTGCCATTTTTGGCGTTTTGGTTAATTTGGCGTTTTTGGTTAATGATGTTTTTTTGAAGAAAATGGATAGATTGAAGTGATTATGGAAGCTATGTTTTACCTTGTTTATATAATGATGTTTTTGGCGCGTAATTTAGGAGGGAACTTCTTCTAATAAATGTTAATAACTGAAATTCAGTTATTGTGTTGTTTCATCTTCCTGTAATATTCAACGCGTTTTATTACTAATTTTTGGTGTTTTGTTTTTAATGGCGTTTTATTTTTTTGTATGGCATTTTATCATTTGATGGCGTTTTGAATATGAGCGGTAAAAGACCCTTTTACCCTTAATGAAGCGCGTCCCACATAATAAAAT
The DNA here is from genome assembly GCF_002127325.2 of Helianthus annuus. NCBI lineage: Eukaryota > Viridiplantae > Streptophyta > Magnoliopsida > Asterales > Asteraceae > Helianthus > Helianthus annuus. The sequence goes on from NC_035438.2 coordinate 36,684,634, forward strand.
TGATGTTATTTATGAAAACGCCACCACGCAATCTATTATATGGATTGTTTTGATCGGATGATCCATAAGCGTTCTCACCGTTCTCACACTTTCCACCCTCTTCTCTAAATCCTGACCCTATATATATATATATATATATATATATAGAAACGGGATCAGGAGAAAACGCTCAAAAGTGTGAGAACGGTGAGAACGCTTCCTGGCCTAACACGTGTCACGCCGCTTAGAAAAGGGCGGAGGGGCTTTTTTGTCCTTTCATCTTCTGCTTTTCCAGATCCGCTTTTTCCCAATATTGTTGGTTTTTAAGATTTTTGGCATCAACCAAATTCAATATTTAATGGCGTTTAATGGTTTCATCTTATTAACATTTTGGCGTTTATGGCGTTTATTCAAATCGTATGCCATTGCAACCCAGGGGTCAGGAAATCTATTTAAATGGCGTTTTTCAAGGCGTTTTAAACAAGTTGGGCCATTGTTCTATTATTTCTTATAAACATTTTGGCGTTTTGCTTATCTTGGCATTTTACAATTGTTGGATTATATTTCAGCCCCAGTAGAAAAAAAAAAATAAAAGCGAAGAAAATAAATTAAAAATCCTAATCGGATCTCTCTTCACAATATTCACTGTCATCAGTCTCTTTATTCTTTAATAGTACAAGAACTGACACCAAAATATGGCGTTTTATGTAAAACTTAACAAACTCATCGGTTTGATTTTTTTGCCTGCTCATCTGTTGAAGTTGCTTTTTTTGTGGAGTTTTTTCCCAAACTAGTGTAGATACAAAAAGTATTTACCTATTTGGGTACTTTGAAAAATATTTACCTATTTGGGTACTTTTATATATCTCTTTAATTTTTTACCTAATTTATACTTTTCTTTTTATTTAACTACCCAATAATTCTGCAAATATTAAAAAAATCTGCAAAAATTCTAAAAAAATATGTGAAAAATCTGCAAAAATATATTAAAAAATCCACAAAAAATCTGCAAAAAATATATTAAAAAATCTGTAAAAAATATTATAAAACAATAACTTTCCAATAATCTCAACCACAAAATTAAAATAATTATCTTTTCAACCAGTCAAATACAAATAAAATACCAAATAAAGTCATTTCGTTCATAATATCAATATCAAATACAAATTAAAATGTCAAAAAGTCTCGACATGTTTAGGCGTCCATTCTTCTAGGCTTTGAGGGGCACGTTGCTCGATTATGACCACGTTGTTTACAAATTCCACAAAGGTTCGCCTTTTTCCTTTCTTTAATGTCCATTCCATTCCGTAGTCTTGTTGAGCGAGGGCGACCCTTTTTATCCTGTTTTAGCTCTGAGTTGGGAAGTAACTCTCTAATAGATGATGAGTTAGGCCAATATGCTTCACGAGGAAGTGGACTAAACTCAGATGACCAAGTAGCATAATAATCAAGAATTGAGTAACATTTATTGCCAACTGTTCAAAGAAAGTTTGGCACATGCACTCAAAACATGAGAACAAGGATACTTATATATCAGCCACTTACCGCACGTGCAAGTTTTTTATCCAAATCAACTACTTGCACATTTTTTCCCTTTTGAGTTATCACCTCAAATATACCTTTTTGACGGTTAAAAGACCTCAAAGAATGCGCACCAGCTTTTGACATTGAAGCTGCTTGTTTGGCCAAAATATGGGGAGTATACATATCTCCATTAGCTTGAGCATTAGATCCCATGGGACGTCTTACATCAAAATAGTGTACTAGTCTATAAAATGTAAGTCGAACACATGATGTGATCGGTAAGAAACGAGCACCTTTAAGTACACTATTAAAAATCTCTGACAAATTTGTTGTGAGTAGCCCATAACGCTTTCCACCATCATGTGCAAGCGTCCATTTGTCAAATGCATGTTGCTCAAGCCACTGGCGAGCTTTTCGGTTTATTTTTCCAATTTCCTCCATAATAGAGTTTAACTTTCTAATCTGATTCTGACTCCCAGCACGGTAAGCTAAAGCTTTCAATTGAGAGTTGCGAAACTTATCATGAAAGTTGTTGATAAAATGCCTTAAGCAATACCTATGACAAAATGATGAATGTTATTGACATAAAAAGAAAACAAAATCAATATGAATTTTATAAACAATACCTGTGAAAACCATGTGGCTCTAACCAAGGAGATCCTTGTTCATTAACTGCTTTTAGAATTCCAGCATGATAATCAGAAATTAGACATATCCCTTTAGTATCTTTCACCACATGTTTCTTAACATGAGAAAGAAACCAACTCCAACTAGCATAAGATTCATTTTCAACAATAGCAAATGCAAGTGGCAATATCTGATTATTACCATCAACTCCCATTGCAATCATCAACTTACCTTTATACTTGCCATACAAATGTGTGGCATCAATGCTAATCACTGGCCGACAATGCTTAAATCCAAGGATAGAAGGATTAAATGCCCAAAACACACGTCTAAATTCAACCTGCTCTACACTAGTCCGTCTCAAAACACACCATTCAACTATGGTCCCTGGATTGAACTTTTTAAGTGCCTCCATAAATTTAGGTAAGATATTATAAGATTCATCCCAATCCCCAAAGGCATTTTTATGCAGCTTGCATTTAATAGACCAAATGTCTGGACGTGATTCAACAACCTCAAAATGTTTATGTGTTTTAATATTGTAGAGCTTGACAGCTTTAACAAATTCTTCCTTGTCATTGAAAGAATCAACTCCCAACTCACGAATGAAATCATTTTTAGTCTTAGAATGTTGTATCTTCCAATTGTCATCAATTGTTAAATTAGTTTCCTCTAAAATGGTATATGTTAAAGGTACTTGAACATTACCATATGAAGTTCCATCCCCATCTGTTTGAGTCTCATCTCCTATTTCATCTTCTAACTCATCATCCGTATCACTTTCAATGCAATCTACAGTTTCATCTTCTAACACATCTTCCACATCATCATTATTTACGATAGCAATATGAGACATCGCGTTAAAATCCTCATTTTGAATCATGTCTGGTATTGCATTAACCCTATTCATCCTGAATGATAACACAACTTTAGAGATGATACACATAGATAAACAACATCATAAATATGATAATTCAAAATTTTATATTGATATATATGAACTGCTACAATGTATAAGTAAAACCCTAATCATGTTGTTGATTAAAAAGACAATCCATATAAAATTCGAAGAATATAGCTATCAATTATTTAATATTAGTTTCAATTCTTTAAGTTTTGTCTTATTTGTGTAACCCTACTTCATAACATGCACCACCGTTTAGTATGACTCAATTCTTTATTACATAAAAAAGTGAAATCTAATGATAATCAGAGATGAACCAACCTAAGGAACGATGGCCGCCTGGTTGCTTAGAAACGCCGTCTGGGGATGTGAATGGCTGCGTGATTAAGGGTTTTTTAATTAAAAATAATAATAGTTTAAATCTACCCAAATAGGTAAATATTTTTCAAAGTACCCAAATAGGTAAATATTTTTTGTATCTACACTAGTTTGGGAAAAAACTCTATTTTTTGTGGATGTTTGGGGACATAGATCTATGACGTGTGGGTGGGTTTTTCGTTTTTTCTTCATGTTGATCTTCATCTTTATCATCATCCCACTCTTCAGTGTCGTTGATCTCTTATCCTCATCCAAGCCTTCTTCAAGAACAAAAAATACAAAATGCCATATGACTAGCATTAGTATTTTTTTTCTTGAATTTTTGTCCATCTCATGCAGCAAAATGTTTTTGAGTTATTCGCCTCCGCTAACAATTCATTCAGTGAAACTTGACGAATAACAATACTGAATATCCAAGAAAGCATATTAGCCATCTTTGATTTTTTTGACGTTTTACAGTGAGTGGTATTTAGTAGTATTGGTGTTTGTTTATTTTTTATTTTTTTGGTTTGATCAAATGGAAGTTGCTGAGATGTATCATTTTATAGGATCTCTTTTTGGCGCCTAAGTTAGGTGGTGCATTATTATAATAAAGTATTCGTCTTTTCATTTACTGTTTGTAATTATTGTTTTTGACAGACTTTATCTCTGAAGTCTGTAACACGTCCCATCTTTTAAGTTTAGCGTTTTAGATTCTAATATAATAAATTTTCCCTATCTTCAGTTTTTCTGATTTGATGTTACTGTTTCTAGTTACATTTTAAAGTTTGTTTTTTATTTTTTATAGGTTTTTTATAATTCTTTTTCAAACTAATTTTATTATAGTTTTGGAGTTTTGGGGGGCGTTTAACGGGATGATATCGTTTAAACAAGCATTTTGGCTGTTTTGGCGTTTTTATTATATATGGCGTTTTTATTATACAACAATCAACTCAAAAGGAAAATAAAAAAAGAATACATAAAAAAAGTTTTTTTTTATAATACTTGTCCAAAGTAATTTTATGATGTTTTGATAAACGCCAAAGGTGTAAGACATTTGCCTTTTTGGCGTTTTATTAGATATGGCGTTGTTAATTAAATAACAGTCAACTGAAAAAGAAAATTAAACAAAAAAATATTTGATCTTCAAATCTTCTCTGTCACCAGTCTGTTTCTTCTTTTGAAGCATTTTCACTGGCTCTTTCGACTTTCGTATGAAATCAGCCTCTTTTTCTATAATTTTTGTCCATCTCATGCAGCAAAATGTTATCTTTTTTGGCGTTTTACCGAGAAAAAGAACGCCCCAAAATAAACCATATTAAAACTCTAAATTTGATCATGCTAAAACCAATAAAGTGTTGCTGTATGGTGTTGGATAACATTGTTAATCCTCAGTTAAGAAAGATAACTGACAATGTTGTCCACACCATACAACTACATTTTTATTGACAACAATATATTTGATTTTTGGGTTTTCTGGCGTTTATCAGTCGAATGGTATATATTAAATATGGCGTTTGGGGTTTTTGTTTGTGTTTTTTAATTGAAGGTCTGAGTTGTTGTATATATAAGATTTTTTGGCGGTTTTTTAGGCGGAATTTTTCTATAATTAAGTTTGGCGTTTTATATCTAATGGCGTTTTTTAGCAGAATGTTGTGTCACACCCCAACCAATGGCGGAAACATCGGGATGAGACGAAGTGTGAAGATTGCTAGAGTCGTCATAACGCTATTTGTGACAATATTTAATAAACCGATTTCATTTCATAATTCTTTTGTCAACATTACAAAGAAATCAAATAACATCAAGTTCAAAGGAAATACAATACAACATAATCAACATGGATACACCGATTAAACCTAAACGTCTATATGTGTATCTAGGCATCAACGCTACTTCATTTCATAGCATCATCGTCCTCAACCTGTAACATGTTTAATATAAAGTTCAATGCAAAAGCAAAGGCGAGTATACAAGTTTGATACGTACATAGCAAAAGATAAGTTTGAACAATTCCTCATAGCAAGCATGTGATTCAAGATAAACATTTAAACATGGCATGTGTCTAACATATCAAACCAAGAAAACGCAATATGCTCATGACATAACCGATGATAAAGGGCGGGTCGTTAATCCTATAGCGCTACATATGTCACGGTTTGGCTCGTACGAAGTTAATGATAAATTCAACACATAAGATAAATCCAAGTTTAAAGCATCAAGCCATCACGTATACAAGCATGTTATAGGAATGTTCATGTGTTTAAGCAAAATGTTCACGTGTAAGTTGATAGATAAACATGTTACACCCCAAAAGTGGTAAAAGTAAAAAGGGGGAAATACGAGTATACTCACAAACTTTGCATATGTTTTTCGATTATCCAATGTGACAAAGTTGCCGAGGTTGGAAGGTTGAATGCGTAAGGGTTTAAGTTCAAGCATGTTTAGAGTCGAGATTTGGAATGAAAGTGACATGAAAATATTATATCAAAATATTCATCTTCACACATAACACTTGTATGACACTTGGTAACCTCATGGGTTATAATGATTTTATGAGTTGAACACCCATAAGAATCATAACAAGGTTTAGGTCCTTAGATGATAACCTACTACTTTGACAAATGAATATGATTTCAACATCAAAGATTCGAGTGTACATAGATAGTATGTAGGTCGTATATTATACACATATTATTAAGTCCAAATGTTCAAGTATTCAAGTAAGAGGTAGAAGATTACATCTTCATTTAGGTACCTCAAGTTGAGTCATGGGTGTCATGGATGGGGTAGGAAGACAAGGCTTCCATTTAGGTACCCCTTTGATGTTCACCACTACACTTGATGTAAAAACAACCAAGGAGGGTCATGAACTAAGGTCTTTACATGTATGTAAAGTAAACTAACTAATAGAAATCATCAAATCATGTGAGGATTGTATGTTTGGACAACCCAAGTTGTTCCATAATCACTCATGTATCAAAGACTATGTTTGACATGATTTGTGGGTTGAAACCCTAGATAAAACACCAAGTTTATGAGGTTTAATCCTCTGATTTCAAATGTCTCAACCTTGTTTTTAAGCTTAACCAACCATGGGATAAGTTGTAAGCATTAGGACATAGGCATGAGATGTGTTAGACACAAGTTGCACAGGTTTAAACAAGTTTTGAAGAACATAAAAATCAAACAGAAAGTTTATGGACTATTTCGGGGCATTTCCAGGTCTGATTTCTCCAAGGAGAAGTCTAGGAATCGAACCCCATGATTATCCAAGCAAGTAGGAAAAATAATCAAGTGAATCGGATAAGAATTGAGTGAGTTATGCTCATTTTCGTGAAGGGGTGTCAATCTGCTCGAACCTTTGCTTTCAGCTACGGTTTGGAGGATGTTTTGAGAGTTTTTAGTGTTGCAAAAGTGGTAGGGAGGCTGGTTATAAGTGGTATTTATAGGGGGAAGGATTAGGGTTTCAATGGGTTGGGCTTTGGAAGTGTTTAGAAGGGGTTACACCTTGAAACTAGCCCACAAAACCCAACTATATGGGGCTGAATTTTGCTGAATTGGGGCTGCCATATTTCTTTATTTTTTTATTTTTTAAAACATTATAATGAGTAATTTTGTTAATTAAGTTGTGTAATAATATGCAACAATGTTTCCCCTAACTTGTAACAAGGTGAAATATGAAATAAAACATGATTTAACTAGGTAAAAAGTGTAATGTACAAGTATGTAACATGTTTGTAAGTGACAAGTATATGTCACATATTAGATGATTAACCGTTGTATAAATAAGCATATTATTAGGGGTTTTTAGGTATCAACAATATAAGGACAAGCATGGACATGCATCGTGAATAAGTATAAGTATGAATTACAAATAAGGATTCGATGTACAATGAATTCGAACGTATGAACATGTATGAATATGTAGATGGTGAATTTAAAGAAATACGAATTTTATTTATGATCCAAGTCTCGGATTTTACAACGAAAAGACGACTACAATAATACAAGATTTCCAAAAATAGCATTACAAGGCGAGCTTTCTAATTATGGAAAGTATGAAAAAGCAGGGCGTTACAGTCTCCCCTCCTTTAGGAAATTTCGTCCCGAAATTTATTCAAGAGGAAGACCTTGGAGAAAAAGCATTTTGGCTAAAAGAATCGAGACTTGGGAGTTTTGAAACGTTTAGAAAAGTACGAAATTTTGAAGAACGATAGGATAGGAATTTGTTTGACTAAAATGGGTTGAGGCGTTTAAGCATAGGTAAAACGGGTATGCGTGCGCATAGGCAAAGGAGTTTAAATAAGTTTGAATGTGAACGGGGTTCATATGAAAGAAAGGATAATGGAGAATAATAGGAGTATGGGGTGAACAATTGACACTAAATGAATGCAAGTATATGAATGATATAATTATTAGATAGACGAAAGTAGCGTGTTAAAGATGAAGTCTCGGCATGGATAATCGGATATGATGCGTTTGTGAGTTGTTTAAAGCTTGTATTAGGTCCAAAAGGTCTGTAAAACACTGAATTTCTCATGGCACGTTTTACGAAAGTTTGGTAACATGGTGAAAACACTTATATATAGGAAGTACCAGCGGCGTATCCACCATGTTTTGACCATGTTACGTCCGTTTCGTCTTCGGTGTCATGTTACGTTCCGTGTATTACCATACGCAGTAGCACACTCTATGGTTCTCATACGCCTATCACTATAATCCTGTGTGCACCCGTGATTATTTTGATCGTCGCATGATCCGCATAGCTTGTACTAGTTGTGTATGATCGGGGTATACATAAAAAAAATTTAGAATGTGTACGTACAAGAATGTAGTATATAAGCAAGTCCATGTTTAAGTATGTGTGGGACCCAGGCAAGCGAATCCCTCGGGTTGCGCTCGCGTATAGGTACGAATGTATGAATCATGAGTAAGGATGAAAGTATGAGCATAAGTTTAAGTATGAATACGCATGTATGTATGAGCATAAACATAAAACGTGTAAGTAGTATGTGTACAAGTAAAAGCGTAAAACGTATAAGTAGTATGCGTATAAGTACAAGCATAAGACGTATGAACATGGGTGTAGGTATGAAAAATAAATATTGCGTAAATAGTGTTTGTTGGGACACCACGGATCTAAGTGTATAAAACATTCAAAAGGTCGAGTATGTAAATACGAATGATATAAATGATGTTATCGCGAGGTATCGACCAAAATGTGTACGATGATATGCATGTATAGTTGTTTAAATGAAACATTGAGTTTATAGAATCAAAATTAAGTTGACCTTGGTTGAAAGGGTAGAATATAGTTGCGTATGTAAGAGGATATAAAGTACTAATTGGTTAAGCATAATGTATTTTTGTAATGATTGAAATGCTACTTTTGTTAAAAAAAAAAAAATTTCATGTAAGTCAAAGATTGTCGGTTCCCATGAAGACTTCTTGCCCGCGTGTTTTGTAAATTGGTGTAGGAAAAAGGTTTTCGTTAAAAAGTAAGTTCGTTTCATCAAATAAGAAATTATGAATTTAGGAGGTCTGTGAAAACTAGGATCTTTAGAAGGGAAATTTAGCAAAAGGACTTAGAAATAAAAATAAAATAACAATTGATTTGTTGGTGTTGGAAAGGGTATTTGGTAAAACAATCATATAACTTCTATAAGATCTTATAAGTATTCGGGAAAGGTTGGTTGGATTTTGATTAAAAGTAGAAGGTGGGCGTGTTTTAGTGATTAAGTCGAATATGAAGTTCATGGGCAAGAGTTTCATTGAACTGATTAAATTGATAGGTAGCATTTCGTAAGGTTTTGAAGTTCGAGCAATAAAACGTTTTAAGGCATGATTATGAATTTCGCGTATATGAGTTGAGTGAAAATAGATTGTAGAATAAAAAGTACGTTTGATAAAACAATGTATTTCGAAATCTGTATGAGTGGGTATTTTTAAATAACATTAAACAATTTGGGTATAAAGTATGATCGAGTTTGCATAATAAGATGTTTCGAAAGAGAAGTTTTGGTAACGGTCACCTAAGTTAGGGAATCACCCCTAACTCGTTGGTGAGGTCGTTTTAAGGAAAAGGGAGTGGAGCTAATCGTCAAGGTAAGGAAGTCACTCCCATCTCGATGATATTTCTCCACTTGTCGTTACAAGGAAAACGAATTTAAATTATATGAAATCATGCATATGTATAAATGTATGGAAAAGGTTCAATATGTTGTGTGTGTGAAAAGAGAAATCGAAAGTAAACTCGAGTTTGAAAGATTGCATCGTATAAATAAATAATAGAAACACATGTTTGACCAAAGTTTGGAGTGTTCCAAACGGAACTTTGACTAACCAAAGTGGTCGAAAAGTCTTTTGAATTTGAGGAGCATGCTTTGGCCTAATAGGTAAAATACTCTCACCGACAAGTCGGTTAACGGTATTTACCCTTCCGGTTACTACATGTCCCAAATCAATCGAAATTTCGAGACTTGGCGGGATTTATGAAAAAAATCAAGGAGTGGAACTAGTCGCCAAGGTGCGGGTTTCACCCCTAACTTGACGGTTTCGTATCCTAAGTGTGGTTGGTACTCGTCGGGTCAAAATTTAATTTCAACACTTTGACGAGGGTCCACTAGAATTTGAAATTTGAACTTCTCCATCAAGGTGAGGATTTCACTCCTAACTTGATGGTGAATTTCGTGTAAAAAGAAAAGGAAAGTGGATGGATTGAGAGTTGTTCACCAAATTGTGGGTTTCACGCCTATTTTGGTGAACTCGTCTCGTTTGTGTAATATGTGTGTTGTCGGATTTAGAATAATCCAGTAAAACGCGTGAGGAAAAGTGTATATTAAAGATTAAACAAACAAGTATAACATGTCAAGAACATCACAATAAAAGTGAAATGATGAAACGAATATTAACGCATAAAAAGTATGTCAAGAACACACATAAAGGATAAAATGAAGAAACAAGTATTAACACATAATAAAATCAAGTATAGCATGTTAAGTGTTAACCCACAAGTGACACATATGCTTACAAGATCAAAAGAGAATAAATAAAAGCAAATAAGATAGCATGCTAGTAATTTCAAGTAAAACATACGAATAAAGCTCTAGAACTATAGACTAAGTTAAAGCATTCCTACTTTTCCTAATTCCCTATAGTTATGGCTCTGATACCAATCTGTCACACCCCAACCAATGGCGGAAACATCGGGATGAGACGAAGTGTGAAGATTGCTAGAGTCGTCATAACGCTATTTGTGACAATATTTAATAAACCGATTTCATTTCATAATTCTTTTGTCAACATTACAAGGAAATCAAATAACATCAAGTTCAAAGGAAATACAATACAACATAATCAACATTGATACAACGATTAAACCTAAACGTCTATATGTGTATCTAGGCATCAACGCTACTTCATTTCATAGCATCATCGTCCTCAACCTGTAACATGTTTAAAATAAAGTTCAATGCAAAAGCAAAGGCGAGTATACAAGTTTGATATGTACATAGCAAAAGATAAGTTTGAACAATTCCTCATAGCAAGCATGTGATTCAAGATAAACATTTAAACATGGCGTGTGTCTAACATATCAAACCAAGAAAATGCAATATGCTCATGACATAACCGATGATAAAGGGCGGGTCGTTAATCCTATAGCGCTACATATGTCACGGTTTGGCTTGTACGAAATTAATGATAAATTCAACACATAAGATAAATCCAAGTTTAAAGCATCAAGCCATCACGTATACAAGCATGTTATAGGAATGTTCATGTGTTTAAGCAAAATGTTCACGTGTAAGTTGATAGATAAACATGTTACACCCCAAAAGTGGTAAAAGTAAAAAGGGGAAATACGAGTATACTCACAAAGTTTGCATATGTTTTCCGATTATCCAATGTGACAAAGTTGCCGAGGTTGGAAGGTTGAATGCGTAAGGGTTTAAGTTCAAGCATGTTTAGAGTCGAGATTTGGAATGAAAGTGACATGAAAATATTATATCAAAATATTCATCTTCACATATAACACTTGTATGACACTTGGTAACCTCATGGGTTATAATGATTTTATGAGTTGAACACCCATAAGAATCATAACAAGGTTTAGGTCCTTAGATGATAACCTACTACTTTGACAAATGAATATGATTTCAACATCAAAGATTCGAGTGTACATAGATAGTATGTAGGTCGTATATTATACACATATTATTAAGTCCAAATGTTCAAGTATTCAAGTAAGAGGTAGAAGATTACATCTTCATTTAGGTACCTCAAGTTGAGTCATGGGTGTCATGGATGGGGTAGGAAGACAAGGCTTCCATTTAGGTACCCCTTTGATGTTCACCACTACACTTGATGTAAAAACAACCAAGGAGGGTCATGAACTAAGGTCTTTACATGTATGTAAAGTAAACTAACTAATAGAAATCATCAAATCATGTGAGGATTGTATGTTTGGACAACCCAAGTTGTTCCATAATCACTCATGTATCAAAGACTATGTTTGACATGATTTGTGGGTTGAAACCCTAGACAAAACACCAAGTTTATGAGGTTTAATCCTCTGATTTCAAATGTCTCAACCTTGTTTTTAAGCTTAACCAACCATGGGATAAGTTGTAAGCATTAGGACATAGGCATGAGATGTGTTAGACACAAGTTGCATAGGTTTAAACAAGTTTTGAAGAACATAAAAATCAAACAGAAAGTTTATGGACTATTTCGGGGCATTTCCAGGTCTGATTTCTCCAAGGAGAAGTCTAGGAATCGAACCCCATGATTATCCAAGCAAGTAGGAAAAAGAATCAAGTGAATCAGATAAGAATTGAGTGAGTTATGCTCATTTTCGTGAAGGGGTGTCAATCTGCTCGAACCTTTGCTTTCAGCTACGGTTTGGAGGATGTTTTGAGAGTTTTTAGTGTTGCAAAAGTGGTAGGGAGGCTGGTTATAAGTGGTATTTATAGGGGGAAGGATTAGGGTTTCAATGGGTTGGGCTTTGGAAGTGTTTAGAAGGGGTTACACCTTGAAACTAGCCCACAAAACCCAACTATATGGGGCTGAATTTTGCTGAATTGGGGCTGCCATATTTCTTTATTTTTTTTATTTTTTAAAACATTATAATGAGTAATTTTGTTAATTAAGTTGTGTAATAATATGCAACAATGTTTCCCCTAACTTGTAACAAGGTGAAATATGAAATAAAACATGATTTAACTAGGTAAAAAGTGTAATGTACAAGTATGTAACATGTTTGTAAGTGACAAGTATATGTCACATATGATGATTAACCGTTGAATAAATAAGCATATTATTAGGGGTTTTTAGGTATCAACAATATAAGGACAAGCATGGACATGCATCGTGAATAAGTATAAGTATGAATTACAAATAAGGATTCGATGTACAAAGAATTCGAACGTATGAACATGTATGAATATGTAGATGGTGAATTTAAAGAAATACGAATTTTATTTATGATCCAAGTCTCGGATTTTACAACGAAAAGACGACTACAATAATACAAGATTTCCAAAAATAGCATTACAAGGCGAGCTTTCTAATTATGGAAAGTATGAAAAAGCAGGGCGTTACATGCTGTGTGATTTTTGTGTTGGCGTTTTATTTTCATGAGATGGCGTTTTGTTTGGAGTAGTCAAAAGACGCTTTTACCCTTATTGAAGCGCGTCCACATAAAATTGATGTTATTTACGAAAATGCCACCGCGCCATTCTAGTCCATAGATTGTTTTGATCGGACGATTGATAAGCGTTCTCACCATTCTCACACTTTCTACCGTTTTCTCTAAATCCCGACTCTATATATATATATATATAGTGTAGAAGTTGGGTAGAAAGCCTTATTTTCCTAGAAAGTCTAGGAAGCTATCAGAACGTGACATGTGGCATCGAAGGATTTTAACTAAAAGGGCAATTGTGTAATTTGACATTTTATTTTAAATTTGGAATTTGTATCTCATTAACTAATTATGCACGATTTTATGGTAACTGATTCTCCATGATTTGCGAATTACTACCAGATGTAAATATCAATCAAATTCTCATTCGTTCCTTTCACAATCTTGATTAACTTTATTCGTAAATCATTTTTACGTGAGAGATAGTTATGGCTTCAAACACAATTCTTGATTGCGGATATGGCAAATACACTTCTTTTTTTTTTGTTTACTATTATCTGGTCTGTATCGATTTTTAATTATGTCTGGAAACCACCAGAATGTTCTTGACGTTGTGTTTTAACAGCAAGCAGATTCATACAGTTGTGTTTTAGCATTCAGATTCATACAGTTGTGTTTTAACAGCAAGAAGATTCATACAGTTGTGTTATAACAGCAAGCAGATTCATACAGTTGTGTTTCAGCATTCAGATTCATACAGTTGTGTTTTAACAGCAAGCAGATTCATACATTTGTGTTTTAGCATTCAGATTAATACAGTTGTGTTTTAACAACAAGAAGATTCATACAGTTGTGTTTTAACAGCAAGCAGATTCATACAATTGTGTTTTAACAACAAGCAGATTCATACAGTTGTGTTTTAGCATTCAGATTCATACATTTATGTTTTAACAGCAAGCAGATTCATACAGTTGTGTTTTAACAGTAAGCAGATTCACACGCTGTGTTTTACCATCCATGCTTGTAATGCTGGAGGATTTCTTAACGCTGTGTTTTAACAACAAGCAGATTAGCAAGCAGATTAATACGATATGTTTTCTTGATGTGTTTCTTCATGAAGGGTAGAAGGAAGAGGGAGAGAGAGAGAGAGAGAGAGAGAGAGAGAGAAAGAGAGAGAGAGAAAGGGAGAGAGAGAGAGAGAGAGAAAAAAATCGCAAGAAATGTGGGGTGGTTATGGAATGACAATTATTTCCATATTTAAAACAAGCTAAATGACATATCTACCGCTTATTAATTAAATAATCCTATTTTTAAGAAACACATATTACCAAAATGCCACCAAGATGATCTCAATCATTAAACACACCCATTGGATGGCTCAGATTGCTTCCTAGACTTTCTAGGAAAAACACACTTTCCGTAGGATCCCCACTCTCTCTCTCTCTCTCTATATATATATATATATATATATATATGTAGAGAGAGAGAGAGAGAGAGGCCGGTTAACGTACAATACCCCTTATCCTACATTATGTACGCGATAAGCACAACCGTCCGATCTTCTATCTATTGAGCGCTGCGAAATTAATTTATATAATTAAATTAATCAAATTAATATACATAAAACCAACCGCGAAGGATAAAATTGACAATTCCTCTATCAAAATCCTGGTAATTTCGTTTGGTACCTTCTTCTTCTCCAACCGACTCTTCTGCAATCGACGTCTACCGGTGCGATTTCATCCAATCGATTGTTCATCCGACGATTATTGTCACACCCCCAAAATCCACATGCAGACTATCACCGCTTGGAGGCGTGACATGACCAGCATCGAGCCACCAATCATATTGAACAACGTAATTAAGTAAGTAAAACCAACCACAATACAATTGGTGACCAAAGGAAAGTAACCAACTTTGAGTTAACAGCGGAAGCATAAAACGTAAAACCAAAACATAAGTCTAATAAGTTCATAAAGTTCAAATATTAAGCACAGGACATAACACTCCATATCCAACAACGACCTCTTCCTCGTGCAAGCTCCATAAGCATCTAACGACCTGTAAGGCATGTAACAACGAGTCAACAACAAAGTTGAGTGAGTTCACAGTTGGGTGTTTGTTTTGAGTTGTTTTCGAAAACGAGGTTTGTCTTTAGCTGGCTTACTTGCCGTGGGGGTTACCCCATAGTTGAAAATATGATTAACCAATTTCTTCTTTCCCAAACCATAACCCGTGGGGGCTTCCCCATGAGAACCACTAGACCGTTACCATATCGACAACTGACGAACAATAGTTGTGCCCTACGTCAATGTCTATCATCATTGACAGTTTGCCATAGTCCATTAGTACACGCCCGTCCGACTGGCACGGTGTGAGGTTTGTTAAACCTAATACCGCTATTAACTAATGACCCGCTCGCCATTGGCCTCGGCGATTAAGTCGATATAAAATGAGGGACTTAATGATAGAGTTTTGTCTAGTAAGTTTTAAGGTTGTTGTCCTACCCAAGGAGGACGAACGTACGTATTCTACCCAAGGAGAATACGCAGGATTAATATTGGCATCCAACCCATGGAGGATGGCGGTACATATCCTACCCAAGGAGGATATGTAGGTTCCGTTTTAATTCTGTAACCCATTCCCAACCACCGGGAATCCCATGCCTTAGAAAGTGTGTGAACTCACCTCGGTTTGCTCGGTTAGATTAATTACTCTAAAAATCAGGAAATCAAGCACGTCCTAATAAGGTATAGATAACAATCAGTTCTCATGTATAACATGTATCCTACGTACGGTTTATCTACTCATTACTTCTATCACGCACCACACGATTCTAATGTCAAGGTACTTTGTTAAGTTATATTATTTTACCCTAAAATAATATAACTATCTCACAGAATAAACAAGTATCCACACAAGTGTTCTATATATTCTAAATATATATATTTAACCATTTTACTTGTAAAAATCAACCTTCGATACTTTGTATTTTTGTAACAAAAGTCATGGCGAAGTTCATTTTGAAAAACAAAGTTAAAACGTATATGTGAACACTTGTTAGAAAAATAATTTCTAAGTGTTGGAATTTTTAGAAAATTTCGCCAGAGTTTCCTTTGTAAATGGAGGAGTCCATGCTAATAAGCATATCGTTTTCTTTTCCAAAAATCATTCAACAATCAACAACAATTTACCCAGAGCAAACTATCCTATTTACAAACCAACATGAACTTGATGTTTCATAAAAACGCGTAGTAACTTGGTATGGCGTTTAGTGGGTTTAGTTACCCTCCAAAGTGTGTCTACTTTATTTAAAATCTCATTCTTGTAATTTTTAGATGTTCACAACTTGTGAACATATTTTACAAAAATATTTATTTTCAACATTTTCATGTGTCACAAGTATCCATATACTTACTTTATTTCCAAAATAGTGTAAGGATCATGATCTTTCTAAAACCGTCTTTTAAACTTGGTTTATTTAGGAAAATCATTCACAAATTTTGGGTTCTACAAGATCACTAGGTCACTTTGTTTGTTATTTTACAAGAAATCATTTTGTCACCAAGTTCATGTCTAAATATGGAGGTGATTCTTTTATGTAAACCCCTAATCACCTCCTAACTTGTTAAATCATGTTTTTAATCATAAGTTAACAAGTTTCATATAATGATCAACAACATATTTCTAGTAATCAACAAGCAAGCATCAACATACAGCCAACAACATCATACTAGCATCATTTCATCATGTTTCATCTTTATGTAAAGCTTTATGGTCATGTTTCTTGTTTAAACCCTTTTAGTGTTCTTGTGATATTCCTCATACTACATCTTTTAACTACTCAAAATAGAAGTGAACAAAGGTTAAACAAGGACTTACAACTAGCTCAAAGCTAGGGAAGAACTCTAGTGAAAATGATGGTGAAAATGGTGTGTAAAGGCAAGTAAGTGAGCTCTTTGATGATCCACAAGCTTCAAACTTCACAAGGCACCTTCTAACACTTGAATGGAGCTTGGGAATGGATGAAGATGATGGTGATAAAGTGGTGGTGGTGGCGGTTCTAGTGAGGGCCGAGAGGGAGAGGGAGAGTTTGAGGGAATGGGTGAAGTTGAGGGAAGATGTGAATGATATCATGAAGATCTAAAGGACCATACTTATAATCTCCTTCCTCCATCTTTTGTTCACTCAAGTAAGCAATAGCTAAACAAAATAATGAGGAGATCTAGTAGGATTATGGTGATCTTTGTGGGGTCCTCCTTGGACCGTAAACACAGGGGGGGGTTAATTGTAACATTTCATGGTAGTTGGTAAATATTAGTTCATATCCAAGTAATTTGATTACATATGTTAGTTAGTAGAGAATTTAGTGGGTGTTAAGGTGTTCGGAGATCATAACTAGCCAAGAAATAATTAAACAATGTTTCTTGTAATATTTTGGTGTCCCGGGTAATGTCCGGTTGTTCGGTTAGATACCGGTTCGTTAAAGTGCTAAGTTGTTCCGTTTAGTGTCTTTTATGTATCTTTTTGTAACACTTTTAATTCCCAACACTTAGGAAAGCACACAGAACTATTTAGTCAATTTTCTGCACAAGACTAGTATGTTAACGAGCACATGTAAGTATGACGCAGTAATCAGAGAGCAGTTAAGTAATTCAACACCGTCATCAAGCACTTTAACTAATATTAATAAATCGTACGGATACATGTAATTATGAGGGTTGTCACATTCTCCCCCTGTTAAGAAAATTTCGTCCCGAAATTTAGCACGTGGTTACTGAGGGAGCTAGTTAAGTTGCGTGGTTTTCCTGGGGTGTCACATCATCCCCCCGTTGGTTTGGAATTTCGTCCCGAAATTCTGCAGTAGCTTCAGCCTCAGTAGTGGTTGCACTTTTCTTATACAACTGGGGATACTTGAGTTTCATTTGGTCTTCTCGTTCCCAGGTAAACTCTGGGCCACGACGGGAGTTCCAACGAACTCGAACAAGAGGTATTCTGGTGTGCTTGAGAATCTTAACATCTCGATCAGTAATCTCTACTGGTTCCTCGACGAATCGCAACTAGTCGTCGATTGTGAGCTCCTTTAAGGGAACTAGAGGGTCTCATCTGACAGACACTTCTTCAGATTCGACACATGAAGGTTCATTTGAGAAGAAAATTTAATTGAGAAGAAAAAGAACAAAGGGTAATTTTGTAAAACATTAAATAGTTTTTCACTTATCTCATTTATTATCATTTTTGACTAATTAATTAGTCATAAAGACTATTATCATCCACACTAACTTTTTTTTTGCCTACACACATTAAAAGTTATCCTACATATTTCGAAATTCATCCTACACGTTGAAATTTATCCTACACAACTCGTAATTTGTCCTACACAACTCGTAATTTATCCTACACTTTAAATTATTTTATTTTATTTTTTTGAAAACAATATATATTTTGAAGATAAGTTACATAAAATTTAATGTATTAGCTATTAAAGAGAAAGACTACAAATTAATGACCTATGTAGATTTACCAATGTACCCTTGTAGTAACATTAAATACTTATATTAAATGAAGTAAATTAAAGCATTCTTATTGGTTGAAATTTGTTCTTTTTTCTTCTTACAAAAAAATTCTTCTCATTTGAACTCTCCACTATATATATATATATATATATATATATATATATATATATATATATATATATATATATATATATATAGGGTAGGGATATGGTAAAAAGTGTCTAAAATGTAAGAAGGGTAAGAAGTGTTTCACAGCATGGTGTTTTAAACATCTGGAGACATTGACTGTGATTCAAGTCATGGTGTTTTATCTGGAATTCAAGTCAGATAAAACACCATGACTTGAATCAAAGTCAATGTCTCTAGGTGTTTAAAACACCACGCCATGAACAATGTCTCCAGATGTTTAAAACACCACGCCATGAACAATATCTCTAGATAAAACACCATGACTTGAATCATAGTCAATGTCTCCAGATTTTTGAAACACCACGCCATGAACAATGTATCCAGATGTTTAAAACACCACGCCATGAACAATGTATAATTAAAAGATGTTGCGATTAAAAGATGATGAAGAATATAAAACAATCAGATGTATAATGTTTCCTAAAATTTCTCCTAATTCAAAATTCGATTCAAACCCTAAAAAAACTCATCGCCAGTTTTTTTTGGCAGTTATTCTTGGAAATCAATTAAATGATAAAAATGTCAAATGACTAATATACCATTTTGAATTAATTAGGATAAAGGACACTTGTCATTCCCAAATTATTTCTCACACTTCTCACAAAAGTCCCACTTTTTACAGGATCCTCTACCTATATATATATATATATATATATATATATATATATATTGTTAGGGCTGGATTTTTATTATAGGTGATCCTTACACATGATCCTAACCAGTGATCCTTGTTTCTTTGGCAGACAGTGATCCTCCGCAGAACTTCAAGATCAGGATCATGGGGGATTATGGTGATCCTCATACTAACGGCCACTTCCACTCAATACAATATTGTTTTGCAGGAACATCTAGCAGGATATGCTCTAGACATCATGATCCAGGAACGCGTCTTCACAAATATGGCAAGAGCTTAATCGAAGAAAGACGTTGCACAGGATATGGAAACTAGGCTTGATTTATGGGCAGCAATTTAGGCTAGATTGTCTTTATTTCTAAAGGGGTAATGAGCTGATAATTAGTCATTTTACCTAAAATAGGTCACCTACACACGTATAAGTACCACCCTTCTTCATTCGGAAGAACACACACGATATACGACACAACTCTCAAACACTTAGACACTCAGTGATCCTTGTACTCAGCTCATTATCATCCAAAGTTGTAATCATATTTTTGTTATATTGAAGTTGGTGATCGGTAGTTGCCATCACCCGAGGTTTTTTATGCCGGAGATCATTCATTGATCAAGGGCTTTTTCCTCGTATAAATCATCGTGTCTTTGCATCTTTATCACAGAAGTGATCCTTTACTTTCATAATTAACCAAGCATCATACCCCGTTTTCATAAAGTTTGGTTACATTATCCTTGTGTGATTTTTGACCAAAACAGTTTGGCGCCCACCGTGGGGCAATTGGTGCTTCATTCATAAGAAAATCTTTTGTTCGAAATCATTTCAGAGAGTTACATGGCTTCATCATTGAAGAACACGTCCACGGCGATGTCTGCGGTCACTTCATCACAGATCACCTTGCCTCCTCCACCGGCAGGATCTCAGAAAAATACTGAGAAGAGATCAACTCCCACTTCCTCTAAACCTCTATCTTCTTCTGCTATGAATTCTTCTATTCCCAGTACTAGTGATGTATTTGCTTTAATTTTGCAGATGAAGGATCGTATGCAGCGGCAAGATGAAACTAACGAAAGGATCCTCAGGGAAATTGGAGATCTCAAAAGACAAAAGAAAGCGGCAGAGGATCATTCTCCACTGATGCCCAAATCCTTGAGCTTTGATACTCCAATGATCACTTCCCAGCCATCAGGGATCCCGGACGTGCAAATTATAGGGGAGTCAAGAGGATCACATCTCAACTCGGCAGCAATGACTCAGACATCAGGCTCACATTTTCAGCCCGTAGGATCCTATCCTCAGTACATGGGATCCTTCAGGAATTCGGGAGCCTATCCGGAGACACAGCAGTTTCCAGGATCCTACTTTATTCCAGGATCGTTCCAGGGCCAAGGATCCTCCCTTGTTCCAGGATCATCCCAGGTTCAAGGATCCTCCTTTGTTCCAGGATCATCCCAGGTTCAAGGATCCTCCTTCGTTCCAGGATCATCCCAGATACCAGGATCCTTACAGATGCCATGATCCCTAAAAAGTTTGCAAACAGGAAGTCTAGATGTCCATCAAGGGGACTTCATTCCAATGCAGACCATTGCTTCCACTGGTCCCTCCGTTGTTCCAGAATCCCAGCAATATGGATTCCCTAACTTGAACCCAATGGGAGGTAACACTTTAAATAATTATCCTGCTACTAACCTTGGATTCATGCAGGATACAGGTACCAATCATGCTATGGCCAGGGAATTACAGAAACTAAAGGACATGATCTCAAGTGTTCCAGGGGTAGTCAAGCCTATCCCAGAGATTGCGGATGGAAGCCACAAGGTATCCCGTTTTGCACCACCAATTTGTGACGCAGAGGTACCCAAAAGGTTCCATATCCCTACCATGAAGTTGTATGATGGCACAACGGATCCGGAGGAGCATATAGCACAATACAGGGAGAGGATGGAGATCAATCCTATCCCAGAAAAATTGAAGGAAGCATGCCTATGTAAAGGATTTGGATCTACACTTACTGGATCAGCTCTTAAGTGGCTGCTAAGTCTTCCCCCTTACTCTATTACTTCATTTGCCAATTTAGTTAATTTATTCAATAACCAATTCTCTTGTAGTAGAAAATTTGAAAAATTAACTAGTGATTTGTACAGGATAACTCAAAATCATAACGAATCATTAAGGGATTATATAACTAAATTTAGTAAAGAATCCTTGGACATTCCCAACTTGGATATGGCTACAGCTGTTGAAGCCTTCAAAATGGGACTGCTTAAGGATTCATTATTCTATGATGATCTTGTTATGACACCATGCAGGAATTTAGATGAAGTAAGAACTCGAGCACTCAGGTTTATCCGGCTAGAGGACGACAAGAGGATCCAGGAAAGACAAGTAGGATCCTCAAAACAAGATAAGCAAGGATCCTCCTTCAAAAGCAACAAGTTCAAATCCTACCATAGAAACGAGAACAAGAATGTGCATGCTGTTGACCAAGAGGAGGATGATGAAGAATATCCTCCAATCTCAGAATATTGTTTTTCCGTTGATAATCATGAACTGATCCTTGCAATGCAGAATCTAGGTGAAAAAGCCAGATGGCCCAGGAAGAATGATAAACCATCCGGGACTAAGGATAAGTCCAAATGGTGTGCATACCATGAGGATTTCGGGCATCTAACTGAAGATTGCATAGCCTTAAGAAAAGAAATTGGATACCTGCTAAGCAAGGGGCATCTAAAAGAATTGTTGGGGAGAAAAAAGCAAAGGACCCAGGATCCTGAAAGGATCCCTGAAAAGGCTCCAGCACCTCCGGCAAACGCACAAGTGATTAACTTCATATCCGGAGGATCAGACATTTGTGGTACATCCTTTTCAGCGGCCAAAAGACATGCAAAAGAATCAAAAATGGATAATGGAGAAAGGCCTATTAGAACCTCAAGTGTCTCAGAAGGGAAGATGATAACATTTGATGAGGATGATCGCATTAACGTTCAGGATCCTCACCATGATAGCTTAGTTATCACTCTCTTTATCTCTAATCATTTTGTCCGCAGGATCCTTATTGACGGAGGGAGCTCAGTGAACATTATCCAGCTTGATGTCTTGAAGAAGATGGAAATCCCAGAATCAGACATCATACCAAGATCCTCCGTGCTTGTTGGATTCAGTGGGGAAACGAAGAAAACTCTGGGGGACATCAAACTCCCAATCTACGTGGAAGGATTACATAATTACCAAAAATTTTGTGTTATTGACTGTTTATCTTGTTGCAACGTTATCCTTGGCAGGCCTTGGATACATGACATGAAAGCAGTTCCATCTACCTACCATCAATGTGTGAAGCTCCCTAGCCCATGGGGGATAATCAAGATCGAAAGTGATCAGCAAGAGGCTAAGGATTGTTATACCTCATCTATGAAGCCAACCTCGAAGCCAAGGGAGCAATAGCAATTACAGTATCCTCCAAGGAATGTCTTGGAGGCAAGGGAACAAGATGTAGATGAAATCCTCTTGGATCCTAGTGATCCTGAATCAAAAATCTATATCGGATCAGGGATCCTTGGCAAGATGAAAGAAGACATGATATCCTTCCTCAAAAGAAGAAAATCTACCTTTGCTTGGAAACATGAAGATATGACAGGTATATCTAAGGATATTATTACTCATAAACTTGGCATTGACAGGTCTATCAAGCCAATCCATCAAAAAAGGAGGAAGTTTGCACCAGAAAGGAATGCCATTATCCAAGAAGAAGTAGAGAGACTACTTCGAGCAGGTATGATCAGAGAGGTAAAGTATCCAAAATGGTTAGCCAATGTGGTTGTTGTCCAAAAGAAAAACGGAAAGTGGAGGGTATGTGTCGATTTCACTGATTTGAATAAGGCATGTCCCAAGGATCCTTTCCCATTACCCCACATTGACTCTATGGTGGATGCAACAGCGGGGCATGAACTGTTAACTTTTATGGATGCATCATCTGGATTCCAACAAATCCAGATGGAACCATCTGACCAAGAGGATACAGCCTTTATGACCCCAACCGGTTTATATTGTTATATTGCCATGCCTTTTGGACTAAGAAATGCAGGTGCAACATATCAAAGGCTGGTAAATATGATGTTCAAGGATCAAATTGGAAAAACTATGGAGGTGTACATAGATGATATGGTGGTCAAGTCAAAGAAAGCTGAGGATCACCTAAGGGACTTGGAAGAAGCATTCGATATCCTTGATAGTTACAACATGAAACTTAATCCTTCAAAATGCCATTTTGGTGTTAAGGCAGGAAAGTTCTTAGGGTACATGGTAACCCAGAGGGGCATTGAAGCAAGCCCGGAACAAATCAAAGCATTAATAAATATCAAATCTCCTGCCAATGCCAAGGATGTTCAAAGACTGACAGGCAGGATAGCAGCTTTGAACAGGTTCATATCGAAATCCTCAGAGAAATGCAGAGAATTTTACGATATCCTAAGGAAGAATAAGAAGTTCGAATGGACTCAGAAGCATGAGAATGCTTTACAAGCCCTAAAAGAGTATATGTCCTCAGCACCAGCATTAGCAAAACCGGAAAAAGGAGATGTGTTATCCTTATATCTGGCGGTATCCTCAACCGCTGTAAGTGCTGTCCTTGTTAAGGATCACGAAGGTACACAATATCCTATCTACTATGTAAGTAAAAGTTTACTTGATGCCGAATCCAGGTACTCACACCTCGAAAAACTTATCCTTGCATTAATTATGGCATCGACTAAGTTAAGACATTATTTTGAAACCCATACTATTGTTGTTAGAACTAATTTTCCAATTAAGAATGTCCTCAGGAAACCAGATATGTCAGGGAGAATGGCTAAATGGGCGGTAAAACTTAGTGCCCATGATATAAGATACGAACCAAGAACAGCTATCAAATCTCAAGCACTAGCTGACTTTGTGGCTGATTTCAGTAGTGATCTACAAAAAGAAGCAGAATTGGAGGTCCAGCAGCTGGATGAGACCAAGGACCCTTGGATACTACACACTGACGGATCCTCAAATATCAAAGCACAGGGCTAGGGATCCTACTAAAATCGCCACAGGGGGACATAATACCCCACTCCATAGCTTGTGAGTTCCAAGCAACTAACAATGAGGCTGAATATGAAGCCTTAATTGCTGGCTTACAAATTGCTAAGGATATGGGGGTAAAGTATCTTAAAGTATATGTAGATTCATTATTGATCACTAATCACTTTAACGGATCCTATGCTGTTAAAGGTGAAAAACTAACCAAATATTTAGAGATAGTCAAAGAATTGGCACTCTCTTTTGTTTCTTTCAGCTTGACACAGGTACCAAGGGAGGAGAACACAGGGGCTGATGCATTGGCCAACCTAGGATCATCCTTGAAGATTCCAGAAAATATAAGTATCCCTATCATCCATATCCTGGCTCCTGCTATTGAAAATCAGGTGGCCATGGAAATAGTAGAGGATACTGCAGTAATCCCTAGTGAAGAAGCTCAACCTTATTCAGGATCATGGATCCCACCAATAATGAAATACTTGCAAAACGGAGAGATTCCAATGGGAGAAAATCCTAGAGCTTTCAGGATCAAGGTATCTCAATTTACAATCTTGAATAATGTGCTATATAAACGATCCCTTGCAGGACCATATTTAAGATGTATTGAGGATCCCGAAATTGAAGAAGTGTTGAGGGACTTCCATGAAGGAGATTGTGGAAACCACACTGGGGGCAGGGCATTATTCTCAAGGATCCTTAGAACAGGATACTACTGGCCAACCATGAAAAGGGATGCTGTAGAGTATGCTAAGAAGTGTGATCCTTGCCAAAGACATAGCAACATCCTCCATCAGCCAGCTGAACTTTTACACCCAATACCATCCTCTTGGCCATTCATGAGATGGGGAATGGATATAGTTGGCAAGCTCCCTAAAGCACCTGGTGGAAAAGTATTTATGCTTGCCATGACTGACTATTTTTCCAAGTGGATAGAAGCTGAAGCCTTCGCTCAAGTCAGAGAAAAGGAAGTCATATCCTTCATTAAAAGAAACATTATAACTAGATTTGGCATTCCCTCTGAAATTGTATGTGATAATGGCTCCCAATTCATTGGAAGCAGAACCACTAACTTTTGTGACAGTTGGGGAATCAAGATGATAACATCAACACCAGTTCATCCACAAGCCAATGGTCAAGCAGAATCATCCAACAAGATGATCATCAACAATCTGAAGAAGAAGCTAGGATCCAAGAAAGGAAAATGGGCAGAGGAGTTACCTTATGTGCTATGGGCTGATAGGACAACTCCCAAGAATGCCACCGGTCAAACACCCTTCTCCTTAGTATTTGGGGCAGAAGCAGTGATCCCAACAGAGATGGTGATCCCAACTGCTAGAACAAGTGCTCGTGATCCTGAAGAAAATGCTACAATCCTAGCTCAGGATTTGGATACTATTGAGGAAAACAGGGATCTAGCTAGGATAAGGATGGCAAGCTACCAACAAAGGATGGCTGGTGCCTACAACAAGAATGTCAGGATAAGGAAGTTCCAAGTCGGAGATATGGTGTTGAGAAAAGCATTTCAAAATACTATCAATCCTGCTGACGGGAAGTGTTTTGGTCAAAAATCACACAAGGATAATGTAACCAAACTTTATGTAAACGGGGTATGATGCTTGGTTAATTATGAAAATAAAGGATCACTTCTGTGATAAAAGATGCAAAGACACAATGATTTATACGAGGAAAAAGCCCTTGATCAATGAATGATCTCCGGCATAAAAAACCTCGGGTGATGGCAACTACCGATCACCAACTTCAATATAACAAAAATATGATTACAACTTCGGATAGTAATGAGCTGAGTACAAGGATCACTGAGTGTCTAAGTGTTTGAGAGTTGTGTCGTATGTCGTGTGTGTTCTTCCGAATGAGGAAGATGGGTATTTATACATGTGTGGGTGACTTATTTTAGGTAAAATGACTAAATATCAGCTCATTACCCCTTTAGAAATAAAGACAATCTAGCCTAAATTGCTGCCCATGAATCAAGCCATGTTTCCATATCCTGTGCAACGTCTATCTCTGATTTAGCTCTTGCCATATTTGTGAAGACGCGTCCCTGGATCATGGTCTTTAGAGTATATCCTGCTAGATGTTCCTGCAAAACAATATTGTATTAAGCGGAAGTGGCCGTTAGTATGAGGATCACCATAATGTCCCATGATCCTGATCCTGAAGTTCTGCTGAGGATCACTGTCTGCCAAAGAAACAAGGATCACTGGTTAGGATCATGTGTAAGGATCACCTATAAAAATCCAGCCCTAACAATTGCCCCCAAAATATAAGGAGTTAATTGTAAATAAACGAGTTATATTTTGTTTCGATCTTATCTCTAACGGGCGACTCCAAGAAACTAGCCGTTATGTTCGGACTAGCCGTTGTGATCATTACGTCAGAGATGTGACAATCCTGCAGATCATGATTATAAATAGGAGATAGGGTGAGGATCAGTTTGTATTTAAATTCAAGATACTTCCCTTTATATTCTGCACTCGAAGATTGATCAGGTATTCTACTCTTCTCTTTCTTCTTCTCTCTATTTTTCTTTGCTCTGTTTTCTGCTTCTACCCTGTTTCTGTTCCAAACATGCTGCTTCGGAATTCTCCGCACAAGGATTCCAAGAAGGATAGTCCCTTAAAAAGCCAGGGGATTATTAAGGATTCTCCTACGGAGAGGTGCTGCTTTACTGATGCCCACATAGATAAAATTCGTCATTGCTTTCCGGCGAATGTTGTTTTCAAGTCCTTTGATCCTAGTGCTTTGAGCGACTCTGTTTCGAATACCTGGTTGGCTTTTCCTGCTACTCCCTTCACCATAGGGTATTCATATCCTTTTCCATCCTTCACCCAATCCTTCTTTTCTCTAACCGGCATCTCTTACATCCAAGCTATGCCGATGATCTGGAGGGTTCTGTATACCTTCGAAAGGATCATTGAGCAGAGAGGGATTGATCTGGGGATGACGGAGTTGGCCGAGTTTTACGATCTTACTACTTTTGGTTCTTACCGGTATCTGCTGAAACGGAAAGCCGGTGAGGATCACCCTGTCTTCAAGGTCACCAAGAATGATCCTAACTGGAAGCGTCGTTTTTTCTTTGTTAGAAGGGATTCCATCCCAGATGGGAAGGATCTGCCCAAAGAATGGGCCACTCATGGTAGGATAGAGGATCCTCTAAGGATCACTGTCAGCCTTGTCCCATATGATGAGGATCACTAATATCTTTTTTTATTTCTTGTGCAGCTATATCCATTGCTCATCTGAAATTAAGCCCTGCTGCAAAAGAGAGAGTTCTAGCTTTTAAAAAGCTTGATCCTGAGGTCAGAAGTTTCCAAGTCACCGTCCAAGACTCACAAGAAGTATCCTCTGCATCTGCCACTATGTCAAGTAAGTATCCTTATAGAAAATAAATTATATGTAAGATTGTTTGATTAATAAGGCAACTTATCTTGATTTTTTGATTGTGTAGGTGCCGGAAAGTCTGCTAGGTCTGTCAAATCAGCTTCCAAATTTGGGTTAAGTGATCTTGCCAATGTTACGTCTTCAAAGAAGAAGGCTCCTGCTGCCAGTCCTTCAACGTCAGCTCCCAAAGCGTCTATCCGGGGCAAGGGGAAGAAGAGGAAGACTACTGAAGATCTACAAGGATTTCCCCTCCTCCGTCAGCAATTCCTTGACTATGTGAATGAGGTAAGGATCACTGCCCCTGTAGGTTATCCGCCTAGCATATCCTGCTTTTCTTGAGGATCATATGATCTTATGCTTATCTTTTTCTTCTCCTGTTGCAGAAACTTGCCGAGATTGAGACCTATCTTGGCCATGTTGAGGACCAAGAGAGCCAGATTGCTGACCTTCAACAAATGGGCGTGCTTAAGGATCTCAAGATAGGAGATCTTGAGAAAGAACTTCGGGTCATGAAGGCTGAGGCTGCTCAGAGGTTGATTGATATGGATAACGAGAAGCAGGAGATCACCCAAGATGCTAAGGTCTCCGCGGCAATTGCTATGTATAAGATACAACTTCAGATGGCCGAGGAGGCTCAGGATCCTACCTTTGACAAAAGCTCGTGGGATGTTGAAGGTTGGAAGGCAAGGCTGGCAGACCTGGAGGACGAGGATGAGGCTGAGGAGATCCCCATGCTGGAAGGTGGTGATGCTGAGAAGGATCAAGGTGGAGATGCTGGTGGTGATGAAGCAGCGAAGGTGTAGGCTGCATGATTGGGCGATGATGGATATTTCGAGACTAGGCCGGAGCCCAATTTTTTAGGATTGGTAGTGGTTTTTTGAGGTTGTTGATGTTTGAAACAATTATGGTCTGTAATCTTTGAACAATAGTTTCTTAGGGTTAAGGATCCTGGATCCTTTGAACAATAGGTAGGATTACAAAAGGTGGAGGGATCCTCTGTTTGGGGGATGAAGCCTTTGTGATCCTGCCGCCTTTATTTCCTGCAAAATGCTAAGACCGCATAGACAATGGACCCCCTTTGCCAACCCATGTGGACGGGCCACGTTTTGCTGGTAGAAATGTGGGTTGGCAATTTTGACAACTTTTTGAAAGGGTTAATGATCCTTTTGTTTAATAATATAACTTAACTTTTCTGGCTTATCTTGTGTTGTTATCCTTCAATAATCCTCTTATTTCTCAATTGCTATATTTGTTAAAATAACAAGAGTTGACAAAGTGTTTAATAAACTTAGGATATGATCCTGGATCAAATATCCTCATATTGAAAATTCTCGAAGTGTTTTAGTTCAAGGATCATAGGTTCGGTTGTCAAAGTATAAGGGTTGGTTAGGATAAAGAGTATAATCAAAAATAGTCAAGGATCATACCTGAGGATCCACGTTAGGATCCTAACCTTCAATCAAGACAATCATAGATAAGACTTTGATAGTTAATAAGGATTAAGGATCCTTATATGTTTAGACTTCCAAAACCTGAAAAGTGAGATATAACTTGGGACTAAGCCAATGTAAAAGATAAATTAGTAACTGGGGACATGCCCAAAGTATAACTGAGAATGATCCCAGAGGATCACTGGGGACAAGCCCATAGGATAACTGGGGACAAGCCCAAAGGATAACTGGGGACAAGCCCAAAGGATCGTGTGTAAACTGGAGTATGGCCCTTTCTAGCAACTATCCAAACTTAGTGACATGAAAATGTCAAAACCTTAGCTAACGTGAAAACGTTAGAAACCTTAGGAACGGATGTATGGTGCGTCCACCATTATACGTAGGATCCTAAATATAGCCAGTACAATGAGGTTGTCAGCCCCGAAAGTGGGTACTGGTCCCAAAGACGTGAACTATACCAGGATCATCGTGCGCTGCTGGCGGAAACTGGGGATAATCCCAAGGATAACTGGGGTTGGACCCAAGGATCTGTGGTGCTCTTGGAGATCTTTGACGATTTGCTGAAGATACCTGAACTATCATAACTCAAATGGTTTGTGAGTAGAGGATGAAGGATACATGATCCTTATCCTTAGGCAACAAGTAAGAAAATGCAATAGTTTTAGGATAAGCATATTACCAGAGTAAAGATCACTGATATCTCCGGGATCCTTCAAGGATACTTCAATGTAAGGATCACATGCATGAAGGATCATGTTCACATGAAATATTTCTTTAAGTGAACAGCATTCCAGGCTCTTGGTAACAAGTTTCCTTCCATGGTTAGCAACCTATATGCCCCCTTTCCTGCTTCAGCTTCGATCAAGTAGGGACCTTCCCATTTCGGTGCTAGCTTCCCGTCAGCAGGATTGATAGTATTTTGAAATGCTTTTCTCAACACCATATCTCCAACTTGGAACTTCCTTATCCTGACATTCTTGTTGTAGGCACCAGCCATCCTTTGTTGGTAGCTTGCCATCCTTATCCTAGCTAGATCCCTGTTTTCCTCAATAGTATCCAAATCCTGAGCTAGGATTGTAGCATTTTCTTCAGGATCACGAGCACTTGTTCTAGCAGTTGGGATCACCATCTCTGTTGGGATCACTGCTTCTGCCCCAAATACTAAAGAGAAGGGTGTTTGACCGGTGGCATTCTTGGGAGTTGTCCTATCAGCCCATAGGACATAAGGTAACTCTTCTGCCCATTTCCCTTTCTTGGATCCTAGCTTCTTCTTCAGATTGTTGATGATGATCTTGTTGGATGATTCTGCTTGACCATTGGCTTGTGGGTGAACTGGTGTTGATGTGATCATCTTGATTCCCCAACTGTCACAAAAGTTAGTGGTTCTGCTTCCAATGAATTGGGAGCCATTATCACATACAATTTCAGAGGGAATGCCAAATCTGGTTATAATGTTTCTTTTAATGAAGGATATGACTTCCTTTTCTCTGACTTGAGCGAAGGCTTCAGCTTCTATCCACTTGGAAAAATAGTCAGTCATGGCAAGCATAAATACTTTTCCACCAGGTGCTTTAGGGAGCTTGCCAACTATATCCATTCCCCATCTCATGAATGGCCAAGAGGATGGTATGGGGTGTAGTAATTCAGCTGGTTGGTGAAGGATATTGCTATGTCTTTGGCAAGGATCACATTTCTTAGCATACTCTATAGCATCCCTTTTCATGGTTGGCCAGTAGTATCCTGTTCTAAGGATCCTTGAGAATAATGCCCTGCCCCCAGTGTGGTTTCCACAATCTCCTTCGTGGAAGTCTCTCAACACTTCTTCAATTTCAGGATCTTCAATACATCTTAAATATGGTCCTGCAAGGGATCGTTTATATAGCACATTATTTAAGATTGCAAATTGAGATACCTTAATCCTGAAAGCTCTAGGATTTTCTCCCGTTGGAATCTCCCCATGTTGCAAGTATCTCATGATTGGTGAGATCCATGATCCTGAATAAGATTGGGCTTCTTCACTAGGGATCATTGCAGTATCCTCTTCTATTTCCATGGCCACCTGATTTTCAATAGCAGGAGCCAGGATATGGATGATAGGGATACTTATATCTTCTGGAATCTTCAAGGATGATCCTAGGTTGGCCAATGCATCAGCTTCCGTGTTATCCTCCCTTGGTACCTGTGTTAAGCTAAAAGAAACAAAAGAGAGTGCCAATTCTTTGACTATCTCTAAATATTTTGTTAGTTTTTCACCTTTAACAGCATAGGATCCGTTAAAGTGATTAGTGATCAATAATGAATCTACATATACTTTGAGATACTTTACCCCCATATCCTTAGCAATTTGTAAGCCAGCAATTAAGGCTTCATACTCAGCCTCATTGTTAGTTGCTTGGAACTCACAGGCTATGGAGTGGGGTATTATGTCCCCCTGTGGCGATTTTAGTAGGATCCCTAGCCCTGTGCCTTTGATATTTGAGGATCCGTCAGTGTGTAGTATCCAAGGATCCTTGGTCTCATCCAACTGCTGAACCTCCAATTCTGCTTCTTTTTGTAGATCACTACTGAAATCAGCCACAAAGTCAGCTAGTGCCTGAGATTTAATAGCTGTTCTTGGTTCGTATCTTATATCATGGGCACTAAGCTTTACTGCCCACTTAGCCATTCTCCCTGACATATCTGGTTTCCTGAGGACATTCTTAATTGGAAAATTAGTTTTAACAATAATAGTATGGGTTTCAAAATAATGTCTTAACTTAGTGGATGCCATGATTAATGCAAGGATAAGTTTTTCGAGGTGTGAGTACCTGGATTCGGCATCAAGTAAGCTTTTACTTACATAGTAGATAGGATATTGTGTACCTTCATGATCCTTGACAAGGACTGCACTTACAGCGGTTGAGGATACCGCCAGGTACAAGGATAACACATCTCCTTTTTCCGGTTTTGCTAGTGCTGGTGCTGAGGACATATATTCTTTGAGGGCTTGTAGAGCGTTCTCATGTTTCTCAGTCCATCAAACTTCTTATTCTTCCTTAGGATATCGTAGAATTCTTTACATTTTTCTGAGGATTTCGATATGAACCTGTTCAAAGCTGCTATCCTGCCTGTCAGTCTTTGGACATCCTTGGCATTGGCAGGAGATTTGATATTTATTAATGCTTTGATTTGTTCCGGGCTTGCTTCAATGCCCCTCTGGGTTACCATGTATCCTAAGAACTTTCCTGCCTTAACACCAAAATGGCATTTTGAAGGATTAAGTTTCATGTTGTAACTATCAAGGATATCGAATGCTTCTTCCAAGTCCCTTAGGTGATCCTCAGCTTTCTTCGACTTGACCACCATATCATCTATGTACACCTCCATAGTTTTTCCAATTTGATCTTTGAACATCATATTTACCAGTCTTTGATATGTTGCACCTGCATTTCTTAGTCCAAAAGGCATGGCAATATAACAATATAAACCGGTTGGGGTCATAAAGGCTGTATCCTCTTGGTCAGATGGTTCCATCTGGATTTGTTGGAATCCAGATGATGCATCCATAAAAGTTAATAGTTCATGCCCCGCTGTTGCATCCACCATAGAGTCAATGTGGGGTAATGGGAAAGGATCCTTGGGACATGCCTTATTCAAATCAGTGAAATCGACACATACCCTCCACTTTCCGTTTTTCTTTTGGACAACAACCACATTGGCTAACCATTTTGGATACTTTACCTCTCTGATCATACCTGCTCGAAGTAGTCTCTCTACTTCTTCTTGGATAATGGCATTCCTTTCTGGTGCAAACTTCCTCCTTTTTTGATGGATTGGCTTGATAGACCTGTCAATGCCAAGTTTGTGAGTAATAATATCCTTAGATATACCTGTCATATCTTCATGTTTCCAAGCAAAGGTAGATTTTCTTCTCTTGAGGAAGGATATCATGTCTTCTTTCATCTCGCCAAGGATCCCTGATCCGATATAGATTTTTGATTCAGGATCACTAGGATCCAAGAGGATTTCATCTACATCTTGTTCCCTTGCCTCCAAGACATTCCTTGGAGGATACTGTAATTGCTATTGCTCCCTTGGCATCGAGGTTGGCTTCATAGATGAGGTATAACAATCCTTAGCCTCCTGCTGGTCACTATCGATCTTGATTATTCCCCATGGGCTAGGGAGCTTCACACATTGATGGTAGGTAGATGGGACTGCTTTCATATCATGTATCCAAGGCCTGCCAAGGATAACGTTGCAACAAGATAAACAGTCAATAACACAAAATTTCTGATAATTATGTAATCCTTCCACGTAGATTGGGAGTTTGATGTCCCCCAGAGTTTTCTTTGTTTCCCCACTGAATCCTATAAGCACGGAGGATCTTGGTGTGATGTCTGATTCTGGGATTCCCATCTTCTTCAAGACATCAAGCTGGATAATGTTCACTGAGCTCCCTCCGTCAATAAGGATCCTGCGGACAAAATGGTTAGAGATAAAGAGAGTGATAACTAAACTATCATGGTGAGGATCCTAAATGTTAATGCGATCGTCCTCATCAAATGTTATCATCTTCCCTTCTGAGACACTTGAGGTTCTAATAGGCCTTTCTCCATTATCCATTTTTGATTCTTTTGCATGTCTTTTGGCCGCTGAAAAGGATGTACCACAAATGTCTGATCCTCCGGATATAAAGTTAATCACTTGTGCGTTTGCTGGAGGTGCCGGAGCTTTTTCAGGGATCCTTTCAGGATCCTGGGTCCTTTGCTTTTTTCTCCCCAACAATTCTTTTAGATGCCCCTTGCTTAGCAGGTATCCAATTTCTTTTCTTAAGGCTATGCAATCTTCAGTTAGATGCTCGAAATCCTCATGGTATGCACACCATTTGGATTTATCCTTAGTCCCGGATGGTTTGTCATTCTTCCTGGGCCATCTAGCTTTTTCACCTAGATTCTGCATTGCAAGGATTAGTTCATGATTATCAACGGAAAAACAATATTCTGAGATTGGAGGATATTCTTCATCATCCTCTTCTTGGTCAACAGCATGCACATTCTTGTTCTCATTTCTATGGTAGGATTTGAACTTGTTGCTTTTGAAGGAGGATCCTTGCTTATCTTGTTTTGAGGATCCTACTTGTCTTTCCTGGATCCTCTTGTCATCCTCTAACCGGATAAACCTGAGTGCTCGAGTTCTTACTTCATCTAAATTCCTGCATGGTGTCATAACAAGATCATCATAGAATAATGAATCCTTAAGCAGTCCCATTTTGAAGGCTTCAACAGCCGTAGCCATATCCAAGTTGGGAATGTCCAAGGATTCTTTACTAAATTTAGTTATATAATCCCTTAATGATTCGTTATGATTTTGAGTTATCCTGTACAGATCACTAGTTAATTTTTCAAATTTTCTACTACAAGAGAATTGGTTATTGAATAAATTAACTAAATTGGCAAATGAAGTAATAGAGTAAGGGGGAAGACTTAGCAGCCACTTAAGAGCTGATCCAGTAAGAGTGGATCCAAATCCTTTACATAGGCATGCTTCCTTCAATTTTTCTGGGATAGGATTGATCTCCATCCTCTCCCTGTATTGTGCTATATGCTCCTCTGGATCCGTTGTGCCATCATACAGCTTCATGGTAGGGATATGGAACCTTTTGGGTACCTCTGCATCACAAATTGGTGGTGCAAAACGGGATACCTTGTGGCTTCCATCCGCAATCTCTGGGATAGGCTTGACTACCCCTGGAACACTTGAGATCATGTCCTTTAGTTTCTGTAATTCCCTGGCCATAGCATGATTGGTACCTGTATCCTGCATGAATCCAAGGTTAGTAGTAGGATAATTATTTAAAGTGTTACCTCCCATTGGGTTCAAGTTAGGGAATCCATATTGCTGGGATTCTGGAACAACCGAGGGACCAGTGGAAGCAATGGTCTGCATTGGAATGAAGTCCCCTTGATGGATATCTAGACTCCCTGTTTGCAAACTTTTTAGGGATCCTGGCATCTGTAAGGATCCTGGTATCTGGGATGATCCTGGAACGAAGGAGGATCCTTGAACCTGGGATGATCCTGGAACGAAGGAGGATCCTTGAACCTGGGATGATCCTGGAACAAAGGAGGATCCTTGAACCTGGGATGATCCTGGAACAAAGGAGGATCCTTGAACCTGGGATGATCCTGGAACAAAGTAGGATCCTGGAAACTGCTGTGTCTCCGGATAGGCTCCCGAATTCCTGAAGGATCCCATGTACTGAGGATAGGATCCTACGGGCTGAAAATGTGAGCCTGATGTCTGAGTCATTGCTGCCGAGTTGAGATGTGATCCTCTTGACTCCCCTATAATTTGCACGTCCGGGATCCCTGATGGCTGGGAAGTGATCATTGGAGTATCAAAGCTCAAGGATTTGGGCATCAGTGGAGAATGATCCTCTGCCGCTTTCTTTTGTCTTTTGAGATCTCCAATTTCCCTGAGGATCCTTTCGTTAGTTTCATCTTGCCGCTGCATACGATCCTTCATCTGCAAAATTAAAGCAAATACATCACTAGTACTGGGAATAGAAGAATTCATAGCAGAAGAAGATAGAGGTTTAGAGGAAGTGGGAGTTGATCTCTTCTCAGTATTTCTCTGAGATCCTGCCGGTGGAGGAGGCAAGGTGATCTGTGATGAAGTGACCGCAGACATCGCTGTGGACGTGTTCTTCAATGATGAAGCCATGTTACTCTCTGAGATGATTTCGAACAAAAGATTTTCTTATGAATGAAGCACCAATTGCCCCACGGTGGGCGCCAATCTGTTTTGGTCAAAAATCACACAAGGATAATGTAACCAAACTTTATGTAAACGGGGTATGATGCTTGGTTAATTATGAAAATAAAGGATCACTTCTGTGATAAAAGATGCAAAGACACAATGATTTATACGAGGAAAAAGCCCTTGATCAATGAATGATCTCCGGCATAAAAAACCTCGGGTGATGGCAACTACCGATCACCAACTTCAATATAACAAAAATATGATTACAACTTCGGATAGTAATGAGCTGAGTACAAGGATCACTGAGTGTCTAAGTGTTTGAGAGTTGTGTCGTATGTCGTGTGTGTTCTTCCGAATGAGGAAGATGGGTATTTATACATGTGTGGGTGACTTATTTTAGGTAAAATGACTAAATATCAGCTCATTACCCCTTTAGAAATAAAGACAATCTAGCCTAAATTGCTGCCCATGAATCAAGCCATGTTTCCATATCCTGTGCAACGTCTATCTCTGATTTAGCTCTTGCCATATTTGTGAAGACGCGTCCCTGGATCATGGTCTTTAGAGTATATCCTGCTAGATGTTCCTGCAAAACAATATTGTATTAAGCGGAAGTGGCCGTTAGTATGAGGATCACCATAATGTCCCATGATCCTGATCCTGAAGTTCTGCTGAGGATCACTGTCTGCCAAAGAAACAAGGATCACTGGTTAGGATCATGTGTAAGGATCACCTATAAAAATCCAGCCCTAACAGGAAGCTAGCACCAAAATGGGAAGGTCCCTACTTGATTGAAGCTGAAGCAGGAAAGGGGGCATATAGGTTGCTAACCATGGAAGGAAACTTGTTACCAAGAGCCTGGAATGCTGTTCACTTAAAGAAATATTTCATGTGAACATGATCCTTCCTGCATGTGATCCTTACATTGAAGTATCCTTGAAGGATCCTGGAGATATCGGTGATCCTTACTCTGGTAATATGCTTATCCTAAAACTATTGCATTTTCTTACTTTTTGCCTAAGGATAAGGATCATGTATCCTTCATCCTCTACTCACAAACCATTTGAGTTATGATAGTTCAGGTATCTTCAGCAAATCGTCAAAGATCTCCAAAAGCACCACAGATCCTTGGGTACAACCCCAGTTATCCTTGGGATTATCCCCAGTTTCCGCCAGCAGCGCACGATGATCCTGGTATAGTTCACGTCTTTGGGACCAGTACCCACTTTCGGGGCTGACAACCTCATCGTACTGGCTATATTTAGGATCCTACGTATAATGGTGGACGCACCATACATCCGTTCCTAAGGTTTCTAACGTTTTCACGTTAGCTAAGGTTTTGACATTTTCATGTCACTAAGTTTGGACAGTTGCCAGAAAGGGCCATACTCCAGTTTACATACGATCCTTTGGGCTTGTCCCCAGTTATCCTATGGGCTTGTCCCCAGTTATCCTATGGGCTTGTCCCCAGTTATCCTATGGGCTTGTCCCCAGTGATCCTCTGGGGTCATTCTCAATTATCCTTTGGGCACGTCCCCAGTTACTAATTTATCTTTTACATTGGCTTAGTCCAAAGTTATATCTCACTTTTCAGGTTCTGGAAGTCTAAACATATAAGGGTCCTTAATCCTTATTAACTATCAAAGTCTTATCTATGATTATCTTGATTGAAGGTTAGGATCCTAACTTGGGTCCTCAGGTATGATCCTTGACTATTTTCGATTATACTCTTTATCCTGACCAACCCTTATACTTTGACAACCGAACCTATGATCCTTGAACTAAAACACTTTGAGAATCTTCAATATAAGGATATTTGATCTAGGATCATACCCTAAGTTTATTAAACACTTTTTCAACTCTTGTTATTTTAACAAACACAACAATTGAGAAATAAGAGGATTATTGAAGGATAACAACACAAGATAAGCCAGAAAAGTTAAGTTATATTATTAAACAAAAGGATCATTAACCCTTTCAAAAGATTGTCAAAATTGCCAACCCACATTTCTACCAGCAAAACGTGGCCCGTCCACATGGGTTGGCAAAGGGTGTCCATTGTCTATGCGGTCTTAGCATTTTGCAGGAAATAAAAGCGGCAGGATCACAAAGGCTTCATCCCCCAAACAGAGGATCCCTCCACCTTTTGTAATCCTACCTATTGTTCAAAGGATCCAGGATCCTTAACCCTAAGAAACTATTGTTCAGAGATTACAGACCATAATTGTTTCAAACATCAACAACCACAAAAAACCACTACCA
Source organism: Helianthus annuus (assembly GCF_002127325.2). Lineage (NCBI taxonomy): Eukaryota > Viridiplantae > Streptophyta > Magnoliopsida > Asterales > Asteraceae > Helianthus > Helianthus annuus. The sequence goes on from NC_035438.2 coordinate 36,722,925, forward strand.
ATCCTAAAAAATTGGGCTCCGGCCTAGTCTCGAAATATCCATCATCGCCCAATCATGCAGCCTACACCTTCGCTGCTTCATCACCACCAGCATCTCCACCTTGATCCTTCTCAGCATCACCACCTTCCAGCATGGGGATCTCCTCAGCCTCATCCTCGTCCTCCAGGTCTGCCAGCCTTGCCTTCCAACCTTCAACATCCCACGAGCTTTTGTCAAAGGTAGGATCCTGAGCCTCCTCGGCCATCTGAAGTTGTATCTTATACATAGCAATTGCCGCGGAGACCTTAGCATCTTGGGTGATCTCCTGCTTCTCGTTATCCATATCAATCAACCTCTGAGCAGCCTCAGCCTTCATGACCCGGAGTTCCTTCTCAAGATCTCCTATCTTGAGATCCTTAAGCACGCCCATTTGTTGAAGGTCAGCAATCTGGCTCTCTTGGTCCTCAACATGGCCAAGATAGGTCTCAATCTCGGCAAGTTTCTGCAACAGGAGAAGAAAAAGATAAGCATAGGATCAGATGATCCTCAAGAAAAGCAGGATATGCTAGGCGGATAACCTACAGGGGCAGTGATCCTTACCTCATTCACATAGTCAAGGAATTGCTGACGGAGGAGGGGAAATCCTTGTAGATCTTCAGTAGTCTTCCTCTTCTTCCCCTTGCCCCGGATAGACGCCTTGGGAGCTGATGCTGAAGGACTGGCAGCAGGAGCCTTCTTCTTTGAAGACGTAACATTGGCAAGATCACTTAACCCAAATTTAGAAGCTGATTTGACAGACCTGGCAGACTTTCCGGCACCTACACAATCAAAAAACAAGATAAGTTGCTTTATTAATCAAACAATCCTACATATAATTTATTTTCTGTAAGGATACTTACTTGACATAGTGGCATATGCAGAGGATACTTCTTGAGAATCTTGGACGGTGACCTGGAAACTTCTGACTTCAGGATTAAGCTTTTTAAAAGCTAGAACTCTCTCTTTTGCAGCAGGGCTTAATTTCAGATGAGCAATGGATATAGCTGCACAAGAAATAAAAAGAGATATTAGTGATCCTCATCATATGGGACAAGGCTGACAATGATCCTTAGAGGATCCTCTATCCTACCATGAGTGGCCCATTCTTTGGGCAGATCCTTCCCATCCGGGATGGAATCCCTTCTAACAAAGAAAAAACGACGCTTCCAGTTAGGATCATTCTTGGTGACCTTGAAGACAGGGTGATCCTCCCCGGCTTTCCGTTTCAGCAGATACCGGTAAGAGCCAAAAGTGGTAAGATCGTAAAACTCGGCCAACTCCGTCATCCCCAGATCAATCCCTCTCTGCTCAATGATCCTTTCGAAGGTATACAGAACCCTCCAGATCATCGGCATAGCTTGGATATAAGAGATGCCGGTTAAAGAAAAGAAGGATTGGGTGAAGGATGGAAAAGGATATGAATACCCTATGGTGAATGGAGTAGCAGGAAAAGCCACCCAGGTGTCCGAAACAGAATCACTCAGAGCGGTAGGTGTGAAGGACTTGAAAACCGCATTCGCCGGAAAACAATGACGAATTCTGCCTATGTGAACATCAGTAAAACAACACCTCTCCGTAGGAGAATCCTTGATAATCCCCTGGCTTTTTAAAGGACTATCCTTCTTAGAATCCTTGTGTGGAGAATTCCGGAGCAACATGTTTATGACAAGACGGAAACAGAGTAGAAGCAAAAAACAGAGCAAAGGGAAGGAAGAAGGGAAAGAGAGAAGAAGAGGATACCTGATCAAGTCTTCGGTTGTGATTATAAAGGGAAGATACCTCGAATTTAAATACCGAATGATCCTAACCCTATCTCCTATTTATAATGATGATTTGCAGGGATTGTCACATCTGTGACGTAATTATCACAACGGCTAGTCCATGTGTAACGGCTAGTTATCCGGAATCGCCCGTTAGAGATAAGATCAAAACAAAATATAACTCGTCTATTTACAATTAACTCCTTATATTTTGGGGGCAATTGTTAGGGCTGGATTTTTATTATAGGTGATCCTTACACATGATCCTAACCAGTGATCCTTGTTTCTTTGGCAGACAGTGATCCTCCGCAGAACTTCAAGATCAGGATCATGGGGGATTATGGTGATCCTCATACTAACGGCCACTTCCACTCAATACAATATTGTTTTGCAGGAACATCTAGCAGGATATGCTCTAGACATCATGATCCAGGAACGCGTCTTCACAAATATGGCAAGAGCTTAATCGAAGAAAGACGTTGCACAGGATATGGAAACTAGGCTTGATTTATGGGCAACAATTTAGGCTAGATTGTCTTTATTTCTAAAGGGGTAATGAGCTGATAATTAGTCATTTTACCTAAAATAGGTCACCTACACACGTATAAGTACCACCCTTCTTCATTCGGAAGAACACACACGATATACGACACAACTCTCAAACACTTAGACACTCAGTGATCCTTGTACTCAGCTCATTATCATCCAAAGTTGTAATCATATTTTTGTTATATTGAAGTTGGTGATCGGTAGTTGCCATCACCCGAGGTTTTTTATGCCGGAGATCATTCATTGATCAAGGGCTTTTTCCTCGTATAAATCGTCGTGTCTTTGCATCTTTATCACAGAAGTGATCCTTTACTTTCATAATTAACCAAGCATCATACCCCGTTTTCATAAAGTTTGGTTACATTATCCTTGTGTGATTTTTGACCAAAACATATATATATATATATATATATATATATAGGATTAGGTTCAAGAGTGAACAACTTCTTGAGAATGAACTGAGTGAACTAATCTTGACCCTTGATTATTTTTTAGATTAAAAGGGTAAGATTGACATTAGTCAACTATGTTTAATTACAATCCCTTAATTTTCTCCTCTCTTAGCTCTCCCTCTCTCTCTCTCTCTCATTTTTAGTTATTTCTCCATAATTTTTTATCCATAGATTTTGGTTTAATTTTAACTTTAATATATTTTTCTTTTATTATCCGTATATATAGATATCATAATATATTGTTTTTAACTTTTTATAATTTTCAATAAATATTGAAAAATTTCTCTGAGATTGAAATTTTAATTATTTTTGGGCATTAACCTGTTTTTTTAATATGTGATGAAGTTATTTATTTTTGCATACATGTGATATGTTTCGTTTTCATTAATTTCATATTTTTTATATGTATCTACTTGTGTGCATGCATAATATACTATATGTTGTTAATTTACACATATGTAACTGTTTTGGTCAAAAAATTACCGAAGCAATTAAGTGATCAAATTAGTTAAGTGAGGTAGTGTGCTAAAAAATGTGTTGAAAATATGCTGGTTAAGTTGTTTGGAAAAACAGTGTTCAGGATACGGCCCAGGATATTGAGCTGTATCTACGATCAAACAATGAGCAAGAAAGTAAAGTAAATGACACGAGATGTACGAGGAAAGCCCTTGATCAATCTAGATCGCCGACACAAAACCTCGGGAGCTGACAATCGCAGCTGCCTTGTTCTTCTTATTGCTTTAAACTTCAGGATACAGTGCAGGATATAGATCAGATCGCTAAGTGTTACAATGAATTTGTGTGAAAGTTGCGAGAGAGCAAGTGTTAGAGTGTAGCGAGTGTGATTGTGATGTCCTCTTTGATCTGATATACCTACCTATATATAGTAACGAATTACAAATAATAATCCCTACAAATATGGGCTACTCCGAATATTCCATTATGAACGTTACGGACCGAGTAATACGGCTTCAACGTCTTCACTTGAACGACTTGGACCGAGTCTTCCGTGGAATAAGTCTTGTTAACGTTGCTAGCTTTTAACCCACGTGCCTGCACATAATCCATTAGTAATCCCGAGGATACCATTCAGGATGTTACCAATATCCTGAACTAGCATCCCAGATGTAAATAGATATAATATAAACAAGATATATATCAAGATATTTTCCAGGATATGGGCTCAGAATTTCACCCATAACAATTGTCCCCAAAAATGTTACCATTTGATATCCTAACGGTTACATTTTTCCACAGTGGCCGAGGCAATTAAGAGATAAGACTATTGATGTGACAGCTTTCAACCACCTGACCTATATTTTCTCATCATGTCCTATATCTTCTCATCTCCATCTCTTTTTTTAACTACAATCGTCAAGGAAAAGGGAATATTCTCTCCCTCATTTTCATACTCATCTTTATCATCTTTCTCCGGTGACAATCCAGGCGACCAAATGCCCAGGCAAACAAGGTCCAGTTCAGGCGACTCAGCTCCCACATTCATCCAACAGAACCTTCTCCGAGAACCGGAGAAGGAAGCATGTACCTTCGATAGTGCTCACCTGTCAGCCTTGAAATCCTCCGGCATCTTCCCGGAAGGGACCGTGTTCAGACCGTTTGACCAGGAAATCCGGTCGGATATGGTCTCCAGCGAGTGGATATGCTTTAGTGCTTTCCCTTTTACCCTAGGGCTACAATTCCCCTTTCCGGATTTCATCTCCGAATTCTTTAATATCACCAAAATTTCTTTCAGCCAAACCATGCCAATGCTCTGGCGTGTTTTATCTGTTCTTGACCAAATCAAGAGAAACCACATTCCTGACCTTTCTATCCATGATCTGCCCCTAGCTTACAAACTTAGATGTCACGGATCATGCAGGTTTCTGTTTTATTCTACTTCTGGTGACCCATTGATACTTCGTGCCACCAGGAACGAGGATGGTTGGCAATCCAAATATTTCTTTGTAAAAAGGGATTCAATCCCTGGTGGAACGGATTATCCGATGAGATGGTTGAAGAAGGGTAGGATTTAGGGTTTAAAGATGATCCTGCCTGTTATCCTGCTTTATATCCTGAACTGACCAACTTCCTCTGTTGTGTATGCAGCTGATTTCAGGAAAATTGCACCTCCCCTTGTTGATTCTCAAAAAAGAATAGACGCCATCAGACTCCTTCCAGAGGCAGAGAGAAGTTTCAACCCATCTCCACCAACTCCAAGCCCTCTTTCAAGCGCAAACATGTCTGGTAAGGATCCTGCAAGATATCATGTACACACATGTTTTTATTTGATATTTTTAGGAGAGGTTTAGAATTTTACTCCCTGTGTGCAGATTCCAGCAAAGTTCCAGTCTATCTAGATCTCGATAAACTTTACAGTTACCCAACTCCAACCATAGTCAAGAAGGAGGCTCCTGCTGCTACTAGCTCCAAGCCACTCCCAGCTCCCAAGGCCAACCCAAGGACCCGCGCTTCCACAACAAAAAAGAGAAAGGGTCTTGAAGTCAGTGCTCCAAGCTCAGAAGGGTTCTCCTATGACGAACTCAGCTTCACTGATTCCTTAGAGCCAATGACATCCTTCCTTAACAAGGTAATATCCTGACGCATATCCTTCATGTATATCCTGCATGTATATCCTAACAGGATATCCTGATAGGATATCTTAGTCATCATATATATATTCTAACTTGTACCTGTTATTGATGTGCAGGGCCTCCAGCATTTGCTCCACTTGTATAATGATGCATGTGGTACTGTTGAACTCCATGAAGCCAGGATCAAACAGCTTGAAAGCACCGTTGCTGACCAAGGTGCCATTGCTGAAGCGAAGAGCCGGCACTACGAAAGCCTGCTGAAGAAGGTCACCCAAGAAGCTGAGGTCAAACTTGCCACCGTTCAAATGGATCATGATCAAGCCATGATCAATTTCCGGGAGGGAATCAAGACTTCCGCTATCGTCTCCCTGTTACAAGCACGCATCAAGATGGCCTACGAGGCCAAGGAGACGGGTCTTGTTTATCCATCTTGGCCAATTGAATCCTGGGTGGCCAAGTTGAAGGAGCTCGGAGGCAAAGCTGTGCCATTTCCAGCTGAAGCCGGTGAGTCTTCTAAGTCAGCAGAGGTGGCGGATCAGGCTGGAGACAAGAAGGATGCTGGAGCGGATGCTGGTGAGGATGCTGGACAGGATGCTGGTGAGGATGCTGGTGCTGAGAAGCCAGGGAAGGCTGGAGAGGATGCCGCTGTGTGAGGGCATGTGAGTGGGCGATGATGGATGTTGATGCTTAGGCCGGAGCCCACTTTTTTTTTAGATTTGATGTTGGTCTGTAATCCCTAAACAATTTACTTTTCTGCACTTTATTTTTCTGCACCTGAACAATTTACATTTCCTGCATGGTTTTTGAACAATACAACAGTTGGAGGTGGATGGGTCTCGGTTTGAGATGAAGCCTTCAACTGTTGGGTAAATATGGTAATGGACTATTAGTGCTCTTAGTGGATGGGCCTTGTTTTTAGGTGAAACTAAGAGCACATCTTTTGGTATATTAATAATATAACTCCTCTTTTGACTTTATTATTGTTGTCGTTGATATATTAGTTTCACTTGTGAAAATTCTTTTGTTTGAACATTTTTGAGAATATATTGTAAACGTATCCCGGTAAATATCCTGAAAGATATCTTGATAAAATACAATCTATTAGTTGTCGAAATAAAAAGGAAAGATCATACCAGAGATTCTTAGAGAATCATTTTCGATTCATCATCATAAGCTTGTCCCCAGTGCATACTTATAAACTTGGATCCATCCTTGTAATGTATGTCCCCTGTGCTTGACTGAAACACAAATGTATTCATATTTTGACTCGAATGAATTCCAAATACCTCAGGGCAAAACCCTTAATATTTTGAAATGAACCCTTAGTATACTGGGGATAAACCCTTAATATCCTGGGGATAAACCCTGAGTTTCATGCGCTGCAGGCGAGAGTGTATAAACTCAAAACCTTAGAAAGGTGATAACCTTTAAACCTTAGAGAGTATGAAAATACCCTTTCGTGAGAGAGGGTGATCAATCCTCATATACCTTTAGGATTCAGGATATAGCCAACAGTAACGAAATTGTCAGCCACTTTTACATGGACTGGTCCCGCCACCTTGAACTATCCCCGAATAACTTGCGCTCCAGGCGAGGTGTTTAAACCCAATTCGGAAGAAAGGTGAATACCTTTAAACCTGTGAAGGGATCAGTATCCCTTAAACGTGAGAGAGGGGGCCAATCCTCTAATCTTTCGAGCTATCCTGAGTACACATCCTGGAGCTATATCCTGGAGCATATGCTGCAAAACAATTGTAAACTAAGGTGGGTGTTAGCTTGGCTAACACCCCTCCGATGCCTAAGTCAGTATTGGGTTCAAGATAATAAACAAATATATTTAAAAGAGGTAGAATACATACCATTCTGGGATAGAAATTAAATTCTATTCTTACTTGAATAGAGCTTTAAGTGTATAGCATTCCAAGACCTTGGTAGCATATCCCCTTCCATATTCTTGAGTCTGTATGCTCCTTTCCCTGCTTCTGATTCAACTTCGTATGGTCCTTCCCATTTTGGAGCTAACTTGCCATCGGCAGGATTAGTAGTATTCTGAAAAGCCTTTCTTAGCACCCAATCGCCAACTTGAAATCTCCTAGTCCTTATGTTCTTGTTATATGCTCTGGATATTCTTTGTTGATATGCTGCCATCCTTAGCCTTGCTGCGTCTCTTTTTTCGTCTATGGTATCCAAGTCTTGACATAAGGTTTCAGGATTCTGCTCAGGATTCTGTTGGATAGATCTTGCAGTAGGTATCGCCATTTCCGTTGGAATTACTGCTTCTGCTCCGAATACTAAGGAGAATGGGGTTTGGCCGGTTGCATTTTTTACCGTTGTCCTGTCAGCCCATAACACAAAGGGTAATTCCTCTGCCCATCTTCCTTTTTTGGCTCCAAGTCTCTTCTTTAAGTTATTCACTATTATCTTGTTTGAAGATTCAGCTTGTCCATTCGCTTGAGGATGTACCAGAGTAGACGTTACCATTTTGATTCCCCAACTCTTGCAAAAGTCGGTAGTCCTTCTGCTTATAAACTGGGACCCATTATCACAAATGATTTCAGCTGGTACTCCAAACCTGGTCAGGATATTCCTCTTTATGAATGATACTACTTCTTGGTCTCTAACTTGAACAAATGCTTCAGCTTCAATCCACTTAGAGAAATAATCCGTCATTGCCAGCATAAAGACTTTTCCTCCCGGAGCTTTTGGTAACTTCCCTACTATATCCATCCCCCATTTCATGAACGACCAAGGGGACGCTACAGGATATAGTGGTTCAGCTGGTTGATGCAATATGTTACTATGCCTCTGACATGCATCACATCTTCGAGCATATTCTGCGGCATCTTTTCTCATTGTTGGCCAATAATAACCTGTCCTTAGCACTTTTGAAAATAATGACCTGCCCCCAGTATGGTTACCACAATCCCCTTCATGTATATCCTGAAGTACTTCTTTGGCTTCAGGATCCTCCAAGCATCTCAAGTATGGTCCTACAAGAGATTTCTTGTATAGAATATTATTTATAATAGTGAATCGTGATACCTTCATCCTAAACGCCTTAGGATTTTCATTTTCGGGGATATGTCCTTCCTTGAGATATCTCATAATTGGAGCTGTCCAGGATTTAGGATCCTCTTCAGGATACACCACTTCAGGATCTTGAATACTTGCTACTTCCTTATGCTGAGGATCCGTTGCAGGATATAGGATATGTAATATCGGTATTGGGATTCCTTCTGGTATCCTGATTGATGATCCCAAATTTGCCAATGCGTCTGCTTCAGCGTTATCCTCTCTTGGTACCTGTTCAAGTGTAAAAACATCGAAATATCCTGCTAATTTTTTAAGAATACCGAGGTATTCAATTAGTTTCTCACCCTTGACTGCATAAGATCCATTAAAATGATTAGTGATTAACAAGGAATCAACATATACTTGCAAATTCTTGATATTCATATTCTTAGCCAATTCTAATCCTGTGATTAAAGCTTCGTATTCTGCCTCATTATTAGTAGCAGGGAATTCACATCTAACAGCCTGGGGTATTATGTCCCCCTGTGGCGATTTTAGTAGTATTCCTAATCCTACTCCTCTTACATTAGATGCACCATCAGTATATAATGTCCAGGATCCTGAGGATTCTCCTAACTGTTGAACTTCTAGGTCTACCTCGTCCTGAATGTCACTACTAAAATCAGCCACAAAGTCAGCTAAAGCCTGAGACTTTATGGCATTTCTAGGTTCATATACTAAATCATAGGCACTTAATTTTACTGACCACTTAGCCATTCTTCCTGACATTTCCGGTTTTCTAAGCACATTCTTAACAGGATAATTAGTTTTAACATGAATCCTATGTGTTTCAAAATAATGTCTAAGCTTTGTTGATGCCATTACTAGAGCCAGTATTAGTTTTTCTAGGTGAGAATATCTAGTTTCAGCATTTAACAAACTTTTGCTAACATAATAAACAGGATACTGCTGACCTTCGTGATCCTTTACGAGTACTGCACTTACTGCATTCCCTGATACTGCCAGATACAGGGATAATGGTTCACCATCTTCAGGCTTCATCAATAGAGGCGCGGTTGAGAGATACTGCTTCAAATCCTGCAGGGCTGCTTCATGCTTCTCGCCCCATTCAAATTTCTTATTCTTTTTCAGGATATCATAGAATTCTTTACACTTTTCCGAGGATCTTGAAATAAATCTATTCAAGGCTGCCACTCGTCCTGTTAACCGTTGAATATCCTTCATATTCGAGGGTGACTTATATCCAAGATAGCTTTGATCTGCTCCGGGCTTGCCTCTATCCCTCTTTTTGTTACCATGTATCCTAAAAACTTTCCTGCCCCCACTCCAAAATGGCACTTTGCAGGATTAAGTTTCATATTATACTGGTCCAGGATATCGAATGCTCCTTTAATATCCTGAAGATGATCCTCAGCTTTCTTGGATTTGACCACCATATCGTCAATGTACACCTCCATGGTGTCCCCCAGTTTGTCTTTAAACATCATGTTCACCAATCTCTGGTACGTTGCACCTGCATTTTTTAAACCGAAAGGCATAGCAGTATAACAGTAAATACCTGTTGGTGTCATGAAAGCAGTATCCTCCTGGTCCGAAGGTTCCATTTGAATCTGCTGGAATCCTGAGGATGCATCCATGAAAGTCAACATTTCATGACCGGCAGTGGCATCCACCATCGGGTCTATATGAGGCAGAGGGAATGGGTCTTTTGGACAAGCTTTGTTCAGGTCTGTGTAGTCTACACAGACTCTCCACTTCCCATTCTTCTTTTGAACCACTACCACATTTGCTAGCCATCTAGGGAATTTGACTTCTCTAATCATTCTGGACTTCAATAATCTTTCAACTTCCTCTTGGATAATTGCATTCCGCTCAGGGGCGAATTTCCTTCTCTTTTGTTGTATAGCTTAAATGACCTGTCAATTCCAAGCTTGTGAGTAATAATGTCTTTAGATATACATGTCATATCCTCATGCTTCCATGCAAACGTTGACATCCTGCATTTCAAAAAGTTAATTAATTGTTCTTCAATATCCTGAGGGATATTGGTTCCCACGAGCACCGAAATATCGGGATTATCCTGGTCTAGGATAATTTTCTTCACATCCTGCTCCGGATCCTCCACGATATCCTGGGCCCGCGTCTTTAATTGCTATGCTGCATTAGGTTTGGTTGAGGATTTCATCGAGGATGAGTAGCATTCTTTCGCCTCCTGCTGGTCACTGTCGATCTTGACAACCCCCCAAGGGGTAGGGATCTTGATGCATTGGTGATATGTCGATGGTACGGCCTTCATATCGTGGATCCATGGTCTTCCTAGGATGATGTTATAGCAGGATAGAGAATCCATCACACAGAAACGTTGCATCTTGTTGACTCCTTCGACATATACGGGCAGCTTTATCTCTCCCACTGTGTTCCTAGGTTCTCCACTGAAACCAACGAGCACAGTGGACTTCGAAGTGATATCCATCGGAGACACATTCATTCTCTTCAGAGTCTCCAGTTGTATTATGTTGACGGAGCTGCCATTATCAACCAGTATCCTGCGTACAAAATGGTTAGCCACATATAACGTTATTACCAGAGCATCATGGTGAGGATCCTGGACAGTATCCCTGTCATCTGCATCAAAAGTGATCACTTTGTCAGTTGTGAGGGTAGTCATCCTGACAGGTTTGTCTCCCCTTTCGGCCTTAGCTTCCTTTGCATGTCTCTTTGCTGCTGAATACGAAGTTCCACAAATGTCGGATCCTCCTGAAATGAAGTTGATTATCTGGCATCGGCGGGAGGTGATGCCGCTCGCTCAGGATCCTTCTCAGTATCCTGACCCTTATTCTTCTTTTTTCCTAAGAGATCTTTCAAATATCCCTTGCTTAGAAGATAGCTTATTTCTTTCCTCAAAGCGATGCAATCCTCAGTCATATGCCCAAAATCTTCATGGAAAGCACACCATTTCGATTTGTCTTTCCAATCTGCTTTTTGTTGACTCTTTCGAGGCCATCTTGCCTTGTCCCCTAGACCCTGCATGGCATACATCAATTCAGGAATGTTAACAGAAAAGCAATATTCAGATATTCAGGATACTCTTCAGGATCCTCATCTTCGACAGCATTCACTCTCTTGCTCTCATTTCTGCCATATGGCTTAGGCCGATATGACTTGAATGAGGATTCTGATTTCCTGTTAGTTGACTCATAAGTGCTGGATGAGTTCATTCTTTCTTGCATCTTTCTGTCATCCTCCAATCGAATATATCTTAGGGCCCTGTTTCGGGCTTCATCCAGGTTCCTGCATGGGTTCATTACAAGGTCTTGATAAAATTGAGAATCCTTTGCAGCCCCATCTTGAAAGCTTGCACAGCTGTTGCCACATCAAGATGGGGAATGTCTAGTGATTCCCGGCTGAACTTGTTCACATAATCCCTAAGGGATTCCTGAGGCCCTTGTGTTATCCTGTAGAGATCACTTGTTAATTTTTCAAAGCTTCTACTACAAGAAAACTGACTATTAAATAAATTTACTAAGTGAGCAAAAGATGTAATCGAATGTGGAGGAACATTCAAGAGCCATTTCAAAGCCGATCCTGTCAAGGTTGAACCAAAACCCTTGCACAAGCACGCTTCCTTGAGATCTGGAGGGATAGGGTTGATCTCCATCCTTTCCCTATACTGGGCAATATGCTCTTCAGGATCCGTGGTTCCGTCGTAAAGCTTCATGTTCGGAGTCTGAAATCTTTTTGGGATTTCAGCATCACATATAGGATGCACGAACCGAGATATCCTGTGGCTATCCTGGGATACTTCAGGAATTGGCTGCACCACCCCAGGTACACTGGATATCATATCCTTTAATTTCTGAAGCTCCCTGGATAATTCTGACGTTACAGTTGTATCCTGCAAAGATCCAACACTGTTAGTGGTAATAGCATTATTATTATTTGATACGTTACCCGTTAGAGGATTTTGCCCATATCCTGAAGCATATCCTGAGCTCCTCATGGTTGATATCCTGACCGAGGAGGGTATTTCAGGAGTATGGTTCTGAGGAAGGCTGGGCACAATATTCCCCCTGTTATCCTCAGTATACACAGCTGAACTAAAGTTCAACGCTCTGGGGTGTAATGGGGTGACATTATCCTCAGCAGATCTGTTCGAGCCAGACTTCAGGAGTTGTATTTCCCTTAAAAGCATTTGGTTTGTTTCCTGTTGCTGCCTCATTTGTTCCTGCACACTTCCAAATAAGGTTAGAATTTCATCGTTAGAAGCTAAAACAGGAGCAGATCCCTGGACACTCCGAGTAGGGATGACATCTTGAGATTGTGTAGAGGCTGGCATCCTTGGAGGAGGTGGTGGAAGCACCGAACCAACTGTTGCAGAAGTTGTAGCAGACACAGTAGAAGAGCTCATGTTTGATCTTGAGGCCATTGTAAAAAATGTGGCAAAAAGTTTCGAAAACAGAAAACCGATTAACGATTTCACAAAGATTTTTAGTAAAGAGAGCACCACTTGCCCCACGGTGGGCGCCAAATTGTTTTGGTCAAAAAATTACCGAAGCAATTAAGTGAGCAAATTAGTTAAGTGAGGTAGTGTGCTAAAAAATGTGTTGAAAATATGCTGGTTAAGTTGTTTGGAAAAACAATGTTCAGGATACGGCCCAGGATATTGAGCTGTATCTACGATCAAACAATGAGCAAGAAAGTAAAGTAAATGACACGAGATGTACGAGGAAAGCCCTTGATCAATCTAGATCGCCGGCACAAAACCTCGAGAGCTGACAATCGCAGCTGCCTTGTTCTTCTTATTGCTTTAAACTTCAGGATACAGTGCAGGATATAGATCAGATCGCTAAGTGTTACAATGAATTTGTGTGAAAGTTGCGAGAGAGCAAGTGTTAGAGTGTAGCGAGTGTGATTGTGATGTCCTCGTTGATCTGATATACCCACCTATATATAGTAACGAATTACAAACAATAATCCCTACAAATATGGGCTACTCCGAATATTCCATTATGAACGTTACGGACCGAGTAATACGGCTTCAACGTCTTCACTTGAACGACTTGGACCGAGTCTTCCGTGGAATAAGTCTTGTTAACGTTGCTAGCTTTTAACCCACGTGCCTGCACATAATCCATTAGTAATCCCGAGGATACCATTCAGGATGTTACCAATATCCTGAACTAGCATCCCGGATGTAAATAGATATAATATAAACAAGATATATATCAAGATATTTTCCAGGATATGGGCTCAGAATTTCACCCATAACAGTAACCATTTCTAAATATAATACACAGATGTATAAAAGACTGTATACATGTGTATAAACTAACAGCTGTGTATCTTGTATAAACTGATAGTTAATTAGTGAGACTGTACACATGTGTATAAACTAACAGCTGTGTATCTTGTATAAACTGATAGTTAGCGAGTCTGTACACATGTGTATAAACTAACGTCTGTGTATCTTGTATAAACTGATACTAGCGAGACTGTACACATGTGTATACACTAACAGCTGTGTATCTTGTATGTACGGAAACTAGCGAGATTTTAGGGATTTTGATTTTATTGTTTAATAAATGCAATTTACAAAAGACACAAATACCCTTTTATCAATTATTTTAAAGGGAAATTACAAAATTATAATTACAATCTTGCCATTATATAAAAATCTCTAGATGGTGTAATCCAATGGCCCAGATTAGTTCACACATTTCACTCTCAGCCTAGTGTTCACTCTAGAACCCTACCCTATATATATAGAAACGGGATCAGGAGAAAACGCTCAAAAGTGTGAGAACGGTGAGAACGCTTTCCGGCCCAACACGTGTCACGCCGCTTAGAAAAGGGCGGAGGGGCTTTTTTGTCCTTTCATATTTCTTTTTTTAAACGCGTCACTTCATCTTTCCATTTTTTTGGCGTTTAATAAATACGAGATGTTTTTTATTGTTTTTAGATCAGAATCATAGTAAATATTTTGGCGTTTTAAGTATTGTTTTGACGTTTTTATTGTTTTTTAGATCAGGATGCAGGCCTTTAATGTAAAAAACATCAGTAATTTTCTTGATTTTATTATATCAAGTGTTTTGCCATGTAGGATACAGGCCTATAATCTGACAGGAAATTATGACGTTTTGAAAAGATAAATAAATTTCAATTTTTCATGTAGTGGCTTTTAATATAAATAAATGTTTGGCAATAATGATACCGTCTCTTTATTTTACTGTATCTTTCAATTTTCATTTGTCAATTAGTGTTGATTTTTCCAGTAATACTTTGTTTGCGTTTTTTGGCGTTTTATATAGCAACATCGTGCTTTGCTAGCATTCGTTCTCACTGTTTTTCACACTATCAGGCGTTTTGGTTTTTGTAGTTTTTGACGTTTTATACTCAATTTTTTTAAATTAGTAGAGAATTAGATGATAAACAACAGAGAATTAGATAACAAACAATAAAAAATGAAAATAAAAATAAAAATTATAATCTAATTTCTCATCCAAATCTTCACTATCATCAGCCTCTTCTACTTTAACATTTTTGGCGTTTTGAACCTGTTTTTGAATACCTTATGTAGATCCTTATTTTCCTACAACACGGCCGTCTTTAGAAGATGTTTATTTTTTGTGGCATCCTTTATGGTGGGTGGATATATACTTGTTTGATGACATGTTGAAGACCAACGCCTGCTCTAATGTATTGATCCCTTCATGCCATCAATATATCCATCAAGAACAAAGTGACATGATGTCATATCAGTGTCATCAGTCCATTTTTCTTGAATATTTGTCCATCTCATTCAGCAAAAGATTATAGAGATACCCAACTCAGAGAAGAATCCATTCAGTGAAACTTCATTCAGATCAATACTCAATATAGAAGGATCGAGGTTCTGCATCTGTGGCTTTTTTAACTATTATTTTTGGGGTTTTTAAAGGGAATGGTTTCTAGGAAATATGGCGTTTGTTTTTGGTTTTGTGATCAGTTGATTGTGCAGAGACGTCTCTCTTATAAGATGTTTTTGGCGCGTAGTTTAGGCGGGATTTTATTTATAATAAATGATATTAATAAAGTAGCCGTCTTTTCAGATACTGTGTATTTTTACTGTTTTTTTGTTCAGCTTTTTATGAGTTTTTAGGGTCATAGACTTTCCATCTCCCAAGTTTGGCGTTTTTGAATGGCTTTAAGTAGTTTTTGGCCTTTTTTCCATTTTTAGCTTTTATTAATTAATACTTCTGCAAACTACTTTCATTATAGTTTGGGAGTTTTTGGCGTTTTTACTGCATTTATGGCGTTTCACATGCCTTATGACTGTTTGACGTTTTATTAATATAATGTATTTTTTTATTCTAAGTTGAAAAATACATAACAAACAACAGAAAAAGAAGATTAAAAAAATAAAAAAATAGAAACAATTCATCTTCCAAATCTTCACTGTCATCAGTCTCTTTCTTCTTTGAATCATGTTCGCTGGTGGTTTGGCTTAGCCATGCTTGTGTTTTTGTGGCCGTTTGGAAAGACAAAATGACATAAGTTTTTTGTTTGAATATGTATCTTCAAACAACTCATCAGTGTCATTCGTCTTTTTATGCCATTATAATATTCATCAATAATAAAACACAGAAAATGACATAAGTCTGACACCAGCATGTTTTTGTTTATGATTTGTCCATCTCATGCAGCAAAATGTTATTTGAGTCACAGCACCTCAGGGAAGAATGCATTATCCGAAACTTTGGCGTAGAACAATATTTGAATATACAAGAAACGATATTTGGCATTTTTTGCGTTTTACTGAGGAAATAGTGTATCTGAAAGAACCGTCGATTTTTTTTGGAATCTTTGATGTTTGAGTGTTTTGGCGTTTTCTAAGATTAATGGTATATAGTAGAAAATATGGCCTTTTTTGTAGGATCGTTTTCACGACCAAACGAGTCATTCAGAAGAGTTCTTAATCAATTAAAGAGGCGGAAACAAATGAATTGACTTGGAAACAGCTTGATTCACTTCTAATTGTCTTGTTTTATTGATTTGACACGATTACAGATAAGTAGACACGTCGGCAGCACTTCGGTACCGGAAACATGATCGTTCCAAATGATTTCGCACTAAGGGTATTTATAGAGATGTGATTTTGCACGAAATAGGCATGAGGTAATTTCGTGCGAAATAGCATAATGCTATTTCGTACGAAATAGCCTAATGTTGATTTCATGCGAAATTAACCTTTCACACACAAACCCTAATTTCCCGTACTACGTGCCCTGATCTAACAATTTTAATACAAGACTCGATACAAGACGAAGTCGACAGACGTATGCACCAACAGACTCCCCCTCGGATGTTGACGAAGTCTTCGGTGTCGAGTCTTCACAATCTTCAGCCTTGTTCAGTCTTTGGGCTCTTTTAAAGTATTTAACAATGTAAGGCATCCTCAATTTCTTCAAGATCTCCATCTGGCTCTTATCTTACTCTGATTCTCTTGATCAGATCTCTTGATTCTTTAAATTCATCAGTAACTTGTATGAACATCAAATCAGGATCTAAAGCTTGCTCTATTCATCTACAGACTCCCCTTTACTAGCAAAATCCCCCTTGAGTTGTGCTAGGATCGTAGACTTGCTTTTACAGATTCTGGAATCGAAACCTAGCTCACGCTCTGCTCAGGATTCGAAACCTGACAAACCTGTACATCCTCTACCCAAAACATAAGTTTCACAATTTAGAATCCCTGAAAACCACTTGTAGAAATATCACTCAAAATGATTTAACATTTTAAAAAAATCTGATGACCACATGTAAACAAAACATTTTTCTAACTGTACTTTCCCAAAGTTGTTCGTCATGTTTAACACTTGGAATTTTGAAAATCAGCTTTTCATCATCAGTTGTCGAAAATCTTTTTGTATTTTCATAACTTTATGCTAAAACACACTAAAAATCTTTTTGGAATTTTTGCTTTTAAAGTAATACAGTAAAGAAATATTTACAGAAAATATTTTTACGAGTTTGTGTAAGAGGATCATATTAGTTTTTGAGACAAAATCACTAACACCGTTAAGCTTTAAACATTTTAAGTTCTAAACGATTCACTTAGATTGTCAGTATACTGATCCACTTAAATTTTCACACAAAGTTCAACTGTTTCGAGATACGAGATTAATGTGTTAAGCACTTAAACTTATTCGCGTGTCCCACCTCAGAATATACTCCCGTATCCAGACTTCTATATTCAGTCTTACAGGTGAATGTACACTAATGATATTTGTAAACGGGTAATTGCGAAACTGTGAGAGCTCAGGCTAGAACTTCCGTTCGTACAAAGAGATGACGGTTCGTCTTTAGGTGTGTCCCGTTTGGGGATCTTTTCTTCAACAGCACATGATTAGCATTTTTCAATGTTTCATCATTTTTTGTACTGAGGGCTGGCCTTAAAGATTAAAGCATATGAAAAGTATTATACGAGGACTAGGCTATTGCTTTCGCAAAATCAGAAGTCCTGGTATAATACCCCATATATCACCACGCACAAAGACCTAGTATGTTAGACATAGAAAATCTTTCAAACAAGATTTCGGGAGTTACCCATATATCCGAGAGATGTTCCCCACGAGATAAGTAAGTTTGATTTTTAGGTTTATATCTCGAAAACAATTTACTGAATGTGTAAAAACCTATTGGCATATCCGCAGTGAGACCGTTTATCACATTTTAACTTTCCAATTCTTCAGCGTGTTGTGATAGTCTACTGATGTACTATCATTTCCTCTTTTTTCACAACAAAACTCAATTTTTGATTTTATCGTGTTTTTGGATTTTTCAAATTTTCTAATGTTTTTGGATTTTCCTGAAATTTCTTACTCCCACTAAAATTCAAAACCATTTAAAGAAATTTGAAAACAAACTATACAAGAAACATGACAACTATTGAGAATTGCTTCAATTCGCCATCCACTTGGCATAAACAATCAGAACTCCCCATTTCAACAAACTATTTTCCCATTAAGATTTCAAAACACTTAAGTTTGTTTTAATCAAAATAGTTTTTCCGGAAAATAAGTTTTGTTGATTTTATCACTTGTAAAATTGGGATTCAATTCATCACATTGTTTTCTCAAACACTTTGAATGAAAGTTAAATCAAGTTCAACTTAATGACCCTGATAACCTCTTGCACCTAAAAATCTCTTTTCAACCACTTGTAGGTTTACTCATCACCCTACCACTTGAAATATGACAATTTTCAAGAATAACTACCACATGAAGTTCGAAATATCATTTAATAACCATCCTTCACATATGTGATATTTTTCAAGAAAGATGCCGATTCCTACTCCCCAATTACCAACCTGGGAGTTTCGGCAAGTCAGGATTTCAAATTGTAAATGCTGTCACCCAAGCCTGACCAGCCTTGGGTGATTAGGCTCACATTTATCCCACCATCTTTTTGATTTGTAAAAATCTTTAACATCCTTCACTTTCCCATCAACCATCTTTCCGAAGATATGTTTAACTTTACCATTAAACACCTTTTCAGCATCAAATTCTTTTTTATCAACAAAGAATTGATCTGAAATCTCAAACCTACCTTTTGATTTCAGATTTTCTGCCCGCAATGGTGGAAAATTAACATCATCCAGTGACGGAACATAATTTTCAATATTTTTCTCAACAGATAGCTCCTCTGATTTTATGGAATCAGATTCATCGCTAGAACTTTCACCTGAACTTTTCACAACCCATTTTTGTTTGTTTAAATCGACTTTTCTTTTGTAAAAATGTTTTGAAACATCACCAGTTTCGAAAGTCGAATTTTCAAGCAACTTAAATTTCTAAGTTGGTTGTTTCTTTTCATCAACACATTTTTCTCTCAATTTTGAGTTAGAAGTAACTCCCTGTTTTGTGTTGTTGAACTGTTGGCAATTCCAAGCAATGTGTCCAATCTTGTGACATTTGAAACACGTTCTTCTCTCTATAAGTCCCGTAACACGTGCGGATCGTAACAGAATCGTCGATCCAACCTAGAGTGCGGAATCCCCTAGATTAGATTTCACAGAAAACGAGTAGAACACGGATCTTTATTGATTATCTTCGTAACGATTACAATCAATCAAGATCCTAATTCGTCCAAGCCGTTGTCTTTCACGAATTCTCTCCAAGTGATTAAGGTGATTAGAAGATTAACCTCAACCCTAATGCTAAGCTTTGTTTATATAGGACAAAGCTTTGCATGTGGGCTAGGTCATGGGCAAGGCCCATTTCGCAAACCCTCCCCCATATGTGGGTTTGGTTTGGCCCAATCACTCTTACTTCACTATTACAAACTATTACAAAGCTAAACCCGCTAACTGTTTATCGTTTTACTAATTACAAGATATCCAAAGACCAAATCTAAGTTGTTGTCACAAAACATGCACCAACAAACTCCCCTTTGACAATAGCTTGCAAAGGTAACTTCAGTCTTCAGAATCTTCAAGTCTTTTGGTCTTTGGATAGCTTCAGCTTTAACAGCTTCTGTCAGCAACAGACTCCCCCTAAGCTGATGCATCCAATCACCAAATCTTCAAAACGTTAGCGCTTGAGTAAACTCCTGTTCAGCATTTGAATAGCAATCTTCAACTCTTCAACTTTGTCTGCAATGTAGAAAGGAGGTTCTACCATGCATCCAAGCAAACTCTCATCTTCACAGCAACTCTTCAGCAACATACAGCTTCAATCTGTATACTATAAAACAAACATCTCGAGAAACCATAAGAATTTTTCAACAAAAGTTAAACAAATTATTATTATTCAAGAGATTTGTTAAACTGTGTTACAGATTAAGCATTTTCCATTCAGCACCAACACGCATAAATTTCAAACAAAACACCCTATAACCTGCTGATTTGAAAAATTTTGAACTCACTTACTAACACCGTCTCCCCCTATCAGTAACAATTCCTCCTAATTGGTGAACAGGTCAGTACTACCGTACAGCAGAGAGACCAAAATATCTTATCGAGGGCTAAGACAGATACCATTTTTGGTACGAATTGTGCATTTTGCACTTATTGAATGACTCTCTTTGAGAGCTTTTTCATTTTCAGGGTTTTGGCATTTTTAGCTCTTTTAAGATATCCTAGGTGTGTCTAGGTCAACATGTATCTGGATGCAGCAGAAGGATACCCATGATATCCCCGGATGAAATAACAGTATGAAGACCCAAAACTTCAGATTTTGGCAATCTATCAACACAAGAATTAAGGTCATTAAACCATACACCACTGATGTGTTCCCCACTCATACTCAGTGCTTTTAGGTTTATATCACTTTGGTAAGTTGATTATTTCATGCTTTTGCCTACTGGTACATCATATGATGAAGCTGCTATCACACTTAAGCAATGTTAGGTTTAATTTCAGTGTGACAGTCTAACTTGCTGATGTACTATCATTTCTCCTTTTTCACACAGTGATAACTCATTTTTGGTTTTCTATTTTTTTTTATGTTTTTGATTTTTCAATGTTTTTGTATTTTTGAGTTTTGAAAAAGCAGTAAACTATTTACAAAATTCTTATGAAAAACCAGTTATTCAGGATTCCTCATCCCATTGAGTTCGACTAAGTGTTCAAAGCGAGCTCGATCAAAAGCTTTAGTGTAGAGATCAGCAAGGTTATCTTCTATGTCGACTCGATGTAATTCAATTAGTCGTTTTTCAGCACAATCCCGTATAAAGTGATGACGTATGTCAATATGTTTAGTTCTACTGTGCTTTACGGGATTGTTTGTGATTGATATAGTGGCATTATTATCTATCATAATAGGAGTACGAGTGAAATCCAAACCGTAATCGCGCATCTGCTGTTGAATCCAGAGAACCTGAGAGCAACAGCTACCCGCAGCAATATATTCAGCTTCACACGTAGAGGTAGACACACAGAATTGCTTCTTGCATTGCCAAGACACGATCCTGCCTCCTAAGAACTGACAACCACCTGTTGTAGACTTTCTGTTTGATTTGCATCCTCCAAAGTCTGAATCAGTGTAAGCAACGAACCTCATATCACTATCAGTTGGATACCACAACCCAAGTTTAGGTTTCCCCTTCAAGTAACGAAGAATACGCTTCACTGCTTTCATATGTGACTCTTTCGGATTCGCCTGATATCTGGCACACAAGCATACGTCAAACATGATGTCAGGTCTTGAAGCAGTCAAGTACATTAGAGAACCAATCATCGCCCTGTAATGAGTAGGATCAACATCTTCAGTGCTTTCATGATCTGGGCCGAGATTGTGGTTTTCACAAATGGGTGTGTTGCAAGTAGTGCAATCATTCATTTTGAACCGATCCAAAATGTCATACACATACTTCGTTTGATGAATAAACATCTGTTCAACTTGTAATCCCAGAAAGTAAGACAACTCACCCATAGCACTCATTTCAAACTTGCTCTTCATCACCTGTTCAAATTCCTTACACATGTTTTCATCAGATGACCCAAAGATGATGTCATCCACGTATACCTGTACCAGCAGAAAATCTTCCTTCTTTCGCTTAGTGAATAGTGTACTGTCAATCTGACCTCTTTCAAAACCATTCTTGATCAGATGTGTAGTGATCGGAGTGTCGCGCTCCGGTTAAAGATAAAATTTATAGCCCTAATTACCCTTAACAAATAGCTAGTGGTAGCAAGGGGTCGAACCACGAAGAGTATGTGGTTTGCGAATGGACTTTGAATGAAATGAAGGTAATGTCACTTTTATGAAGCTTGCTATATGGTTTTTGTATATTTTTGATTGAGTTGAAGATGTAAATTATGACTACTAAAAACAAACAATTGCAATGATGTAAATAAAGGTTTTGACAATGATAGAGAAAACAAGGTTCACACCCGGTTCGGTTATTGCAATCCTAGGGTTCCTACACGTTTTAGATTTAATTCACTTGATTATGTTATTAACGGATTTCTATCATCAAAGCTTAGGTGCCAATTGTTATCAACGCATACACGGACTACAATGCACTTCGTTACTTCGGACAAATAAAACCTTTTGAATGACAAGGCATAATTGCACAAACTTATTTCGCAAAGTCAAATTTCATAACTCACTCGACAATTCACAAATATAGTTCAAATGCAAGACAATTGTCAATCAATTCAAATACAAATCAAGTTGTCACAAAACCAAACTAAAACATTGTTCAAACCCTAGACTTACAATTAACCTACACCGGGGTGAAACCTCCAAGAAATTAGCCGCTCATGGTGTAAACGGTACGGTCAACGGATGCAAGAGACGTGAATTGGGTCATCCTGGAGCTTGAAGATGGATGGTTGAATGATTAGAGTTTGGGAATGGTTGATGGTGATAGATGGATTGAAGGTGGAAGAAGGGTTGTGATGGTGATGAACTAGGGTTTTGATTCGGTAAGGAATTGGGTTGTTGAGAGGATGGATTCTTGATTAGAGATGAAGTGGTAGTGAAGGATAGGTCAATAATGGCTCCCAGACCTGTTTTCAAACTCAAAATGAAGTGTAACTCCCGAATTGAAGGAGCTAGCACCAATAAGAATCGAAATAAAACCCCAAATGGCCAAAATCCCGTTTCTGCTTTTGACAGGCCGTCGCCGACGGCCCTCAACCCGTCGGCGACGGGCCTTGGATTTTTCATGTTGTTCCGACGGCTTAACCACCTGGATACGGGCATTTCAGCATACGGGGTTATCCAGGGGGCGTCGCCGACGGCCTATACCCCGTCGCCGACGGCTCCCTAAAAACCAATTTTCCATTTTTGGCTCCTTGCACTTCCGGTTGATCCGTAACGCATCCCGGAACTCCGGTTTTCGACCCGATGACCTGTAAAGCTCCCGAAAAGCTCCTTAAACTCCATCAATCCTACAAAACACATTCTTGATTAAAAGTAGGCTATTTGAAACTAAAACTTACGAAAAAACGTTAAGTTAAACAATAACAAGCACCGGTTTCCAACTGCGTATCACATCCCCACACTTGTCTTTTGCTTGTCCCCAAGCAAATCTGTTTTTCACTTTCACGTGGGTCGAACAACGAACATACATCCCATTCCCAAGACAAAGGTTAAGGTCTAATGTCATACAAAAGTTCAAACTCTTTACAATATTCAATGTATTTAGCGGTGACGTGCTTTAGATACACAAATGGTTACCCAAGATTAACCCGCCCGTAAAACTAACAAATCATGCATATCCCTCACAATGTGCTCTCCACTCGGCTTAAAGTTTGCTAACATGTGTAATGTATTAGCTTTTCAACAATTAATCGCTCAACACCAAATAGAACACGTACCCGCATAGGCTTGCAACTCAATCATTCTCCACTATCGAACACAAATACTAAGCACAAGTCAAAAGGTCTTTGAAGGGTTGTAACGGGGCTAGGCGAAGGGTAGGAATAGGATATTTTTAAGTGGCTATGGTGATGAAAAATTCGAATTTTATTACAAAAGACTATCCTAAACAAAAGCAAACAGTAAACATCCAAAATGGGCAAAAACTTTCGCCTTTTATTCAACAACTACTAGCACATCTTTTTGTGTTTATCTCACTGCTTTTTTTCATTCTTTTTCGCAACATTTTCTGATTTTTTTTTTTTTTTTTTTTTATGAATCACAACTATACAACTTAAGTTCCTATAATCGAATTTTCATCACACGGGTTTAAAAAGAAAAGGCTTATGGTTATGGGCTAAATGGGTTGTCAAACGAAAGGTTTAGGCTCAAATTAGGCGACTAGGGGACTTGTTTGGGTAAGGATAGATAAATGGTTTAAAAGGAAAAAGTTTACCTAATGCCTTAATCATTCTCGTGCTTGTATTCGGTCTATAGTCTCGAATGTATCAAAAGTTGCAAGTTCTACAATACGCGACTAATGGCCCACTCAACAAAGAAACATGTAAATGTGAATCTATGATGTATAAAGGGCTCAAACCTCACGTATAAGGGTATGATATGTGATATGCATACATTGCTAGTTCCTTAGGCGAATTATTCTCAAATAACCACCCACTAAATACCCAATATGCTTATTAATTTGAACTTGACCATGACAAAAGACCAAATGGTTTGTGACATCCCTCGTTGACTTGTTTACTTGTGCTTTTGAGATTGCTTTGAAAACAAGATATTTTTGAAAAATTTTTGAAATTTTCCCCCATCCCCACACTTGAGGTAAACATTGTCCTCAATGTGTAGTATTTAAGTGAACAGGTCAAAATCGAAAATTTTTACTACTCCCCCATCCCCACACTTGAAGTACATATTGTCCTCCATGTGTAAGAACTAGAGTTTGTAAAGCACAAGGGATGTGACACGGCTAACCTCCCCAAAATTACACCCCGGAAAATAAAATACAAATTACAATCCACTTATTTGCTAACTAAAAATCAAAGGTAAAAAGAAACGTATGCACCTGGTTTTTCGCTAGTTCCTTGTGTGCTCTTCATCTTTTCAACCAAGCAGTTGTCTCACGAACATAGTGTACCTACAAATCTTAACCCTTGTGTAGAAGCATGCTTCTCACAACCATCAAAATTTGTTAATTACCTAGTTCTACCACTTTTATGAAATTATTACCAAGCCATACGTTATTGTACCTTTGACTTTATGTGGAAAATATTTTACAACAACAATAAACCTAACTCACTTTCGTAGGAATCACGGTTGCATTTAGCTTATGCAACAAGCCCTTTTAAACCTCCCGATAGCTCGGGAGGACGAGTAGGTCTCGTGAGGGTTATATAGGGAACACACCCACAAAGTTCATTTAACTAGGCAATAATTAAATAAAAACAAAAAGAAATAACGGAAAATAATATACAACAACAACAACATAAAACATACCATACCTCTACCGCTGATATCGCTCGTTTGGATCCATGGGCGGGTTGGGTTGGTATGGATAACCAGTGAGGGCCTCGAACATCTCCCTATAGTTATCTAAGGGGCTTTGCTCCCCTTGGGGTGGTGGTTGGTACGGGATTGGAACGAAGCTAGACCCTACCGCTTCAGGCCAATGCGGAGTCGGGTCGGATGGGCCTTGAGGATAGGGAAGATCGGAGTAATTTGTCCACCCCGAGTGCTCGGCGTAGGGGAGGCCGGCTTGGTAATCTCTATGGTGTCGCTCCTGATCATGCAACACTTTGGCGTTATTAAGCGCCATCTCTTGAGAGACATACATGGCACTCCAACGGCGGCGGTTCAATTCTTCTTCTTGTTGTCGACGCGCCGTTTCCGCTTCTTCCCATGCCCGCCTTCGGGCTGCTTCATCCTCCTGTTGCTTTGCTAACTGTTCCATATGTGATCTTTGCATGGCTTGAAACAGTTCTTGCTCTTCCATGAACTTATTCATTCTTTCACGTTGGGCTCCTTGAGCGTCCCAATATTCTTGCATTGAAGCTCCGTAAGACCCTTGCCAAGCTTCTCTCCTTTGATTGTATTCCCGACCCTCTCCTATACACGCGGAGACATTATCATATATCTCCTGTTGCCCCCTGTCAAAGTTTTTGTAGGAGGGTACCCGTCGTCGGGTCACAAAACCTGCCACCTCAGCGTTTATCTCCCTATGTGGCCGCATATAACGTTGCCTTGGCCTTCGTGCCTCGGAGGGTTCAGCTTCCTCCTCTTCTTCCTCTTCTTCCTCCATCTCCACATCTTCTTCCTGCACGGGTGGTGCCCCGGAAGTACGAACCTCAAACTTGTTCCCCAAATCATCGGTCACCACATACCTATTTCCCGAAAACTTGACCTCTATCCTCCAATTTTTCTTCATGTAACCCCAAGTAAATTCCTCCACTGGCTTAGAGACCCATAGCGCTTCCAAGGGCAAGCAATTCTGCTGCACAAGCATGGCACTAATGAGGCGTGCATACGGAATAAACCGCCTCTGAGACGACTCCCTGGTAGCCCATGTGTTCATCATGACTATGTGCCTCCACGACAGTGTCGGGGTCCCATACAATAAGGCATGCGCCACCCTGCAATCACTTACTCTCACACCCCCACGATCACCAAATCTTGCTAAAATGTTCTCAACCGAGATCCCTTGAAGGATCTTTCCCTCGAGCGACATATGCTTCCGTTTCATGTCACCCCCTGGGTGGGTTGGCAAAATAACATCTATCAATTGATCTATGTCGTTGGTGTTCAAATGATTATCCAAAAAATTCTCAATGGATGGATAATCATAGGCTTGTACCCCCAAAGAGTCAAACCCAGCAATACGATTCATAGTTTCGAAAGACATCGTCATGTTTCCTCGAGATGTCTTCCCCACTAACTTCCATTGCGAAGGGGATTCATTCTTGTTTACCAGCTTCAAAGTGGACAACCACTCACATACTTCCGACAAGTAAATCCGGTGAGTATTGTCTTCACACCAATCCAAAACGCTCTCCCATCCCAACCTCTCAAACATTTGTACAATCCCGATGTTCCGGAATTCTTCTACATTCACGGTCCGTTCACATATCACTCTTGTTGGAACCGACGTGTTCACCCCGTTTGTCATCTTCCATTTCCACAACTTAGCTTCCAACTTTCTATCTTGGTAGCTCGACAACTGTTTGTTCTTCTCGTCATCCCAAATTCTGGCATTTTGACTATCCCTGAACTTTGCCCATTCCCAATCTTGTCGGTATAATCTTGGATCATTTTCTGCAACAGTGCTCGGTTGTTCCCATTTCTTCGGTATTAAACCGGAAGAAGACCCAATCCCGGATGATGAAGCTTGACCCGTAGTCTTTTGTCTCTTGCTTCCTGCCATGACTACAATCACAAACAAGCAAATCATCAATATAGATTCAACCTTCATTAACTCCCAAACTTTGAACATGAAGTATGATGTTGACAATTTATTTAACAAGTATACGCAAAGTCGCCTCTTTAAACTTCCAAAGTCGCTCACTTTGTCATAAACTTATTGTTCTTTTGTTAATCATACAATCTCATATAATTTCAACAAAAATTCAACATCATCTTCATGTTCAATCATGTTCATAACAGTGTAATCACTTCACTATGGTTATGACATGCTCAAATTCCATTCAAAACAACTAATCGTGCTCAAAATCACACTATCAAAACATACATTGTCTAAACAACCTACTCTTAAACCAAAAAAGTTTAAAATTTCGGAAGAAAAACATTAGTATATAATAATCAAGCATAACTTTAAGAAGAATCCATACCTTTGATGTTGTTAGACAAGAAGAACTAAGAAAAGATGACAAACAAGCACTTTGATGAACACCCTTTCAAAAACCCTAAAGAACACGCCCAGAAATCTTGCAAAATAGCAAGAATTGATGGAAACCGTGTTGGGGGTTTTGTTCGTCTTGAAAAATTATCCAAGATGGACCTAAAAATCAGAGGATTTGGTGGAGAATTGAGAGAGTTATGGTAAGTTGAAGGTTTAGGGTTCTTAGGGAAAAGATGGAGAAGATGAAAGGAAAAGGTTATGTTGGGAGAGAGAATTCAGAGAGTTGTGTGGTGAAAAGTAGGGTGAGATGATTGGGGTTCGAGTTTGTGGTCTAGAATGAGTTTGAATGAGGTTTGGTTAAGTAAAATTGAGTTTTAAATCGTTTTTACTAACCCTGGAACGAACCTGCGTCGGAACGAAAAGGAGAAGCCGTCGCCGACGGGTCCCACCCCGTCGCCGACGGGCTTTGGATTTCAGTTGTGGGGGCGACGGGCTAAGAGTCTGCCGACGGGTGCATTTGTGCCTACGGGTTATTTTTGAGGCCGTCGCCGACGGTCATCACCCCGTCGCCGACGGGTGCCAGAATTTTTTTTTTTTTTTTTTTTTCGCAAAATTATGAATTTTTATTAAAGAGGCTATGTACATAAGAAATTCCTAAAAATTATTAAAATGTTTTTGTGATTTTTTTTTATAAGTTAAAATTTTAAACAAATAACCGTTAACGGCCCTACCACCCCCCCAAAAAAATCGTGTATTGTCCTCAATGCACCAAATCAAGTCTAAAACATACCTTGTATCTTCATGACCCGTTTGGAGTGCCCGAACTTCACACAATCAAGAAAGGTTAGTATGAACCGAAACCGATTCCCATCCGAACACGCAAACAATTAAATATGTATACATAACTTTACAAAACGTGTTACCGGTCCTTTTACTTCACCTCATATGTTGGCACGCTTACCAAGAAACATACCAACTCCACATTTGCGTCCTTTTTCTCTTCGTTACCATCAAGGAATGGTTTAAGGCGGTGCCCGTTAACCGATTGCTTCGACCCGTCCTTCGGGTCCTTGATTGTAACATCTCCAAGCCGTCCGACCCGTGTAATCACATACGGGCCCATCCACTTGCTCTTGAGCTTTCCCGGGAAGTATTTAAGCCTCGAATTGTAGAGCCAAACCTTTTGACCCACTTCAAACTCCTTTGGCTTCAACTTCGCATCATGTGCCCTCTTCATGTCATCCTTGTACTTTGAGGCACACTCGTACGCTTCTTCCCTAAGCTCCTCCAACTCGCAAAGCTTTAACTTTCGCTCCTTTCCTGCATCGTCATATTTCATGTTAACCTCTTTTATAGCCCACCAAGCACGATGCACAAGCTCAACCGGCAAGTGACAATTTCGCCCATAAACTAAACGATAAGGAGTGGTTCCAATAGGTGTTTTATGAGCCGTTCTATAAGCCCATAAAGCATCATTCAACTTCGTTGACCAATCCTTTCGGTCGGGTCGAACGGTCTTTTGCAAAATTTCTTTTATTTGCCTATTGGAAACCTCAACTTGACCGCTTGTTTGTGGGTGGTAGGGAGTAGCAATTCGATGGTCAACACCATACCGTTTCAAGAGTTTGCCAAAATTAAAATTCTTGAAATGAGATCCCCCATCACTAATGATCACTCGGGGAACCCCAAATCTAGAAATTATATTTGTTTGAACAAAATTGCAAACAACGGTGTGGTCATTCGTTTTAGTGGCAATCGCTTCGACCCATTTGGATACATAATCGACCGCCACCAAAATGTATAAGTTGCCATGCGAATTAGGGAATGGGCCCATGAAATTGATCCCCCATACATCAAAAATATCTACAATAAGGATCGGTTGCATGGGCATCTCATCCCTTTTTGATATGCTCCCTAACTTTTGACACTCAACACAATTTTTAGCGAAGTTAAAAGCATCCTTAAAAATAGTCGGCCAATAAAGGCCGCTATTGAGCACTTTGTGCCCAGTTTTGTGACCACTAAAATGGCCCCCACAAGCAAATGAATGCAAGTGCATCAAGACGCTAGGAATCTCCTCGTCGGGTATGCATCTTCGAACGACTTGATCCGGACAAATCTTGAATAAGTCCGGTTCTTCCAACGTGTAATACTTGATTTGAGACAGGAAGTGCAACCTCTTCCTTCTATCCCAATGAGCCGGCAAGTCACCTGTAACCAAATAGTTGACAATATTAGCATACCATGGTAATATTCCAACTTTTAAGATTTGCTCATCTGGAAAAGTCTCATTAATTTCTTCACGGGAAGAATCCTCTACACTCAATCGAGACAAATGGTCCGCGACCACATTCTCGCTCCCTTTCTTATCTCGAATCTCTAGGTCAAACTCTTGTAGCAAGAGAACCCATCGGATTAGCCTCGGCTTCGCATCCTTCTTGTCCATGAGATACCTAACTGCAGAATGGTCAGAATAAACAATGACTTTAGTACCCCATATATAAGCACGAAACTTATCCAACGCATATACCACCGCAAGCAGCTCTTTCTCGGTGGTTGTGTAATTCAATTGTGCATCCGAGAGAGTCTTACTTGCGTAGTAAATGGCAATCGGTTTCTTATCTACCCTTTGACCCAACACGGCCCCCACCGCATAATCACTTGCATCACACATAATTTCGAATGGTAACGACCAATTCGGTGATTGCAAGATTGGGGCCTCAATCAACTTTTGTTTCAACACATTAAAGGCATTTTGACAATCTTGGTTAAATTCAAACGGTTGGTCTTTTAGCAATAACTTACATAGGGGTTTGGTTATATCACTAAACCCTTTTATAAATCTTCTATAAAACCCCGCGTGACCCAAAAACGACCTAATACCCTTAACATTCGTGGGATAAGGTAAGGTAGAAATAACTTGCACCTTTGCACGATCAACCTCTATCCCACGACTCGACACTACATGCCCCAACACAATCCCTTCTTGAACCATGAAATGGCTCTTTTCCCAACTCAAAACAAGATTTTTCTCAACACATCTTTTCAAAACTTTTTCGAGTTGGTCAAGGCATGTATCAAACGATGACCCAAATATTGAGAAATCATCCATGAAGATTTCCAAAGACTCCCCCACCATATCTGAAAAGATACTCATCATACACCTTTGGAAGGTGGCGGGGGCATTACAAAGTCCAAATGGCATCCGCCTAAATGCGAAAGTACCATATGGACAAGTAAAGGTAGTCTTTGCTTGGTCTTCCGGATGTATAGCAATTTGATTGTATCCGGAATAACCATCCAGAAAACAATAAAATTTTTGTCCGGCCAATTTCTCAACTATTTGGTCAATAAACGGCAAAGGGAAATGGTCTTTGGAAGTTGCGGCATTCAACTTCCTATAGTCAATACAAATACGCCACCCGGTTACCGGCCGAGTGGCGACCTCTTCACCTGCGTCGTTTGTGACGACTTGAATACCCGCCTTTTTTGGAACTGTTTGTGTCGGGCTCACCCATTGGCTATCCGAGATAGGGTATACAATACCCGCATCTAGCCACTTCAAAACTTCCTTCTTCACTACTTCTCGCATATTCGGATTTAGTCTTCTTTGTGTGTCGCGAGAAGGGTTCATTCCATCTTCCGTGATGATCTTGTGCATCACCACCGAGGGACTAATTCCCTTCAAATCCGCAATGGTCCACCCGATAGCGGCTCTATGGGTGACCAATACCTTCATCAACCTCTCTTCTTGCTCCCCGGTTAAATTGGATGCAATAATGACCGGGAGCGTGCTACCTTCACCCACATAAGCATACTTAAGATGCTTGGGTAGCACCTTCAACTCTAATGCCGGAGGTTCTTCCAATGACGGCTTCAGCTTCGTATCTATGCTCTCCGGAAGACTTTCCACTTGATGTGTCCAAGTGGGCCTTCCTTCTTTTGCCGCCATAACCTCCAACTCTTTCATCTCTTCATCCATGCTCCGATTTGTTTCTCCTTGTAACCTGTCAAACATGAAACACTCCTCTATTGTGTTTTCCTCTTCGACACTAGTGTCACATAGAGGTATACACTCGTCAACGATGTCCGCCATATAACATTCATCGCCAACTAGAGGATCCGTTAATCCTGAAAAGACATTTAACCGCAACCGACGGTTACCAAAAGTCATGTCGACCGTGCCCGATTTGCAATTAATTTGGGCATTCGATGTTGCCAAAAATGGTCGACAAAGGATCACCGTTGGTTGCTTGGTTCGGTCCAAAGAAACATAATCTAACACAAGAAAGTCCACCGGATAATAAAAGTCCTCGACCTTGACTATTACATCCGTGACTATCCCACGGGGTAGTTTAGGGGTCAAGTCGGCTAACACCACGGTGGTGTTCGACACTTGAAGTGGACCAAAATCATATTGGTCATATAAACTACCCGGCAAGATACTCACACTCGCCCCAAGATCCAAAAGTGCCCGTGTCATTTTGAATTCACCCACTTGTATTGAAATAATGGGCGCCCCCGGATCTTGGAGTTTTGGTGGAAGTGCACCCAAAAGAATTGAACTCACATTTTCGGTTAAATCAAGTTTTTTAGGAAATTTGTGAGTTCTCTTTTGGGTACATAAATCTTTCAAGTATTTCGCATATGAAGGAATTTGTTTGATAGCATCTAAGAGTGGTAAGTTAATTTTAACTTGTTTAAAAATTTCCCACATCTCTTCTTGATGTGGGCCTCTTTTGTTTACCACTTTCTTAGATGGTCCCAAAAGAGCTTCGGGAAAAGGGGCGGTATTACCCTCCACACCCTTGTCCTTAGCCTTTGGGATGGGAACGATCGCAACGGGTGTATCTTTGTTAATTTTTAATTCATTTTTATTTTGACCCATTCGACCGTTATTCTCTTCATCATCACTCGCATCTTCCACCACCCCTTCAACAAACTTGGGTATAACAACCCTCGGTAAAACCGACATCCTCATAATAATTCTGATACCCTAATATATATTGTAAATATATCAACTTGTCTTTATATGCACCCCGTATATGAAAACCGAGCCCTCGAACTAGATTATATTATATAAAACAAATAAAAACAATAAAAGTTAAGTTGAGGCGGGCCGCATAGACCTCACCTCAACCTAACGCGGGCCGCGCGAGTAGTAGCCAGGATTTGCCAAAACCCTAAGCCCAAGCGGGCCGCGTAAATGATGGATTAAGTCCATGCGGGCCGCGAGTGTCCGGAATTGTGGCGTGACCCGGAGCGGCCACGTGTCCAACTCGTGTCGAACCTATAAGATGACCCGGATCAGCTAAGCCTAGGCCCTAGGCCATGCGGGCCGCGTAGAACCAGGCCCAAACTCCACGCGGGCCGCGTAGGGACGCGATTTCACAACTATAAATAGAGGGCATCGGGCCTTCAGTCTGCTCGCTCAAATCTTTTCTTTCTTTCTTAATTTCTGAAGTAGTATACACTATAGCCGGGCATTATACCCCCTAAAATAGCGAGGTTCTGCTACGATGTAAGTATTGTAACCCCTGGAGACGTATTAGATACGCTGCCCGATTGATCTAGGGTTCCGTAACGGCTGTCGTGGTTCTGCCCGACGTAGTCGTTGGAATGCCGTCTCGGGGAGAGTATTACTAATGTTAAAATGGGTTATTATACTAACACACGTGCATTTGTGTAATTTATAGATTATCTCCAGGAAACCCTTACGAAAAACCTAAAACAGCAAAGTGAGTAATCTCCTTTTTCTTAACTGTTTTTACAAAACCTTAAATACCTTTCCATGCAAAATGACAGTTATTGAGTATTTGTGAAGAATACAATTATAGTGGGTATGTTGGGGTTTTGTATACAAAATTGGTTACTGGCGTGGTAACATCCCATAAGTTGAGTATGACCGTACCACTGATGTTAATTGTGATGTCTTGGATACAAATGTAATTGCGGATGTGCCCTCAATACTGCAAATTGGTCTTTACTCAAACTTGATTAAACTGGGATTCACTCACCAGTATTTCCCACTGACAAAATGTTTTTAAAACGCGTTTCAGGTAACAAAATGTGAAAGCCAAATAGAAGCCAGCTGGACAGCACTGAAGGCTTGGAAAAGTGGCAATAAAGTTACCTAAGAATAAAATGGATGTTTTTATTCAAATAAATAGGATGTGTTCCTATGAAACGTGTGTATTGAAAACTTGGGTTTTTACCCATATGTTTAATGTTATAAACATGGTGGTTTACTCTGATTAAAATATTTCCTAACTACGATCCTGATGAAAATTTCCGCTGCCAAATTAAATAAATAAATGTGATACCACCGAAACTGGTTCACGGCCGCCCGTTCCCGGGAGAAAGGGATCGGGGGCTGTGACAGAAGGTGGTATCAGAGCTATGCCACTGATTCAGCTACAGAAGTGTTCTGCTGACATCAAAATTCAAAGTGTTAGGAAATAAATTATGGAAATACGTGTATAATTGTATTTCTTGCTATGTGTTATCTGACTATTTGTTAGTTTACAGTATGAGTGACCAAGGACCTTCTGACGCCTATCGTCAACTGTCTGGTTCGCCTAGGAGCGAAGGCACCTCCTCTTCTCAGCCTGCCCTCTCAGGGTATTCTGCTGACACAGAAGAAGGGATCTTTGTGTTTAAGGCTCAGTCTGAAGAGCCATTTCCTCAGAAAAAGAGGGGATGGTTCAGTAGGGGAGCGCACGAGCGTAGGAAAAGAATGAAAAAGTTGCAGGAACAGCGAGTGTTAGCCGCAGCAAAAAGAGAAACTGATGCTTATAATCAGGATATGCTCAATAGGGGTATCGCTAATATCCATATTTTAGCAACCACTGCTGCTGACCCAAACCTGGAACAAATGCTAGCACCACAACCACAAAATCCTGATCAACCCATGGAAATAGAAAACCAGATAGAAATGCCTGATTTCAATCCGGAGGAGATACCTAGGGTACCTGCACCTGATCCTTTAGACCCAAACAGTTACGACCCCTGGTGGGACGATGTTAGGGACTACGTGCAACAAAACCCAATACAGGAAAATGTGCTAATGCCCAACTTAGGAGCTTACCCAGGGTTAGATCCTCAAGATCCCTACAACATTAGTGATGCATATGTTAGGGAAATTTTAGAAAATCCATACCCGTACCAAGCCCCTATGCCTCCGTATCAGGAACCCATACCTCAGTTTCCAAACCCAGTCCTAGAACCTGCACCCCCAATGAGTGCAGAAAATGTCCAGGAACTTAGGACTTTCGGGGAGGAAATTTTAGAAAGCAGTGATCGTATGCGACAGGTGGGAGAACGCCTCGTATGGAAATACGATGAGCGTAATATGGATTTTTGGATGAATCCATATCAGTGAAGGTGATGGTAGAAACAGTAATAATAATAATAATAAAATCATATATGTGTGTATGTGTTAGAAAAAAAAAAACTACGGATGCATACTATTAGTATTGTAGCTTTACATTTCAGTCGGTACTGTAATTTTTATTTCTGTACTGGTGTGTATTGATGCATACTATATAAATAGAGTAAAAGTCGCAATGCTCGACGTTTTTGGGTAAACGTGCGTGTTATGTGATTGGATATATTCAAATATTAATTGTGATATTAATATTTGGTAAATGTCTAAAATTCAGATGGCCGACGCGGGAAATCAAGAAAATCTGAATAACGATAACCAGAGTAACATTAACGTGGTTAATGAGAATTCGGACAATAATAACAACGGAAACCAAATGGATAATAGTGCCGTTCAGCATATTGTGGCACAAGGAATTATAGATGCAATGCCATTTATTATTCAAACAGTTCAAGAAGCGAATAATAAAAGTAAGCATAGCAGTAAGCGACCAACTGAACCAGAAAACAGCGTGAACAATGGACCCATATTTCAAGCGCCCGTTCCCAAAAGAAGAAGAACCATGCCACATGGTTGTTCTTACAAGGAATTCTGGTCCTGCAAACCAATAGAATTCTCGGGCAATGAAGGACCCATTGCAGCTTTACGCTGGATAGAGAAAACTGAGGCAGTTCTGAAAATAAGCAAGTGTGCTGAAGAAGATAAAATACTGTTTGCTTCAAATCTGTTTAAAAATGCAGCCTTAGAATGGTGGAACACTATCCTTCAATCCAGAGGAAGTGATAGGATTTATAATATGGAATGGGAAGAATTCAAGAACATGGTAGAAAGGAAATTCTGCCCTCCCAATGAAAAAGAACAGATAGCAAATAAGTTTCTGAATCTAAGAATGACCGGGGTAGACAGTAAGGGTTACACTACCACATTCTTTGAATATGCTAGGATAGTACCTACCCTTGCATCACCTGAACCAGTGTTAATCTCCCGTTATATCTGGGGATTAATTGGAGAAATTAGACATGTAGTCAAGGCAGCTAGACCCCAAACCATAGAAGAAGCTGTAGAACTAGCTAATACCTTGACAGATGAGTTAATCCGTACTAGAGAAGAAGACCAGAGGAGAAACCTAACCCAAAGGCTTACTCAAGAATTCCGTTCTGGGAATTCTAATCGTAGGAATGTAGGTTCTACCTCTGCACCCTACTGCAAAGCCTGCAGAAAGAAGCATTCTGGAAGATGCTCTACTTACTGTAATTTTTGCAAGGCCCCAGGACACAAGGAAGAGAATTGCAAGAAGAAATCCAGTAATGGAATGTGTTTCAATTGTGGGGAAAAAGGTCACATTAGGACAAACTGTCCGAAATTGGCTCCAGCTGTAACCAACAAAAATCCTAAAAATGCCAGAGCATTCGTGCTAACTACAGAAGAAGCCAGGATGATTCCAGACGTCATTGCTGGTACGTTTTTAGTTAATGATATTTTTGCTAAAGTATTATTTGACTCTGGTGCAAACCAAAGTTTTATTAATACTTCGTTTTGCAAACTCCTAAATCAATCATTAACTAAACTACCACAAGAATGTCTAGTGGAAACCGCAAATGGAGAAACTGTTAAAATTTCTAAAATCTTGCAGGGAGCAAGAATAGAAATTTTTAATCAAAAATTTAGGGCAAATCTTTACCCAATGAATCTGGTAGGATTTGATGTAGTGTTAGGAATGGATTGGTTAATAGCCAATAAAGCCAGTATTTTATGTGACCAAAAGACAATTCAATTAAAATCACCAAGAGGTGAAAAGATCTCAATTAAAGGAGATAAACCTTTTAGATCCACTAAATTCATCTCTGTGATGAAAACTGCAAGTTGTATAAGAAAAGGATCTATAGTATATTTGATTTCTATAATCACTAACACTAAAGGAAAAGAAGTAAAAGATATCCCAGTGGTATCCCAATTTTCAGATGTCTTCCCAGAAGAATTGCCAGGACTACCGCCAGACAGGGAAGTTGAATTCAGAATTCATCTGTTACCCGGAACAGCACCGATTGCTAAAGCACCTTACCGTTTAGCACCCGCTGAAATGCAAGAACTGAAGAAACAACCAGACGAGTTGTTGGAAAATGGATTCATACAGCCAAGCTCATCGCCATGGGGAGCGCCGATTTTATTTGTTAAAAAGAAGGACGGATCAATGCGTATGTGCATTGACTACCGGGAATTGAACAAAGTCACGATTAAGAATCGGTACCCATTACCAAGGATCGATGATTTGTTTGATCAACTTCAAGGAGCTCGATTTTTCTCTAAAATCGATTTAAGATCAGGATATCATCAATTAAAGGTACAGGAAGAAGATATTCCTAAAACCGCATTCAGAACAAGGTATGGTCATTATGAATTTACTGTCATGCCATTTGGTTTAACCAATGCCCCAGCCGCATTTATGGACATGATGAACCGAATATGTAAGCCATATTTGGATAAATTCATAATTGTCTTCATAGATGATATTCTAATTTACTCTAAAAGTAAAGATGAGCATGCAAAGCACTTGCACTTACTTTTAAGTTTATTGAGAAAAGAGAAGCTTTATGCTAAGTTTTCAAAGTGTGAGTTTTGGTTAGAACAAGTGCAATTTCTCGGACATTTGGTGAATCATGAAGGAATTCATGTAGATCCAACGAAAATCGAGGCAATTACCAAATGGAAAACCCCAGAGTCACCAACTGAAGTTAGAAGTTTCTTAGGATTGGCCGGTTATTATAGAAGATTTATTCGAGATTTTTCTAGAATAGCCATTCCTTTAACTAAACTAACCTGTAAATCTGTTAAGTTTGAATGGGGACCAAAACAAGAAGAAGCCTTTAGAATCCTTAAGCAAAGATTAACCCATGCACCCATACTAGCATTACCAGAAGGAACTGAAGACTTTGTAGTCTTTTGTGACGCTTCTAAATTAGGTTATGGATGCGTATTGATGCAACGTCAAAAGGTTATAGCTTACGCCTCTAGACAACTTAAGAGTCATGAAGGAAATTATTCAACCCATGATTTGGAATTAGGAGCTATAATTTTTGCCCTTAAGATTTGGAGACATTATCTTTATGGTAGTAAGTTTACCATATTCACAGATCATAAGAGTTTAAGATATGTCTTCGGGCAAAAAGAGTTGAATATGAGACAGAGACGCTGGATGGAATTACTTAGTGATTATGATTGTAATATCCAGTATCACGCAGGAAAAGCCAATGTGGTGGCCGATGCTTTAAGTCGAAAATATCACGAAAAGCCAAAAAGGGTACGTTCTCTTAAGTTAAATCTACAAGTAGATTTAAACAATCAAATTAGAAAAGCACAAGAATTAGTAATCAAGGAAGATACTGAAAAGTTAAAAGGAATGATTAAGGAATTAGAACAAGGAACGGATGGAATTTGGAGGTTCCATAAAAAGAGAATGTGGATACCTAAATTAGGAAATTTACGTCACCGTATATTAGAAGAAGCCCATAAGTCTAAATATACGATGCACCCAGGAAGTGATAAAATGTACCAGGATTTAAGGAAAAATTTCTGGTGGATAGGAATGAAAAAGGATGTAGCAGCTTATGTTTCTAAATGTTTAACTTGCTTACAAGTTAAAGCTGAACATCAGAAACCCTCAGGATTGTTACAACAATTAGAAATACCAGTTTGGAAATGGGAATGGATAACAATGGATTTTGTTACCAAATTGCCTAAAACAAGGAAAGGTAATGATACAATCTGGTTGATTGTAGATAGATTAACCAAGACAGCTCATTTCTTACCAATGAAGGAAACCTTTAGTATGGAACAATTAGCCAAATTATATGTAAATAAAATTGTTTCATTACATGGCATTCCTTTATCAATTGTTTCTGATAGAGATAGCCGTTTTACTTCTCATTTTTGGTCAAGTTTCCAAAGAGCAATGGGAACCAGGTTAAATCTAAGCACAGCTTATCATCCTCAAACGGACGGACAAAGCGAAAGGACAATTCAGACAATGGAGGACATGCTTAGAGCTTGTGTAATTGATTTTGGAGGTAATTGGGACGAACACTTACCTTTAATAGAATTTTCTTATAATAACAGTTATCACACAAGTATCAATGCTGCACCATTCGAAGCACTTTATGGACGAAAGTGCAGAACCCCAGTCTGTTGGGCAGAAATTGGGGAAAAACAATTATCTGGACCTGAGATAGTACAAGAAACAACTGATAAAATCATTCAAGTCAAAGAACGACTGAAAACAGCACGTGATCGTCAAAAGAGTTATGCTGATAACAGACGCAAACCATTAGAATTTCAAGTGGGAGATAAAGTGTTACTGAAAGTCTCTCCCTGGAAAGGAGTGGTAAGATTCATCAAAAGAGGAAAGCTAAGCCCCAGGTATATTGGACCTTTTGAAATTATCCGAAGAATAGGACCTGTAGCTTATCAGCTACGACTGCCAGAGGAAATGGCAGGAATACATGATGTGTTTCATGTATCCAATCTTAAAAAGTGTCTAGCTGATGAATCACTCGTAGTACCTCTTAAGGATATAGAGGTTAATGAGCAACTCAAGTTTGTAGAAAAGCCACTGCAAATTGAAGATAGGAAAATTAAGAATCTCAAGCATAAAAGACTAGTTCTGGTCAAAGTAAAATGGAATTCCAAAAGAGGACCCGAGTACACGTGGGAGCTAGAATCCGAAATGCAAAAGAAATATCCACACTTGTTCCAGTAGATCTCGAGGACGAGCTCTAAAACAAGGTGGGGAGGATATAACAACCCTCGGTAAAACCGACATCCTCATAATAATTCTGATACCCTAATATATATTGTAAATATATCAACTTGTCTTTATATGCACCCCGTATATGAAAACCGAGCCCTCGAACTAGATTATATTATATAAAACAAATAAAAACAATAAAAGTTAAGTTGAGGCGGGCCGCATAGACCTCACCTCAACCTAACGCGGGCCGCGCGAGTAGTAGCCAGGATTTGCCAAAACCCTAAGCCCAAGCGGGCCGCGTAAATGATGGATTAAGTCCATGCGGGCCGCGAGTGTCCGGAATTGTGGCGTGACCCGGAGCGGCCACGTGTCCAACTCGTGTCGAACCTATAAGATGACCCGGATCAGCTAAGCCTAGGCCCTAGGCCATGCGGGCCGCGTAGAACCAGGCCCAAACTCCACGCGGGCCGCGTAGGGACGCGATTTCACAACTATATATAGAGGGCATCGGGCCTTCAGTCTGCTCGCTCAAATCTTTTCTTTCTTTCTTAATTTCTGAAGTAGTATACACTATAGCCGGGCATTATACCCCCTAAAATAGCGAGGTTCTGCTACGATGTAAGTATTGTAACCCCTGGAGACGTATTAGATACGCTGCCCGATTGATCTAGGGTTCCGTAACGGCTGTCGTGGTTCTGCCCGACGTAGTCGTTGGAATGCCGTCTCGGGGAGAGTATTACTAATGTTAAAATGGGTTATTATACTAACACACGTGCATTTGTGTAATTTATAGATTATCTCCAGGAAACCCTTACGAAAAACCTAAAACAGCAAAGTGAGTAATCTCCTTTTTCTTAACTGTTTTTACAAAACCTTAAATACCTTTCCATGCAAAATGACAGTTATTGAGTATTTGTGAAGAATACAATTATAGTGGGTATGTTGGGGTTTTGTATACAAAATTGGTTACTGGCGTGGTAACATCCCATAAGTTGAGTATGACCGTACCACTGATGTTAATTGTGATGTCTTGGATACAAATGTAATTGCGGATGTGCCCTCAATACTGCAAATTGGTCTTTACTCAAACTTGATTAAACTGGGATTCACTCACCAGTATTTCCCACTGACAAAATGTTTTTAAAACGCGTTTCAGGTAACAAAATGTGAAAGCCAAATAGAAGCCAGCTGGACAGCACTGAAGGCTTGGAAAAGTGGCAATAAAGTTACCTAAGAATAAAATGGATGTTTTTATTCAAATAAATAGGATGTGTTCCTATGAAACGTGTGTATTGAAAACTTGGGTTTTTACCCATATGTTTAATGTTATAAACATGGTGGTTTACTCTGATTAAAATATTTCCTAACTACGATCCTGATGAAAATTTCCGCTGCCAAATTAAATAAATAAATGTGATACCACCGAAACTGGTTCACGGCCGCCCGTTCCCGGGAGAAAGGGATCGGGGGCTGTGACATTGGGTGGTGGTGGCTCGACACCGCTATCTATCACTCGACCACTACGTAAAGAAATTTTATTTATTGGTACCTCACGTGTGTTTTTCGAGCTTGACCCATTATGCTTAGGGTTCACCGTGGTGTCACTTGGAAGTCCTCCTCCACTTCCGCGCATTTGAGCCATCTCTTGGGCAAGTTGCCCCACTTGCTTCTCCAACGCCTTATGGGATTTATCTCGTACCTCAAACTCTTTCTTCATCTCTTGATTTGAATGATTGATAGCATTCATAATAGCATCAAATTTTGAATTTATCGAGTCATCACCTTGAGAGTTTGAAGCACTACTCCCATTTCCGCCTTGGTTGTAACCTCGTTGATAATTACCTTCACGGTTTTGATACCCTTGGTTACCCCCTTGATTGTAATTCCTTTGGTAACCCCCTTGGTTACCACCTTGACGATTGTTGTATGAAGACCCACCTTGACCACCTTGATTACCCGATTGGAAATTCGGATTCATTTGATTTGAGGCGTTACCATACCGGAAATTAGGGTGATTTCTCAAACCCGGATGGTAAGTGTTGGAATTCATGTCGTATTGCTTCCGATCCCCATACACTTGATTTACCTCTTCGGTGTAGTCACTCGATCCCGTTGGGCATTGCTTGGTGCTATGCCAATATCACCACAATCTTCACACACATCGAATTGAACCGCGTTCACCTCCTTCTTTTTCTTCAATTGAGCTATTTCCCGCTCTAAAGTGGAAATCCTATCCTTGGAATCGAGATCGGGAAGTGATCGGGAAACCGGATGCCTTTTTGCTCTATCGGCCGATTCTTTTTGTTTGGACCGTTTGCTCATCCTCTCCAAAAATTCCCAATCGTCATCCTCATGATTGCTCAAGAGTGTACCATTGCTTGTCGTCTCAAGCCGATTCCAAGTTGCATCATCCAACCCCCGTACGAAGCATTTCACCAATTCCCATTTTTCTATTTGGTGATGTGGGCATCTCCTCATGAGTTCTTTGAATCGGGTGAACGCTTCATGTAAAGGCTCACT
This sequence comes from Helianthus annuus, assembly GCF_002127325.2. Lineage (NCBI taxonomy): Eukaryota > Viridiplantae > Streptophyta > Magnoliopsida > Asterales > Asteraceae > Helianthus > Helianthus annuus. Next base: position 36,765,191 of record NC_035438.2, read on the forward strand.
TGAAAGACGAAATGACCGAATTTCATCTCTAGCATCGTCGGTCTTGGCCATGGAATAGTATTCGTCCAAAAATGCTTGTTGCATTTGCTCCCAAGTTCGAATACTATTGGCCGGAAGGGTAAAGAACCACTGCTTTGCCTTATCTTTCAATGAAAACTGGAATAGGCGAAGCTTCACTTCCTCTAATGCGAAATTGTGTCCTCCAATAGTGTCACAAATGGATGAGAACTCCGTCAAATGGTTGTACGGCTCATCGTTAGACCTTCCATTGAAATGAGGAAGAATGTTGATGTAATGGGGTTTACAATCAAACATCCTCCTTTCACATACTATTGGAGAATTGTTTTCGGTCACTATCGGTCGGAAACGGTCATTGACTCCCCGTGGAGGTTGTTGACGACGTTGTGGCCCATTAACTTCTTGATCGACCGGTCTTCGATTATCCCGTCTTTCATCCCGTCTCTCCTCTCTTCGATTATCTCTCGGGTTACCACCTCCCACAAAACGAGGAATCCGGTTAGGGTTTACATTGTTGTTGTTATTGTTGTTGTTGTAAAACCCTTCATTCCGGTTCCGTTGGTTGTTGTTTTGTGGTTGACGGTTGTTCCCATACCCATTGTTTCTTCCACCCCCGTAGCCATATTCCTCTTCCCCAACATAGTTGGCGTTTTGAGACCCAAACTCCTCATCGTCGTACCTTCGAGCATTGTATACGTTTCCCCTATTCAAGTAACCCCAATCTTCATCATCATTGGCTCGATCATCATAATAACCCCCATCGTCCGAATTTTCCGTATGAATGCTCACGTGTTCCGGCGATTGATAACCGGGAACACTATACGGTTCGTCATCGGGAATTGCATTCCTTAAATCGTCAATGTTGAAGAATGGGTCTTCGTTCACGGGATTGCCGTGATCACGGTTACCTCTTCGATCGGAGTTGACATTCCGATCATCAAGGTTAATAGGTAACGACGCTTGTCGGTGAAGAGGTTGTTGTTGAGGTGTTCGTTGGGTGTTGTTGGTGTTTTGGTTTCGGAAAGGTGGAGTGGGTGGTCTTGCATTGGTGTTACCACCCGGTAGCTCTTGAGCGGGGAAAAAGGTTCCTCGGGTTTGGAATTGATTTGGGTGGAGGTTTTGGTTTGGGTTAAATTCTTGGTTGGAATTGTGGTTCGCCATTGAATCGGTTTCAATGGTCGGTGTGAGTGGTGGTGTTCGGTTGGTTTGATTAGAAGCAAGAGTTGCTTCTAACCGGCTTGCTAAGTTTCTTCTTGCGAGTCTTTCAATTTCCGGTTCGTAGACTAGAGGTGAAGTCCTCCCGGAATTTCGTGTACGCATGCACTACCTGTAACCTGCACAAGTAACACACCCCGCGTAACAAGGAAAAAGACAATACAAAAAGAAAGCAAAACAAATTAAACAGTTAATCACACAACTTCAAACAATATCCAAACACAAAGCGCATGCACTCCCCGGCAACGGCGCCAAAATTTGATCGGAGTGTCGCGCTCCGGTCAAAGATAAAATTTATAGCCCTAATTACCCTTAACAAATAGCTAGTGGTAGCAAGGGGTCGAACCACGAAGAGTATGTGGTTTGCGAATGGACTTTGAATGAAATGAAGGTAATGTCACTTTTATGAAGCTTGCTATATGGTTTTTGTATATTTTTGATTGAGTTGAAGATGTAAATTATGACTACTAAAAACAAACAATTGCAATGATGTAAATAAAGGTTTTGACAATGATAGAGAAAACAAGGTTCACACCCGGTTCGGTTATTGCAATCCTAGGGTTCCTACACGTTTTAGATTTAATTCACTTGATTATGTTATTAACGGATTTCTATCATCAAAGCTTAGGTGCCAATTGTTATCAACGCATACACGGACTACAATGCACTTCGTTACTTTGGACAATTAAAACCTTTTGAATGACAAGGCATAATTGCACAAACTTATTTCGCAAAGTCAAATTTCATAACTCACTCGACAATTCACAAATATAGTTCAAATGCAAGACAATTGTCAATCAATTCAAATACAAATCAAGTTGTCACAAAACCAAACTAAAACATTGTTCAAACCCTAGACTTACAATTAACCTACACCGGGGTGAAACCTCCAAGAAATTAGCCGCTCATGGTGTAAACGGTACGGTCAACGGATCCAAGAGACGTGAATTGGGTCATCCTGGAGCTTGAAGATGGATGGTTGAATGATTAGAGTTTGGGAATGGTTGATGGTGATAGATGGATTGAAGGTGGAAGAAGGGTTGTGATGGTGATGAACTAGGGTTTTGATTCGGTAAGGAATTGGGTTGTTGAGAGGATGGATTCTTGATTAGAGATGAAGTGGTAGTGAAGGATAGGTCAATAATGGCTCCCAAACCTATTTTCAAACTCAAAATGAAGTGTAACTCCCGAATTGAAGGAGCTAGCACCAATAAGAATCGAAATAAAACCCCAAATGGCCAAAATCCCGTTTCTGCTTTTGACAGGCCGTCGCCGACGGCCCTCAACCCGTCGGCGACGGGCCTTGGATTTTTCATGTTGTTCCGACGGCTTAACCACCTGGATACGGGCATTTCAGCATACGGGGTTATCCAGGGGGCGTCGCCGACGGCCTATACCCCGTCGCCGACGGCTCCCTAAAAACCAATTTTCCATTTTTGGCTCCTTGCACTTCCGGTTGATCCGTAACGCATCCCGGAACTCCGGTTTTCGACCCGATGACCTGTAAAGCTCCCGAAAAGCTCCTTAAACTCCATCAATCCTACAAAACACATTCTTGATTAAAAGTAGGCTATTTGAAACTAAAACTTACGAAAAAACGTTAAGTTAAACAATAACAAGCACCGGTTTCCAACTGCGTATCATGTAGACAGTGTCTCGTACCACGCCCTGGGAGCTTGATGTAAACCATACAAAGCCTTATCAAGTTTGTACACTCGATCTGGATAGTCTGGATCAACGAACCCTTCTGGTTGTGAGACATACACCAGTTCTTGGACTTTTCCGTAAAGAAATGTACTCTTCACGTCAAGCTGGTAAACTTTGAAGCCCTTGAATGAAGTGAAAGCCAGAAACAAACGAATTGCCTCCAACCTTGCCACTGGTGCAAACACTTCATTGTAATCAATCCCTTCTTGCTGATTGAACCCTTTGACAACTAACCGAGCCTTGTTGCGCGTGACAATCCCTCTTTCATCCTTCTTGCACCTAAATACCCATTTAGTGCCAATTTCTCTTTCACCTTTAGGAAGGTCCACTAACTCCCAAACCTTCAACTTCGCAAACTGGGCCAATTCCTCTTGCATAGCTTCAACCCATGAATTGTCTTTTAGAGCCATATGAATGTTCTTCGGCTCCTCTTGGGAAATAAAGAAACTATACAAGCACTCATTCACTATCCCAGTCTTCTCAATCGAAACAAATAACCCAGAATTCGCTGCAATGCTTCTTCTAGTCTGAACACCTGCAGTAGGATCTCCAAGAATCATGTCAACCGGATGATCTCTATTTGCTCGTGTAGTAGCAACAACATCGACTTCCAGATTATCACCCATGTTTGATCCAACCTCTCCCTGAATATTCTGATTTGCAAATGGATTAATGAAGTCCTCCCCCTGATTGGGTTCAGGTTCACTATCACTTGAATCAGGATCAGCAGCTCCATGGGAAGTTTCCGGAGCATCTGACATATCAACATTTGATCTAGGCATGAACTCGCCTTCATCGTCTTCACCAATCACTGTTTGAATCAGCTGAGAATCATCTGCATCAGAAACCTCAGGAATATTAAATGATTTAAAAACACTTTCATAATCATATAATATAGCAGGACCACTCGTTGATTGTTGAGGCTTGTAGGAAGTAATTTCCACATTAAAAACAACCTCAATTTTACCAGTTTTTAGATTAAAAACCCTTTTATTCGGTATGCCAGGCACGTAGCCTAGAAAGTAGCCTTCGTCAGCCACCTCACCGAATTTTTGTTTATCTTTGTTTCGCACAATGGTGCAGGGTAATCCAAATGGCTCAAATCCGGTTAAATTTGGTTTTTCGTTAAACATCAACTCATGACAAGTTTTGTTAAAACGTTTAACGGTTAAAACTTTGTTTAGGACGTAGCAAGCTGTATTCACAGCTTCTCCCCAGAAAAGAACTGGTAGCTTTGAATCTGAAAGCATCATCCTAGCGGCTTCAATCAACGTCCTGTTTTTCCTCTCAGCGACTCCATTCTGTTGAGGAGTATAAGGAGCAGAATATTGATGTTCAATTCCCTTTCGAAGACAATAGAGATCCAGAATACGATTCTTGAACTCCGTGCCATTATCACTCTTTATCCTCTTGATCCTTGCATCATGAACGTTTTCCAATTTTGTAAAAAGATCTATCAGCATCTCTGCTGTTTCATCCTTTGTACCTAAAAAGAAAACCCATGAATAACGTGAGTAATCATCAGTGACAACCAGACAGTAGTACTTTCCACCTATGCTCCTTACGTTCACTGGTCCGAATAAATCCATGTGAAGTAATTCATAAGGGGCATTAATGGAATTTACTGTTTTAGACTTATGAGGTTTCTTGTGTTGTTTTCCCTTTTGACATGGAAGACATTTATCTTCCACTTGAAACCTCAGCAATGGAACTCCTTTCACTAGCTCATTTTTAATAATGTAATTCATTTTGCGGTAGTGAATATGAGCCATGCGTCTGTGCCAAAACATAGATTCAGCTTCAGATGCTTTTGACAGTAAACACGCCACCGCAGCAGTTGGATCTTTGGCACCCATGTCCATGACATAAGTATCATTTTTCCTTGGTGCACGCATCACTATCCAATCGTCCGGAATGACCAAACCCGGTTTCAACACCAATGCCTCAGTATTTGTAAAATGGACCGAGTGACCCTTGTCGCAGACTTGTGACACGCTCATCAGATTGTGTTTAAGCTGCTCAACATAGTTCACTTTGTCCAATGTGATCTTCCCATTCGTCACTTTTCCTCTTCCAGTAATCCTACCACCTTTAGCACCAGCAAAATTAACATGTCCACCATCATATTCTTCAAATTCAGAAAACAACCTCGCATCCCCCGTCATGTGCCTGGAGCAGCCACTATCAACATACCATAAGTTGATAATCCTCCTTAGCAGCTCCTGCACACACCAACCAAAAGATTAGTTAGAGTGGGGGACCCAAGCCTTGATGGTCTTGGGTCGTCCAGATTCATCAACTACAGGAACATCCATCCAATGTCCATCACTCCTGACTGGAGTCTTGGATCTTGGACCTGTTGATGGAAATGGGGTTTGATTTCCATAAGGTCTCTGGTCCTGTGGGTTCCTATATGTATTTGGACTATGTGACCTTTGAAATCTTGAATTTTGATTCCAAGAAGCTTGATTGTTATAATTTCTAAAGCCATTGTTATAAAAAGTTCGACCACCATTATTATGGTATCGATTTTGATATTGACCTTGACTTCTGAAATTATTTGAATTTTGGTTATTCATTCTTGGTGAACTACTTCTAGGTCTCTCATATCTGCCTGATGTAGATTCAGGCTGAAATCTTGGTTGATTTCTTTGAAAACGAGGAACTTGAGGAGTTCCTTTTTCAGCCTTATCTACACCACTAGCAACACCCTGTTGTTGCTTTGGAGCAGATTTCTTTGGAGAGTTAGACTCTCTTTCCTTTTTATCACCGTTCTTTTCTGGTGACTTTCCTCTCTGTTTCTCACTAACTTGTGCTTCAACCCTTTTATTAGGACAGCAGCTAGCTACATGTCCCTTTGTGTGACATTTGAAGCACGATCTCCTTTTCGAAGACTTCTCACCTGAAGCCTTTGAACTGGATTCTGGTTTTGACGATGATGCTTTAGAAGGATCTTGTTCAGTTTGCTTAATTTCAGATTTTTCTATGTTTTTGTTTTTAGCAAACTCTACATTTGATTCCTTTTCAATAACAGCTGTTTCGGTTTTCATATCACTTCCTTGAACAAAATTAACCTTTTTAACAAAAGTTTGATTATTGTTTTTAGAAGATGTATTTTTCTTTTTCAAAACAGGTTTGCTGTTATTTTCCTTCTTAGCATCATTATCTGCAAACACATCACCTTGACTGGATGTGAAACTACTTGGTGATGTTGACAAAAAGTCTGTGAACTCATCTTCATCAGGTAAGAAAGAATAGTCATGACTAAGAGGAGGTGGGACTTCATTAAAGCCCTGGAATCCCACACTTGTCTTGTCATTACTTTTCTTTAACCCACCCATCATATGTTTCATAACAAAAGTAGAATCTCTGAATAAACCTAACTTCTTTTCAAGTTCAACAATTTTAAGTTGTGCATCTGACAACTCTTTGTTTTTATCAGAAATCTCTTTTGTTTTCTCAGCCATCATGTCATGAGCTAAGTCAATGACTTGAAGTTTTTCATTTAGTTTGCAGGTTAAAGCCTCAATTTCAGCTTCATAGCCTTTTATCTTTTTCAAATATGATGACTCATTTCTTTTAGCAAAGAAATTTGATTCTTTTACGTTAGACATTTCGCTCACAAGACTTTTGTTTTGAGTAGACAATTTGTCAACTTCACCCTGCAGTTCACGACACTTTAAACAAACAAAAGTAGCAGAGTTACTTACCTCTCCTGTCGCTTTGTCTGAGTTGGCCATGAGAGCAGCAAGTTGAGCTCCCATTCTTTTGATAATTTCATCTTTCTCATCAGCTTCCATTTCATGCTCAGACTCTGGCTTTTCCTCTTCAGCTTCTGTTGTCTGATCAACCTTCTTCACCTCAGCATCACTTTCTTTCTCAACATCTGCTTTAGTTTCAGCTTCTTCTACTGGCACGATCTCTGCCATAAATGCTTGTGTAACATTCTCATCTTTTTCCAAGTGAATGCTCCAGTCATATGAACCTTCTCTTGCAGTAGAGATCAACGCCCTTGAGTTAGAGTTGTTCGATGAATTTCTATTGTTTGAACTCTGGCTCGAAGTCTCATGCTTTTGTTTCTGACACTCCCTAGCGAAGTGACCATAACTCTGACAGTTAAAACACCTGACTTTTGCCTTGTCAAAACCAACATTCTTCCCCACAAACTTCCTTCCAGTTCTGTTCATGAACCTCTTTACACGCCTCGAAATCATGGCCATCTGCCATTGTAAATCCATCTCTTCTAGATCATCAGGGTCAATCTGATCATAGTCTTCATCTAAGGTAGGAGGATCAGATATCTTCCCCTGAATGTAGTTCTCATAAGAGGCAACAAAGGAGGCAAGTAGTGCAAGATGTTCTTCAGCAGACTTAACACTCATAGGCATTGACTTTACACTACTTGTTTGCTTAGAAGCTGATTGTCTCTTAACTCCTGTTGATCCTCCTGCAGCTGCAACAAAGCACACATCACCATCCTCATTCACTGTAACCTGCTCATTATCACACGAAAGGAAAGCAGTGGCAGAGTCGCTAGAAGCATCATGAGATGAAGAAGATGTAAGCCCATTGTAGATCCCTGGATCTTGAACCTGATCATATCCAGTGTCCTTCTTCTTCATGCTGAGCTCATAAGCTCTTAGCTTTCCAACAACTTCTTCCAGCTCCTTTGTTTCATAGTCAGCTTCTCCCTTTATCATGAGAGTGTAAATATCCCATTTAGCAGGCAGCGCATCTAGCAGCTTGTCATTTTTCTCTATGTCAGAATAGCAGTCTATATCATAATTATCCAGCTCTGACATCAGATGGTAGTATCGAGTGATAATGTCCTCAAGTGACTCATTCTTTATGTGCTTAAACACAGCTAATTGCTTCTTCAGAAGATCAACTTTGTTCTTTTTGACATCAGGATTTCCTTCATATCTCTTCTCTAGAGCATCCCACATTTCCTTTGAAGTAGTGTACTTCTTAAAGGTATGTTTGATACTATCAGGTAGGGACATCTTGATGGTAGCCAGGGCTCTCTTTTCAGCCTCATACATCTTTTTGTCATTCTCCTGCATGTTCACATAGGCTGTGACACGAGGTCTGCCTTCAAAGTCATGTGTAGGGTTTGTGTACCCATCAGCAATACAGATCCACATGCGAGTGTCCTGATATTCAATGAAGGATTGAAACCTATCCTTCCATGTCAAGTAGTTTTCCACCCTCATCATCTTAGGTGGTTTGTTGGTTGTGCCAACCTCATGCTCCATCCTTAAGAGTTCGTTCAATTTAGTCATGCTCGACATTTTAACGTAATCAGACTGGGAAAACCGCACAAATTGTGTCCGAAATCTGTTTTTACTAAATTATACCGTTAGACTCGTCTCGAGATTACGATTCCAATGATATATAATGTCGAAAACCTTTTTCGGGATTTTCCAGAGTCTTTTTTTGTGTCCTAAAAATCCAACGAAACCAACGGTGCAAACGGTTTGTCCAAATGAGTTACGGATAGTTTTCTAAACGCGAAACAGTGAAATTTTTCTTACGCAAGCCAAGAAAAATTCCACCCCTTCCGAAATGGTCCGAAATTGTCCGAAATGGTCCTAAATCCGTAATGACCATCTCCTGTTCCGAAATGAGTTCTTCTGGTCCGAAATGATGCACACTAATCCGTAATGAACAGTCTGATCCGAAATCACACCAGTTTTGTCCGAAATGGTTGAATTCTGGTCCGAAATGCAACCCTTCAGTCCGAAATGCAGCTGTTTGATCAGTAATGGATCCGAAATCAAGTCACCCTGGTCCGAAATGCAACTTTTTAATCAGGAATGGATCCGAAATTGATGTTGTTGTGTCCGAAATTGAAGCTGTTAATCCGAAATGGATGATTTTTGGTCCGAAATTGATCAGAAATGCAAGATTTCTATCAGTAACAGTCCGAAATGCAAGCCTTTTGATCAGAAATAATCCGAAATGCTTGTGTTTTATCCGAAATCAGCAGCAGATCTCCGAAACAGCCTCCAAAAACTTCAAAAACGCCGATTTTTCTGCAAAAACAATTCTGAACCAAGCCAATCAAGAGCCGAATGCTCTGATACCAATTGCAATTCCATGTCCTTTATAAAGCTTTTTAATTTCATATTTATCCAACCAACAATTAAAATTTCATATATCTCTTTCCTTACATAATAAAACTAATAGGTTACCATTCCCGTTTCATAATGGGTTCAAAATGTAGATAGAAATAGACATATCATGATAAGTTGTTCTAATGACGGCCCAATTTTGAACATCCAAATTTAGATAAAAAACCATTGTTACGGTATATTCGAAAAAGTGTATGAAAAAATATGTGTTCTCTTTGTAAAAGTAGTTCTTCTTCCAGCACGTCATATGTAGGAGGAAAATGTTTTATCTATATTTTATTTATAGTACAACACTAAATGAGGTTAATTTTTTTTGGTAAAATTCTCTTTGTGACATCGTATTAAATAAAATTTTTAATTAATGACACTAATAATTTCATAATTTTTAGAGTTAATTATTGTTTTCGTCCATGTGGTTTGTCAAAAATTATTATTTCAGTCCATTAGTTTAAAAATTGTCATTTCAGTCCCTGTGATTTCACTTTCGTAACCATTTCTGTCCACCTCGTAACCATTCCAGTCCCTGTACTAACAGAATAAATGGATTGAAATGGTTACGAAAGTGAAACTGCAAGGACTGAAATGGTTACGAAAGTGAAACCACAGGGACTGCAATCGCAATTTTTAAACTAATAGACTGAAATAGTAATTTTTGACAAACCACAGGGCCAAAAACAGTAATTAACTCTAATTTTTATTATTCAATTCTTATGATATACGCGACTGTAACCTATTCTTTGTAGATTCAACTTCCTTCAAGTGTTCCGAAATCGATACGTATTAGTTAAGTTCTGTGTTATAGTCACGGAAGCATATATTACGCGGGGCTTTTTAGTACATGTGTCACACCCCCAAAATCCACCTGCGGATAACACCCGCTTCGAGGGCGTGACTGACCAGGATCCAGCCACCAATTATACTGAGCATTTAATTAATAGAAGAAATATTTAAAATCCGAAGTAATTAACAACATTAGAGTTTAGATTCGGTAATTAGTTTAACAAAACAGCGGAAGCATAAACCAAAATAGTTTTAAAGACAGTTCATTGATCAAAACAGTTATCCCAACACACGGGTTTGACGAACACTACACTTCCCCAAGTAGCAGCTCCTGAATCATTGGTTACCTGCAAAGCATGCAGTAAGGAGTCAACAATAATGCTGAGTGAGTTCACTAGTTGTCCAGTTTTAATTACCAAAAACTTGTTTCACCGGTTAATTTATCCGTTTATACATGCCCTGGGGAGCTACCCCAAAAGTTAGCGACTAAACTGTTTTTCCAATACCGAACACTAGGTAACCGTTGCGTATCCGCAGGATGCCCCGATGTCAATGTTCTATCATCATTGACGGATTTCTGAGTCTATTAGTTCACGCCCGTCCCAAACCAGGGCACGGTGTGAGGCTGGTAAACACCTAAATAGCGCTATCAACTAATAACCCGCTCGCCTAACCCGGCGACTAATCGGTATTTGTAGTAGGGACTTGAGTGATAGAGTTTCGTTTAGTGCCGTTAGTTGCAATCCGTATAAACAGTAATTAACCAAAAGGTTTCCCAATACCCGGGAAGGAAAAGTAAGTTGTGTTCCCAATAACCAGGGAAAGTATGTAAATGGTATCCCCTTTTACCAGGGGATAGGATTGTCCAACAGGTTTCCCAATACCAGGGAAGGAAAAGTAAGTTTTGTTCCCATAACTAGGGAAGGTATGTAAATGGTATCCCCTTTTACCAGGGGACAGGGTTGTTTTAGTCTCGTGTCCCAAACCACCGGGACGCATGCTTTTAAGTTGTGAACTCACCTTGGGTTGCTCGGTAGGTTTAGGTTACTTGTCAATCACGTTGGTCACCACGTCCTAACATGGTTACCGGTATAGGTCAGGTTCGGTATACAAGTATTCACGTAAAACTTACACAGAACTAACATGTATCAAGCATATAAGTAAACAGTGGGTTAATGGGCCGGCCTAAATAATTAAGCAGTCAACAGCAACACATAGTTCATTTAACAGATAGCCCAAGTTAACACAGAATGGCCCAATAACCAGAATGGACAGCCCACTCGCAACCAGCTGGTCTCGAGTCGCAACCAGGTGGTCTCGGCTTGTCACGCTGTGGTTACGAGTCGTAACCGTGGTCTCGAGTCATCATGTTTTGGTTGCGAGTCGCAACGGCGTGATTTCGAGTCGCAATCTCGTGGTTTCGAGTAGTCATGCTGTGGTTGCGAGTCGCAACTACGTGGTCTCGAGTTGTCTTGCCTTGGTTGCGAGTCGCAACGACGCGGTTGCGAGTCGTAAGCTGTCCCTTTCACGTACACGTGATGATGCAGATGCAACAGTCCGAAATTGTACCATGTATTCAGACCCAGATTAGGAAACAACCAATAAGGTTTCACTAACACTTTTCCTAAACTGACCAGCAATGAAAATAGATCAAACTTTGCCATTTTTACATCTTCAAGTCATATTCAAACAAGTTCATCTTATGTTCATCATTTTCTAGGGTTTTCATGCCAACATAAACACACATTTATGAACCGAAAATCACATATTTCTAGCAAGATCATCATGCAAGAACAAGAAACACACATGTTTGTAGCCGAAATCTCATATTTAACAACATCATTTTGCAAGGACAATGAAGCATAGATTGGTTAGCCATGAATACTCTTAGACTACCATTTTCTAACCATTTTTAAACATGTTACCACATATTGTCAAGCTTTACGAACCAACCTAAGAATCATGCATCTTGTTTCTAACCAAACATTTCTAGTTCATTTATCACACATAATTTCTACACACAAAATAGAACACTAACCGGTTTGAGAAGAAGAAGCCGTAAACAAGGAAAAGAACCGAGAAGATGGAGTGTCCGAGTTAGTGGTCTTGACCGAGTCCTTGTCCGGGATCCTTGCTTGAACCGAAAATTGAAAGGGATTGGGGTGTGTTGTTGAGGGTTTCTAGTTGAGAGAAAAATAGTAGAAGTGTGTTTGTGTGTTGTGTATGAAATGAGGGAAAGTGGGGAAAGATGGGGTATATATACCAAGGGGTGTTTCGGTTTGGGCTTGGGGTTTCGGCCCAAGCCGGTTACGGCTCAACGGCCCACTCGAAACCGAGTGGCCCACTCGCAACCGCCCGGTTGCGAGTCATGGTCTCGACTCACATACATTTATATATATAATACGTACATTCAACACACATTAAGCAAATATAGATCACGTTTTCATTTAATAATATTTATATACACAAAATATTACAAGGTGTTCGTTCGGAAAAACCTCGAGTGTCACATTATCCCCAAGTTTTAAGAACTTTCGTCCCGAAAGTTGAAGCAGCCACTGCCAAGCTAGCGTGTTTTAACGGGGTGTCACATCATCCCCCCGTTAGTTTGGAATTTCGTCCCGAAATTCGGTTGTAGCTTCAGTGCTGGGGTTTTCGTTTGGGAATAACTGGGGATACTTAGACTTCATCTGGTCTTCCCGCTCCCAGGTAAACTCTGGGCCGCGTCGCGAGTTCCAACGAACTCGTACAAGGGGTATTCTAGTGCTCTTGAGGACCTTAACATCCCGGTCCGTGGTTTCGACAGGTTTTTCGACGAATTTCAACTGTTCGTCGATCGTGAGTTCCTTCAGAGGAACTACGTGCGTCTCATCTGACAGACACTTCTTCAGATTCGACACATGGAAAACGTTGTGAACTGCACCGAGTTCTGCTGGTAAGTTCAGTCTGTAGGCCACCTTGCCTATTTCCTCAAGGATTTCGAAAGGTCCAACGTACCGTGGGTTGAGTTTGCCTCGTTTACCAAAACGAACCACACCCTTCCAGGGTGAAACTTTGAGTGGTACCCGCTCCCCAACCTGGAGCTCAAGTGGTTTCCTGCCCTTATCGGCGTAGGCCTTCTGACGGTCGCGAGCGGCCGCCATGCGTTGTCGTATTTGAGCAATCCGCTCAGTAGTGTCTATCACATGTTCTGGACCAGTGATTTGACTATCCCCCACCTCTGCCCAATAAAGAGGTGACCGGCATTTACGTCCGTACAATGCCTCAAACGGAGCAGCTCTAATGCTGGTGTGGTAGCTGTTATTATACGAGAATTCCACGAGTGGCAGATGCCTTTCCCAGCTGTTGCCAAAGTCGTTTACACAAGCGCGAAGCATGTCTTCTAATGTTTGAATAGTGCGTTCGGACTGCCCGTCCGTCTGTGGGTGATATAGATATGCTGTGCTCATAACTAAACGTGAGCCAAAAGACTTGTGCAATGCTTGCCACAGTTCCGAAGTAAAACGTGCATCTCGATCAGAGATGATAGAGGTGGGCACCCCGTGCCTCGAAACAACTTCCTTGAGGTATATCTTCGCCAGAGTGGAGAATTTATCTGTTGTCTTTGATTGCCAAGATGTGTGCGGATTTCGTGAGTCGATCCACGATCACCCAGATAGTGTCGTTTCCGCGCTGTGATCTAGGTAGGCCAGTAACGAAATCCATGGAAATTTGCTCCCATTTCCATTGTGGTATCTCTGGTTGTTAGAGTAGGCCTGAGGGTTTCTGATATTCCGTCTTGACTCGCGCACAAGTCAAACACTTGCTGACGTAAGTTGCTATGTGGGCCTTCATGCTAGGCCACCAATACGTAGTCTTAACATCGTGGTACATCTTATCCGAACCAGGGTGTACTGAGTAGCGAGATTTGTGCGCTTCTTTCATCGCAAGTTCCCGTAAGTCGCCATAGAGTGGGACCCAAATGCGTCCTGTTACATAATAAGCACCGTCTTCCTTCTGTTCTAAGCGTTGCCTTGACCCGCGTAGGGCTTCAGCTCTAACGTTCTCTGGTTTCAGTGCTTCTATCTGAGCAGCTCGTATTTGCGAAGGTAGACTAGAATGGATCGTGAGTTGTAAAGCTCTTACGCGTTTAGGCGTAGTGTCCTTCCGACTGAGGGCGTCTGCCACTACATTGGCCTTGCCCGGGTGATACCTGATAGAGCACTCGTAATCATTCAGCAGTCCGACCTATCGTCGCTGTCGCATATTCAGTTCCTTCTGCTTGAATATGTGTTCTAAACTTCCGCGGTCGGTGTAGACGGCGCACTTGGTTCCGTATAGGTAATGCCGTCATAACTTAAGTGCGAAGATCACTGCTCCCAGTTCCAAATCAAGCGTTGTGTAGTTCCTTTCGTGCGTCCTAAGTTGTCGAGGGGCGTAAGCAATAACCTTCTCGCGTTGCATCCGTGTGTAACTGGGATCCTGATTCGAAGCATCATGGTATACCGCTAGATCACCCGTACCCTAGGGTGAAGATGATGCTCAGTGCATTACAAAGTTGGGATTCGAAAGCTGAAAAGACGTCCTCCTGTTTTGGTCTTTCACGAACACAACACCCTGCTGTGCCAACGAGACTTAAGCTGTGCGACCTTCGAAAATCTTGTGATTAAGCTGCGATAGTATCTAGTGGGACCAAGAAACTCCTGTATCCTCGAAGGGATCTTTGATGTTGATCAGTTCCTAACAAAATGGATCTTAGCGAGATCCATGTGTATTCCCACTTCGTTGTTTGATAAAAAGAAAATGTGTACTTCCCGAATCCTGAAGTCATACTTAGGTAGACTTCGCACGTAGACGCTCCTCCCCTAGAAGCTCTATAATGGAATACAAGTGTTGTTCAAGGTGCCCCTTTCTCCTAGAAGTGATTCAAAACGTACTAGATAAACACAGTTGCAGTGTGATCCATAAAGCAGCTGGTGGGTTGTTCACCCCAAAAGGTCATGGAATAATTCATCCGGTGTCTCCAGGAAATGGCCTTATTGCGTTCACTATGCCGTTTTAGGAACATCCTCCCTTTGGACTTCCATCTGATGTTAGTTAGTTCGCTACTCAATCTTCGCGTAGGAGCATGACCCATGTAGCTGGTCAACAGGTTGTCAATACAGGATCGAGACAAACGGTTATGGGCTGTCACCTTGATGAGTTCTTAATAGTCAGTATACACACGAAAAGGCCCATCTTCCCTAGGATAAGTGGGGCTCTCCCAAAGCGAAGAACTAGACCCTACAAAACTCCTGTCCAACGGTTCCTATAGTTGCTTTGATAGGCCTTGCGACCTTCCTGGCGCAAAATGGTAAAAAGTACAAGTAATCAGGGCTGCCTCAGACGTGAGATCAAACTGAGATTCCGCCTAACAAATTTTCGGAAGAAAAACTGAATGTTCCTCGGATAGCACGCCGAGAGAAACAACGAACAACTGGTGGATCCTCGATCCACTTTTCCTTAGCCTTAACATCCGTAGCGGTTGCTAACACAGCGGAGTAATCCCTCTGTAGACGCTTCTGGCCTTCACAGCTGAAATGGCGCTAACTATTGAACTACTCTGACGCTTTAGAACAAATGCCGATTCTCCACACAAAGTTTTCTCCTCACTGGGTATATTCGCGTGATTCCTGGGTAACCAATTCACACTAACTACTGCGTTGTAACCATCGAGTGTGGTAGAAGGAAGGTCGACATCGGACACTCGTCCCACAAGGTCGTGTTTACATCCTGACGAACTCTTGAGATTCTATTTGACTTGCCATCAGTCGATTCCACATCTGGTTCAGTTTCAAGAAGTATCAGGGTCAAGCAGAACAGAGATGAAGCAAACAACTACCCATACCAGCTACCATGTTGCTACTATGCCTGGCGTCGCCGGCGCCAATCCTAAATGCCCTTCCACGAGCATCATTTCCAATGTTGTTGTTACGGTTGCGAGGATTTCCATTACTATCATCATTCCCTGGTTGTTGACCTTGATGTTGTCGCGACTGTTGTTTCTGATGTCGTTGCTTGAAATGGTGCGCTACGATCCTTCACTGACAAGTCCACCTTGTCACGTTTCCGTGCCGCGTCCCAAGGTGTACTTATTGAGCTGGCCGTTACGCATTTCCGCACCATTGTCAATTGTCATCGCTTATGGCCCGACTGATTCGTAAGAGCTGGCTCCTATGAGCCGCTGACTAGGGTTAAGGGTTCGATTGGAGTCAATTCGCTGATGCTCGTTGTCGGTGACTAGGGTCGTTCAAATGCTGAAGCCAGTAAGGTACTACGTCTACCCTCTTGACTGAGTAATACACGGTATGTTGAGATAGTGTTGCAGAAGTGATCGCACTTCGGGATTTAAGACGTCAACACGTTAAGTTCCAGTAAGCGAAGAAAGGTGAGAAGGATATAGACCAATCGTTGTCGTTTCA